>NC_058374.1:101880000-102497500 GCF_018350175.1 Felis catus
TGAGGATATAACGTAGAATTTAGAACATGCACTTTTTTTTTATTTTTAAAAATAGTTTATAGTTTATTATTTTGAGAGAGAGAGAGAGAGAGAGAGAGAGAGAGAGACCTAGCCAGCAAGCGTGCACAAGCCAGGTGGGGGTGGGGGAGGTGGCAAGAGAGACAGAGACAGAGAATCCCAAGCAGGCTCCACTCTGTCAGCGCAGAGCCCAACCCAGGGCTTAACCCCATGACTGTGAGATCATGGCCTGAGCCGAAATTGCATCCAACACTTAACCCACTGAGCCACCCAGGCGTCCCTAGAACATACATTTTAATGAATTTAAAATTGTTAATATAGCATACATTCAGCAGAGTGTGTTACATATAAGTACAGTTTAAAGAATTATTAAAAAGCAAATATTAGGATAATTACCACCAAGGACATGAAATTGAATATCATGAACTCTAGAAACTTTACAAGTGCCTCTTTTAGGTCAATACCTTCCAATTCATCCTAGAGGTAACCACTACCCTGGTTTCTTTGTTGTTGTAATTAACTCTTTATTGTTCTAAATAATTGTGCTATCTATGTAAGAGCCCTTAAGCTGTAATTATTTTGTTTCCTTTTGAATATTACAGAAACAATGTCATATTCTTTTTAGTGTTTGGGGATGAGCACTACAACTGGATAAAACATAGCTATTAGTTCTAAGACAAAATGTTATCAATGTGACTTAGTTGTTTGTTCCAGTAAATCTTTGCTCAGAAAAATAGAACTATAAACCAATGAATAACACCATTGCTTGCTTCAGAAATTTTATGCAAAAAAAAAAAACTCTGTGAAATAACTGCTCAAGACAATTATGGATTTTCACTTGGCTACATTTATTAAGCTGGAAATATGTATCACAGACTTTACAAAATCCAGTTAATTTCCTGACACAAAAGCCTCACCTTAAACTACTTGTTTCAAAACGTCAAGATCTTATAAATATTCCTCTTTCCGACTCCCACCTTCTGAATCACTGTTAAGATGTTACTAACATAGTTTGGCTATTGTTGAAAGTGCTGCTATAAACATTGAGGTACAAGTGCCCCTATGCATCACCACTCCTGTATCCCTTGGGTAAATTCCTAGCTGTGCTATTGCTGGGTCAATGAAATATGGCCTTTTGTAGCAACATGGAAGGAACTGGAGAGTGTTATGCTAAGTGAAATAAGTCATACAGAGAAAGACACATACCATATGTTTTCACTCTTATGTGGATTCCTGAGAAATTTAACAGAAGACCATGGGGGAGGGGAAGGGGAAAAAAAAAAGTTACAGAGTGAGGGAGCCAAACCATAAGAGACTCTTAAAAACTGAGAACAATCTGAGGGTTGATGGTGGGTGGGTGATGGGTATTGAGGAGGGCACCTGTTGGGATGAGCACTGGGTGTTGGATGGAAACCAATTTGACAATAAATTTCATATTAAAAAAAAAAAAAAGAAGTTACTAAGGTGGTGTTTTCCCTTATTGCAGTGATTCTAGGCAATTTAGCTTTTCTTTATTAATGAACGGTCTCATGATGTTTTGGAGAATTCACCAAACTTGGGGAATTTTGGGGGAGTCCCACTGAGATCCACTCAAGACTTCCTCATCATCATTGTCGGAAAGGCTTAACTCAGAGATTGTGTGCTCCACAGAGGTCCTCTGAGCCTCTCAGCGGTCTATGGAATTAGTCTCTCAGTGGGTCTCAGCACTGATTTCTCTGAGTTCCAAATATTGTTTATTTTGTTTTTCAGAAAGTAAGGGATTTTAGGGGACGTTTTTGTTTTCTGATCAAATTTGAAATCTCTTATTTTTGGTGGAAATCTATTTTGTGCTACAAACACTACTTTCTGTGTTAACTCTCCTGTGAAATTGACATTGTAAATCTGTAGAAAAGATTTCCTAAGGAGAAAATGAGCATAAGCTCTGCTTCAATAAGTATGCCTTACTTATTGAGTAACTTTCCTCAATTATGAGGACCTTCCTCAATTGATTTTATTAACTAATCTGTTTAGTTCTATCTGTCTTGATTTGAGAAATTTGTTGGGCTCTTGACTGGTAGGGAATCTGTTGGCTAATTTCTGAGGACACTTTTGTTTTTGTATGGGCATCACACTTAATGACTGTTGCAATTCTCATGCGCCATTTACATGTAGGTCTTAAATCCACAGGGAACTAGTTCTTATGTAAAGTGTGATGTAAATATTTAATTTCATTCTTCTTCCATATGTATGAATAATTTTCCCGGAACATTTATAGAAAATTCTGTCTTTTCCCACTGATAAGCAATGTCATTTCTGTCATATATTATGTCTCTACATGTGTGGATCAGTTTCCTGTCTTCCTATTAAGTTCCTTTTAAGTCTTAAGCCTAAGACTATCATCACACTGTCGCAATTTTATTTTTATAACGAGCCTTGATACATGCTAGTGAAATTAATACCAATTTGTTCTTCTTTATGAATGTCTTGGCCATTTAGACCTTTTCACTATTTTAGGCAATAAAGAATAAGCCTGGCAAGTTCAACCAAAAAGTAAGGATTTTGTTTAGGATGGCATTGAACCCATAACATAATATGGAGAAAAGTGACATTTTTCAATAGTCCAGGTTTTCTTGTCACAGGCATGGTATATATCCCTATTTAAGTCTTCTTTAAAGCCTGTCAATTAAATTTTATAATTATATTTTATTTACAAAAGCATTATCTATATTTATAGATATAGGAATTTTGCATTTCTGATTACATTATACATGGTATTTTTTTTAAATTTCAGATTCTAACTAGCTGTTGGTGGTTTGTAGAAAAGCAATAGGTGTTTATATTTTTATTTTCCTCTGGTCCTCCTGCTAATCTCTTATTAATTCTAACAATTTACTTGTATATTCTTTTGATAATACAGATCACAATTATGAAATACAGATACCATCCCTAAACAGTAAGAGTTTTGTCTTTTCCATACAATCTTGAGTCTATTTATTTATTTATTTATTTTTTTGCTCTGCTGTATGATGAAGGCCTCCTAGCTAAATGTTGAGTGGAAATGTTGATGATAGAATTAATTTCTAGTCCTTTTATAAAGGAAAAGCTCTCAGTATCTCACTAACTTGCTCTAATTTTCATGAGGATACCATTTAGCAGGTAAAGGGAGGTCCTTTCTATTCAAGTTTTCTAAGAGTATTATTTTTAAAATCATGAATGTAAGCTTTTATCCACTTGTCTGTTCATAACTCCACAAAGAAACTTGGTATCATCCTCCCTGCTCTTTTTCTCAGATTCCTACCATTATTCTATCTCTTGTTCTCTATCTTCAAAGTATCCATAATTTACCTACTTCTCAGGATCCCTTATGCCACTACCATTGTTGAAGTCATCATTGTACGTCACCTGGTCATTCACAAAGTCTCCATTCTAACAGTGCTCTCTGCCTCACCTTGTGCACCCTTGTGGGTCAGTTTTTTGTTATGTAAATTAATCAGACCACAAGACTTGTCAAAACCTTCTAATTGCTGTCCCCCTCACTCAGGGTAATAGTCCTTAATTAACATGACTGCTAATTAAGACTCTTTAGGAATTCCTTTTCCCCTCCCTGTCCTATGTGTAAGTTCTCATATTTATTTTCTTACATTCTTCCTTGGCTCTCTAGATGCCAGCACAAAAGGGTTTGTTCTGTTCCATGGATCTACCAGGCTTGTTCTTAGGTCGGCGCTGTGCACTCATTGATCTACTATTTCGAACGCTGTTTCATCTATCTGCATGCCTGATGTTCTCATTTCCTTACATTTTGTTAGTTATAATCAATCCACTGCACATTAACAATAACATTTATAATTATTTTTAATACTGCTTTATTTTGGATTATATTAAATTACTTTAACTAATATAAATCATATTGTAATGGACATCAATGAATATCACTTTTTTCCATATTTAAATTATTTCCTGAAGACAATCTCAAAAAAGAGTTATTATCCCACTATATGCATATATTTGTTGTTTTGGTATATCATCCCAAATATAAATTCAAAGAGATCATGCCCATGTATGATGAAGGCTCTGCCCAGCTAAATTTTATAATTTTTAATTATTGCTGATAGATTTTTTATTGTTATTTTGATTTGTGTCTGATTAGTTCTATGAATGAGCATTTTCCCACAGGTCTGTTTATTGTTTGTATTTGTGCTTTTGGAAAGTGTGTTCATTTGCCCATTTGTCTTTTGAGATACGTTTTCTCCTATTAATTTTAAGAACCTTTCTGTATAATAAAGAGATTGACCTTTTATCTATCATGTTTGCTACCACTATTTTTCCTACTCCTTTTGGCTTTTAACCCCAGTTTTTGTTTTCACCTGCAAAACTGTGTAGATACTTTCCTCTGAGATTTTTCCTCTTGCTTCAAGATTAAGAAAATTTTTACCCAAAAAATATTTAATTGGCAGTATCTTTTTATAGCTTGACTAAAGTTTAGTGTTTACATTTAAGTACTTAGTTAAAATTCAATCTGTTTCATATATACTAAGAACCACACTGAAGCTTTTCTATATTGCTAACTATATAATTCCAAATCCATTTATTAACTGCCTTTCCATTGATCAGAGTTGCCTTTTTTTAATATTTATTAACTTATTAACTGTGTTAAGATCTTAAATGTGATTGTAATTTTTTTCTTCAGAGTAAGCCAATATATTTATGGTCTCTAGACTATCTTTATAATAAGGCATATTATATTTTGAGATATGACTCCTTCCCTATTAAATAACAAATTCATAGTAAGCAAATTTTGAGGTTATTAGTATGTACTTTTGTTCTGAAGGATAGATATCGTCATTCATTAATAGTTGCTGAATGGAAAAGAGATCAAATCACTTAGTTTGTCTTTGAAACTATAGTAAGTTAGATTGAAACATAAAGACCTCTCTCACAATTAGAGCTTTTGAAATGGAATTAACCATCTCAGGAAGCATTGAGATCACCTTCACCAGATGTTGTTAAAGAAAGTAGTTAAATAAGAACTCATTACCAACTGGACAATTTTCATAAAGCTATACTAGAGGACTCCAACGTCCATTTCAAACTTAAGAATCCATTTTTCTTTTATCTACCTCTGAAAATGCTTTTTGTTCACAATGTAAGACTTAGAGTGTAGGAATATTTTGGTTAAGTTTTGTGTAGCTCCTAAACTATAGAACAAATCAATTGTTTCATTTAATTCTATTTGAATGACCAAATTTGCATAGATTCTCATCAAGTTTAATGTCTATACTAACTCAACTCTTTCTCAGTAGACAACAAAGTCTTAGGGAATCAATCCATACCTAAGAGAAACACAGATTTCTTTAGAGGTTCCCAAGGTAGTTTTAGAAGTTGACTAAAACAATTAGCTGGACTTAGCCAATAGGGGCTTCATAAACTTACTTAGAGAGTGTATATATGCACTTTAAGGAGGATAATAATGATGAATCCATAAAGCCATACATAAGTTGCATTGAAAGCAAAATTATGTCTCATCTATTTAGATAAGTGAGAAAAAAATCTAATATTGAATTATAGAATATTTTAAGTAAACATTTATAAAGCAATAAATAAAACAATAAAATATGATTCTGATGAAGAAAAAGTACATTTTCCCCAAGATAAATTGCCTCAACAAATAGAGTATCATAAATTATAATTAACGTAGGTATTACATTTTAGTGGATGCATTTAGGATTAAAATGTTTGATTTCCCTCATAGTTTGAAAAATATTGATGGGACTATAAGCTATTAGTCTATGCCTATTAGTCTATTTTCTGTGATAACCTAAACATTAGTCTGAGCCCTAAATAATTAAAAAAAAATAAGTAGGTGTTTCTCATTGATGAAATTGTAACACACCATTACTTTTCCTATAAAGCAAAAAGAATGCAATAGAAACACACATCACAGAAAAGGTAAGAATCTTTGGTGTTTAAGATGATTCTGAGAAGAGGTTCAACCATGAAATTCCTGCATCCCTGACTCCAAGAAACTTTGTAGACAGGTCACAAGAAATTGCACATTTGGGTACCTACTATTCTGCTATATGTCTGCAGACATACATCATCTGCACCAATGATATGGTACAGATGGTTCACAGTACCTACAACAAACACAGAGGAATTCGTAATGTGTGATCATCATTTCAAAAATTTTGCATTTATTTCCTTCTCTGGAGGAATCGTTTAGTATGATGTGTCTAGTAAAGATTATTTTCACTGTAAAACACACAAACATATACACAAATGTAGAATGGTTCCACACATTTGAAAAAATAATCCTTATTTTCAAATAAATTGGCATCAAAATGTAGGTTAAAAATAATAAATAGTGTTTTAACATGAAGATTTTCCTGTTTTGCAGTGTATTCAGCTATTTCATGAGAATGATAATAAACCCACGCTGGTGGATATTTAAAAAGTTAATAAGGATATAGCATAAATGCTATGTTAAATTGCAATTCACATGTTTATTATTGTTCCTTAGAGTATAACAAAATGAGATACACTTATGTTCAATTTGACACATGTATAAACTTGTGGTAGGCAGCGTAGAGAGGGTGTGATGGTATTGCTGACATGGAAGAGACGGATGTGAGGTTAACCAGTCATCAGATTGGCTGTGACGATGGAACAGATGGCTAGAGGAGACACATTCTGGGCTGGAGGCAGGACATGGTTGAGAAAGAGTGGTGGAGGGGAGTGGGTAGACAGGTTTAAGCGGTAATCCATGTTGCAGGTTCCCCAAGACCAAATATATTCCTTATACACATAACCGAAACTTCCCCATTGCATTCTTTAAGTAGCCCAATATTCTACCACTTAGAGACATCCTCACTTGAGTTCAGGAGCTTTTAGAACATATTCATTTTCCAACTGTCTTCTAAATATGTTGTGCCTTATATCTAGGCCTTTGAAAATGCACTTCTCTCTGCCTGGAATGCACATGTTCTCACCCTTTCCTGCACAGTATAGACTTTATCTGACAACTTGTACTCACCCTGCAAACCCACCTGAAAATAATTTCTTCTGTGGCATCTTCCTCAAATCCTCCAGGACGGTGAGCTAGCTGCTCTTCTCTTGGGAGTTTTCACAATGCTTCGTTTTGTGTTTCGTAATGCACTTACCTGACCATATATCGTAATTTGTCTATACTGCCTAAAACACTGTGGAGCTACCTAGAAACAAGGACTGTATCTTACCCATGTTGGATTTCCTAAAATCTTGCGTGTATGGTATTTCTAACAGTCGTTTTTGCCTGAGGTGATGGATATAATAGTTTTTGTATCATAACTTGCTAAAAATAACTTGGGGACAGAATCATAGCTGAAGGAGTAAGAAGAGGCAGTCAGAGGTAATGAGAAATCTTTGGCAATGTCAGTTCTAGAAAGACACCTGGAAGCAAGACTCCAGGAGCCTCCAAATGAGAGGACAGGTTTCCATGTGGTGGAAGTGGTTACAGACTTGGGGCAAATTGAAAAAAAAAAAAAAACAAACAGCTTCTTTCTCGGTTCTGCCCAGGTCAAGTTCTGAGAAGAAGGCCCTCAAATTCAAATTGTTGTGTTTTTTTTTCTTTATAAGTTGCACCCCCCCCCCAAAAAAAAAGCCATCAAGACACATGATTGTAGACGTTATTGATTTCTGTTATTTCTGTATTCTTACTGTTTTTACTCTCCAGGAGTTTAATTAATGTGCTAAGTTTAGCTTTTAAGTTTTCATGCTTCTTACACTGCATTTTCCTTTTCCAAGGAAATTCTATAGAAAAAAAATTCTGTACAAATTTTAAAGCAAAATCTTACTTATCTCACCACTAATTTGAAATAAAAAAGAGTATTTTTATCAAATCTGAACTGTGTAGCAGATCAGTCCTAAGCTGTATCTGACTGAGGAGGGAAAAATCATACAAAGATGTCAAAACATAGGGTCTGCTCCTAAGGAGCTCTCAGGGGCATGGGAAAGTAATGCATTTATAGCATTTTATAGGTAAAAAGATAATTTCCTATTTCGAGTCTACCTCACTTTCTTTCTGCAACTTATTTCTTATCATTATCGTTTACTTTTTCACAGATGAGGAAACTAAAGGTAAGGGTTTAAATGACAGTTGTGGTCACAGCTATTAAGTGGAAGAACATGGGCTTCAAGAAACAGGTTTCTGACTACAGTTCACATATCCTTTGAACAGCACCCTACTTTGTTCTTTTGCAAGACCTCTAATCAGACTGATTAAGCCTGATCTCGTGAAGCCCAATTTATCATTGGAGACAGGTGCATTTCCAATGTTTTTATAGAACTCCTGGTATGTATGTATGCACAAAATCAAGTAAGAACCAACAGGTTTAAGTGATAATATTGGGAAGTGAGATGAGAAGGTGACTTTATAAAGGAATCAATTCTTCAGCTGAATTTTGAAGAACAAGTAAATGCTAGTTTCAGAAGGACTGGGGAGATTACCCCCATGCAGAGAGGACAAAGCATATATGTGCACAGAGGTAGGAAGAGCCAGGATGCATTTGGGAAATTTAGAACTGCAAAAAAGGCTGAAATAGAAAATAAAGAAGTGGAAGGAGCTGAGCCATTGGAAGACAGACATTAGCTCCTAAGGAGGTTGATAGAATCTGAAAATAAATCTGGCCTTTTGTTTAGGAAGTGGGAACCCTACAGAAATGTGATATGACTGAATTTGTGTTTTGAGAAGTTTGTTTAGCCAGCACAATAGATTGGAGGGACAACAGGGATTGTTTGAAGACACAGACACAAGGAAGCCATCACAGTCACCCAGGGGAAAAGGAAAGAAAGTTTCAAACACAGCATGGCAGTACAAATGGAAGGAGGGGGATATGAAAGATTTAGACAAGTAAATATCTATAAAACTTAATTGGTTGAGATGGGAAAGAAAGCAGAATCTATGAAAATTATCGGAATTGTGGTTTGGGGAACCAAAATAGGTGATGCTGCTACTTACTGAGAGAAAAATTTTGAAATCTGAAGAAAAGACACAGTGAGTTTAGGCTGGCATATGTTAGATGTATTGTATATCTGAGCACTGAACAGTATAACCCAGGATTAAGGATCACATCTGTGAAGCTAACATGACTTGCCTTTCAAGCCCTGCTCACCACCTATCACCTGCATGACCTTAAGCAAATTATGTATTTAATGTCTTAAAATATTATGTTCATGACCAGTAAAAATGGGTTTAAAATAACTGCCTTAAAGTTTGTTTTGAAGATTAAGTATGATCACACATGTAATTATTTAGGGTCTATCTGACCAACTGAACTGACTCCTATTTGAGAAGAGGGGTTATGTGTCTTTTGTTTAATTCTGTATCTCAGTACTTAGAACTGTGTCTGGGACACAGTAGGTACTCAATAAATACTGAGTCAGTTGAACGGCCAAATGCAGAGAGACTCTGGTATAGTAGGTGCTCAGTAAATTGTTGGCATAGGTATCATATGTGAGATTGGAGTTTAGCAAAGAGGTTTGGGAAATAAAATGTATTTGTGTAATTTATTCTAGCTATGGGTTGAAAGTGGGCCACGCTAGAGTATATACCCACCATTTCCCTGAGGAGTGGAAATTTTAAGGAACCACTGAAGAAAAAGCAATTCATGCCGCCATGACTCTCAACTTTGCTCAGCTATTTTTTTTTTTAAGCTCAGCAATCTAATACTCTTAATATCAGAACTGGTTCCTGCAAGCACCCCCTCATCTGTAACACAAGATTAAGTTTGGTGACTTCTCCAATGGTGTGCATTGGTCAGTCAAGTGTAGGATCAACTTAACACTAGAGATCTTCCTTTGGACAGCCTTCCTTTGTCCATTCATCTTCTGTGTTGGGGAGTTCCGGCACATTCAAGAGGGCCATTGACTTTGGTGGTGGCATTTAGAACATGGACGGGAGCGGCTGCTCCTTCTATGCATTCCTGTATATAGCAAGCTGTAGGTGTTCACTTTGTCTGGATACATTTCACAACTAACTTCTATGCTGCTGCTATTAAAACACGAAACAACTGTGGCATCTTTAGATGGGAAAATCTAATTTGTTTCATTCTATTCTGGATTTAAGTTTCTAATTAGACTCGGAGAGGTGACAACATTGTGGGTGTGTGAAGTTGCCTTCCTGCCAGCTGAGTGTTTCTCCTTTTTTGCTTGTGTGGCAGAGAAGGTTGTACTTTGCTTTGTTAACACTGTGTGACAGATGCTTTCTCAGGCTTTTTGTCAACAGCGGGCCATTTGGTGTACACTCAACTGTTCTTCAATCAGATGACAGAAATGTCTTAGGGTGGTTCTCTGATCACAACCAAAATAGCTTTTCTGTGTATCTGAGAGATAGCAAAAATAACAATAATTTTCCAAATGTATAACATTTTAGGACATGAAGAAGGCAAGGAGGGTTAGAACGGAAGCCTGTTAAGGTGTCCTTTGTTGTGATTGAATAAGTTAATAGCACCTAAAGTTGAAGAAACACCTGCAAGATGCAAGATGTTAGGTCCATCACCACAAGCTGATGGTGGCCTGAACTAAATGGGGACAGTGGGATTAGGGGAGCTATTCATTACCTGACTTGGTGCTAGATTGGGGGTAGTCAACAAGAGGGAGAATCAGTGATGGCCACTTCTAATAATTTTAAGTGTCTCATTTGTATGCTGTATGTACTTTATCCTTTGTAACAGTCTTAATATCTGTTATTTCTTCTTAAAATGTATTCTTCGCTATTGGATTGGAACTGAACGAAGGCAGGGGCAACATCTGTCTTGTGTATCAGGGTATCTTTACCAGCTGGTAGAGTGAATAAATGTCATTTTCTAAGACATGAACCACAGAGAAAGGAGCATATTGAAGTTGGGTGAAGAAATGATAGTTATGGGCACATGTGAAATATTCAGATGGAGCTGAGCTGAGTTTGGGACAGCACTCTAGACTCTGGAGAGAGTTCTTTGGTGAACATTTAGATTAGGGAACTATCAACGCTTACACAGGAATTGCAACTATTAGAGGATTTGCAATCTATGGAGAATTTGTAGGGAGTGAGAGGGCACGACAGTACTCTGGGAACAAAAACACTAAGACTTAAGGAGAGAGAACAGTCCACTTCTCTTGAAAGGTGTTAAGTAAACTGAAGAATTAAAAGCAACCTTTGGGTTAAGTACCAAATATCTCATTGATTACCTTGCTAAGAGCAGATTCCATGGGATTTTGGCAATGAAAATAAGTTTGTAACAGATAATCTGGCTTCTGCCACTGTCTATTTTGAAATGGTTGTTTTCTTTTGTGCTAATTGAGAATATTTGTCTTTCTCTCTCCAAAATAGCTTAGAGTTTACCCTTTTGGGACAAAGCTGTGACTGTGTTTTTCTCCTGCTCTGTATGTTCCCTTTATATAGGTTCACTTGAGCTTGTTTGAGGCACTTCAATGGTGAGACACATTTTCTCCAAGTTTCCAGTAAATTTGGTAGAAAGAGAAAAGTGTCTACGCTGACCTGGAAATGAGTTTTGTGGCTGTTGTGAAACTTTGGGTTACAATATTGTAGATAGCCTTGACTTCAGAAGCTCAGTGTTATTCTATCTAAATTTTCATGCTGCCATAGGTGAAAGCCCTACAAATCTTTCCCAAATTGTGTAGGCAAGAGACAGAGGAGTGGGCAGAAGTAATAATCCACCACCATGCCAGTCACATCTGAACTAAAATAAAACACTTCTTAGTAACCCTGACCTTTAAAACACCCATCATCTCCACAACTATGTTCAAAATAAATCTACCACCAAATGTCCTGTATATGCAGCTGGAGAAACTGATGCAGGGAATAATGAAGTCCATATGAAAGAACTAACAAAACGTGGTGAGATAGTCAAGGCAAAGATTTACTGGAAAAGATCTCTGAAGGGCAATTATCTTTGCCTTCATATGCAGCAGGTCACGCATTGGACAGGAATTGGGTCATCTTCTGATGCCAGCAAAGGGCCTAGTCCCTACACTGCAGTGTGAGAGCAATGAGTTCCCTTTGCTTCCTGGGATATTGCTGAATTGAATGCTGGCTGCCATTGTAGCAGATAGAACCTGAATTATTTGTAGGACTTCAATCATCATGTGCATACCATGGAGCTTGAACAAGAGATTATTTGACTCCTAATGTTGTAAATTTGATTTTTTTTTTCTGAACACCTGCTAAAGGACTAACTAAATCATTTGACAGTGTGAAATACAGGCATACCTCTGAGATATTGTGGGTTCAATTCCAGACTACTGCAATAAAGTGAGTCGAATGAGTTTTTTGGTTTCCCAGTGCATATAAAAGTTATGTTTACATTCTACTGTACTCTATTAAGTGTGCAATATAATTATGTCTTAAAGAGTACACATCTTAAGTAAAAAACAAAAAAAATGCAAGTCATCATCTGAGCTTTCAGTGAGTTATAATCACTGGTCACAGATCACCGTAACAAATATAATAATAACGAAAAAGATGAAATCTTGTGAGAATTAACAAACTGCGGCACAGAGACATTAAGTGAGCAAATGCTGTTGGAAAATGCTCAACACAGGGTTGCCACAAGATTTCAATTTGTAAGAAGTGTGATAAAGCAAGGCACAGCACAACAAGGTATCCTGTATATCACACTGAAAGTTGATAGTGGCTATATTTATTCTCCTGAAGCCCTGTTCCCCAAGAAGTCTGCTTCAGTCTGTAGAGGCAGAAATGAATTTTTTTAAGTTTTTATTTATAATTTCAGTTACTTAACATACAGTGATATTAGTTTCAGATGTACAATATAGTGAGTTAACACATTCATACAACACCCAGTGCTCATCACAACAAATACACTCCTTAATTCTTGTCACCTATTATATCCATCCCCCAAAACCTCCCCTCTGGTAACCATCAATTTGTTCTCTATAGTTAAGAGTCTTTACCTTGGTTTGCCCCTGTCTCTGTTTTTTCCCCTTTTGATCATTTTTTTCCCTTAAATTCTACATATGAATGAAATCATATGGTATCAGTCTTTCTCTGACTTATTTCCCTTAGCATTACACTCTCTAGATCCATCCATGTTGTTGCAAATTGCAAGATTTCATATCTATCTATCTATCTATCTATCTCGCCATCTTCTTTATCCATTAATCAGTTAATGGGTATTTGGGCTGTTTCCATAACTTGACTATTGTAAGTAATGCTGCTATAAACACTGGGGTGTATGTATACCTTTGAGTTAGTATTTTTGTATCCTTTTAGTAAATTATCTAGTAGTGCAATTGCTGGGTTATAGGGTAGTTCTGGTTTTAACTTTTTGAGGAATGTCCATAATGTTTTCCACAGTGGCTGCTCCAATTTGCATTCCCACCAACAGTGTAAGAGGGTTCCTCTTTCTCCACATCCTCACTCACACCTGTTGTTTCCTATGTTGTTGATTTTAGCCACAGAAATGAATTTCTTAATGAAGGTTTTACAACAGTTGACTTTTTCCAGGCTAAAGGATGAGTATTTGTAGGTTACACATACTAATCAGAGTATTGATTACAATGTTAAAGGATTTTAGATTTTTTAATGGTACATTTGTCTCACATTTTAAGGCTCTTAGTGGTGAAATTGTTATATACAATCATCACGCTTTTACCCAGAGAAGTCCCGACTGCATTTTCTCTAACAGTCTCACAGACTATCTCCACAAACAAGTAAAATAATTAATATGTAGGAAAACGAAACTGTCCTCCTACTACAAAAAGTAGGACAGAATTAGGGCAGACAGTTTTGGGAGGGAACTTAAGAACTTTATCTTGCCTTTTGAAAGAAAAGTAAAATCTCTATATATAACATCTTCTTGATCCTTTCCTAAAGTAAAAAAAAAAAAAAAAATGAGCTACTCAGGTTAAAATTAGGGAAATAAATTAATAACATGTGCATTAATTAATATGTGCCTTATTTCTGAGGATCTTTTAAAGCAGTAGCAAAGCAAAAAATAGATTTCATACCTCTGGTATCAACAGTATCAATGAACTTGGGAAGAAAATGTAATTTATAATGGAATACCCATGATATATAAAAATGAATATAAATTTTTTTTTTCAACGTTTATTTATTTTTGGGACAGAGAGAGACAGCATGAACGGGGGAGGGGCAGAGAGAGAGGGAGACACAGAATCGGAAACAGGCTCCAGGCTCTGAGCCATCAGCCCAGAGCCCGACGCGGGGCTCGAACTCACAGACCGTGAGATCGTGACTTGGCTGAAGTCGGACGCTTAACCGACTGCGCCACCCAGGCGCCCCAAAAATGAATATAAATTTGATGTGTACAATATGAAGATAATGAATACAAATTTATTATTCTATCATCACCAGTGTTTACTTCACTTATTTACTTTGAGATATTGTAGATTCTGGGTCTGGAGGTCTCTCTTGTCCAGCAAGAGAGCAGGATGCAGGATTGAAAATGCAAGAGAGGCTACTGTCCCGGAGGAGACAGGAGCCCAGAGTAAGTGTCCTTGCTCTGTTTTTATTAGGATCAGAAGGCTTACAAGCATGACGGACATGCACAAAGAGACAATGAAACCATGAACATTAACTCATGTACATGGAGTAAAGGGAGTTTTGAAGAAGTGTGGTGTTAGGGGTTTGGGTCGATACAAAACAAGATTCCAGTGCTGGCTGGGAGGTTGTTGACAGCAAACATGAGGCCCCACCTCTGTTTACCTAAACTGGCCTAAGGGATAAGAAACACAACGCATGCTACTCACTGTCAACAAAGCATCTTTCTTTTGTTAATTAGTTCTGCTCTAGGCAACTCTGCCTCACTGTGGTCTGTAGCCCTATTTACCTGTTTGCCTAATTCATTCCAAAAGCAGCTTTCTGCTATTGTCCTACACCTTTGTCCTATACTGGGGGCCTTTGCTCCATTTGCCTAATCCTATTTACCTAACCTTGGATGTTTTCATTCAGAGGTTTCCTATTCCTATATCTTTGTCCTATACTGGGGGCCTTTGCTCCATTTGCCTAATCCTATTTACCTAATCTTGTTTACCCAAACTTGGGTGTGTACATCCTATGGCTTTCTAATTCTTTATGCCTTGTTAACCCATTGGTGCAAGCTCAGGGAATTTCTAAGCTTATTCCCCACAGGATATAGGATAATAAAATCATAGGTTTGGGGGAAAAAAGGAAATATATTTCTAAGTTGAAAATGATTTTGGGGGCGTCTGGGTGGCTCAGTCGATTAAGTGTCCAACTTGATTTTGGCTCAGGTCATGATCTCATGGTTCATGGAATTGAGCCCTGGGTAGAGCTCTTTGCTGACAGCATGGATCCTGCTTGGGATTCTCTCTCTCTCTCTCTCTCTCTCTCTCTCTCTCTCTCTCTCTCTCTCTCTTTCTCTCTCTCTCTCTCTCTCTGCTCCTCCCCTGCTTGTGTTCTCTCTCTTGCTATCTCTCTCAAAATAAATATATATATATTTTTTAAATAAAGTGATCTTTAAAGTAATATTTGAAATGATCTTTAGGAATATAGGAAGTTTGGTAAGTTCCTCTTTAGAAATGCCTTCAGAATCAGACTCACTCATGAAATTCAGAATTTATATGTAGTAATATATTTTGCATCCTACATTCCATAATTTCTCTTATGATCTTTATTTACTTGTTGCATTAATTATGTGCATGTCTATGTTTACAAGTAGATTTTAAGCTCCTTTAAGGGTACAAACCACGTTTCACTGAAATTTACATCTTCCACATAATCTGGGGAAATGTTTTCTATTTGATCATTTCTATTTTTTAACTTTTTTTAATGTTTAGTTTTTTGAGAGAGAGAGAGACAGACAGAGCACAAGTATAGGAGGGACAGAGAGAGACAGAGACACAGAATCCAAAGAAGCCTCCAGGATCTGAGCTGTCAGAACAGTGCCCAATGCAGGGCTTGAACCCATGAACTGTGAGATCATGACCTGAGCCGAAGTTGGACACTTAACCGACTGAGCCATCAAGGTGCCCTGATCATTTTTATTTTTTTTTAAACATTTTTTTTTCAACGTTTATTTATTTTTGGGACAGAGAGAGACAGAGCATGAACGGGGGAGGGGCAGAGAGAGAGGGAGACACAGAATCGGAAACAGGCTCCAGGCTCTGAGCCATCAGCCCAGAGCCCGACGCGGGGCTCGAACTCACGGACCGCGAGATCGTGACCTGGCTGAAGTCAGATGCCCAACCGACTGCGCCACCCAGGCGCCCCGTGATCATTTTTATTTTTAAAATACTTGGGACAGGGGTGCCTGGGTGGCTCAGTCGGTTGAGCATCCAACTTCAGCTCAGGTCATGATCTCATGGCTTGTGAGTTCAAGCCCCCCATTGGGCTCTGTGTTGACAGCTCAGAGCCTGGAGCCTGCTTCAAATTCTGTGTCTCCCTCTCTCTCTGCCCCTCCCCCACTCATGCTCGCTCGCGCTCTCTCTCTCTCTCTCTCTCTCTCTCTCTCTCTCTCTCTGTCAAAAATAAATAAACATTAAAAAAATTACAAAAATAAAAAATAAAATAAAAATACTTAGGACATATGAGAACTCATGTGGATATAAGGACAAAGCACACAAAGAAAGAGAAATGTGGGAAGGTTGGGTCACACTCTATAGTTCCAAACAGGCTGTTTTCCTAAGCAACCCAAATAAGCAACAGTTGTTTTCCTGAAAGGGTTATGTTGCTTATAGTTGCTACTATGAGTTCAACAAGGAGAGGGAACTCTTAGTTAATTAATTGTTAATTATTGTAACAGATTATTTAAAATGTTCACACAGAGCAGGAAATAGAAACACTCTCTAGAAGGTTTAAGTGACATTGACACTGAACTACAACAGGTCTTCAGTTTCCAGGTGGAGAAAGAGGCAGGAAACAAACAGGAAACAAGAGAAAAGGAAGGAAAGAAAGAAAGAAAAAAACAACACCTTTAGAAATAGTTGGCAAAGAAGTGCTAGACTTTTGTCATTGCAGTTTGTCACCAAACTCCTTAAAAGAATCAGAGTAGTTAGTGGGTATCAATGTTTATTTTTAATTTTAATTTTTTTAAATTAAACAAATTAATTTGTTCTGTTTTCAAAACCATTAAACTTGTTTATTTTTAAAGAAGATAGAAAATATCTGGGCTTGTATCAGTTTGCTTAGCTCTGTTATAGCAGATTGAAAATGGATTATGAACTTGTCCATTCATGAACAACCAAATATCCTATTCTTGGCTGAAATGACAGCTTTGGTTAATTCTGTTGCAGGCATTTACACTTCTGTGGGCAGTGCACCATGGCCCAAGGTGTTCATGAGAGAAGCTTCCAGAATGTCCTACTCTTAATACTCACAGTATTATAAGGACTTGCACTATTAAAAAGTATAGGTTTCTATTCACTAATGATCATTTCCTCTCTTGCTTACCTCTCTTAACATTTTGCTGATGTAAACCGAAAGGACCAGTAGTCCACACCACGAATACTGAATGAATGGTTTTGCCTGGAAATGTCATTGTTTCCAGTTTCCAACATCTCTCAGAATTCTTCACCCTCTACCCTTGAAATGTTCTCTTGCTTTCACTTTATATGTCAACAGCTCAACCTCCCTAATCAATCTCTCTTGTCTCTGCCAGTGCAGAAACTGCAATGGTAGGAGTGGTGGATATAAGATTGGAGCTTTAATTTTCAATTCCATATGCTCTTTGACCGTGTCCTGTGGAAGCTGTGAGATTTCAGTGTCCCATTTTTTAAGCAAGCATTTGTTGTCAATAAGTCTGGCAGATGGCCACAACACCTGGGGCAATTAAGCCCCAGGGATGGATGAGTAGTTTCTAAGGTGAGCAGAATTTTCCATCTGCTCAAATGGCACTTTAGGGGTTTGAGCAAGCCCGTGCTGGTTGTCTGGGGTATGTGCCTCATACAAGCCCACATTTTGGTCCCCCAGATACTTCCTGGCTATCCCTCTAAAAAATAGGAAAAGCTAGAAAATAAATATTTAGTCTATTTTACATCTGCTGGAAGTGGATCACTTTGCTCCTTTGGGTTTGTCTTTAAGAAGCAAGATCAAACGGTTTTCATGAAATTCCACTTACATTTTAAATGCATGACTTATTTTGGCTTATTCTGTTGTAGAATATTCCAAAATCAAAATTAAATGCTAAAGAATAAATTAGCCCATTTAAAAGATATTAGTGTGCCACATAACAGATGTGGCTACCAACATTCTAAG
This sequence comes from Felis catus, assembly GCF_018350175.1. Lineage (NCBI taxonomy): Eukaryota > Metazoa > Chordata > Mammalia > Carnivora > Felidae > Felis > Felis catus. The sequence goes on from NC_058374.1 coordinate 101,898,227, forward strand.
TCAGGCCTTCCCCTCCAAATTTCCCACCATCCCTTTCACCTGTGCAACCCTCTAATTAACATTGTATGATTAAATCATTCCAAATCAGTATTTAGGAAGATAGTAATTGGAACCTAGGTTATTGTTTTGAAAGTTTGTTTCTTAGAATAAAGCCACAGAAATCTTTTGTGAATTGGGCAGTTTGTTTGTTTTCTGTTTGAGGGTGTGCAATAAGTTGGCTTATCCAAGGAAGCTCTTACATCCCTGCAAACTTTAGTCACATTGCCATGTAAAGTCATTGCCAAGTTTTCAAAAACGAGTCTGGACTGCTATTCCAATTCACCAGTGTTCCGCCTCCGTGGCAGATGGTGTTCGCTTATGGAGGGGACACAGCTGAAATTGCACAGTGGAGGTGTCATTCCATTGCTAAGGTTTTAGATTTTGTTGCTCTGAAGAACTCATATGCCAGAGAGTTACAGCTCCTCGGTCTTCTTTGCTCTGTATCACTGGCTGGTGTCCACCTTTCTCCCCATTTCCTCTAGACCTGAGCATCATTTCTGGATCACAGATCTTCCCTTTCTGAGCTTTTTTTTTTTTTTTTTTTTTTTTTTTTTGTAAGCACATTGAGTTCTATGATTTGCTGGTAATCCCTGAATATTCAGTTTGGTCCTGAATCTCAGTGCCTTTCTGAAGGAAATATCTGGACAACCTTGTGGCAGTAGTTGGAGAATCCTCTAAATGCTGAGACCCAACCTGTCAAAAAGTTGAAGTGGCATGAAGGACAAAAAGAGCATGGCTCTCGAGTTGAGACAGACCAGATTTGAACTTGGCTATGACACTTGTTGTCAGTGTAGCTTCAGGGCATATACTTGACCTATTTTATTTATAAAATGGAAATGATAATTCTGTAGAAACCTCACAGGATTTGGAGTATTAAATGAAATTCAATCTTTATGTTTGATACAATAAGTGATAACAATTTGTGTTTTTCTTCCTGCTAATTTGTTAATAGTTGTAAACTTCCAACATTGGAATTATCTTTGATTTTTCACCTCTTTACCTATTGCCATGTTTTATTAATTATTGTGCCTCTCTTTTTCTGTGTCCATGGCTGCATTTGTTATTAATTCAGACCATCATTGCTTACCAGGAATACTGCTATATTTTATGTTCAGAATTCTTTACCTTTCCCTATCCCATCTAATATAACTAAAATTTCTTTCCATTTAGTAAACATTATTTTGAATCTACTACTTGCCATAGAGATTGTTAGGCTATATCCTAAGTGGGGTTGCTAGACTCTTTTGGAAGGCACCATTAGTTAAGACTTGGGCTCTGGAGCCAGATTGCTTGGATTCAAATGCCAGCTCAACCATTTATTAGCTATTTAACTTTGGTCAATATCTCTTTTTAGTATCTCGTATCTTGGCTTCTCATCTCTAATAAGAATATAATAATAGTATCTCATTTCATAATGATGGCTATAAGAAATAAAGGAGATAATGAATAAAAACTTCCTAATATGTAGGAAGCACTCATAATTTTTATTTTTTATTATTAATAATCTTCATATATTTGTTTCAGCCTTGGCCTCCCATTTTGAACACCTACAATGACCACCTCTTCACGTTATATGAAATTGATGCGTGTGTATTTGAGTTCTCCATTAACTTCCTTTTAATCAATTGATACCAAGTTCTTTGACGCCTGCCTAAATAAAGTACATTCAGCCTGCATACATACTCATTTGTCTTCTTTCCTCTGTTATTCCTAGACTTCCAATCACCAACATGATTGGTCCACAATAGAGATTCTCTGTCTCACTCAAACCATTATGCATATTCATGGATCTTCATTTTGGCCTGATGTATAGAATATGATGACTGATTCGTACATTTACCTCATTCCTGCTTTTCTACTTTTTAATTTTTGCTAACGTCACACGTTCTGCTTAGCACTTGCTTTTCAAGAATCTTGTCCTTACTCAATGCTCCTAAACTGACCACTCTTGTATTCCCTCTGCCTTTAGAACAATTATGTTCTGTTTGTACTATGTTGAATCTATTACTCCATATGCCTGCTTAAATCTTTCTGCTCCAACCACATTGGTCTCCTGCTGTTCCTGAAGCATGTCAAGCATTAATCCTTCTTAGGGCCATTGCACTTGCTTTCCTTCCCCTTTAACTGAAAATAATGCTTTTCTCTAGATATCTGCATGGTTTATGCTCTTACCTTACTCAGGGCTCTGCTCAAATATCACCACCACAGAGAACTCCTCATCACTTTTACATGGTTTTATTTTTCATTGTAGCATTTCTTTCTTTTTTTTTAAATTATTTCTAACGTTTATTTATTTTTGAGAGAGAGAGTCAGAGCATGAGGGGGAGAAAGACAGAGAGAGAGGAAGACACAGAATCTAAAGCGGGCTCCAGGCTCCGAACTGTCAGCACAGAGCCCGACATGGGGCTCAAACTCATGAGCCATGAGATCATGACCTGAGCCGAAGTTGGATGCTCAACCAACTGAGCCACCCAGGTGCCCCTTATTTTTCATTGTAGCATTTGATAGAGGTAGCTCTGATGTTTGTTTGTTTATTGTTCTTTTCCCCCACTAGGGGGAAGGGCCACTGACTGTTTTGTTCACTGTTCTATGCCCAGCTCCTAGCATAGTGCCCTTTATATAGTAGACTCTTAATTAAAATTTTTGATGGAGGAATGAATAAATTGTAACCAGGTATCCCCTACCAAAAATAAAATCCTAAGTGCTTAAAATGTTAAGACAATATCTTTGATTTTGTAACATACCACCATGTACTGTGATATAGAGGACACCATACTAGTTTTTGGATAAAACTGGCCTAAATCCCCAAATTCTCAAATATTAACTGAGTGGATCACAGTAAATATCTCTCTGAGCTTCAACATCTTTATGTGTAAAATATAATAATACCCACTGTGATAATTAACTTTACGTCAACTTGCCAAGGACATAGTGCCTAGTTGTTTGGTCAAACATCAATCCAGATGCTGCTAGGAAAGCATGTTTTAGATGCGATTAACATTTAGATAAGTAGACTTTGAGGAAAGCAGATTACCTTCTGTAATGTGGGCAGGCCTCATCCAATCTGTTGAAGGCCTTAAGAGAAATGACTATTGTTTCCTGAAAGAGAAACAATTTTGCCTCAAGACTGCAACATAAAAACCCCACCTCAGCTTCCAGTGGGGAGATTTTGCTCTCAACATTGCAACATCAACCCTTCCCTAGATCTTCAGCCTGCTGGCTGGCTCTGAAAATTTCCGATTTAGCCCTAATTGTATGAGCCATTTCCTTAAAATCTCATCCTCTCTTTCTCTCTCTACCTCATATCCCAGGTGTGCGATGTGTAGGCAATGTGTGTGCCTGCATGTGCACACTTATATACCTATATACTACATTGTATTGGTTCTTTTTCTCAGGAGAACACTGACTGATAAACCTACCTTGCCTGACTGAAGTTAGGATTAAATGAGGTATGTGTTTAAAAGTCTTTAATGTGTTTACAAGAGCAGCAATCATTATGTGGTCAGTAAATTCTTTTGGCGGGTTAACATGTCAGTCACATAGTAGGTGGTCAGTAAATATATGATGAATGAATGAATGAACAAATTAATGCCAGAAATTGGATGACCTCTGAACAAATATTATTCTAGATAGTTGCAAAAGCTCATGTGATTTGGTCACCATTAATCATTCCTGAACAGTCTTTGCGGCTGAATGTATAGCACATTGCATTCTCTGTGAAGATGTAAGGAAGCTTATCCATATGCAACATCATTCACTGAGAGTAAGTGAGTATTTATTTTATAATGGCAAAAGTACTATTTGAGATTGAAAGGAATGTGGATGCCGAATCATTCCATGAATTTGCCATGGCTTTGAGATAAACCTCATTTTCTCTATCCAAAAACACTCTGTAAGAGTGTTTTGAACACTAGTTGGCTAATTGGGGCAATATTCTTTGAGGAAAAAAATATATACATATATATGATATATACATATCATAAAAATGTTAAGTATTTTGTGTTAGATGGAAATGGGAGGTGGTAAGGGATTTTTAAAATGTTTAAGCATCTGGAAATTAGGTACACAAAATTTAAGAATATGTTAATTCAGATGATGTTCTAATGAAAACATATTATGCTCTAAGAATTTAGAAGACTGAAATAGTCACTGTTGAAATTTAGCAGATTCCCATGTATTGTAAAGATATTTAGCAGTATGTGGACTTAGAGGCTTATCAGAGGCCTTCACACTTGGGGTCTCACAGAAGGTATCAACTACAAGTCTAAGAGGTAGGCCCACAGGTCAAGCAAGGATGACAGAGCTAACCCCAGGACAGTGGTAGGAGTCTTTGGTTCAACCAAGCACACTCACCAAAGCCTGTGCTCTAGAGAGACATTTAGGGAGTAGATGAGAGGAAGAGGAGATTATTCAAAGATCCAAAATGAGATGCTGGAAAGAAAGTTGTCAGCCCTCGACTTTGCATTGATTCTCGTCTGGAGTCCTTCAAAAGAAAATGGTATTTTCAAACTCCATGGACACTCTTACTGTGGTAGAAATATCCTGAAAGTTGGCAGCAATTATAGTCATCGTCAAGCCTTAAATTAGGACAATTTTATAACCCTACTAACTCTACCTTTCCAATCTCCCCGATTTGATAGCTGGGGATAAAAGCCCAAATGAGACTGTTTTTGTTAATTAAGATAGGAAAGTGTCTAAAATAAGAAAACATCCTTGCCACTTTTAAATATGCTTGCATTATAAATCTACTCGCTGAAATAACAAGCTTCTCAAACATTATTAAATACTTACTTAAAAATTCATTTTTAGTACTTACATATTATATTGTGTTTTGTTTATTTCAGCAGATGCTAAAGTAAGCCTGCCAGTTCCATGGGAATTTTAGCAACAAGACAGAGGAAATATCTAGTTCTTTTCTAAGTATTTGAATTCAGGCCAACTATAGGGTATTAGCAGCTAGATGTGTTTAAGCTGTCAGATTTTTTTTCCTTTTTTTTAATGGAAGTTCTACAGATTGGAACATCAATGCATTAGAGATATTTGGGGGGAAGAAAAAACACATTAAAGAAATCATAGGCAATTTATAGACTTGCCCATCAAATCCTAGGTTCCCTAAGGGACATAAAATGTCTTATGGCTATAAAGTGTGGCTAAGTAAAGTGACATATCGGACATTAATTGAATTCCCTGTCTTAAAGAAGAGAGATCTGTGCTAGAGCAATGGAACTTATGAAAACAAAACATTATTAAGCTGAACTGTATTTAAAATTCACACTAAAGTTTGTGCCCTATGCCATAAGCATTCAGGAGTTGTCCGCAACATTGTCTCTTGGTGTCATCGGTGTTCCTTTGACTTGTGGTGGGCATGTGGCTGGGAAGCCAGCATAAGTTAAGAGCACACATCACCTGGAAGTAGATGGATAATAACAAGAGTGCACGTGAAGGGGGAGGGCACAGAAGGAGGGCTGAGACAGCCATCCACTGAGATTTGCTGCTATATAGGGAAGAGCTCAAGGACCAGCAGAGTGACTTAGAAAAAGCCACTGAGGGACCAGTTCTAATCCAAGGGATCTATAATCTGAGGGATCCGGCTTCCATGCTTGCCCTACTATATCATCATTTTTCACTAAGCAAAATGAAATTTATTACAAATGACTGTTCTGTTGATGTATACAGGTCTGAAGTGTCTTCAATCTGATAATACTATTAAATAAACTGTGAGACACCACTCAGCATGTGTATCTTTTACTAGAAATTCAAATAGTTGCCACCAAAGCTTTCAGCAGAGGGGAGGAAACTTTCCCTCACCCCCTGTCTCTTTAGTTTCTATCTCTAAGTTACACTGTTCTGTGCATGGTGGCCTCTTGGGCCTTTTTATAAAGCCTTGTCATCAAAGCTAAAAATATCTGCCAAATTGGATTTAAAGAAGAACAGTGCATGTGCGTACTGATTTTTTGCTTGTTTGTTTTCAATTTTGCTAAATTGCTGATACATAATTCTCTGCACAGCTGAGCACTGTGCTCTTTCATATATTTTTCCCCTATCAGAAATTTAAAAATATACATAAATATTTTCCAAATTAGCTTTCACCAAAACATAATTTTATTAATATATTTTTAAGTTTAAGGTGATGGAAACCTACCTTCAAAAATCTGTCACTAAAGATTACAGACATTATGTTAAACAGGCAGCCAACATGTTGGCCACAGGTTTTATTGTCCAAATCTGCTCAATGAAACCCCACACCAACCTTGGTCATTATGAAATAAGGCTGCAGATATTTTCAGAGAATCTAGAGGCCACAAAATCTGCATGTCATATGCATACATTTGCATGTGAAACTAAAGAGGACTTAACTTCAAGTGGGAAAACTAAGTGACTTCCTGAACTTAATGCTTTTGTTTCATCTCAGTGGTCATGTCTTAACATAAGAAATTTACAACTGGTTGTGCCATGATGCTTGGGAAAAGTGGGGTAGAAGTAATCATAGCAACTAGCAGGAAATCAAGCTTCAGATGTTGGACAAATGGACAGCAAAGTTCTCTGTTGTTCTGTTTGTCTCCTTTTTCTACAGGGTTAATAAGGTTAAATTTTTTTAAGTTTTATTTATTTATTTTTGATAGAGAGGGAGAGAGAGGAAGAATAAGTGAGGGAGGGACACAGAGAGAGAGACAAAGAGAGAGAGAGAGAATCCCAAGCAGGTTCTGTGCTATCAGCACAAAGTCCAATGCAGGGACTTGAACCTATAAACTGTGAGAACATGACTTGACCTCAAATCAAGAGTCAAAGGCTTAACTGGTGGAGTTACCGAGGTGCCCCTAATTTTGTAATTATATACTCTAATTAATCTGGTAGCCATAGTTCAATACTAGCTAGTGGTAAAGAAAGAACTGAACAAATCTTTTTGACTCCTATTATTTTGATATTTCTTTTCTAACATACTGTCTTAACATGATAACCTTAGCTACAATAAAGTATAGAATTTGAAGACAATCCACATCATTTTGTAAGTACTTAATAGATCTTCCCCTTTCTAACCCAACAAAAGGCATCTGAGTGATGTTCGTGGAAGCTGAAAATAGCTAATATCTTATTCATAAAATTCGATTTCTGAGGAAAATGCATCAGGAAAAGATTTGCTCTAGCTTTTCCAGGATGCAAACCCAATCATATCAGTTCAACATACAAAAACAATTAAATAAAACTCTTACTTCCCTTGGGCCCAAGGTCATTTCTATATCTATTATTCTTGTAATATTATTGATTTTCAGTTATTTTTAGCTTAGCCAAACCAAGTAATATTGACATATACTAAATATAATTCTTTTTTAATGTTTATATATTTTGAGAGAGAGAGAGTGAGAGAGAGAGAGTGCAAATGGGCTAGGGACAAAAAGAGAAGGAGAGAGAGAATCCCAAGCAGGCTCTAAGCTGTCAGCACAGAGCCCAACATGGGGTCGATCCCATGAACTGTGAAATCATGACCTGAGCCAAAATCAAGAGTCACATGCTTATCCGACTGAGCCACCCAGGCGCCCCACTAAATATACTTCTTAATCATTACGATGATTAAAAATAACACATCAACAGGTTTTCCAAACAGTGCTTTACATTCCTTCTTTATAATCGTATAATTTTCAACTATTAATTTAACATACATTTATTGAGAATAAGCTACGCTCTAGGCATTGTAAAAAGCTTTGAGTGTACAAAAATAGCAGAATCCCCTCCCTGAGTAGCTCAAATATCTTAGTGCTTAAAAGGAATTGTAGAAGAGCTTTTAATTCAGTTTGTCACAATATTCTTCACAGCTGCTGTCACCCATTTCATGGAAAGGCTGGTGGCAAAACCCCTATAGGGGAATCGGAGGGCCTGAGTTAGAACCTGCATGCTGAATAACCTTGGGTTAGTCAGTGACCAGTGAAATTCTTAAGCTTGTTTATTAATTTATAAGATAGGACGGTAATAACACCTATCACTTAGGGTTATTTTAAGAATGAAATGAATTGATACCATGTCAAGTGGCTAATAGAGTGGCTTGCATGGAGTCCATATCACAAATAGTAGCTATTTTCAAGGAATTAACATTTAAATAAGCAACTCATTCTGCTTTCAACAGTTCTAATGTCACAAAGTTCTGAAATCTGCCTCCTTGCAAATTCCAGCCATTGGAACTCATTATGCTCACTGGAGCAGATAAGTTTAATTCTTTCTCACACATGAACACCCTTAAGATATTGAAACAGTTTCTACCCATCTTCATTTTTTCCCAGTTGAACATCTGCAGTGAACTTTTATTGTTACTTAACTATTTTTTCTTAAGTGTAACGAATATATTAGAACCTTCCAAACCATTTATGCTAGAGTGGGAATCAGCATAGGATAGAACATTTTGTACCTAATTTAAATCTCTTTAGTAATTAAAATCAGAAAATAACCTCTCCTAGTTTTTCTTATAACATAAACTCCCTTAAACTTTCACTGGGGCAGTAGTCTCCTAGCCTGTCATCTCTATTGCTGCCATTCCAGTTTCTATCCTATCCTCTCTCACTTGGGTTATTCCATAGTTTCTAGTCTTCCTTACCAGCAATTAACTACATTCTTATTCCAGAGAGATCTTCACAAAATACCAATATGACTAAAACCACTGTTAGCTTTGTGTGACACACAAAATGAACTCAAAACTTGTTTTGCATATTTTGTAGAGTCTTTATCCTCTTACCTCTTTATTTCTTGCTAAACTGACTTCTCAGTTCATTCCCTCTGCCCTACCCCACCTCGTTATACACCTGCTATGTTGAGCAACTTTGAGCTCCTGGAATGTGCTCTATCTATATTTTAAGGCTCAATTTTTTTCTATTCCTTGTATATCTTTTTGAAAATTGGCACTAAGCTTTCCAGACTCCGTTCTTTTCTGCTCTGATGTCATTCTGCTATGACTTTCTCCTCTCCTGAGTTTATTTAAGCTCTGCATTTTATGATTTATGTCACAGCCTGTAGCACTTTGTTATCTCTATAAGTGTTTATATCTTTCTTTCTTCACACACTAAGACATATTTACAGAACTACCAGTCATGAACTCTTCCAAGGAAAACAGTTTTCCCTTCATCCCTGCTATATAAAGATCTGTGAGTTGGACCACAATTCTGTTCTTCTGGTCAGGACTTCCATCCAGGAATGTTTAGCCAACGTGAAGGCAGTTAGTCTAAAGAATGCAAAGGATCCAAAATGACCTATGACTTATGACCAATGGCATACCAGCTATGAACATTTGAGTGACTGATCAGGTTCTCTGGGCAAACCTAGTTGCAAAGAGCTGAGTCCTAAATTGGAGGTGAAAGAATTTCTGGGAGTACTTTCGCAAGTCCATATCTCCATGTCTGATTACCTGTCTACATCTGTACCCACATACTCTGCCTCCCCATCTTTACTACAGATGTACCTGCTGACAGTGCTTGTGTAAGGGCAACCCTCCCCTGGTACACTCCATCCTACCTCTCTCATGTATTCAAGAATATCAGTCTCATGATTCTCTCCTTTTTTTCTTACCTTATCACTCTCCACTCTAATAAATCATTCTCATCAACTACAAATATCCTATAACTTCTTCTATCGGAAAACATATGTATATGTTTTTTCTTGACTCTATCTCTCCTTCTTGCTACTGACCTGTTTCTCTTCTCCCTTCAATGGCAAAATTTTTGGGATGAAGTCATCTCTAATAGATGTAATAACAGTGTTCTCTAATTCCCTGAGCCCACTCAAATCAAGCTTTTACTCTACTACTGCAGAGGTACCCTTTGGTCCTTCTTTTGCTTGATGACTCAGAGGTTTTATTCTACTGGTCAACCCCTCTCCCATGAAACACTTTGTCCACCTGTCCTTCAGGAGATCATACTTGTCCAGGTTTCCCTCTATCTCACTGACTCTCCTTGGGAGCCAGCCTCTCCAGCTGTTTTTCTCATTGTTTCCATGCATTAAGTCAATTCTCTTTTTCTGTCTAGACTCTTCTTATTAGTATTTTCATTCAGCTAGGTAGTTTTATATAACATCTATACACTAATAGTTCACACATTTTAATCTCCAGTTCATACTACTTCCCTTAACTATAGATTCCAAATGTCTCTTAGACATATACCACTTATGTCTCCCAACCTCTGCATTTACCCCTCCATGATACACTTTTATTAATGCAGTAGCCAGAGCAATGCTCTTATAACATTAGTCACAGGATGTTCCCCTTCCTCTGTGACCCTCTCGCACAATACACAAGTCAGAATCCCTGCTATGACCTAAAGGTCACTACGTACTCTGGTCTCCCTCCTCCCTGTTATCTCCCTGACTTCATTTTCTATTGTCCTCCTTGGTCACAGGACTCCCATCAAACATGCTCCTGACTCAGAGGTTTTACACAGGTTCTTACCTCTGTCTGTAATTCTCTTCCCTTAAATTTTCCTTGACTTAACTTTATTCCCCTCACAACTTTGCTCAAAGGTTACTTTATTCATGAGGACACCCATGACCCCGTATTTAAGACTGAACTACCTCCTCACCCACTGTGGTCAATGCCTTCTTCCCTGCTTTGTTTCCTTCTACAATGCTTAATCAGATATATACTTTTATTTATTTACTCAAACTCTTTTTTATCAATATAGTCTCCTAGACTTTAAGCTTCAAGAGGACAGGGATTAGTACCTAATTTTCTGCCTGCTATATCTGACCAATACAGTCTTAATAGTCCCCTCAGCTTGACTAAACTTTAGACAAGTTAATTTCTGACTATAAGCCCCTGACCTCCTTTTTCTTAGAGCATTTGCTTTAGAAAACTTGCAATAGTAAATTTTTTCTCTGCTTCTTTGTGATGTAAATTTTCTTCCAGCCAGTTTTACAACCCACGCACAGGATGTCTTTCTCACAGACCTGAGAGACATCCCTTTCAAATGTAATCATCAAGAAAAATTGAACTCCAATCTCCCCAGCTCTGTGGGAGGGTGGGAGCCTAAGGTCAGTAAGCACCAATTAGCAAACATTGGTGACCTAGTCACATTGACTGAAGTCCCCCTTAACTTTCTCTAGTACTTTTCTACCAGCTCACTCCAAGTGCTTAAAAACTCTCCTGTCTTTTGTTTCGATGGGGGTGAGTGCAGCTCTGTGTTGAAGTCCTCTCCCCCACAGCAGTAACTTGAATAACTGTCGTGCCATATTCAATGAATCCAGGGTAACTTCTTCACATCCCTCTTATTTCTCTTTAACATTCCATATACTGTGCCTGCACATAGTATATAGTTAAGAACTGTTTGTCAAGTAAATAAATGGATGCAAATCCTCATAAAAACAAAACCTTTGAAATAGTAGGAGGGAAACATAAAAGATAGACTCTCATAGGCAGAGAGAAAAGGAAGGAGAATATGCTTAGGAAACAGAAAAAAAGAAGGAAGGAGGTGGGGAGAAAGCAAAGCACAGGTGACCTCTGGGCTGTTTCTGTCAGTTTCAGGTTCATACATATAAAATATATTACAAATGCACTAAAGACATTATCAGAAATTATTATATATTATGTGTATACAATTATATTTACAATATACTGAAAGGATATATTACATATAATGATATAAAAATAAATATATCCTTACATAAACCTGCTTTTTCTTAAGTTTAATTGAGTGAATTTCCTGAATCTCTGATACTAGCTGTTAGATGTGACCAATTAGAACTCTCCATTAGATTGTGATCTCTTATAAAAGACCCCATCTTTGAATTTGGTGTCCCTGGCATTGTACTTACTATGTATCAGGTATTCACTGGCCAATTTTAAAACAAAAATGTAAGCATATCAATATCTTACTGTTCCATCATCCTCATAAGTAGGTCTTCCAACAGTTTATGATGACATTTTAGGCAAAATATATTTTATGTGGTCAAAATTGGAAAGAAAGTTAGTTATATGACTATCTTACCTTTGGATAACAATAATAACTTTCAATACCAGTGGAAACGAATAAAATTCTTTTGGAGTTTAATAATTGTTAATTGAGGCCCTCACCAATTTCTGGTTGTTAGTAATCAGACTTAAGGCAATGTAGAAAAACATCTAGGCCCACTAATATGTGTAAAACATTCAGATTCCACGTTCTGGTTTTATTATCACTTTGCCAACATAGGATGGCTGATTTTGCTGGAAAACCCAATCAGAGAGCTCTCTGAAAGGAAGCAGCCAATAAACGTATAGTAAAGAGATGCATTTCCCCTTTGTTTGAATGACCCCTCTACCCAGTGGTTCTTCCTAGTTCTAATCTTCAGACCAGACACTTTCTCACAGCTGGCTGAAACATCTTAATTTACTATTATTGTCTTCATAGGGCAGGAGATCTTATTCCCGTCTCAAATATATTTTTGACATAGGAGGCAGAAAGTTGTTGTGCATAGCTTCATAGTTCAGTCTTTTGCCAGTTAACTTTGATGAACTCTGTGTCAATTCACAACAAAACAGGATTTTTCCCATCCCTCAGAATACGAAAGTCTCTCCTGACCTTTAAAGCAAAAACAAAAAGTATCTAAAGGATTCTTAAGTCCCCCATACTAATTATCTTAGCAATTTGGTTGAACAGGAAGATAGATTTTATACTTCTGTGTATCGATCTATTTCATCTGAACAACCTTTTGTGTGAAATAATTCTTTTTGCAAGCAGTCAATTGAGATACGAGGAAAACATCTATCTTTGACTTTAATTCAGGGGTTTTTTTGGGGACCAGGCTAAGGGGATGTGTATCGAATGATTCATGATAAGACCAAAGACATGGAATTTGCTTCTTTTTCTAAAGTACAAATGTCAAAGTCAAACGGAGATTGTTAAGGCAGTCTTCAGCCATAGGGCTCTAAAAAACAGTGATCTCTCCAATTCTCAACAGGTTAGACCTGCCCTAGCTAAATGCTAACTACGAGCCAACCACAGACTACATGAAGAGGAGCCTGAGGGGATATGTTGTTCTGTAAAGGGGTCAAATGCATGGTTCAAATCAGTCTCACAGCATCTTCATTTCTTAGAAGAGGGAATTATCTGTATTGAATGCTAGAGATGGTCCAATGGGACTACAACGTGCTTTATTCTGCTCCTATTACGTAAAAGGATTTAGGGAAGGTTGGAAACAAAATACATATAAACCACCCACATGGGTGCGTGCATACACATTCGTTTAATCATCTAATGATCTGCTTTCATTTGACAAAGGCAAACTCTTCAGTGCTAAAGATTGAATGACCTCTCAAGAGACCATCTTTGGAACATTATTTATTAACGTTACAGTGAGATGCTCAAATATTTCATGTTTTTCTTACTCTATGGGAAATGCGATCAAATGGTAGCAATAAAAAATGGAATTTTACTGATCCTCACTCCAGGCTCATATTGTTCCTACTTGTTTTGCTTTAGCTCTTAATTATATTTAGCACTTTTTATTGCATATTCACATTTAGCTAGGGCCTAGAACCTGCTGAGACATGTTACATCTTCCTTCTCCTAGGAGGCTTCCTTCTGACATTTCACATGAACTATTTAGATGTCTTTTTAAAACACTTTTCAATCTGGGGGGAAATTATGAGGAGGCCAATTCATAGTGGTTTGCTTTAAGATCTCAGTAAACAAATATCCTAGAAAATATTGCTTTTAAAAGAAGTTTAAAATGTCTTATTTATTCCAGTTACTCTTAGGGGGAATTGGATTGACCTGAAATAACTACTATTTAAAAATTATTTAACAATTATTATTATTATAACTTGTACTGCTGAGGAAAATGTGGTGATTAGGCTTAGAATATTATTTGTGGTTCTGATTAGTATTTTGGAAATTACTCAGTAGATTTGAACAAGGAATGAGGCTTCAGAGGCCAATCTGCAGACATTTTTAGAACCATAGAGGACCACATTGACCAAATATTGTCGATAATTTAAATACTTGTATACTAAACACATACATAAAAATACATAAAGAGAAACTCTGATGGAGTGTAACATTGGTGCAGAAAGTGAAGTCTGATAAATTCCTTACTAAAATTATTTTCCTTTACAATAAACCAGGGGATGGTGGCAATAACACGACATTTATCTAGTAGTTTATTTGATCATTTGTTCACTGACCAAAGGTCTAATATAGATCCTTCTATATGCCAACCACCATATCAGACCTTGGTATTTAAAAATAGGGGCGCCTGGGTGGCGCAGTCGGTTAAGCGTCCGACTTCAGCCAGGTCACGATCTCGCGGTCCGTGAGTTCGAGCCCCGCGTCAGGCTCTGGGCTGATGGCTCAGAGCCTGGAGCCTGTTTCCAATTCTGTGACTCCCTCTCTCTCTGCTCCTCCCCCGTTCATGCTCTGTCTCTCTCTGTCCCAAAAATAAATAAACATTTGAAAATAAATAAATAAATAAGACTGCTTAAGGAAGTTCAGGCTTGCTAAGAAAGGTGGAATGTGTTGTGGGAAATATACAGCAACGTTATTAGTACTGAAATAAGTAAACAGCCTGGTCATAGAAATGAGAGCTCTCTCAAAAATGTTTAAGGACTCCCCATTGCGTTTAGAATAGTTAAAACTGCCCAGCATGGCCTTTCTCTACCAAACTACTTCCTATACTTTTCCTCCTGGACACTTTGCTCCAACTGCCTGGGTCTTTCAGGCTCTTGATCATTTCAGGACTTTTCTTAACTTAAGGCTTCTGTCTAGTCTCCTGCCTCCACCTGGGCTGCTCCGGTACTGCTCTTTTCATGACTGTACTCTCATCCTTCAGTAAGGAGTGAGACTCATAGCACATTGTGGTTTCCTCCCCATCCCTGACTGCCTTATGTAAGCAGGCTTCCCTGATCAATTTCTACTCTTTTTCTTTGGGTATAAGCTTTATTAACACAATTCATAATAGCATACTATGCTATTTACTTATTTGCTTATTTATTTGTATTCATACCCTCTCCATCCTAAGTTGTAAACCTGATGAAAGCCACTTTATGAAAAGTTTTAGCAGTCACGGGAGCTCAATAAGATATTTTAAGAATAACTGTGAAAGGAACAAATTGGGAAATTTTTCAGATATGATAATATTTTTCTTCTTTATCAATTCCAAGATTTCAGACTTTTCAAATATTTCTTTGTTTTTTTCTTTTCATCCTTGAGAAAGTTCTTCCAACCAAATGAAATGGAGCTAAAACCTGGGCTAGCACCAAAATACTAAGAAAGTTCTCAGAAAGATCTGTCTGTCGATCTACCTGTATCTCCACTGGGGGCACACTCGGAAGGATATTAAACCATAATCATCTCTTTCTAAGCATTGTTGAACAACAAATGATTGTCAAAGGACTCCCTGCCACACTGCAAGTGAGAAAGTGCCACAGAGGAGAGAAAGATGGTTAGTGTGAATCCCTCCAGTCACTTTGAAATAAGTGAGAACAGACCACTTCTATCTGATCATTATTTACCTTTGATCCTTCACCTCTTGAAAATTCCAACCATCACAATTGCAATCTTTCCCAGAGTAGGAAATATGATCCACCAGATTTATATTTCTCTCTTTCTATGTGGAATAAGGGAAGGAAGGAGTGCTGAGAAGTCATATTCTTTTCAAAGTATGTCTAGCAACACTTTTGCACTTGATGAAATGCCAATGAAAGCTAATTGTGCTACATTTTGCATATATTCGTGCATTCTATTTTCAAATCCACCTGTCCTTCCATCGCAATACAGCTATGTCTGGTATTACCGTGAAAAATCTGGATTTGATATAAATACATACAGAAATTTCCAACATCAAAATATTTAAAATAATCTGAAATTTTTAGGAAGAAGATACAGTGATTATTGCGAAGATTTTTCAGGCTAGGTTAGAACAGAGAAAAGCACAAAACTGCATTTAGTATTCGCAACAAATCCTTAGTGACTAACGTGTGAGAATTTGGCAGGTAAGGAAGGTCATCTCTCAGACTAGTAAATCCACAGACTAGACAGAAATAAATATGAAGTGTGCCAAATCACACTGTCTCCTGTTTTAGACCCCTGACCTCAAAGGGCAGGTCTTTTCCATGTACAGATATTCCATCCCTGATGATAATTGGAAACTTCAGTTTACTTGTCATCGTGTAACAAAACATCTAGAGTATTGATTTGAAAAAAAAATCTAGATATTTAGGCATTGTTTTGTCTAAATCTCTATTTAAATTGTACGGAAATAGTGTTTTAGAATTTTTTTCTGATGAAATAGATATTTATAAATTCCCAATATCTTTCTACCTGTTAAAACCTGTCTGAAATTTCAGAAAACATTAAAAATTATGAAGTTTGTATGTCCTAATTAAATAGGTTATGCTCTTGGCGTTTTGTGTGTAAGTTTAGTCTGTTACTTCACCGTCCTTTATATTTTATTATATGAACCTAAGTTGCAATTTCCTTATGCTCTTACTTTTCTCTCTTTTATGGTAAGTAGCTTCATAGTTCTTTATAAAAATCCAATCATCTCACTTGTCCATATAAGCCATTTTCTCAGAAGAGGCTATTTGCTTTGAGAGCTCACATCATTCTTGAAAGATTCTGCTTGTTTGTCCCTTGTGGTTAGAAATAAACTGTTGTACTTCTTAGAAAACAAAACTACTGAAATTCTAGCTTGTAAATCAATCAGTAGAACACAATGACTTTCCAACCTGAGTGGTAATTTCAGCGTAGCTCATTAGATGAGGTATGTAGCATCTGGATAACTGAAATGAAACCCCAAATAACAAAGCAGTTGAAGTTCAGTAAAATTTTAGAGAAAATTGTGTAAGTTGTCTTAGAAGGAACAGGATGCATTTCTGCCCTTAAGCACTCCATTTTTACATCAGCATAGCAGAATAGAGCCAGCTAGTGAACTAAAAATCAAAAATGGGTCATGGTGCTAGTTTTAAAAATCAGCATGTTATTGGAATATGAAAACAGTTGTATAAATTCTAGAAGCCACGGAATATTTGTTTCTAGAAATAAAAAGAACTCCTTGGCCACTGAACTGTCTTTTCTGAAAGCAAAATGTGGATACATTTACGAATCTCTTTTCTTATGTTTGTTTGAAAACATGATGCTACAAATGTACAATTTTTCTAAAGAGACTTAAAAATAAAAAGAAATAGATTCTGTTAGAGAAGTATGAGTTGGATAATACTAAGATTTCAGGCCCAAAATGGGGGGAGTGAAATGCACAATACAGATTATCTGCTGAAAATGAGAGACCTGGTATCAAGGACTTTGCTAAAAGTGGTTGGTTGCCATGGAAACAAGAAGTAAACGTAGATACTAATGGGGAAGAAAATACCATGTAGTGGTATCAGATAGGATCAGAGGGGCAGGAATTTTATTTTCCTTCTAATTTAGAAGGGGAAAAGAAATGAAGAGCGAAGTTGTCTAGGACAGATCAGAATCCAACTGAAACAGATTGAGGAGTCAGTGTATTACTTTAGGCTTATGGGTGAGGGTAGCCTACCCCAAGTGACTAGTGATGGGCTCTCAAAGCCACCCTCCAGAGGGAGGGGAAGAAACAAGGTTGAACAGTTGGATCCCAGGTTTGCCATGACTCTGGATTTAATACAGATAACCAAATATGGAGGTTTTGGATCTAATGGAAACAGTAATCAAATACATACATTTGTAATCAAATACATATATGTGTCTTAAATTTATTTCAAAAGGAGTTATATATTTTTTGATTCTAGGATACCAGTGGATGAAAGATACATCAAATTAATCACTTTTTAAGAAACTAAATGTACATTTTACTCTTAATGCATCACATACACATCTTATTTAAGAAACTATAAAATGTGAAAATCTAGGATTTATTTGATGCTTGACAGAAGTTCTTTATACACACATAATACAAACTAAAGCAAAATATAACCTGTAATCTAGACTAACATCAGTAAGTTTCACATACTGGGGTGCCTGAGTGGCTCAGTCAGTGGGGTGTTGGACTCTTGATTTCCGCTCGGGTCATGATCCCAGGGTTGTGGGATCGAGGCCCACCTCGGGCTCTGTGCTGAGGAGCGTGGATCCTGTTTCAATTCCAGCTCACAGTTTTCTTGCAAAAGCATGAACCCTGTCTCAGGGGGTTGTCATCCAAGAGGGAGTATGTGGGGCGTTTTTCAGCAGCAGCAGTAGAAACAATAAAATAATAATCATAACTATTATTCATTTGGCATTTGTCATACACCTTTCTTTGTATTTTATCTGAATGATCTCATCTCATTTAAAAACATTTATTCATTTTTGAGAGAGAAAGAGAGCACAAGTGGGTGAGGGGCAGAGAGGGGGGAGGACAGAGGATCTGACCCAGGCTCTGCCCTGACAGCGGAGAGCCCAATGCAGGGCTGGAGCTCATGAGCTGTGAGATCATGACCTGAGCCAAAGGTAGACACTCAATTGACTGAGCCACACAGGCGCCCCTCATCTCGTTTAATTCTTAAAAATAAACTTGTGAGATCTGTGCTTTGAATCTTCGCATTTCAGAGGAGGTTTAGAAAAATCAAGTACCTCATCCAAGGACAAATGTCTAGTTAGCAGAAGAAACAGGACTCCCTTTCTGGTCTGGCTGATGTCAGTGTCAAGGCTCCTAATGCTTTGCTGTCTTGGTGCTTCCAAGTGACACAACCCAAACTCCTAGAAACTTGGCCTTCAAAACTGCCAGTGACTGAAGTTCTAGAAGAGCTTCCTAGCTCTAGAAATCAGTGGATGTCAGCCTGAGAGATGGGCCCTGTGAAGAATGGAATAAAATCATACACATGAAAACATACATATGTATTTCTATACAAAATTAATGACAGAGGAAGATTACATATTTATCTAGATAAATGCCTCCCAAAATGATTAGCCAAATTCAACACTCACTCTAACTATCCCCCCCACACAAACATAAAACAAAAACTAGTACAAACATGAAAGATTGTTGAGCTGGAAATAAAATAAAGCAATATGTGTGTCTGTTTCCGAACACTCTTTTTTCCTCTGAACTGTAGACCTTTATCTATATCTTTATCTCTTTATCTCAGTAATACATGGTCTTGACTATTGTGTCTTTTGTTGTCTTGAAATCAGTTAGCACAAGCGCTCCAATTTTGTACTGCCCTTTAAAGTTGTTTTGACACTTCTAGATC
Organism: Felis catus; assembly: GCF_018350175.1. NCBI lineage: Eukaryota > Metazoa > Chordata > Mammalia > Carnivora > Felidae > Felis > Felis catus. The sequence continues at coordinate 101,917,416 of NC_058374.1, forward strand.
CTTTAAATTTCCAGGTAACATTTAGAATCAGCTTGTCAATTTCTATAAAAAACTCCTGGAACTTCTGTTGAGAGTGCAGTATTTATTCATACATATGTGAGCATATATATGAATTTATTTATTTACTTAATGTAGAAAATAAATTTGGGGAGAACCCATGTCTTAAATATTATGTCTTCTAATCCATAACCATGATAAGTATCTTCACTTATTTAATTTCTCTGACCGGTCTTTTGTAGCTTTCAAGATACAACTTATGCACATTTTGTTAATTCATGCCAGGCATTTCATATTTATTAGAACTTGTTGCTTGTTGTTTATTAAAAATCATAAATGGCACTTTTAATATTTTGTTAGTAGGTGGAAATACAATTGAATTTTGTATACTGCCTTATATTCTGTGTTCTCACTAATTTACTTGTTTCTAGTAACTTTCTTACAGATGTCCTAGGGTTTTCTTCAAATTTGATAATGTTCCTTGCAAATTAAAGCAATTTTACTTTATTTCATTTCTTTCTTTTGCTTTATTTCACTAGCTAGAACCCACAAAACAATGTTCAGTAGAAATGGTGAGAAGAAAACTCCTTGTCTTATTCCTGATCTTGGGGGAATAGCATTCAGTATTTTGCATTTAAATATGATGTCAGCACGAGGTTTTCATAGATATCCCCCATTAGATTGAAGAAGTTTCTTACATTCCTGGTTTACTAAGAAATTTATCCTAAGCAGTTATTAAATTTTATCAAATGATTTTTTAGTATATGATCATTTTTAGAAGGTCATATGACTTTTAATTTTTTGAAGTTCTTATATGGTCTTGAATCCCTGTAAGAAATCTATTTGGATAAAATCTCTTTTTGGTATTTTTCTGAGTTTAGCTTGCCACTAATTTTTAAAGAGTTTTGCATATATGTTCAGGAGGATATATTGGTCTCTTGCCTTCTTTTCTTATAATAGTTGTTAGATTTTTGTATCATGATAATACTGACCTCATAAAATGAGTCAGAACATACATATCCTTTCCTCTTCTCTTTTCTGGAAGTTTGTTTAGAATTGGTATTATTTCTTCCTAATGTTTCGTGAAAGTCACCATTGAAGGCAGATAAGCCTGGACTTTTTCATTGTGGGTAGGTTGTTTTGTTTTTGTTTTTGTTTTTGTTTTTTTAACTCTGAATCTAATTTATTTAAGAGATATAGGGTCGTAGAGGTGATCTATTTAGTCTTGAACGAACATTGATAGTTGTGTCTTTCAAAGATTTTATTCTTTTCACTTAAGTTGTCAATCTGATTGCCACAAAGTAGATGACAATATTTTCTATTATCTTTTTTAAATGTTTATAGGATTTTTAGGGATCATCACCCTTTCATTTCTGGTATCATAATTTATATCTTTTCCTTTTTTTTTTATTAATCTGCCTAGAGGGACATTGATTTTATTACTCTTTCAAATAAATAACTTTTGGGGGAACCTGGGTGGCTCAGTCAGTTAAGCGTCTAACTCTTGGTTTCAGTTCAGGTCATGATCTCATGGTTCGTGGATTTGAACCCCGCGTTGGGCTCCATGCTGACAGTGCAGAACCTGCTTCAAATTCTCTCTCTCCCTCTCTCTCAAAAATCTCTGTCTCCCCCACTCTTTCTCTCTCTCTCTCTCTCTCTCTCTCTCTCTCTCTCAAAATAAATGAATAAACTTAAAAAAAAATAAAGAAACAACTTCTGGCTTTATTTTGTTGTTGTTTTGTATTTTCTATTTTATTTCTTCTTCTTGCTTTAAATTTAATTTTTTATTCTTTTTCTATATTGTAAATGTGGAAAGTTAGATTACAAGTCTTAGACCTTTCATATTTCTCATACAAGTGTTTATTGATGTATGTTTTTCACTGCTATTTTAGCTGAATTGAATAAATGTTGATATCTGTGTTCTAAATCACCCAGTTCAACATAACTTCTGATTTACCTTATGATTTTTTTTCTTTGATCCACATTTTATTTATGTCTTTTGTTTAGTTTCCAGGTACTTGGAAATTTTACAGAAATGCTTCAGTTTTTGATTCCCAGCTTAATTCCATGTGGTGAGAGAATGGCTTCTAAGGTAATAACTACCTGAGGACTCTCCCTGATGTCCTGGGTGTTCTATATCTCTCCACTGTGACTGGTGGAAAAGCAAACCATTCCCAATCTTGTAAGAGTTCTAGAAAATGTTCAGCTTATTGCTTTTCAGTTGGCCTTTCCTGATCAGAAGTAGTTTCTTTCAGGCATGTACCAGTCATTACTCATCAAGGCTTAATAGGAATCTCTGCAGAATTCCAGAATTCTCTATTTGTGGGGCACCTCTCCTGCCCCTCATGTTTGGCCTCTTAAATTTCTAATGGCCTATCCTTTAACTCATATTTCTAAGCTCAATTCAGCAAGACTAATGGGTCCTTATGGGGGTACCCATATATATCAGCTTTCTATTTCTTCAGTAACATTTCCACAAAATGGATTGAAACAGCCAAAATATATTTTCTTACAGTTCTGGAAGTCAGAAGTCCAAAATGGATCTCACCAGGCTATAATCAAGGTAGCAGCAGGGCTTAAGTCCTTTCTGGAAGCTGTACAGTTGCACACCAAGAAACATTTTATGAAATATTTTGCCGTTTAAAGATAAAGAAACACAGTCAGCTACATTTCAGAAAAGTCACATAGTTAAAGGAATATAAATGAGGCTTTCAAATTTATTTTCTGTACTAATGAAGGTCAAAGATGTAAGTGTCCAGAGATGTGTGTGTGTGTGTGTGTGTGTGTGTGTGTGTGTTTGGTTAGGGATGGGGAGTGCAATCTACAAATCTTTTCTCATCCAAATAATTTCTGAAGATCAAATGAAAGCCAAAAGTATGCCATAAATATACTATTGATGAAAAGTTCTTTTAGTTTTTTTTAGGAATCTGAATGAAGAACAAAAAAATAAGAATTAATAGGAATATTGACATAAAATATGGCTTGAGGGTCTTTCCTAACTTAGTTTTACCATTTAAATAACAATAGCACTGATTAGCAACGAGTAGAAAGTTTCTGGATGATTTTTGTCTACTTCAACTTTTGGAGGTATATTTCACAAAATTTAGATGATATGTATTACTCTTATAATATTCCTATGGACTGAATGTATCCCCATAAAATTCATGTGTTGACACACTTTCTTCCATTATGATGGTATTAGGAAGTGGTATTAGAAGGTTAGGTCTTTGGAAGGTAATTAGGTTGAGATGAGGCTATGAGGATGGATCCCCCACGATGAAATTAGTGCCCTTATAGGAAGAGGAAGAAACAGCCGAGCAGTGAGAAGGCAGCCATTTGTAATCCAGAAAAAGGGCTTTCACCGGGAATCAGATCAGTTGGCACCTTGGTCTTCCTGCCAGAATTGTGAGAAATAAATGTCTGTGGTTGGAACTACCCATTCTATTGTATTCTATCCTAGCAGCTCAAGCTGATGAAGAGAAATATGAAAATAGAAATTTAAAAATAAATATGTGCAACTGTGGTATGAAAAATCACAGTTATGATTAAAATAGGCACATAAAATAATTAAAAGGATAGTCACTAAAATATTATCTTGGGACAATTTATCCCTAGGTGTTTCTTTTTCTTTTATTTCCCAAGTTTTCCCTCTTACCCAGGTTTACTTTTGTAACAGAAAATGTTTTTTAAAGTGTAATTTAAAATTTCAAAACTAATTAACCAGTTTTGAAACATATGCAATAAACATTAAAAAACAAATATTATCTATAGGATATAAAGCATGTGCTGTGGTTGACAGCATAAATTATGTAAGCTCTGGGAATTAAAAAAAACAGTAAAATCTGGATATTTCATAAAGTCAATGTAAAGATCAAGTAATAACGTTGTATAGTCATAGCATATGTGAAAATAATTTTCAGTATTATCATTTTAAAGGCCTAAAATGTACAATGCTGAAAAGTAAAATTTACATGAAAAACATGAGCTATAGCAATAATTTGGTCTATAAATGTCACATGACAAAACCTAGGGAAATAGAAAGGAGAAAAAAAACTAAAAAGTTCAGAGTTTTGTTACATCAGGAACTAGAATATGAAGTAGCATTTGTAGATTGCTTTGGAATTCAGAGCAAATGGATATTTGGTCAATTATGGAGGAACTTTAGATATCTTTTTATATCATTGAAAAGTTCTTGAAAAGGAAATTATATATGTTAAATCTCTTTGAAAATCATGAATTATTATTTTTGAATTAGGACCTGTTAGTATCAGGCTTTTCAAAACAGATTTGGCTGTATGTAAGAAAGAAATATCTCTCGGGGCGCCTGGGTGGCGCAGTCGGTTAAGCGTCGGACTTCAGCCAGGTCACGATCTCGCGGTCCGTGAGTTCGAGCCCCGCGTCGGGCTCTGGGCTGATGGCTCAGAGCCTGGAGCCTGTTTCCGATTCTGTGTCTCCCTCTCTCTCTGTCCCTCCCCCGTTCATGCTCTGTCTCTCTCTGTCCCAAAAAATAAATAAACGTTGAAAAAAAAATTTAAAAAAAAGAAGAAAGAAATATCTGTTAGTATATGATGTCCAGAAATTGAATAGATTGCTGCCTAGGAAAGTCAGTTCTCTCAGTTCCTGAAAGTGTTTAAAACTAAACTTGGACTACATTGGGTGGGAATGTTGTAGAAGAGACTTAGCTTTGATTGACAAAGTAAAGCAGATAATCTTGATAACTGTCAGATTACCAAGTGTGAAATTTCAGAGTGGTATATTCTAACCATTGGTATGTTGGACTTGGCTTGCACCAATTCATGAGGGCTTGCTGTTAGCAGCTATCCCCGACCCAACTCTATATTCAGTGGCATCATGTTGGCGTCTTGAAATCAGCCATAGTGGAATTAAAAATCAATAAATATTTTCCAATCAGGGCTTTCCCTCTGACTACAGATCCAGTGGCTAAACTTTTAAACCACAGCTTTCAACAAAATTTAAGCTTGTATAATATTTCCATTTGTATATCTACCTAATATTTGGGGATTAGGATAAAATGTGATTCTTTTCTATAATAAAATAAACAGTATTTTCCCAAGGCCAGGTTAAGTCACTTATAAGCCCTAAATCCTGAAAAGATTGCAGCATCCACAGTACCAAATTATAAAAGTATGTGCAAGGAAATCCAACTAAGGTCTGTCTCATGTCCATGAACAAGAAAGAATTTGATACTTTAAAAAAAATCCCATTAAAAAAAACTTTCTGTAACTTTATTAGTGACCAAAATATCTGGTTGGGTTGTCTATTAAGTAATCTAGTATAGGTCTCCCCTTTATGTGTTCATTCTATTAAATGCTATCCTGTATTGTACACTAGGAATTAAAGAGATATTTGGAAAGAGAAGACTGACCTAGCATTCGTTTTCCATTTTATGATATGGATGATTAGATGAATGGATGGATGGATGGATAGATAGATAGATAGATAGATAGATGGCATGGATGATTGGAATAGGTGGATGGGTGGATGGATGGATGGGTGGATGGATGGATGGATGGATGGATGGATGCATACATACAATAGATCATAGATAAATAGATATTGTGTCCTTTAATTTCATTCTATGAATAACACTGTAAAAAGGTATTATTTTCTCCATTTTTATATTTAAAGAGACTCAAAGAGCTTAAGTAAATTATCCTTGTATTTAGAGCTTTGATTGTATTTCATTTGATTAAATGCAACTCTTCTTGTATATATTGCATAAAGACACACTGCACTGAGTGTGGCCCTTTATACCTTATGCCTAGGGGCATGTGGTTACTGACTAATACACAGAAGAAGGTAGAGCTGAACTGGCAAATTGATGTGATAACACATTTAATTTTCCATGCTATTTTATGTACACATATGACACAGAAGGCCTTGAAGGGAGGCTCTCCCCTTTACTTATTATTATTTGGTCCATGCTCATTCCTACTTTTAGTCCCATTTATGATAGCTAGAAATACCCAGAATGCACTTTTAAATGAATGAATGAGTGATTAATAATTTTCTGATGAGATTGCTTTATAACACTGTTCTGTATTTATTATGTAGCTAGATGAAGTAGATCCACATACATTACGCCATTTACTCTGACAACTGAATAGAGTTTATTCAACTTATGGATGGAGGAAAAATGCTTTGCTTAAATTTATTCAAATGGTAAATGGCAGGGACAGAATTATAGAGCAAGACAACTTCTCTGTCATGCTCTGCACACACACTTTTATTTTGGTAAACCATGAACAAGTTCCTTTGAAATTTTGTTAAAACTCGATTATATAATTTTACACCAAAATTATTACTTCAGCAATGAATAAAATGACTAGAATCTTATTATCTCTTCATTTTAATGAACTCAGATATGTCTGTATGCTCAGTTTCCTCAATTAATGTGATAATATTTTAAAAGTTAAGTGCAGATGAGCACAGAATTTAAAATGGGGGAAAAGAAGGACTTAAAAAACACATTTTGGCACCTTCTGAGAAACTGATAGACTTCAAAAATCCAAATAGCTATTTGAATTTTTTGAAGTGGATTCTAGGCTGATAATTCTTTTTTTTTTCCCTCCATTTTATATCAGTCTTATTTGGAATTGGGCCATAAGGTTTTTGAGTTGAAGTCTGATTGCAGTCAATTCTGGTTTATCTGCAAATGTTTTATTTACTTTTAAAATTTCATACAGTTCCTTTCCTTTCACTCTGAGGCTGGTCCAGTCTTGATGAGAGAAGGTCTCCCTTGGGAGATCAAGACAAGGGGAAAAAGAATTCAAACATGAGCACCTGCGCAAATGTTTTACTAAATCAGTATCTCAATTTCGTTTAAAAACTAACATGCTTCCATTATTCTATAAAATTAGGAGTATGCGAGTTTATTGAATAAATGATGGGGTGTTTACAACATAGACTATTACATAGCTGTCTAAAAGAATGAAGCGGACTCAGATGACCTGGCATGATTTGCAGTTTTCACAAGCTATTGCTGAGTAAAGATCACACACACAGAAGTGTGATAATTATTTTGAATATACTCTTATAAATAGGGTAAAATAGCCTATGCAAACTCATCTGTGTGTATATCGCTGGCTCTAAGCACATGGAAAATGCAGATTTTTACACTCAGGTGATTTAGACACATTACCTAGGACTTCTGGTTACAGTTGTGGTGAAGAGATCTGGAGGGATGGAACGGAGAGAAGCAATAAGGAGGAGGAGGCAAGTACACACAAGAAAATAGCACCAAATTGTATCTATGATCACATTTATGTAAAATTACATGCGTGTGCATAAATATGTATGTGCATTAGAGATAGTAGTGGTACAAAAAAAGTTAGTTTTATATTTACTGACTACAAAGGAAAAAAAGTGTGAGAATATTAGCACATGAAAATATTTATCAATGGTTTTCTCACGCTTCTGTGGGGATGCAAATAAGGAGTATATGTGTGACATAGTATTTAGTTTTGCCTTTATGTCATGCCATGTGTATTATTTAAACCATGAGTTTTAAATATAGAAGCAGGTGAAGCAGTCAAAGCTAAAAAGAAAAAAATTAAATATATTCTTATATTCGTATATACATCATTCTTATGATCAAAAGAGCAGTGAGAAATAATTATTTTTCTAGGCAGTTTTTCATACATAGAGTTCATAAGTATAGAACTGACTGCATTTTGACATAATATGATTTTTGCAGTCAAAAGAAATCTATTTATATCATAAAAGAATATGCATTAATACGTGAACATTTTCTGTATCTCCTATAACTTTTTTCAGTTGTTTGATAGTTTCTTTTCAGTTGGATGTACTTTTCAAAGAAACTAATTGGTAACATATCCTTTACCAAGCTTTGAAATGATCATCAAATGCAAGAACATGGATATGAGTCATAAAATATTAGTTTTATATTACTGAATGCACTCTAATTATCTCTGTGTTCGCTTCTTTGCTGGAAGCATGTTTTTCTCTTTTCACAGTCATTAATTTTCACAAGTATGACTTTAAACCATCTCAAAATTATTTTCTTTTGGTATTCCACGCTTCCCACCAGTAGGGTAAGTCCAATTCAGTGATGTTGGAGAAAAAAATGGATTAATTAGTTTTTGGATAAATATGGTAACATTATATTAAATTTTCAAAGCAATAAATAAGACAGATATCTGTAGTGACAATGAAAACATATTCTATCTATAGTACTATTTTTCTTTCTGTGAGTACTTATTTAAGGCCTGTAGATATCATCACACCAAAATAAATATGCACTGGCTAATTTCTATCATGGAAAGCAAAATATGAACTATAGCTTCTCTTGTAAGCAAGAGTGTACAAATTTGTGGGACACTCATAGCATAGAATATTTATATCTTCATAACTAAAAATTTATTGTTCCATTTTGTAAAAGAATGTGAACTTGAGGCTCCAGTTCTACCAAATAATATGTATCCATATTAGTTCCTAAGAAGAACATAACTCATTAAAATAAAATAAAAGATTTAAGTGAAAGAATATTAAAAATAAAAATGTTCAGGAGTTTAGATACGTTGTATCACGTTAGGATGCATGATACTACAAAACTAGTTTCCACTTTGATCCACTGATTCTATCAAGTAGCAAGCACTTGTTTCCATAAATTGATATATATATATTTTTTTAATTTCAGAGTCCCAAACTATCATGAACAATAAATATAAGCAGTGCTTTGTTCCTGGTACTGTATTAGGAAGGAATCTTTTTTTTTTCAATTCTTTAACGTTTGTATTCATTTTTTTTTTGAGAGACAGAGAGAGACAGGGTATGAGTGGAATAGGGGCAGAGAGAGGGAGACACAGAATCAGAAGCAGGCTCCAGGCTCTGAGCTGTCAGCGCAGAGCCTGATGCGGGGCTCGAACTCATGAACCATGAAATCAAGACCTGAGCTGAAATGGAATGCTCAACCAAATGAGCCACCCAGGTGCCCCAAGAGAGAATCTTAAATAGGGGTGCCTGAGTCAGTCCTGGAAATGAAACATATACCTCAATAATATGTAAATATTGAATTTATGATTAGATAAGTGTCCCTTATATACTGGGGGTCCCTGGTGCCTCATCACAGGGATAAGAACCCCTTCCTATCTTCTCACAGGGAAGAATCCCTGGTGTAGCAAGTGAGTACAGGCTTGGAAATCAAAGGGTCTGACAGTAAATCCTTGTTAACACTAATTCAAGGACAAGACTTGGGAAAGTGTCATAATCTGATTCAGTCTCTCTCTCTCTCTGTCTCTCTCTTTTCTTCCCAGTGACATAGGAGAAAATACCATCTACCCACCTGGTTGCTAGGATTATTAAACAATGTAATGTATCTGCAAATAAACATGTTATTTTTTTCATCTTAACTAAACCCTTTCTCTACTCCATTTTCATGTCTACAACTTTCTTCTTTCTCTGTTCCCCTTTAGAGCAATGCCCTTTGAAAGAGATTGCTATAGTTAGAATACTCTATTACTCTCCATTAAAAAAAAAAAAACTCACTGCACTAAACCTTGCACCCCTCCACAGAAACCACTCTTGTCATATCTGCAGTGATATCCACATTGCTAAATCCAAAAGTCAATGCTCAATCTTGCCACAGTTGATTTCTTTTTCTCATGGAAATGCTTTTATTTATGTAGCTGTCATGACACCAAGTTCTCATGACTTCTTTCTATTGTTACAGGCTGCTTCTTAGTATCTTGTGATGTTCCTTCTCATCTCCCCAATTTCTTAATTTTAGAGTGCCTCCAAGCTCACCTTTTGGGACTCTTGCTCCATCCACCTAAGCTTTTCATGACCACACCTAATGACATGGTTTTAAATAGTTTATATGCTGATGATTGCCAAGTGCTTCCTTTCTAGTCTGTACTCCTTCCTGAACTCTGTGGACTTATATATTCAACTGCTCTCTGGACATCTCTAGTTGGGTATTTAATATAAATTTTAAAATCAACTAGGCCAAAATGGAACTCCTAATCTCCCCCATGATGCTTCATTTATCCAGAGTATTCCCCATCTCAATTCATGACCACAGCATCCATCCAGCCATTTACGCCCCAAACCTTGAAGTCATCATTGATACTTCTAATGAATTGGAAATCCTTTCAATTCCCACTTTAAAAATGGTCGGGGCACCTGGGTGGCTCTGTTGGTTAAGCATCCAACTTTGGGTCAGGTCACGATCTCACTGAGCCCCACGTCAGGCTCTGTGCTGACAGCTCAGAGTCTTGGAGCCTCCTTTGGATTCTGTGTCTTCCTCTCTCTCAACCCTTCCCCCACTCACACTCTGTCTCTCTCCCTCTCTCAAAAATAATAAAACAAACATTTTTTAAAAATATCCAAAATAGACATGTCCTCACTTCTGCTATCACTCTAGTCCAAGCCACCATTTTTCTCTCCTGGATTATTGCTATATCCTCCTGAGTTGTCTCTGTTCCTACTCATGCCCTCCTATGTTTCCTTCAATCCGGAAATACAGTCATATTTTTGAAACTATATAAGTCACATCATGTTTTTGATCTGCTGTGATCCCTTCCATGACTCCCCTATCACTCAAAGTAAAAAGCAAAATTCTTAAAATGATCCTCAAATCCCACCTAAATCTGGTCTGACAGTAATTTTTAAACCTTCTTTGTAAATATTCATCCCTTTCCTTATTTATCTCCAGCTACTGGCTTCTTTGCAGTTTAGAGAATATCTTTAGCATGTTGCTACATAAGACCTCTGTAATCTTGGTTTCATTTCCTAGAATACTTTTTCTTTAGGTATCAGCATACCTTGCTCCTTTTTCTCCTTTACATCTTTGTTCCCTGACCTCACTCTTTAAAATGCAAATCTCAGCACTTCTTATCTCTTTCCTCTACTTGATTTATTTTGGTTGCATTCATCACCATGTTATACACTGCATCATTACTTCCCCAAGGAGAATGAGAATATAAGCTCCATCAGGATAAGGATCCTGGTCTGTTGTGTTCACTGCTATATCCCCAGAACAATGTCTGTTGTATAAGGGATCAATAAATATTTATTCATGGAATGAATTAATGAATAAGAAAGCACTTTGTGAAATATAAAGCACAATAAAAACAAAGCTTATCATATTTTTCCTAGTATTACAGGAAACACCATTAAAATGACTAAGCATCCATCTGAGTTGAACAATCAGCTCTGGAACTTATAAACATTGCTTTGGAGAGTACACAGGTATCAGAGACATAACTACCCTATCTGCTACATACACATTCAATTGTTATATACAATATGCATATTATTTATCTTATGTACTATGTTTATACTCAGTTGTTAACAGTCTGCCCTGCTTTTAGGTTATAAGCATTTTGAGAGTGAAGACCATAAAAAATAGGCCAGGTCAATGTCATATGACAATGCGGGTAGGTGTTTATTTGTCTCTTGTGTCCCACTGAGTAGAAATATATTAACAGAAAACATTATGAACTGAAAACAATAATTAGAAGAATTAAATTAAAGCTTACAGCAGCCTTAGATGAAGATACAGGTGAGTTTCCTGCAAAGCCTATGTTATGCTGCTTACTTTATGAAAATGAAAACTAACCATCCTTGACAAGAAACAGCACTGGTAATGACAGAGACTTTGTGTAGTGATAGTACTCTGAGTGATAATGGCAGTACCCAGCAGCCAAATCCATATTTGTATTGACTGATTCTTATCCACTGTTACATGACTCTACGCTTTTTTCAGGCATTATGTACTGAATCTTAAATACCTTGGATGAGTCAAGAGGTAAGTTTTGAGCGACAGGCTTCCTCTTATATCCTATATTTACATTGGAAAGCTAGAACAGAAAACTTTCTTGGCTGAAGATGAGCTATCACACAATATTCTGAAATACAGGGTGATAAAATAACTGTTTTAAGAATGTGGCAAGAAAAATAGATGCACACTATTTTTTTCTGTACCATTGTAATGACAGCAACCTTAACGGTGACTTTGTATTGGATGCCTTTCATAAACCACTTAGGCTGTACATGAGAAAAAAGAAGGGGGGCAGAAATTAAACATGGTGACATCCCCTCTCTCCATCTCAACATTGGTGTCTCAGTTCTGGACTCATATTTCCAAGGGTAGTGTCACTGTCTCCTCGTTGTTTTCCCTGATTCTGGGTGCAATTCTTCCCATCCTCCATGATGCCATGACAGCGATTTTCCTAAAACATGAAACTGGGTTCGTTTTCCTCTGCTTTAAGTCTTTAAACATCTCTACATATACAGCAGCATTTATTGAAAGGGTCATATGGTTCTTATCCTTTGTTTTATTGTTGTGTTGTATCACACTGATTGATCTGCAAATATTGAACCACCCTTGCAGCCCAGGAGTAAATCCTACTTGATCGTGGTGAATGATTCTTTTAATAGACTGCTGGATTCGATTAGCTAGTATTTTATTGAGAAGTTTTACATCCATGTTCATCAGGGGTATTGACCTGTAGTTCTCTTTTTTAGTGGAGTCTTTGGTATTGGTGTCAGGTGATGCTGGCCTTGTAGAATGAACTTGGAAGTTTTCCTTTGATTTCTGTTTTTTTTGGAACAGTTTGACAAGAATAGGTATTAACTCTTCTTTAAATGTTTGGTAGAATTTTCCTGTGAAGTCATCTGATTTTGGTCTTTTGTTTGCTAGGAGTTTCTTGATTACTGATTCATTTTCCCCACTGGTTATCAGTCTATTCAAGTTCTCTATTTCTTCTTGTTTCAGTTTTGGTAGTTTATATGTTTCTAGGAATCTACACATCTCTTGTAGGTTGACCAATTTGTTGGCATATAGTTTTTCATGATATTTTCTTGTAATTATTTGTCTCTTTCTGCTGTTGATTCATATATGGTCAGTATAAGGCTTCTAGAAGCCTACCTCTCCATCTGAAGGTATGGATATGGTCAGTATAAGACTTCTAGAAGCTTACCTCTCCATCTGAAGGTAAGGAGGAGGAGGACCTTATTTACCTAGATGCTAGGAAGATATTTTATATGCCGTTTACTCTTCACAAAATCCCTATAAATTATTCGTCTCTTTTTCTAACAAATGAGGCTCAGATAAGTTATTTAGTATGTTCAAAATCACTCAGCTACTTAGTGGTGGGTCAGAGCTGTGAGCTTGTTTGACTTCAAAGTTCATGTTCTTCCCTCTATGATCATACCTTACAGCTGAGCCTAGATGAATCTGCTTGGAGGTCCCTAGCTGCTTCTTGAGATTTATATGCCCCTATGACTTAATGCAGTTTGCTCTTGCTGTCTGAAGTGCTGTCTCCCCTTGATCACTTGAAAGTCATTATTCATCCCTCAAACAGCTAACACACTGCTTTTTCTCTGAAGCCCTCCCCGCTATCTTTCCTGCCTAGAGGCGTTTAGGTAATAAACTCCCTCTACAGCCTTCAGTGGATCGTATATATAACTCTATTGCAACATCTTAAATTATCACATTAATGATTAAAGTTTGTATATCTGACCCGATTTTTTGAACTATAATTTCACTTAGGGCAAGTATCATGAATTGTTCTTTATACATTTTATACACTTTATAAAAGTAATTTTAAGTAATCTAAGACATTATAATTAAAGGTTAAGAAACATACTTTAGAAACAATTACATTTTGTATGTTTTGTGCATTGCACCACCTGCTGTTGAGAGATATTTATCTCTACTTCATCATGGAAACCCCTCTGTCATTTTTTGTTTGTTTGTTTGTTTGTTTGTTTTTTAACCAACTCACTTGGCATCTCTGAATTGAATTCTTTGAGGATCCATTTTCCTGCTGTTCTATGCTAACCAGTATTTCCCTTATATTGTTCCGTGTGGCTACTTTTTGCTTATGGGGCTAATGACAGGCCTGAGATTTGTTGGTCTTTCTGTGGTGCTAAGGCTCGCTGTTAAGTCTGGGTTCACAAGAGAATAAGGGATGGTGCTATTTCAGTTAACACAGGAATTTCTATAAAAATGGGGAGAATAAGTAACCATTACTGAAGGTTTCCTGTTGTTCATGTGAATGACATCTTTGAGATGGTCAAGACAGAATGTTTAATGTCCCTGGTTGGTTATATTCTGTTATCTGTTACTTGGCCTAAAGGATGATGATTTTAGAAGGAACATCCTGGTTCTGGTTTTTTCTAACCTCTTTGGCCTCTCTTGGTCTAGCTTACCCTAAATCTATATATATCCATTATCTTTTTTTTTTCATAAAAAGGAATCTTTAATTTCCTAATATCTAGGCAAAAGAACAGATTCTCCTGCCCCTGTGATGTAGAGCAAGAAGGAATAGTGTTATGAGAAAGACCACCCCCTATGAATAGTAAACTTAGATTGTGATCTTTTTTTTTAAGTTTTTAATGTTTATTTACTTTTGGGAGAGGGAGAGACAGAGACAGAGAGACACAGAGCATGAGCAGGGGAGGGGCAGAAAGAGAAGGAGACACAGAATCCGAATCAGCTCCAGGCTCTGAGCTGTCAGCCCTGAGCCCGATGTGGGGCTTGAACCCACCACGAACCCGTGAGATCATGACCTGAGCCCAAGTCACATGCTTAAGCCACCTAGGCGTCCTGGTGATCTCTCTCTCTCTCTCTCTCTCTCTCTTTTTTTTTGTACCTCATGTTTAAAAACTCACTCTATAGCTGCTGATAAAATGATAACATATTGAATGCAAAAATGAAATTTACATTCTAATTTCTGCTATATAAAAGGAAAAACTATTTAAGGATCACATAGACATATTTGTAGTTTGGAGTATAATGCATGCATCTAAGAAATAATCTATAATAGTGTATGAGTACTTGCTATAAGCCTGACATTATGGCAGGTATTTTAATTACTAAAATAAATATGATTAATTTCTTCCCTCAACAATCTGGATTGTGGCTGATGAAACAGACATATACATAGATAATTATAACACAGTGTACAGAGAATTGAAGAACACTATCATGTTGTAATGCAGATCAACACTCCCAGAATAATTTAAAAAACAAGTAACCCAGGGGCACCTGAGTGGCTCCGTGGGTTAAGCGCCTGACTTTAGCTCAGGTCATGATTCATGGTTCATGAGTTCAAGCCCCGCATCAGGCTTTGTGCTGACATCTCAGAGGCTGGACTCCGCTTTGGATTTAGGGTCTCCCTCTTTCTCTGTCTTCTCTCTCTCTCAAAAATAAATAAACTTTAAAAAATTTTAAAAAAACCTAACTAACTCTATTATACTCCAACTTTAAACCCTTGCATATTTTTCTATTGTATAATGGATAAAAGTCGTCATTATGAGATCTTTTGTGATATAGTTCCTGAATAATTTTCTAAATTTTTTTCTTTTTAAAAAGTTTTTATTTACATGCCAGTTAGTTAACATATACATAGTTTCAGATGTACAATAGAGTGATTCAACACTTCCATACATCACCCAGTGCTCATCACAAGTGCCCTCAATACCCATCATCTATTTAACCTATCCCCCAAACACCTCTTTCTGGTAACCATTAGTTCGTTCTCTATAGTTAAGAGTCTTTTGCTTGGTTTGCCTTTCTCTCTCATTTTTTCCCCTTTGTTTGTTTCTTAAATTACACATGAGTGAAATTATATGGTATTTGTTTTAGTGATTGACTTATTTTGCTTAGTGTAATACTCTCTAGCTCCATCCACATCATTGCAAATGGCAAGGTTTACCCTTCTTTATGGTTGAATAATATTCCATTATATAAATATTCTATTATATATAATATATAAATTATAAAATATTGCATTATATAAATATTCTTTATCCATTTATCAATTGATAGACATTTAATCTGCTTTAATGTCTAAGTTATTGCAAGTAATGCCGCAGTAAACATCAGGGTGCATGCATCTTTTTGAATTGCTGCTTTTATACTCTTTGGGTAAATACTTATAGTGCCATTGCTAGACTGCAGTGTAGTTCTAGTGTTAAGTTTTTGAGGAGATTTCATAATGTTTTCCACAGGGGCTGCACCAGTTTGCATTCCCACCAACATTGCAAGAGGGTTCCCCTTTTTTCCAAGTCCTTGCCAACCCCTGTTGTTTCTTGTGTTGTTGATTTTAGCCATTCTGACAAGTGTGAGGTGATATCTTATTGTAGTTTTATTTGCATTTCCCTCTTGTTCAGTGATGTTGAGCACCTTTTCATGTGTCTGTTGGTCATCTGTATGTCTTTTTTGGAAATATTCTGTCTTCTACCCATTTTTAATTAGACTATTTGTTTTGGCATGTTGAGTTGTATACGTTCTTTATATATTTCGGATACTAACCCTTTATCAGGTGTATTATTGCAAATATCTTCTTCTATTCTGTAGGTTGCCTTTTACTTTTGCTGATGATTTTTTTTTGCTGTGCAGAAGCTTTTTATTGTTGTGTAGTCTTAATACTTTATTTTTGCTTTTGTTTCCGTTGCCTCAGGAGACCTATCTAGGAAAAGTTGCTATAGCCAATGTCAGAAAAATTATGGCCTGTGCTTCCTTCAAGGACTTGTATTAATTTAGTTCCCTTACATAGACCTTTCATCATTTTGAGTTTATTTTTATGTATGGTGAAATAGAGCCATCCATTTTAATTCTTCTCCATGATGTTGTGCAGTTTTCCCAACACTGTTTGTTGAAGAGAGTCTTTTTCCCATTGGATATCCTTTCCTGCTCTGGAAAGATTAATTGACCATATAATTGTGGGTTCATTTTTCAGTTTTCTATTCTGTTCTATGGATCTATGTGTCTACTTTTGTGCCAGTACTATACTGTTTTGACTGCTACAGTTTTGTAATGTAACTTGAAATCTGTAATTTTGATGCCTCCGGCTTTGCTTTTCCTTTTCATGATTGCTTTGGCTATTTGAGGCCTTGTGTGGTTCTATACAAATTTTAGGATTGTTTGTTCTATGAAAACTGCTGTTGGTATTTTGATAGGGATTGCATTAAATGTGTATATTGCTTTGGGTGGTATTGGCATTTTAATAATATTTGTTCTTCCAATCCATGCGCATGGAATGTCTTTCCACTTTTTTGTGTCATCTTCAATTTCTTTTATTAGTGTTTTATAGTTTTCAGAGTACAGGTCTTTCACCTCTTTGGTTAAGTTTATTCCAATGTATCTTATTGTTTTGGTGCAATTACAAATGGGATTGATTCTTTAGTCTCTCTCTTTCTGCTGTTTCGTTATTGGTGTGTAGAAATGCAACAGATTTGTATACGCTGACTATGTATCCTACGGCTTCACTGAGTTCCTTGATCAGTTCTAGCAGTGTTTTGGTGGAGTCTTTCAGGTTTTCTATATAGTGTATCGTGTCATTTGCAAATAGCGAAAGTTAGGGACACCTTGGTGACTCAGTTAAGTATCTGACTCTTGGTTTTGGCTTAGGTCATGATCTCACAGTTCGTGCATTGGAGCCCTGTGTTGGGCTCTGCACTGACAGCACAGAGCCTGCTTAGGATTTCTCTCTCCCTCACTCTCTGCCCCTCCCCACCTTGCTCTCTCTGTCTCTCTCTCTCTCTCAAAAAAAAAATACGTAAATAAACGTAAAAATTAAATTTAATTCCTCAACCAACTAGCCAACTTCTATGTTCTTGCTATCTATATGTGACCAGTGGGTAAAGTACTAAAAAATGCAAAACATTTCTGTCATTGGAGAAATTTCTTTGGGGCAGTGCTGACATATAGCACACAATCAGTATTGCTCTTAAATGCTGATACTTCCCAAAACTTTTAGAAACCTTCAGATGTTTTAAAAGTATGCAACATTAGAGTTTTAAGAATTGTTATAACAGAACTTTGTATAGAAAAGAAGCTCAGCATGTGGTGAAGTAACCATGTATTTGTGGTTACCTTCTCTTTTCATTGCCGAAAGCCATGTTTTAATAACACAGAACTGCTATCTAGTCATATATATGCCTATTGATGTGCATACTGTTTTGATTGCCAAAATGAGACCTGATGCCCAAGGAGTATTGTTAGTTGATATTAATCATTTATAACCATTTATTGTTTAAGAGATACTTGGCTGTATAAAATTTAATGTGTTTTAAACATAAATTTAATGTTAGGGTAACAGGTTTCTGACATACATAACAAGTTTCATATTCATTCTGCTAAATGGATTAAAATGAATATTTAACCCATCAGAATAATCTGTAAACAAAGTGTGTTTAAGATACCAAGATAATTGCGATTGTAAGTAGAGAAAAGAGATAAACTATTAAACCTTAAGCGAATCTTGAAAAACCATTTATATACTTTGAGGCAAGTATTCACTAAGCAAGTATTTTTATTTCATGATGTACTTAAAGCTAATACCATGTCTAAGTGTGGGCGTGCGTCTATAAAAATAAAAACAGGGGATGCCTGGGTGGCTCAGTCAGTAAGCAACCAACCTTGATTTGAGCTCAGGTCACGATCTCATGGGTTCGTGGGTTCAGGCCTACATTGGGCTCTGCACTGACTGCAGAGCCTGCCTGGGATTCTGTCTCCCTCTCTCTCTGCCTCTCCCCCACTCAATCTCTATCTCTCTCTCAAAATAAACAAATAAATATTTATTTACTTTTTAATTAAAAAACATTTTTTTAACGTTTATTTATTTTTGAGACAGAGAGAGACAGAGCATGAACGGGGGAGGGTCAGAGAGAGGGAGACACAGAATCTGAAACAGGCTCCAGGCTCTGGGCTGTCAGCACAGAGCCTGACGTGGGGCTCGAACTCACGGACCGCGAGATCATGACACGAGCTGAATTCGACCGCTTAACCTACTGAGCCACCCAGGTGCCCCTACTTTTTACTTTTTTTTAATGTTTATTTTTGAGAGAGAGAGAGAGAGAAAGAGAGAGAATGTGAACAGAAGAGGGGCAGAAAGAGAGGAGACATAGAATCCCAAGCAGGCTCCAGGCTCTTGAGCTGTCAGCACAGAGCCTGATATGGGGCTCGAACCCATGAACGCAAGATCATGACCTGAGCCGAAGTTGGACGCTTAACCGACTGAGCCACCCAGGTGCCCCAAAATGAATATTTAAAAAACAAAGAAACAAAAAGCAGGGAAAGGAGGTAAATTTTGATAAAAATGACTCAAATTTTGGATCATAGCAAATGTCTGAACATCCCCAAGGGGTTCTTATTTACCGAGAAAATAAGATTTGAAAATATGTTAATAAACTGTTCACATTCAGACCATTAGGTGTTTGAAACACTCATTCTTCTTTGTAAGGTGTTGTTATAGATCAAGTTAAAGCAATATTTGTCCTAAGTTATTTATATGAATATCATTTGAAGGATCCCTAGTAGAAAAGTGATGACAGAGTTGAGTGTCCTTTTGTTATGAAACAAAGAAGGTAAAACAAAATAGAGTACTTTGAAGCATTGAAACTTCATTTTAAGAATATAGTCCTTCTTGCTCTGGTAGTTTTTAAATCTGAAGTAGCTGTTAATAAGGTCATCCTAAACCTGATACAAACTTTAATGTTGAATGTAGCACTTATAATTTGCTTGTACTCTTATTACACATTAGAAAAACCAAAAGGGTACACTTGTATATATTTTAAACATCCAGGTTGACTATCTAGAATTTTTTAAGTGACTTTTATTTTGTTTTTATTCAAAGAGAATGTATTCTATGGTAACTTTTAAACAAAATCATGATGGGTATTTATTGAGCCATTGTATAATTTTTATTCTATTTTTAAAGCATTCATAATAATCTAGTCTCCTGTACCTATTCCCTGTCTCTGAATTAGGAACAATAGTGAACCTATTTTTTTTCCTTCCTCTGTTTTTCTTCTTTTTTTTTTTTTACATGAAGCTTAATGAACACCTACTCTGTGCCATAAATGTGGTAGATGTAGGGTCATTGGAAGTAAATCAAATGGAGATGTTCTTTACCTTGTTAGAATTTATAGCAGGTAAGCTACAAATTAAAAATTTATGATGTGGTACAGATGTAATTCTCACTTCATATTATAATATAGAGGCAAATTAAGATCATAACTAATATAAGTTACAACTGCCAGAGTAATCCACTAATACTCTCTAACTTGGATTCTCCACTATATCATTTAGTTTGCTATTATCTGCAACTAAGAAAACAACAACAAGCCAATTTGCTTTAAAAAATAAAGGGTAAAATTACCTGCATAATAAAAAGTTCAAAGGATGGGTGTGGTTCCATCAAGACTGTTACCTCTGCTTCACCCCTGCTGGCGTCCTTCATGCTCCTGGCCTCAGAGCTGCACGTCACACACCCAGAGAAGAGAGAAACTGTCTCAGAAACCCTGATCAGTCTTTATAATTCTCAGCAATCTAAATTGGATCAAATATGCACCAGTTATGGTGTCAATCCCAACAAAATTCAGGGCACAACAGCAAAGCAGGGAGTTTGACAAGGGTACTCTGTTAACTAGAAGTTAACAAGGGTACTCTGGCAGAAGAAAGAGGTAATGGAAGGTGGGGGAGAAAATGAGATCCGTTCTTTTAGGCATATCTTGTGCTACACTGAACGTCAAATAATACAGGCTATACTATCTCTAAACGTGGAGAAATAAAGGGCAGTACTTTTATAAAAGTCTTGGTTTTATGGTCCTTCTTTTATAGGGAAAAACAAGTGTTTATAAAGTGTTCTATTACCTTCTATCCAGAAAATCGTTCACCCTTTTTTCAACTTACTTATTTTTCCTCCTTACTTCCCAGGTGAGCATTGCATGTAGAGAAATTCTGGCATGGAACTGTTAAAATATTAACCCAAATTCAAAACCAGCTGATCCTAGTGCCTTTAATGATTGCATAGGTTGTGATATGTGGTTCAACATGCCACTCCCATATCTCTATGCAGACCCAAAATGAAGATACACAGACAGTGCCTCACGTAAGGTAAGTAAACAATTTACATTGGCTGCTTTTGATACTGCTGTTGTTGCCCTTGTTTGGTCATTTAGTGACTGCTTGACTTTGACTAACATACTTAATAACTATGTGGCTCAGTTCCTTCACCTCAAAAATTAGACATTTGAGGCCCTGTTATGTAATTCAAAAATATCGCAATCGGCATAAATGGGGATAATGTATATAAATTACATGGATAAATAATACACAAACACAATGTAGTCATATTATCTATTGATTAACAGAGCTATACAATTAACACACATTAGTAAACATGTTTTGGATATATCAAAGATTATATATTAGAAAGTAGCATAAGTAGTTAAAAAATAATTGCCTCAAATATCACTCTGATGAGGGAATGATCTATTCCCTTCAATCGGACTCAAAAAGTATTCACGTGGTAGCTCTAGATGGTTAAGGCTGGGTGAAATTCAGAATATTTCCAATGTGAAATATTCCAGTCAGGGAGCACAAAAGCACTTTTTATTACACATCAGCAAGAGCAGTAGGAGGTCAGTGCTCAGTGACGGACTGGGGCAGGGAGAATTATTCTAGTTGACAATTTGTTCCTAGGTCAGATGCCATATGGGCCTACTGACATTTGAAAATGTAGCTGTTTTTTTTCCCCCCCACATAGCTTTTTCTTTTTTGGCATCGAAGTGTTATATTCATTTCCCTAAAGAAGCAACAAGGAAATGAACTGTAACAGATACTGTTTCTGGAATGAACCCCCTCAAGTCCTAAACAATGGCCTGGGATTAGAGGAATCACTGATATTCTTAAGAGATCTCATCTCTCTGCTGAGGGAAGGAGCAGACATCATGATGGCTGTTGTAAATAACAACTTTGATTTTAATATCAAACTGCTTTGCTGAAGTGGTTTGAGTTCTTTGCAGAGATAACACACAAATTTTGACTAAATAAATCCATAGAGATAAATGTAGTTCTAAAAAATATTAAATGAAAGACCTGAGAAAAGGCTAATTTCATGTTCCTCAGATGACAGCCTTAGATCAGATGGTTAATGTGTTTAATTGATCTTTGATGAGAACCCTGAGGCATAAATCCAATTAAGACTTACATGGATATATGCACAAAAGTCAAATAAATCTACTGTATATTTTATCAACATGAGGAACTCTTCTGGAATTTTAAAATCAGAATGTAGAGACTTGAATATCTTTAGGTTACCTAATTATGAATTGATTAAAATAATTTTATAATAATGCCACTGCTTGTCACATATACAGAATGCTAGTCTATCTGGTTATAAAAGGTACAGTTATAATTAAAGTATTCTACAAAAATTCATCAGGAAGGTGATACATCCAAATTGGTCCCCTTTTTCTTCATATTTTTTTCATGACAACTGAATTATTTTCCTTTATTTTCCTTCACGTATGAATATAATACCATTAATTTATTGTTAACGAAGTGATGTCTTTAATAGAGAGAGATGAAGGGATTTAAGATTCAAAGTTGAAATACTGGACCTAATTCAATCATCTAGTAAATACCATACCAGGACCAGGTATTCAAGCCCTCCGTTTTCTCTTCTACTACATGTTACCATGCATAGAATGAGCCTAGAAATAATTTAAATCAGCTTTCTACTCAATATATGAATCCAGATTACAGTAGCTCAAAAAAAAAAAAAAAAAGACCATGTCTTCTCTGATTAAATAGAAATTAGCACACTGTCACCCATTTCATTTTTAGATAGTTCTAAATTGTTAAGTTCTTTCTAATATTAAGTTGACAGTTGCCTTTGGACAACTTTCATTCATTGCTTCTGCATTTATGATCAAGTACAGAAAAGAACACATCTTTCTTTCAAAAGATAAGTCAGCTCTTATAACACCTCCACCCCCCTCAACCTGATGTCTTCTTTTTCAAGTCAAAACAGTTCCATCAATCATTCTTTATGCATTGAATGCAGTGGGTCCTCAAGGCTCACCTGTTGAAATGAATTTAAATGAATGGAATTATTTATAAAGTTGTCACCCTGATTTCTTAAGTGGAATTCTTTAATTACCCACCTGAGATTTTGCACCTGGCGCAACAGCAAACAAAAACGAAACAAAACAAAAAAATCTCCCCTCCCCCATACATACACAGAAACATAAATCTAATACAGTTTGACTATAGTTTATCCTAAAATAATGAGGTTCTAAATGACCTTGGTTCTTGGTTTATTACTAAGGTGTATAAATGTTGTTCTTGCCTGATATCTTTGTGACCATGAATGTACATTAGCCAGATGACTTCTATTTATAGAGATGGTGTTTTGACATGAAACAGAAAGGATCCAGCTATGAAGTGAACCCAGGATCATGTCTCCCTTCAATTCACCAGCTATATTACGTTTGATACCTTTTAATATTCACTACATAAAAATGCCCTACAGTTAAAGACCATTGTAAGAGGCATATCCCACAAGGGTTTCCTGGTCTCTATTTTGCTTCTGGAAACCCAGGTTCTTATCTGACACGAACTAATAATAGAACCTAGCCAGCTTGTTTGCTTCCAGTTTAATCCCCAATTTATCCTTCATATTGAAAATAGAGTTATCTTTAGAATATGTACACCTTCTTATATTTTTGTGATAAGTAGAACTTGTATTAGGCTTACTTAAAAATAAATTGGTGAGTTTACCTAGGGCATCCAGGCCAAAGACTAGAGGGATCGTATAGCTAATGGAAAGTTGTTAAAAGTTTTAGAGCAGGAACAAAAAACACAAACATTTTGACCTCAGGAGATAATTCCAGTAGTGCCTGACAGAAAAAAAATTTACTAAAGGTAAACTGGAAGTCAATGAAATAGAAAATTTTCACTTTGTTCTTTCTATTTCTGTAGACTGGGGCAAATAATTTGAAAAAGTTAATCCTCTATTTGTTAGCCTACGAAAGAGGAGTGATTCCACTATCTTACAAAATAAAAAATATATGAATTCATGTGCTATTTCAAAAAATGTGTTATACCTTCAAAGAAAATATACCGTAAAAAATTATGATGAAAATATAACAAAATACTAATTCTTAATATCATATAAAGATAACACAGGTGGTAATTTCAACACCATGCCTTCTCAAATACTCTTTAGAATTAAAAATAATGAAAATGTAAGAATGATGTCCATATTAGTACATTGATTAAGGCATGTGATGTTTAACATGCATAACCCATAATAGGCAGTGATAGGCAGATGGGAAGTTATAGGGTCTGTACATGAATGTAATAGAAAATAACCAAGATAATGAAACATCAGCTATACAGCTTTTATAATTGCTATTCATTTATTAATCCCATCAGTTTAATTTAAAGCAACACACAACACTATAAGAAAACCAATTCATAGTTACCATGGTAAATTCAAACACAGAGAGAAAGCCAGCTGTGAATCACTATTCCAAACATTCAGTTATTAACTCAATCGGCTTCAGTTAAAGGACCAACTACTGTATTACACAGGCAATTAATAATTACAGTGAAATAGCTAAGTGTTTTGTACACTTTTTCATTATTATGTGTCAGGAAATACTTTGATAGTATTATCCACATAACATCACCCACCACAGGGTCACCAGAACTGCAAATAATTTCTTATTGCTAGAATAATGAAATATATGAATTTATAATATAAATAAAAGTAAGAATTACAAACTATTAACCTATTATATCATTAAATATATTTTCTATATAGGGATACAGCAACTGACAAAAATAATGTCTATTCTCTTACCTCTCTTAGTCACAGTGAATACTATTACATATAAACGAACCCATTATTGAAGGTGAAAAACAGCAGTAATTCAAATTTCATCACTAGATTAAGGAAGAAAAACATAAACTTGTATTAATCAGTATAAATTCATTGATTTTCTTTACTTAAAGGTGCCAATATCAACATGACCCAGAGTTATCTGCACACTCCATGCAGTGGATGCATACGTGTGTGTGTGTGTGTGTGTGTGTGTGTGTGTGTGTGCGCGCGTGCGCACGTATGTTGTCAATAAACTCAGGGAGCAGAAGAGATGAGGCAGATATTCAACATCATTAGAAGATAAACACCTTGAAGACAGGTGTTTCTGTCCATTTTTATCACTGTTTTATCCCCAGTGAGACACAAAGTAGATTCATGTAAGATAGATCTGTTTAACAAATGAAAAGAAAATGGTACCCAATCAAAAAAGTATATTCCTGGAGTAGGAGTGCTGCTTCCATTTGGGGTTTGGACTTCATCAGTGAAAATAATTTTATTTTATTTATTAAATTTTAAAAAATATTTATTTTTGAGAGAGAGACAGACAGGGCCCGAGTGGGAGAGGGGCAGAAAGAGCAGAGACACAGAACCTGAAGCAGGTTCAAGATGAATTAGATCTCGTGATCCAGTTGGAGTAGGTAGACTATTAGCTGCCTTGGGGGGCACACTAGGATCCTGATCTGAGAGAGTTGTGACGTAAGAACATGGTTCTAAAAGGGATGGTGAAGCCTGCAAAACTTGAGACTGTAAAGCTAGCCACGCATAGATCATTTTAAAAACCTGTTTTATTTAAACACTTTTAACAGCCTATGGGGAAGGGGCAGAAACAGTATGAGAATTGATTTGATGAATGAAAAGTTTGCTTTGGTGACACTGTGGATAACAAGAGAAAAGAGACTGAGGCAATCTGAAAAATTAGAAGCAAATATTTTCAGAAGCATAGATAAGCGTTTTTGATAGATAAGCCAAAAAATGTTGAAAGCTTGACTTCATTAGAAGAAGTGGAAATGCAGGAAAGATGATAACCAAGAGAGTTAATAAGCAGATATAATCAATAGTACTTGGTCATCATTGGAGGTTGGTGACAAGGAAGAGTCTGGAAGGAATAATAGTATTCACAGAATCGGGGTGAACAATAGGGGCGGTAACAGAAGAGACTAAGTTTTGGAGAAAAAAATGATATTCACTTTTGGACACTAGATATAAGTTGCTAAATTGCAAGTAAAAATTTCCATAAATCAGGTAAACGTATAGCTTTGGAACTAAAAAAAAAAGTCTGGGCTAGAGATAACATTTGAAAATGATCACCGTAAATAATAACCAAAACTATGGGAGAGATGAAGCTATACTGGAAGAGAGATGGGATGTAGAAAAATTGTTAAGAGATATTTGTTCACAAAGTGGCATGCAATTGACTTGTCCCTTCCTTCAGATTCCCTTCTTACTGTAGGATATCCTGAACAACAGGATCCTTACTACAGGAGGATATCCTTCCCTCACTATGGATTCAAATTGGAAATGGATTTGAAAAGTCAAAATGTTTGAAATGATCACTGAATTCATTTTTTTAAATGTTTGTTTAATATGAGATTCTCCATTCTCCACACAGAGTATATGAGTTAAACAGTTATAACTACAATAAAGAGAAAGTCAAAACCAAAGTAGTTTAAACAATAAAGAAATGTATCAATTCACATCACCAAAAGACTAGTTGTAGAAAAGGCTTTCTGATGCTGTGACTAGTGTTGTCATCAAGGACAAGGTGTTTTCCATTAATAGGCTTTGTTTCACCCTGGCTTCATCCTGACACTGGCTTCCCAAATGGCTCCTCATGGTGGAAGGTGGCTGCCAGTAGCAAACAAGGTATCTGCTTCCAGGCTCTCATGAGAGGGGTAAAAAGAGAAGCTTTCTCTACCTCTTTCTTATGAGTGAGTGGGTCTGTATCTCTCTCAGAAGCCTCCAACTAACCTCTGAGGAGAGGTTAGTATCATTGGCCAGCATTATACTACTTGATGGAAATTACTGCTGCACAGATCAGAACCACTGCTGGAGGTGAGGCATGAAGTCCAGTTCCCTCGGCCATATGGATATTGTGCTCATTCCATACAAAACTGAAGATCTGTTAGGAAAAGTACAAAGCAGGGTGGTTGTTTAGGGGGTCAGTATCAGTAATGCCTGCTGCAAGGTGCTTCAGTTCTACACTATAAATATTCATAATATTAATAGTTTCAGAGAAATATATCAAGAAAAGTATGAGGCACTTTATATGAATGATCACATTTAATTGTCACAACACGGTTCCAGTGACATTTTACAATTGAAGAAATGGAAGTTCTTAGACATTATGTAATTTACTTGTAGTCTAACAAAAGCAGGTCTTGATTCTAGCTGTCTGTCTCCCAAGATATTTGTCGTGACATTTCACTCAGTCTCAAGGAAAATTCTTTGTCTTTCTGCCTCATTTCCCTTTTGTTGATAAAGATACTGTTTCTTTCCAAACAATTGACCAAGTGCCGCTCCGTGACCTCAGATCTTTAGGTGTCTGAAGAGTGTCGCTCATATAAGAAAACTCTTCTTATTGTGACCTCCCTATCCTTGAGTTCCAGGAAAGAACCATAAAGTCACATATTCAAAAACAATGTAGATTCCTAGAGTCTCTTGTACACAACAGGATATATGCAGCAGTTATGCTGAGAAGCAGGAATGGAATAATTCTCTCACAGTTCCTGCTTTATAGAGGTGCTCAGAAAGAGGGACAAGGCTGAAGCTTTCTGCTGGCAATCTATTAGTATCACAAATTAGAACCAACAAGGTAAATGAAAATTTAAACTTAGGCTGCCTCACGAAAGCAAGTCTAGGTTAGCAAGGCTGCTTGGGGAGTCCAGCCTTTAAAAGTCGTAAGGTAGCCCTAAAGTGTTATTTTTCTTCATTGGCTCTGTATTAGGCAAAGTGAAGAAAATCTCTTTATATCTGGCCTGGAAAATATGAGTATAGAGCTTCTTTTATGAATCATGTCTCTTCATCAAAACTTTTTCATACTAGATCAAAGAGATCTAAGAAATGAACAGATATGCGATCAAAGCCTTTATTTGAAGATGCTTATTATATACTAATTTAATAAATGCTTCATTTCATTCTTTATATTACTTGATCAAAAGTCTATATATCAAAACTTTGGGTTAAAAATAATTTCGGTTTTGGTTACAATTTTAATCAGGGCTATTGGATAATTTAGGAAGTGATGATGGGAAAATTTCAATCATTAAGAATGTATGTGGCTGGGAAGGAAGTAAAATGCAAGGTAAACCAAAGTTAGAGAGGAAGATGATTAATCATTTTCTCTTTGAATAAGCTATTTTAATATAATTTCTTTAATATAAAAGAAATTATGTTTACTCATTTACCTTAAAATATATTTAGTACATGCAAGGAGCTATCCACAGAAGGAGAAGTGAATCCAGCCATAAAGTGGCTGAGAGTGGAACAGGGAAATAAGATTTGCATTTAAATAACTGAAATGCCATATATGTGCCATATAGAAGGTGCCATCCAAAGTGGTGGTATTGACAAGGGAAAAATATTACATGCGATTGAATAATCAGGGAAGATTTGGTGAGCAGGTAGCCCTTGGGCTGAATTTGAGGATTTAGGCTTGCAGAGAAGAAAATGACAGATCTTTGCAGAGAGAAAGGACAGCACAATAATCAAAATACAAAAGCACGGGTATGAAAAACTCCAGACTGGTAGATCAGTTTGACGAGGGGAGACTCCTGCAGATCAGTGCCTGGGTCTTCATTTCTTCTTGGAGGATGACACTGGTTTTATCTAAAATTAAAATGTTACTAGTTTGGGGCTTAAAAGGTGGTAGTATGTTCCCAATCCTTAGTGTTCCCTCCCCCAGACACATGCATAAAATCAACCCAGGCTTTTGATCTGAAGCATGAAAGATCTGTCCAGATTGGCACCGAGTCTGTCCAGATTGGCAGTGAGGCTTGGCTGGGACTAGTTGAAAGTGCGAGAATCTGGTGGGAGGGGGTAGGTGATCTGGCCATGGTGTCTCTGAAAGTGTGCTTTATCTTTCTTTTACTGGATTCTATTTGCTCTATCCAGTATTTTTAAATGTTGCATTTGAAAATAAAGATTAGTTGAAAGGACAAAAATTGCACAGCTTCATGGAGGGACCTTGAATATCCTAAGAAAGAATTGGGATTAAGAAGAAATTTGTAGGTCTATAATGTTTTTGGGAAAGGGAATGAATACAACGAGATTTCTGAAAAGGAAAGGTTTATGACTCATTTGCCTCTCATTCTTTAGTATCGAAGTATAGCCTTGCAGAAACCAGATGCTTACTAAGACTTTTCATTTTTAATTGTTAGACATATCGATGAACAAGATGAAGTGAATGAGGAAAGACCGATGACTAAAAAAAAATTAAATGTTTATTTTTTTTGAGTGAGAGAAAGAGAGAGAGAGGGGTGGAGGGGCAGAGAGATAAGGAGACACAGAATGCTTAGCAGGCTCCCGACTCTGGGCTGTCAGCACAGATTGCAACGCCAGGCTCGAATTCATGGACTGCAAGACCATGACCTGAGCTGAAGTTGGACGCTCAACCGACTGAGCCACCCAGACACCCAACTGAAAACATTATTTAAAGGGTGGAAAGGGACCAGCAGTGAACCTAACTTGGCCATGACTAGGACGGTGACCTTGGCAATAGGAAGGGGCTATGACTAGTAAATGTTTTGAAGATAGAACTGACAAGAATTGAAAACTGATACTACGTGGCAATGAGAAAGAATGAAATATGGCCCTTTGTAGCAACATGGATGGAACTGGAGAGTGTTATGCTAAGTGAAATAAGCCATACAGAGAAAGACAGATACCATCTGGTTTCACTCTTATGTGGATCCTGAGAAACTTAACAGAAACCCATGGGGAGGGGAAGGAAAAAAAAAAGAGGATAGAGTGGAAGAGAGCCAAAGCATAAGAGACTCTTAAAAACTGAGAACAAACTGAGGGTTGATGGGGGGTGGGAGGGAGGGGAGGGTGGGTGATGAGTATTGAGGAGGGCACCTTTTGGGATGAGCACTGGGTGTTGTATGGAAACCAATTTGACAATAAACTTCATATATTGAAAAAAAAACTGATAGGGGATTAGAGTCAACGAAGAGATCAATGATGATTCCTAATTGTAAACCTGAAATTTGTGAATTTGATGGTACAAAGAATACATATATAAGGAAGGCAAAAGGAATACTTTGAAGATGAAAAGTTTAGTTTTGAACATGTGTTTACAGTGACATGTATTTTATATATTTGAGAATAAGTAGTTGTACAGGTAAGCCTGACTTTTGCAGGAGGCAAAGACCAGAGATAAATAATACTAGGGAGACATCTGAGTTAAGGTAATTGAGAAAGGAGAGATTAAATAGAAGATGAGAGCCCAAGACATATTTTGAGGAATCTTTATTTAGGAGAATTTGCAGAAAATCTGGAGTTTTTATAGATATGATATCAAGAAGCTATTTTGTCCAATGACAACATTAGACATTAATGAGATAATAGGAAGCAGAAGTATAGCGACCGTCCTTGAACTCCTTCAGGTCAAGGAAAAAGAAATTGAAATTCAACTTTAAATACCAAAATGCAAGTCCACAAAAGTGCCATGTTTGGCTGGCTTATCACTCTATTCGGGATCTTGGACCCAGTAGTTTCTCCATAAATATATAAAGATATTTTAATTAAATGGATTAAATAGCTTAAAAGTCCATAATTTATGGTGGAATGGTTATTTTCTCTGTTCTTTTTTTAATTTTCTTTATAAAACTATAGGTATAGTTTGGGGCACCTGGGTGGCTCAGTTGGTTGAGTGTCTGACTTTGGCTCAGGTCATGATCTCACGGTTCTTGAGTTCCAGCCTCACGTCAGGCTCGGTGCTGACAATTCAGAGCCTGGAGCCTGCTTCAGATTCTGTCTCCTTCTCTCTCTCTCTCTCTGCTCCCTCCCCCACTTGTACTCTGTCTCTCTCTCTCTCAAAAATAAATAAACATTACAAATTTTTTTACTTAGAGGTATAATATATGCTTATAAAAATTTCAAACCAAAAAGTAGAAAGTAGATAGGAAATTACTATGAATATTTTAGATGTATATTTTAGACATTTTTATATGCTATATATATGTGTGTGTGTGTGTGTGTGTGTGTGTGTACATAATGGAATTTGCTCTTTATCCTTCACAATGTATTATGGGAAATTTATCATATTAGTACATGTACATCTACCTTATTATTTTTAATAGCTAAATATAATGTTTTGTAATATGATGTGTAATTATTACTTTTGCCACACCACTACTAACAGGCACTTAAGTAATATGCATTTTCCCCATATTTAGCAATGATGATGCATTGCATTTTCTTATGTAAATGTTTGTGCACAGGTGTGAAAGAATTTGTAAGATGGATTCCTTTTAGTTCAAGAGTGTATTAATTTCAAACTTGTTAGTTATTGCCAAATTTCCTTCAAACAGGCAATATAACCTCTTTACAAATATTCAAGCAAACATATAAAGCAATTCAACCATAACTTGTTTGCTCATTGCTATATTGACAATAAAGACTTAAGTTCTTAAGCATAATTTTTACTTTAAATATTAAAAAGAATACATTCTGTGTGAAATCTATAGCAACGAACAAGTATTTCATGTAGTGAAAACATGCGACTGTTTTTCTCCTTTGGTCCCCATATCATGATTCCACTAAATACACATGTTCATTGGAAGAATTGGGCTGACTGCAGGTGAGTTATGTAGTACAGGTGTGAGAACTCTACCAGGAACAACAAACCCACTTGGTCTAGGGGACAGTCACGTAATAAAAATATGTGAAATTGGCAAGTGTGACACAATTAGAATTCTGAACAGGAAGAATCATATACCTAATATAGCAAGGATATCCAAATTTAATTTACTCTGATAATTTAATGTAATATTATGGTAATTCTCATATAAATATATGTTTTAAAACTATGTCATAGACATATTCTAATTTAATGTTATTTAAATATACATTTTTAAAATATGCCCATCAAGAAAACACATCTGTGGGGCAGATTTTACCAAGCCCAATCTTAGTTTTGATTTAGTTCCTCATGCTGATGCTTGCGCCCAAATTGGGTCTGACTGAATAATTCATACCTTATTCCATTATCTGGAAGACCTTCACCACCAGAGAGGAGGGAGGTTCTGTAAAACTTACGTGTCTATAAAAGCGTAATGGGAACACCTCTGAAAACCTAATGAAACAGTTTTATTACAAAACATATATGTTTATTACTCTACTTAAATGAATTTCATAACCTCCCTGTAAGTTAAAATTTTATAGATCAGAAACTGAAGAGGCCCAGATAAGCAACTTGCTCCAAGTTTACATGCAAGTATGGCCTGGTAAGCCTCCACCTTAAACTGAACTGTAGATCTAGTGGCTCTAAGATACCACACAGTTATTCTGTAAGTACCCGAGCTGGTTTCTAGAGTGAAATTCTCTGGGGAAATCTCAGACCATACCTCAAGCTCCTCTGTGATGCATGTTTAGGCATCGGGAAATCAAAAGGGCCTAAGTGGTTCAGGCCGTGTCACTCTGGGACACAGATGGTTGACATATAACCTTTCAGGGTAATTTGTTGCCTCAGTAGGAGCGTTGGAGTGTTATTCAATGCTACCAGCTAGGAAAAACAAGCTGCAAATAGCAAGGACTCAACATTTAAACTGTGTATTCCTGTGGAAAGTGAGAAATAACAACCAACTCACTGGGAACACAAAAGCGACAATGTAGATCTGAGAATGTCACGGTTCTTTGGAAGGGCAGTTTTAGAATCCTGTAGCTGTGACGAGAGATTAGCATTTTTCATGGACATAAAAATCAAAGAAATTAGAACCAGCTCAGTTAAGATGCCCAACACTTACATTGTAGAAAATAACATTTAAATAACTTTAAGCATATGTCTAACATCTTATTTATATCGTCTCAACAACTGTGCCACTTCTGTTTATTCCAGCTTTACAAGTAACTTCAAGCCATTAATTCCCCAACATCTAGAAAATCAGCGTTGTTTCACATAGGAGGGTCTCACATCACTCATACTCTCCTTTCCATCCACGTGGACTTCATACCTTGCCATGTCACCAAAATAAGAGGAAACAGCAAATACCTGAAGTAAATTTAAAAAGTAGAATCAAAATTCATTTCATTGGTCTTAGACTTGTTAAGTAATTGTCTTTAGGGCCAACCTCTCTTATTTTTAAACATAATATATACTCCTTTAAAATCTGACACACAACAGAGGTATATTTAGTCACCATATGGTAACTGCTATAACAAGTCATTCCAAAATCTCAATGGCTTAATACAATAAGGTTGTATTATCCTTCTTATATCACAGCCTATGGTGAATTAGTTGGGAGAGAAAAGGCTATGCTTCATGTAGTTAGGGACCTGGGCGCTTTGTGTCTCTGTCCATATCATCCGTGGAGGCTTTTGAGTCCTCCAGTAGGTACATTATATGCAGGCAACTGACCAGCTGACCAGCTGACCAGCACGGAGGTCAACTTAGGAGATGTCTGTGCTCCAGGCCCGAAGATGGCGTACATTGCTTTTACCTGTGGCAAACCATTGGCCACAAAACCAAATCATGTGCCCTCATATAAAATTTCAAGAACAGTTAGAAATAGTTTTAAAGTATGCCAAGGAAGAAACTAGAACTTAGACCTCAGTTTGTGTTAGCCATCTCCATCACATGTAACTACTTGACTAGTATTTCTCAAAAGTCTATCTCAATATGCTTTACTTTCAACTAGCACTAATAAACATAAAAACAAAAACATTATTGAGTAAAAAGAAGGGACTCTACTCAAAAATGCACAGCTATTTTTTCTATGTCTATTGTAAAATATCTGCTAGGTTCTCTATGAAAAGCAACCTCCTTTGTATTCTTTGTTGCTCATTATTTTAATAAATAAGATAAAATACAAACTAAAAATATTTTGAAATAACTAGAGGATGGTTATGTAAATTGTGATTTACCCAAATCAAATATGATTCGATCATAATCAAATTAGCATATAGTAATATGTTATGCAAGATATTTGGGAAAAGAATAAGATGGGGAAATTATCCTGATATATTTTTGATTAGTTGATTGAGATATAACTGATATACACCACATATATTTGAAGTGTATGGATTGATTAATGTTGACATAATATGTATGCATGAAACTATCACTATAATTAAAACAACAGATAAATCCATTAGCCTCAAAAATTTTCTCTTGCTCATTTATAATCCCTACCCACTGCTGCCGATCTCCCAGTAGCCACTCATCTGCTATCTTTGTAGCTTTCATTTTACATAAATAGAATTATACAGATGTGTATTTTTTGTCTGCTTTCTTTCACTTAGCATAATCTGAGATTCATCCATATTTTAGTAGGCATCATTACTTTTTTTGTTGTTGCTAAAGAGTATTGGTGTGGATATACCACAGTTTACTTATTTTTTCACCTATTAGTGGACATCTGGGTTGTTTCCCATTCTGGGTTATTACAATAAACTGCTATCAACATTCACGTAAAAGTCCTCATGCAGATTTATGCTTTTTTTCTCCTGAGGAAATACCTAGAAGTAGAAGGTCTGGATCATATGCTAGGTGTTATGTATAACTTTTTAAATGAAAATTGCCAAATGGCTTTTCAATGTACATAATTGTAGCATTTTATATTCTCACGAGCAGGTTATGAGTTTCCAGTTTACTCACATCCTCACCAACTTTTGGTGTAACCATTCTTTTTAGTTTCAGCCATGCCAGTAAGTTTGTAGTGGTATTTCACTTTGGTTAGATTTGCATTTCCTTAATAACTAATAATTTTGGGTATCTTTCCATGTTCATATTGGCCATGCAAATGTCTTCTTAGGTGGTGTCTCTATTCAAACATCATGCCTATTTTTCCATTGAGTTTTGAGAGGTAGCCCTTTCCTCTCAGCTTTTGGTGCCAACTCTATCCTCTGTAATAAAGGAGGTGGCCTATTACCTGGGACCTTCACCCTCTGGGCCTATGTTGGCAGCAGCAGCCCTGTGGGCCTCTGAGTCACCCTAGAAATTATTATTTCTTTTTGTCAAAGGATAACACATGTCCATAGCCAAGTAGCTCTGTTGGCCCATTTCCTGCCTGTAGGGTCCCGGAATTCTGGCAGCCTTCTTTATTTCATCCCATCTCTGTCCCCTTCCATCCAAGCTGGCAGTATTTCTGATTAAGTGGTTGATTGGATATATGAGTTGCATGTCTAATCTCTACAGCAAAAGTTTGTACAGCCACTGGGGCCCAATTTCAGAGCCCACTATCTGGATAGGCTGAGAATCTTCCAAGTCATCAAGTTCTCGTTCCATTTTGCTTAACACTTCCTCTTTTAACTTATTTCTTTTCTACCACATTGGCCATAAGCAGGAAGGAGAAACCAGGCTGCATCTTCGAAACTTGTTCCTCAGCTGATTTTACCACTTGATCACTTAAAGTTCTACTTTCTATCCAATGGCAGAAAATAATGCAGCCAAAATTTTTGCTACTTCACAAAATAATATATGTCTTTCTGTGCATTTAAATATATATAGTAGATAAGTGCTATCATACTGTCTTATTCTTTCCCTTCAAAATACATTTTAAACACTGTCCTGTTTTGACTCACATATACACACATAAGCACATGCATGTATATAATTCTTTTTAATGTTTGCGTGTTAGTTTTATAATATGTAGGTTTACGTTCTTCTCCATCCCTTAATAGTTCTGTGCTCTTAGAACAAGTTACTTAGTTTTTCCCTACCCCAATTTCCCTATCTAAAAACACTGATGCTGGTAAAATATCTACCTCAAAGGTTGCTTATAAGAATTGAATTATAATCCTATGGAGCCATTAACACAATATTTGGCAGATAGTGAGCACTAAATAATTGTTACCTATCAATATTTCCAAGGTTTTAGGCCAGTGCTTATGCCCTAACCCTGTGACCAGAAATCCTGGACAAGAGCAATTCCTTTTGGCTGTTAAGAATGAGATATTTCTTGCACATACTCTCTAGGCTCTTGTTAAGTCCTCATATACGTGGCACTTTAGCCACTCAGGTGATCATAAAATTTACCATGGACGATGTGGAAAAGCAATCACATTCTGGATTACAAGGCTGTCACTTCTCACTGTCCTTGCTGTTTCCCGCTCTATCCATTGTCTGATCACATGGCACCTCTGAAACTGACAGCCTCTGACACATTGCCCAGAAACATCTTGCTGTGAAATAGCTATGCCACTTCTCAGTGGCCCTGATATTCAGGGCCTGTAATATGACATCCTTAAAGGTTTCCACCCTCAAGGCAGGAAAAAAAAATCTTCAATTCAAAATGAAATTGTATTTAATTCAGTTAATTTTATTTTTGGCGAAGGAGATAAAGATTGACAGGAGATCAGAGTGTAAGATTTGTACAATCCCAGAAGGTGGTAAACCATTGCTTTGAAGAGCAGGTTAGGGAGCAACTTATTCTCATTTAAAATTTATTACTAAAAATTTGATTAGTCATTAGATTTATCAATTTGATTCATCAATTTTCAGCCAAGTAAATTGTCAGTGAAGTGGAACTATATAGTGTGTGAACCCTAATCTGCTAATTTAATCTATAATCAAGATGTGCATTTCTTAAACCATCTCCAGTTCAAATTCTCTAGTGAGATTCTTTTGGGCAGGCATGGAAAATAACTTCATGTCAGTTAATTTTCAGTTTCCATGTATCAAATCACAATGGTGTTTAAGTTTGCAACATCAATTTTGAGAAAACAGAATTCAAGGATTCCACATCATTATATTTGTTATGCTTACACAACTGGCACTTATTTTTGAGAAATAAAATGAGATTTTGCTCTATTTTTGAAACTGGGTACAAGCCAATGTAAGCTTAAAGATGTAGCATGTTCCTTGGCTTTTCAGCCATTTTTTTAGAGAAGTTTGCTTTTGGTGGCTGCATGAACGTGTCTCCCTTTGCTCCACAGCGGCAGTTAAAAATCCATTCGAAGGTTTTAAGCAAAGTTCACTTGATTGTAGGTCAGTACCCGGTGGATAAATCACAAAATTGCTTCAAATAACGTACGTGATTTGCTTTTTCCCTGCTGAGGAGAAGCTCTAAACTGAGAGAGCATGAAGTAAGGATTGTTTCCTCACCCCTAAGGTTAATGCCCCTGTCACAGCTGAAGTCCCCGTCAAGGAAACACAGAGAAGTAGCTTAAAAATGCAACTGTTTTCATCAATCTGCCACAGGCAGCAGAAAACAAACGATTGTGGTTCCTATCTTCGCCAGTGGCAGAGCATTTGTTAAAGTACAAAGATAAGAGAAGAGAAAGGGACAAGAAATCCCTTGGCAGAGAGCATGAATGAAATATGCCACCAAAAGTGCAGGGCCTTTCAAAAATAATCTCTTGTGATCACTGAGGCCTGTTACGGTGGCAAAGTGGAATGTTTTGGTGAATGTGTTAGGTGAAAATTCCCTTCATAGCATTAGGCTATTGACCCCCTGCTTCGAGAATAATCTTTCTCAAGCACCATTTTCATCATGTCATCCCTACTCAAGGACCCTTATGGAAGAGCACCCTGGTTTCTACCATCTTAAGTCCAAACTCTTCGCCCTGGCATCCCCAGTGGCTCTCTCCAACTGATTCTTGCCTCTATTGTACCAGCAAACAAGCCCTCTCCAGTCCATTCAAATATATTGGCTTGCTTTCCTTTGCATAGTTTTTTCCAGAAACTAGCTTTTTTTTTTTCTCCTCATTCTTTTCCAGCCTTGAATGTTCTCTTTATTCTCCATGTGCATATTCCAAATACACTCGTGCATATACTTCCATTCCATGCCTGTTGAATTCTCTAAGATTAGCTTAGAAACTGGCTTCCCTCAGGATGTCTTCTCTGGCCATACTCCTATTTATTTTCATCCTGTATCACTCTCAACTCATATTTTGCACTACTTTTATTTTTAAGTTTGTTTACTTATTTTGAGATAGAGAGCACAAGAAGGGGAGGGGCTGAGAGGTAGAGAGAATCCCAAGCAGGCTCTATGTTGTCAGTACAGAGACTGATGTGGGGCTCAAATCGATGAAATGTGAAATCATGACCTGAGCCCAAACTAAGAGTCAGATGCTTAATCAACTGAGCCACCTGGGCTTGGGCTTTTATATAAATATATAAATATATATTTAAATACATAAATATATATAGATTTAAATACATAAATATATATTTAAATACATAAATATATATAGATTTAAATACATATATATTTAAATACATAAATATATATAGATTTAAATACATAAATATATATTTAAATACATAAATATATATTTAAATACATAAATATATATAGATTTAAATACATAAATATATATTTAAATACATAAATATATATATATATTTAAATACAGAAACATATATTTTATTTAAAAAAATTTTGTTTTCAATGTTTATTTATTTTTGGGACAGAGAGAGAGACAGAGCATGAACAGGCGAGGGGCAGAGAGAAAGGGAGACACAGAATCGGAAACAGGCTCCAGGCTCTGAGCCATCAGCCCAGAGCCTGACGTGGGGCTCGAACTTACGGACCGCGAGATCGTGACCTGGCTGAAGTCGGACGCTTAACCGACTGCGCCACCCAGGCGCCCCCAGAAATATATATTTTAAATATATATTCTGAACCGTGAATTCCACTTCTAA
The DNA here is from genome assembly GCF_018350175.1 of Felis catus. Classification (NCBI taxonomy): domain Eukaryota; kingdom Metazoa; phylum Chordata; class Mammalia; order Carnivora; family Felidae; genus Felis; species Felis catus. Next base: position 101,955,888 of record NC_058374.1, read on the forward strand.
AAATTTGCTGCCCCAAACTGGAGTCAAAATATAACAATGGTAGCATGTTTCATGTTTATTTTACCAACGACTTGATCATCATTCATTTTTTTATTTATTCAATAAATCTTTATACTTATTATGTGTCAAGAATATTGCTGAATTCTGAATCCAAAAATAGTTAATTTAAGACCAGTATGTTGTACAAGTGCAGAAGTTCAGGTAAAACTTTCTGAAATAAAGCAGCCTCATCTTAACCTATATGTGACTATATTTGGGACAAACGATGAATTTCTGGGAAAGAGGAAGCAAGATCAAGAATATCATTAATATAAAGTAATAAAAAATTTTATGGGATGTCAGAATATAAATGTGATTCTTAAAAACCTCAACCCTAACTTTTTGCTAGCACAATCATTTTTTTTTTCCTCATGGGCAGGTTTGCTGAATGCAAGTTTATTTTTAAAATTTGATTCCTATAAATAAATGCCATGCCAGGTATTGCATGTTATAGAATTATTTAGAATTTACCTGGTGGTCTCAGAAACTAAATAAAGGTTATTACCTTCCATGGGTCATAGAATTTACACATGCAGTCACTTACTCAATAACCTTTTCTCATTATCTTCAACCTTTCACTAACATTTCTGGCTATTAATCACTTCCTCTTCATTAAACTCTCTCTAGCATCAAAGTACAATATTCCAAGATTCATCTCTTACCTCCCTGATAATTTAGTATCTTTTTTTCCTCGTCATTCCTTGTAAATATAGAGAATTTCCATGTTTTAGTACTTGCTCATTGCTTTTCTCTCTGTATTTTCACCCATGTATGTTCTGTGAAGACGGTACTATTCCTTTTCCTAGATCATCCTCAAGAGAAGAGAAAGCGTTCAATGAAACTGATGAGAATTTGAGACATCAAATGGGTCACAGTTATGGGATGAGGTCACCCCATTGCAGCTTTCCCTTTTGCTCAGCTCTACTGCTAGTCTTCATGGGATGAGGAGCACTGGGTAAAGTCTAGATGTTTGGAGGCAGATGTCATCCTTGTACTATTCTACCTCTGCCTTCTCTGAGAATGTAAAGAGATGGATAAGTTAATCCAACATTCATTCTTTAGGTGCTGCCATCTTGCTTTCAAGTGCTTCTGTGACTCTGTATCTTGTTCATTACCTGGATCTTTGCTGATGCTGTTCCTGAAGCGCCAAGGCTAATTTATCTACACTTGGAGGAGGCCTTTTCCTCTCTTGTTTCTCTTCTTTTGCATAGCAAACTGTCTAGGCAATCTGAGGACCAGATTCTTAGACCACCATTATATATATTATATAATATATAATGTAATACAAAAGTGCAGCTGATATTATAGTATTGAGAAATAAATACTTTAGAACAAAAAAAAGGCTTAACATGTGACAAGTCAGAGTTTCAATGTATAGACTTTTAGTCTGTATGGATGGATCCAATTATTTTTATTAACATGTCTTAATCCTTTATTTTGTTCCCTTTTAATTTGTTTTGTTATCTTCAGGCCAACTTCAAAAATAGTTAAGTCTTGTATGAGCCACAGAACATAACTATATGAGGTTTGGGGCTTAAATGTTAGTTTTATATATTTAAGGTGATAACTCTACTTTGGAAGCTATGTTGGTCAGAGTTCTCCAGAGAAACAGAACCAACAGATGTGTATGTGTGTGTGTGTGTGTGTGTGTGTGTGTGTGTGCAGAGAGAGAGAGAGAGAGAGAGAGATTGATGGATTTGATGGATTGATTTTAAGGCATTGGTTTGTGCGATTAAGGAGACTGACAGGTCAGAAATCTATAGGAAGTTCACGTAAGCTGAAGACTCAGGGAAAATCCATTTTGCAGTTCAAGTCCAAGGCAGTCTGCTGGCAAAATTTCTTCTTCTATGTTCTATTACAGTCTTCCACCTTACAGAGGGAAAGCTTCTTTACTCATATTTAAATGTTAATCTCTACCAAAAACCATCCTCCCAGAAACGTTCAGAATGTTTTACCACTCATTGGAGCATCAAGGTCCATCCAAGCTGACACATAAAATTAAAGTCAGAAGTCAAAAGACAGAAGTCAAAAGTTCATCTTTGCCTTACTTTAGACCTTCTTAAAATTTAAGGAGGGAAGTGAGTCAAAGGCTAATTTTTTAAAATTCATATGACTTGACTAGACTGGTGAATCACCATCCCCACTACTGCCAGCCCATCACAACCACCACGTACTCTAATATTGGCTCTGCATTATTCACTAAAATGTTCCTAATTCTGTTTATTTTTGAGAGGGAGGGAGGGAGAGAGAGAGAGAGAGAGAGAGAGAAAGAGAGAGAGAGAGAAACAGAGTGCGAGTGGGGAGGAGCAGAGAGGGAGGAAGACACAGAATCCGAAACAGGCTCCAGGCTCCGAGCTGTCAGCACAGAGCCTGACCTGGGACTTGAACTCATGAATCATGAGATCATGACCTGAGCTGAAGTTGGATTCTTAAATGACTGAGCCACCCAGTCACCCCTAATTCCGAATATTCAGCAAATACTAAAACCTAAGTGTCCATTGGCAAATGAATGGATAAATAAAACATGCCCCCCCACACACATACATACACACACACACAAATATTATTCAACCATAAAAAAGAAAGAAACCCTGCCTTTTGTGACAACTTAGGTGGATCTTGAGGGCATTATAGTAAGTGAAATAAGTCAGATAGGAAGACCATATTATCTCCCTTATATGTGAAATCTAAAAAAAAGAAAAAAGAAAAAAAAGATTGCTGGTTATCAGAGGTGAAGGGTGGGTATGTGTGAAATGGGTAAAGGAGGTACAAATGCTCAATTATAAAATAAGTAAGTCCTAGGGATATAATGTACAGCATAATGGCTACAGTTAATACTGCTTTATATATCTGAATATTGCTAATAGAGTAAGTTCTTATCACAAGATGAGTACAAATGCTCAATTATAAAATAAGTAAGTCCTAGGGATATAATGTACAGAATAATGGCTACAGTTAATACTGCTTTATATATTTGAATATTGCTAATAGAGTAAGTTCTCATCACAAGATAAGAAAATTATAACTATCTGTGGTGATGGATGTTAACTAAACTTACTGTGGTAATCATTTTGCAATACATACGTGTAGGAAATCATTGTGTTGTACACCTAAAATAAATATAATGTATCTCAGTAAACAGCAACAACAAATATATACTATTTATTGGGTTCTTTGCATTGGTCCTGGCCGTAGCACAGCAGCCTGTTTGTAGACCTTGCATCCTATTAAGGGCCATAGACAACAGTAATTAAATAAATGAACATTAACATATACTATATTATATATCACCTTTATAAAAACCACTATGAAGAAAAGTTAAGCAGGGTTTTGAGTAGAGAATAGTAGAGAAATTATTTTAGACAGTGTGGTGAGGGAAGCCTCTCTGTGAAGGTGATACTTCTGCTTCAAGCATGAACCTAAAGAAGTGTTGGGACGAACGAGGCAGGTATATGGGAAAAATATGTTCTATTCAGAGAACCTAGCAATTGAGAAGTCCTGAAATGGTTTAAACTTTTTATATTCTAGGAATAACAGAGGCCCATGTGACCAGAACAGAGTGAAAGATAGAGAAGAGGTAAGAAATGAGGTCAAAGGTAGTTAGCAACAGGTTGTGGTTGGGGATTTTAGGGATCTGAGACGTACATACAAACAGGTTGCTAAGATGATTTGATTAATGGACAGAGAGAAAAGGAATTTTGGACCTTACTTTATAAGCCAAAGTTTTCAAATGTAAATTCATGCCTGGACTTGTCAGATAAGGAAAATGTGTGAGGCATGTTGATGGAAACTTTGGTGACCTGGAGAATAAAGGCCTTGTCATAGGTGGGCTTCTGGTACCAAGTTCTAACTAGTTATCATCATACAGGGAATTCAGCTCACAAGTTGCGTGTTTGACACTTCTGATAAAAGGGCTTGGTATGCTAATCATTAGGAACATGTGTTTATTAAATCTCTTTTCTGTGCCAGGCATTGTAGAAGTAGCTTTCATGCATGTTATCTCATTAAATCCTATTATATTATATCATGGGTATTTTGATATGTACTTTCTTTTTTTTTTTTTTTTTCAACGTTTATTTATTTTTGGGACAGAGAGAGACAGAGCATGAACGGGGGAGGGGCAGAGAGAGAGGGAGACACAGAATCAGAAACAGGCTCCAGGCTCTGAGCCATCAGCCCAGAGCCTGACGCGGGGCTCGAACTCACGGACCGCGAGATCGTGACCTGGCTGAAGTCGGACGCTTAACCGACTGCGCCACCCAGGCGCCCCGATATGCACTTTCAAAGAACATAGCCATGATGAAGGCAGTGCCTAACTTATAAAATCTTCAGCAACCATGGCAATCAATTGGAGGTCTGGATTGACCAATGCCTTGTCATACAGTTAAGTCAGTAAGATGTGTATAAACGGGACTCATCTAGTTTGTCTGAGCCACCATGGTTTGATAGCTATCAGGTAACAGAGATATATCTTTTAGCATAAATTTCAAAGTTGCCTTCCAAGAACTAACTATATACTTTCAACTTCTCATATATGCCAAGGTTATTAAATAACTGGGAGTAAGAGGGTCGTTTCCAGATGGATTTCCTTCTTGCAAGCTATGCTATGAGCTCTACTCCTGGAAGGTAAAGGGCTAGGGATATTGATCCATCACCAAAAGCCTAGGAGGAAAGAATGGTTTCTACAGGATTAACCAAGAAAACATTTGTCTCCTGAGCCTGAATCCCATTTGGAAAATCTTACAAGTCAGAGATGGCTGAGTTGATGGCAGGAGGTAAGTAGAAGCTGCTACTGAAGTATTATCTGATTATAGAAAAGAATGCAGGGACCATTTGTATCTGTATAAATGAGTGCAGCAGCATGGATTATTCTTGATCTTGTACAAAGAGGAAGAAAATTAATATTGCTAGATATCTACTGACTAAAGGAGCACTAAAAATTGAGCTGATACTACATCATTTGTGTCAAGGGAAATGCAAGTAAAGGGGTCCCAGCAAAGGCAGATTTCGGAAGAACAAATATTCCAGGAGAGAGTCAGTTTAATCATTGGCCAGGGTCATAGAACTTGAAACTAGTTTATGACATTAGCAATCAAGGAAGAATTTCACAACTCCCTTATAGTTCTCCCCTTGTGTTCCCCAACCTAGGAAAGTGTCAGCTTCCCTCATGACAATGATGATGTATAGAACACACAAATGAGTGTTGATTATCAACAATAACATAAAGAAATATTAATGGTTAATCATCTTTAAATCAAACCACTACAGTTTAACTCATATATAACTTGTCTTTGCCTGAAATAAAAAAATATCCCAGACTTCCACAGACATTCTTTAAAGCCAGGAATTGGGAAACTTTTTGTGTAAAAGGCTAACTAGTAACTGCTTTACACTTTTCAAGCCAGATGGTCTCTGTCCCAAGTTTTCAACTCTGCCATTTTCAGTATGAATGTCTCAAAAGACAATGCATAAGTGAAGGAGAGTAGCTATGTTCCAAGAAACATTTATTTACAAAAATAGGCAATGGGCTGAATTTGTTCTGTGGGCCATGCTTTGCCAATGTTTGCCCTAAGTGGTGGAAGCAACCATATTCTTGTTATATGTGAGTTGTCTCATTATGATATCCTGTAAATAGTGAGTAGTCTGATTGCTGAGTAACCAAAAGTCATAGCTACTTAGTTTAGCAGTAACTAAAACCTTTACTTGTCCAAACTGTGCTTTTTCCCCCCTCATTTCAAGTGCAAGAATTCAAACTTTTTATTACCACTCTATTAATTTTACCTTTTCTCCATAATATTTGGTGACACGTACTACTTTCTGTGATTTCATTTACTTGACTTTTCCACTAACTAAACCTGATGTTGTTTTCTTATCCAATAAGATAAGTTGCCATTTGAATCAATAATACACCTGTAGATCAGTGTACCTTTAGATTTCTTATATAAACAATTCTAGTGGATCAGTTGATAGTCAAACATCCATGAAGCTTTATAATCTGGTAAGTAGGTTAAGGGACAGAAAGGATCATTGTATCCAATAAAATCTTGTCATGCCTTAAGATTTCAAGTTTCATTTCAAGGACTTTGTCATTAGATTTTCTAAAAACAAAGACATAAACAACAGTTGCACTTGAGGTAAAAAAAATTAAGCATAAGAAATAAATTTAATCCCTATCATTTGTAACATTGCCTGTCCTAATTTTATTAGTTTATTAGGCATTAGGTATGAGAATCTTATGAGGCATTTGTTTTTTTTTTTAATGATTTTTTTAAAGTTTATTTATTTTGAGGGAGAGAGAGGGAGAGAGAGGGAGAGCACAGATGGCGGAGGAAGAGATAGAAAGGGAGAGAGAGAGAATCCCAAGCAGGCTCCTCACTGTCAGCCCAGAGCCCAATGAGGGGCTTAAACTCACGAAACATGAAATCATGCATGACCTGAGCCAAAATCAAGAGCCAGACGCTTAACCCACTGAGTCATCCAGGCACCCCACTAATGAGGTATTTCATTAATTGATTCTCAGGATGTGACTCAAAGTAGAACTGTGTATTATATATCTTGATGGATGTAAGAGTAAAATGACTTTGGAAGTACACCAAGCAGATAACAGCAATTATGGAATCAATCATTGACAGAATATTTAAGTAAATTATTGGAATAGAAGATTATTTGATCAGAAAGTAAATTTATAGTATGATGTTATTCTTGATTGCAGAGAGATAAAAATAGATAATAAAGCAAATATAATGAAGGTTAAGTTAATTATTTAAGGGGGGGAATCTATAAGTTTGAAAGTTTTGTACTTTTTGTTGTTATTGTTTTGATATTACTAATATTTGAGTTAGAGTGAAAATGCCTTCATTTCATTCTCATAAATAGGTGTTAGGTATAAAGCCCACATTCTGGAACTTCAAAAGAGAGGGTTTTTTTCCTCCAGTACTATGTAAGATTAAAAAAAATAGTCTTCTCTCCATAAAATTTTCAGAAATATTCTGTAAAATACAACATTTCAGATGCACACCTAAATTCACATGAAATTAATGGAAAATACTCAGACTCCAAAATCAAAGAAGTTAGAAAACCAGAGTTCTCAATTGAAACTGAGGCTGTATCTGCCCCAAGAGTCTCTACAGATCTCAGAAATCTAGAATTTAGGACTGTAAAAGCCACTCAGAGTAGAACAAAAGAAGAAGAAAGTAAAGAAGAAAAAGAAAGAAAGAAAAAAGGAAAGCCATTAACATGGTGGAGAAGTAGGGTGACCTAAATTTGCCTTCTCCCTCAACATAGCTACATAAATATCAAATCATTGTGAACACCAAGGAAATTGATATGAGGACTGAAAGAACAAAGCTGCACATCTACACATAGAAACCCAACCACCTAATGGAAGGTAGGAGCTGCAGAGAGTTGATTTGGGGGAGAAAACAGCCATGGGTACTGAAGAAGGAGGGAGTCCTGACCAGAGAGAGGAACAAAAGTGAAAGGGTGAAAAAATTGTAAAAACACCCGCAGAGGATTGCACAAGAAAACTCTTCCCCAAAACCATTGATGGAGAAAGGAGAGGGGTTTAATACCACGAGTTTTTTATAAGCAGCAGAGTGCAAAGTCTGAAGTTTTAGAGGTAGAGTAGAAAGGAACAGAGAACATCACCAGAAACACCAACCCGACAGGTAACACGATGGCACTAAATTTATATCTATCAATAATCACTCCGCTGTAAATGGACTAATGCTCCAATCAAATGACATAGGGCATCAGAATGGATAAAAAAAAAAAAAAAAAAAAAAAAAAACAAGACCCATCTATATGCTGCCTACAAGAGATTCATTTTAGACCTAAAGACACCTGCAAATTGGAAGTGGATGGAGAACCATCTGTCATGCTCATGGATGTCAAAAGAAAGTTGGAGTAGCCATACTTAAACAGAAAAACTAGATTTTAAATCAAAGACTGTAAAAAGAGATGAAGAAGGGCATTACATTATAATTAAAGGGCCTATAAATCAAGGAGTTCTAACAATTGTACATATTTATGCCCCCAACTTGGAGGCCCCAAATATATAAATCAATTGATAGCAAACATAAAGAAACTCATGGACTGGGGCGCCTGGGTGGCGCAGTCGGTTAAGCGTCCGACTTCAGCCAGGTCACGATCTCGTGGTCCATGAGTTCGAGCCCCGCGTCAGGCTCTGGGCTGATGGCTCAGAGCCTGGAGCCTGTTTCTGATTCTGTGTCTCCCTCTCTCTCTGCCCCTCCCCCGTTCATGCTCTGTCTCTCTCTGTCCCAAAAACAAACAAACGTTGAAAAAAAAATTAAAAAAAAAAAAAAGAAACTTATTGACAATTACACAATAATAGTAGGGGAATTTAACACCCCACTTACAACAATGGATGGATCATCTAAGCAGAAAATCAACAAGGAAACAATGATTTTGAATGACACAGTGGACTATATGAAATTAACAGACATATTCAGGGAGCACCCTGGGTGGCTCAGGTGGTTATGTGTCCAACTTCAGCTCAGGCCATGATCTCACAGTTCATGAGTTCAAGACCCATATTAGGCTCTGTGCTGACAATTCAGAGCCAGGAGCCTGCTTTAGATTCTGTGTCTCCTTCTCTCTCTGCCCCTTTCCTGCTCTCTGTTTCTCTCTCTCTCAAAAATAAATAAACGTTAAAAAAATTTAAAAAACACATATTCACAACATTTCATCCTAAAGCAGCAGAATACACATTCTTTTTAAGTGCATGTGGAACATTTTCTAGAATCACACACTGGGTCACAAATCAGACCTCAACAAGTACAAAAAGACTGAGATGATACCATGAATATTTTCAGACCACAACACTATGAAACTCAAACCACAAGAAAAAGTTTGTAAAGACTACAAATACATGAAAGTTAAAGAACATCTTGCTAAAGAATAAATGGGTTAACCAAGAAATTAAAGAAGAAATAAAAAATTATATGGAAGCAAATGAAAATTAAAATACAACAATTAAAAACCTTTGGGATACAGCAAAGGCAGCCCTAAGAGAGAAGTATAATGCAAAACAGGTCTACTTCAAGAAGCAAGAAAAGTCTCAAATACACAAGCTAACCTTACCCATAAAGGATCTAAAAAAATAATAACAAATAAAGCTTGAAGCTAGCATAATAAGGAAAATAATGATTAGAGAAGAAATAAACAATTTAGAAACGAACAACACCACCACCACCACCAACAACAACAAAAACAGTAGAACAGATCAATAAAATTAAGAGCTGGTTCTTTAAAGAATTAATAAAATTTTTAACCCCCTAGACAAAAAGAAAAGAGAAGGACCCAAATAAATAAAAGCATGAAAGAAAGAGGAGAGATCACAACCAACACCACAGAAATACAAACAATTATAAGAGAATCTTATGAAAAAAAATATACCATCAAACTGGGCAATCTGGAAGAGATGGACAAATTACTAGAAACATATAAACCACTCAAAGTGAAACAGGAAGAAATAGGTAATTTGAACAGACCCACAACCAGCAAAGGATTTGAAACAGTAATCAAAAATCTCCCAACGAACTGAAGCCCAGGACAAGATGCATTTCCAGGGAAATTCTACCAGACGTTTAAAGAAGAGTTGATACCCATTCTTCTCAAATTATTCCAAAAAATAGAAATGAAAGTAAAACTTCCAAACTCATTCTATGAGGCCAGTATTACCTTGATTCCAAAACCAGACAAACATCCTACCAAAAAGCAGAATTACAGGCCAATATCCCTGATGAACACAGAGTCAAAATTCTCAATAAGATACTGGCAAATCAAATCCAACAGTACATTAAGATAATTATTCATCATGATCAAATGGGATTTATTTCTGGGATGCAGGGGTGGTTCAATATTTGCAAATCAACCAATGTGATATGTCACATTAATAATAGAAAAGATAAGAACCATATGATCCTCTCCAATAGATGCAGAAAAAGTATTTGACAAAATACAGCTTCCATTCTTGATAAAAATTCTCAACAAAGTAGGTATAGATGGAACATACCTCAACATCATAAAGGCCATATATGAAAGACCCACAGCTAATATCCTCAAAGAGGAAAAAATAAGAGCTTTTATTTTATGCTCAGGAACAGGACAGGGATGTCCACTCTCATTTTTACTATTTAACATAGTACTGGTGTCTTAGCCTCAGCAATCAGACAACAAAAATAAATAAAAGGCATCCAAATCTGCAAGGAAGAATCCAATTTTTACTATTTGCAGATGACATGATACTCTGTGTAGAAAACCTGAAAGCCTCCACCAAAAAATTGCTAGAACTAAGACATGAATTCAGCAAAGTGGCAGTATATAAAATCAACATACAGAAATCTGTTGCATTTCTATACACCAATAATGAAGCAGCAGAAAGAAAAATGAACAAATTGATCCCGTAAACAATTATCCCACAAACCATGATACCTAGGAATAAACTTAGCCAACTAGGTAAAAGATAGGTACCCTGGAACCTACAGAAAATGGATGAAAGACCTAAACGTAAAACAGGAAGCCATCAAAATCCTAGAGGAGAACACAGGCAGCAACCTCTTTGACCTGAGCTGGAACAACTTCTTACTATATACATCTCCAGAGACGAGAAAAACAAAGGCAAAAATGAACTTTTGGGACTTTATTATGACAACAAACCTCTGTACAGCAAAGGAAACAATCAACAAACTAAAAGGCAGCCTATGGAATGGGAGAAGATATTTGCAAATGACGTATTTGACAAAGGGTTAGTATCTAAAATCTATAAAGAACTTATCATACTCAACACCCAAAAAACAAATAATCCAGTTAAGAAATGGGCAGATAAAGAAATTGTGGTTTATATACACAATGGAATATTACGTGGCAATGAGAAAAAATGAAATATGGCCTTTTGTAGCAACGTGGATGGAACTGGAGAGTGTGATGCTAAGTGAAATAAGCCATACAGAGAAAGACAGATACCATATGTTTTCACTCTTATGTGGATCCTGAGAAACTTAACAGGAACCCATGGGGGAGGGGAAGGAAAAAAAAAAAGAGGTTAGAGTGGGAGAGAGCCAAAGCATAAGAGACTCTTAAAAACTGAGAACAAACTGAGGGTTGATGGGGGGTGGGAGGGAGGGGAGGGTGGGTGATGGGTATTGAGGAGGGCACCTTTTGGGATGAGCACTGGGTGTTGTATGGAAACCAATTTGTCAAGAAATTTCATATTAAAATAAATAAATAAATAAATAAATAAATAAAAGAAATGGGCAGAAAAAATGAATAGACACTTTTCCAAAGAAGACATCCAGATGACTAACAGACTCGTGAAAAGATGCTCAATATCATTCATCATCAGTGAAATACAAACCAAAATCATGATGAGATACCATCTCACACCAGTCAGAATGGCTAAAATTAACAACACAAGAAGCAACAGATGTTGGTGAGGATGCAGAGAAAGGGGAACTCTCTCGAACTGTTGATGGGAATGCAAACTGGTACATCCACTCTGGAGAACAGCATGGAGGGTCCTCAAAAAGTTAAAAATAGAACTATCCTATAATCCAGCAATCACACTACTAGGTATTTACCAAAAGGATGCAAAAATATAGATTCAAAGGGGTACATGCACCCTCCTGTTTATAGCAACATTATCAACAATAGCCAAACCATGGAGAGAGCCCAAATGTCCACTGATTGATAAATGGATAAAGATGTGGATTACTCAGCCATCAAAAAGAATGAAGCCTTGTCATTTGCAGTGACACGGATGGAGCATATATTATGCTAAGCCAAATACGTTAGAGAAAGACAAATACTATATGATTTCACTCATATGTGTAAATAAAAAAAAAAAAAAAAACCAAAACAGATAAACCTATGGGAAGAGGGGAAAAGAGAGAGGGCAACAAACCATAAGAGACTCTTAATAATAGAGAATAAACTGAGGGTTGATGGAGGGAAGTGGGTGGGGGATGGGATAAATGGGTGATGGACATTAAGGAGGGCACTTGTTATGATGAGTACTGGGTGTTGTATGTAAGTGATGAATCACTGAATTCTACTCCTGAACCCAATATTGTACTGTATGTTAACTAACTACATTTTTTTAAAAAATTTAGAGAGAATGAAAAGACTTAGGCCCAGGATAAATAATTGCGGATCTACACAAACCTGGGACCCTTAAAAGACTACATACAGCCAGTGAAAAGGAAGTCTGAAAATAAATCTACTTATTGCGCTAAGGAGATAACGAGGAAATAAGTCTGTGGTGATCTTCAACATGGAATAAAGTAAGTTCCTGAGAGTTAAAATTCATAATACTGCTCTTTTACAAGTTTGAGGTCTGCATTGATATTATATGTAAGGTTCAGAAAATAAGATAAATAAATAAATTGCAGTGGTCTTAAGTTCATAGCTCCCAGAGTTATGTGACGGAAGTAAAAGCCATTTTTTTTTTTTGAGAGACATACCTTCCTGCTGGGTCTCAAGGAATTTATACAGTTAAAGCCACATGAAACATAGATTCACAAACCAAATTACAGAGCACATAAGGAAATAAACCACCTTGAGTGAAAGTCATCAGAAGCAACAGTCAGTATAATTAAACTTGTAAGAATATATTTTCATTGGAAATCTCAGAAAAAGAGTATAAAACATGTATTAGATATAAACAGAAAAAGAAACTACAAATTAAGCAAGTTGTATCTGAAAAGAACAAAGAGAATTTGTAGCAGTGAAAGCTATAATTTTTTTAAATTAAAACTCAATGCATAATGAAAGTATAGGCAAACTAGCTGAAAATAGAATTAGTGAACTGGAAAATTAATTTGAAAAACTTACATAGAATATAACAAAATAAAACATACACCAATTAAGAAAATACATTATTCTCAAGTATACATAAAACAGTATGCTCTCTAAAACAATTGCTCTCTCAATAAACCCCTTTAGATACAAATAACAACAACAACAAAAGTTTAAAAAGAGCAACTGGAAATTTTAAAATACACTACAAAGAAGCAGTACTAAAAAATTTAAAAATAATTTGAATTATACTAACATTATATATCAAACCTATGAAAAAATAGCTGAAGTGAGGTATGGAAGAAACACACCTTAACCATTTGCATTGGATAAAATTATCAGGCTAAACATCTAGCTAAAGACCTTAGAGAGAAAACAATAAAATACATCTAAATAAAGCATAATAACTGAAAAAATAAAGATAAAAGCAAATATTAGGAAATATCAATAAACCATAACTTTGTTTAAAAATAAAAAAAGACTGACAGACAATATTTAACAAGAGTAATCAAGGAAAAAATGAAAAGACGTGAATAAATATTACTAATTTTTTTAAAAATATAATTACAGAGGCCTGGGTGGCTCAGTTGGTTAAGCGTCCGATTTCGGCTCATGATCTCACGGTTTGTGGGTTCAAGCCCGGCATCTGGCTCTGTGCTGACAGCTCAGAGCCTGGAGCTGTTTCGATTCTGTGTCTCCTTCTCTCTCTGTTCCTCCCCCACTCGCACTCTGTCTCTCACTGTCTCAAAAATAAATAAACATTAAAAAAATTGAAAAAAATATAATTACAGATAAGCTAGAAAATAAAATCAAACATTAGAGAAAACTCTACATCCTTAAATTTGAAAATACATAAAACAATAAATTTCCTAAAACAAAGTAGCTTATTTAATAATGACTCAAAAAGAAATAGAAAATCTGGATAAATTGTAGATCAAGAAAATTTAATCAGATTAATGTGTAGCTATAAATATGCCAATCAAATACTTTAACTATTAAACTACTGGTCTTATATTATTTTACAGACAAATTCTAAAAATTACCCCAAATACAGAAAGTCCTAATGGTGTAAATTGGATAAAAAGGAGTAATAGTCCCAAATTCTCCTTTGAGACTAGTGTGATCTTGATGATGTTTAAATAGTCAAGGACATAAGAGAAGAAAATTATAAGTATATCTAATTTGAAAAGACATACAAAAATCCAAAATGAGAATGATTAAATCCTTTCTAACTATATAGGAGACTAATGTATCAAAGTATTTATGCCAGCAATGAAAAAATTATTTTAAATTAGATAATTTGTCAATGTAATTATCCACTCTGATTGAAGGAAATAACAATATAGCCATCTCAACAGACTCAAGAAAAACATTTGATGAATTTTAACATTCATTAATAGTAATCATTAATGATAAGTAATCATAAACTTCTATTAAACTGGGAAGAGATTATAAGTCCCTTACTCTGATAAAGACAGACTACTTATAATTACAAAGCCTCATTGGCAAAATTTATAAACATTTCCTTTAGAGTCAGGAGTAGGCTGATGAGTTCCATTGTCACCATTTTAATTCTACCTGGGACTGAAATTTCTGGTGATCATGAAAATAAAAGAGGAGTAGTAAAGGAGAACAAAGATTATAAATGATAAAAATATATATAATCATTCGTGGATTATTTGTTATCCACATAAAAGGCTCAAAAGAACCTAAAAAAATATTAGAAATATAGGAATATAGCAAGATGGCCTGACACAAGTTTGGTAAAGAATCAATGGCTTTTCTATGCAATTTTCAAAAATACATAATTTTAAAATTTCACTTGTATTAGGAACAAGAATGTAAAATCCTAGCTATAAATGCAAATTATGCTTGAGATCTCCATGGAAAAAGTAACACTTTATTTAAATTAATTAAAAATGTCTAAAAGAATAGTAGAGAGATATATCACATTAATGGCAGTCCTCATTATCTTAGAAATGACAGTTTCTTCACTACAATCCAAATCAAAATTCTGATTGGGTTTTTCATGAGCTTGACAAGCTAAATTAAATGTGTGTGCGTGTCTGTGTGTGTGTGTGTGTGTGTGTGTGTGTGTGGAAGAGCAGATGGGCCAAAAATAGACAACTCAATCTTGAAAAAGAATAAAAGGAGATGAGAGTTTCCAGATTCCAAGATTTATTATCAGATACTTATAAGATACCAAGACTTATGAGTAAATCATAAGCATGCATCTATGAAAATTTGATTTATGACAGCAGAAGCATTACAGATTGAGAAGAAAGGGTGAACTATTTAGTAAAAAGTGGTGGTTAGTCAATTAGTTAATCAGATGGAAAATGAAGCACAGTTATCTTCCCCACCTTGCAACACACACACACACACACACACACACACACTCCAATTACAGATTGATTAAAAATATAAATATGAAAAAATGTGCAGAAAAATCCTACAATGGCTTTTGTTGCAAAAGGACATGTCAGGACAAAAAAAAAAAAAAAAAAAAAAGAAAAAAAAACAAACCAGTAACCATGAAAAAAAAAAAAGACAGTGAAACTTATTGCATTAAGATTAAAAACTTCTTGATAGGTGATGGTTACAAGGCAGGCACAGGGAAAATATGTTGCAATGCCTGTAAGTGACAGAGGATTGGTGCACAGACTATATGAGAACCATTTCCAGGTTAATAATAAGAAGACACAATCTAGTGGAAACATGGCAAAAATGGGTCTTGATGGAAGAGATAAACGCCAAAACACAAAATATTATAGGAAGATTGTCACTTGCACTAAAGAGAATTCAAGCTGAAACCGTAATCGTATATAATGTTATACCACATTGGCCAAAACATAATTTAATGATTCAAAAAGATAAATACATGAAAACTGTACTACTAACACAAATGTATTTGGTACAGCCTCCTCTGAGAGAAAGTGGACTGTACATTAGATGGTAAATAAAAACTGAAAATAGCCTATGATATTCCACTTCCAGGTTTATAGAGAAACTCGTCACACAAGGAGACATGCGTAGTAGCTATGTTATAACAGCCATAAAGAAGCATAGTCTGTTCATTTAATGCTATATAGAAGGGCAAGTAAATGTCCTAGAGCAACATATGTTCACATTGATGTATTTCACAAACTATATTGAATAAAAATATTATTTCATAAAGATAGTAAAAATAAAGGGATAGTAAGAATAAAGTGTGCCTGAGAAAACACGTAAACTATTTTGGTTAATGTTTCCTTCCAAAGGAAGAGAGAGTGAAATAAGAGAGGGTTACGTTGTATACTTAGGCTGGTGCATTCACTATCTTATTCATGTATTTTCTCTTGTCTGAAATTGTCCAGAGTAAAAAGTAAAAAAAAGAAGATACAATGCTTAAATATTTTAATCCTTTTTTTCCTTTACACTCATATGACCCATCAGTCTATGCCACCATTTTTTGATTTTCATCCCCAGAAAAATCTTGACTGAATTCCTTCTGGAGTACTTACTCCACTACATAGATGTTCAGTCTGTATATCTCTATCCTTCCTTTCTAATTCTTCTCTTGTTCCTGATTCACAACGCTTCTTGAGCAATTAGTGTGAAAGAGAAAGTGTTGTCTTTGCTATACAATGAACACTAAAGAGCACTGTAAAATTTTTCTCATTTGTTTCCATAAGTTTCAGAGGCTGTTTGGTATCAAGAATGGATCCAGCCTTACAGTTCTGGAAGCTGTTTGGCTCTTCAGAGAAATACGCTGAAGCCCAAAAGCTATTCTGTGAAAACATAATTAGGGAAGTCCTGTTCAATCATTCACTGTCATTAAGTGAATTAAAGCTTGTATGAACAGTACATCCTGCCCTATTTAATTGAGGAGAGTAAGTATATTCACTGACGTAAGCAACAAATGAAATTTGCATGGCGCAGTGATTTAGATGTGATATGGTTTCCTTTCAAACTATGTATGTAGGGGCACCTGGATGGCTCAGTCAATTGAGCATTTTGATTTTGGCTCAAGTCATGATCACTTGGTTGTGAGACTGAGCCCTGCGTTGGGCTCCGTGCTGAGTGTGGAGCCTGCTTGGAATTCTCTCTCCCCCCTCCCTCTCTCTCTGCATCTGTCTGTCTCTCTCACACACAAAATAAATAATAAAAAATAAACAATGTAAAAAAGATAACAAAATAAAAGATGTGTGTAAAGAGAGAAGCAATTACAAATCATGGAAGTGAAAATAGGACATAAATAGGCTAAACAGGGCGATTTGGCATTTGTATTTTTACTAGTAATCTAAAAAGGCATTAATGTGGCTACATAGGAACATTATCTAAATTACAAAGAAGAAACCTTAAACAAGCATCTGTGAGAGAGTAGGGACACTAAACTAAGGATATAATGAAGGGGAGATTATCCATCATGCGTGACTCTTAAAAGATGCCAAAAAAACCTCTCCTTTGAAATGAAGCTTTTAAAAGAATTATAAAACTTGTGTATAATACAATGACAGCATAGGGCCCAACATGGGCTTAGAGAGTACTGTCATTGTATAATCATAGTAGTACTTGGGACAACTCAGCTATGTAGTGTGTATGTAGTGGTTAGGTTGTCATAAAATTATTAAACAGCTGTTACATATGAGAAAGTAATACACTTTCATGCTTGAGAAGCAGAAGCAGAAAAGGATAAAGCATGCTGTGGCACAAGGTAGAATGACGTGGCCCAGTAGGGTAGCTAAAGGAAGCAAACCTCCCGGTTTGCTGCTGACAATACAAAAATAAGTAGATCACACTATGGGCAAAGAGGCAAAGTTACGCAGGGTGGTAGGTCCTGTAAACCAGATGTGTCTGTGACCAAAAGTGCACTCTTTTTTTTTTTTTTTAATTTTTTTTCAACGTTTATTTATTTTTGGGACAGAGAGAGACAGAGCATGAACGGGGGGAGGGGCAGAGAGAGAGGGAGACACAGAATCGGAAACAGGCTCCAGGCTCTGAGCCATCAGCCCAGAGCCTGACGCGGGGCTCGAACTCACGGACCGCGAGACCGTGACCTGGCTGAAGTCGGACGCTTAACCGACTGCGCCACCCAGGTGCCCCAAAAGTGCACTCTTAATGGCAGAACATTGGAAAAGAATATTCCCTATACATTTTAATGATTTTTTTTGTTTTTGTTTTTGTTTTTGTTTTTTTGAGAGAGAGACAGAGACAGAGAACAAGTTGGAGAGGAGCAAAGAGAGAGGGAGACACAGAATCAGAAGCAGGCTCCAAGCTCTAAGCTGTCAGCACAGAGTCTGACGCAGGTCTCCAACTCATGAACTGCGAGATCATGACCTGAGCCAAAGTCAGATGCTTAACCTACTGCACCACTCAGGCGCCTCTCCTTAGGCATTTTAACTTGAGGACCAGAAATTATTTTTCATATCTAATATGTGCATATAAAGTGTATATATATATATATATATACACACACACACACACACACATATATGTATATATATACACACATATATATGTATTTATATATATATGTACACATATATATACATACACACACATATATACGTATATGTGTATACACACAAACACACACATATATATATATATATATATATATATATATATATATATATATATATAAACTCAGATTAATAACCATGACAGAAGAAAGAAAATATGTAATTAAATTATACTTGAATTGAAGTAGTTACAAATAAGCACCTCTCATTATAGATTTTTTTGTAGAGTATAAGAGAAATAGTTACCTTTAACTCCCAAATATGGATGCCCTTGAGATCTGTGTAAATTCCCTGCGAAAGAAAAACATTTATAGAGTCATCCTAAAACACTGTAACAGAAAACAGTTAAAAATATATGTATTGAGAAGTTAAGAATATATTAATATATGTGCATTAATCGTGGTGGTCTGTGAACACATTACAAGATTTTGGAAAGTGGATTTGAATGGAAAGTGTCTTCTGTATAAGAACAGTCCCCATGTAAAAGCATAAAGACAAGAATGAGTGTAGGGTTTACAGGCAACTCTCAAGAAAGCAGCCTGACTGAGATCAAAAAAGTATTTTGTAGTCTTAGGAAATGGCGTTGGATAACTGAGTTAGATTGAGATTCCTGAGAGCTTTGAATTCCTGGATGAGGAATTTCAGTGTTATCAGACAGAAGAGAGGAAGACATCCAATTATATGAATTGACCTGATTAGAATGGTGTTTTAGGAAGCTTAACCTCTAAGTGTGTAAGGGCTATTTGAAATGGAAAATTGGAAACTCGAGAGAAATAGGAGGTATTTGCATTAACCTATATAAGAAGTGATTAGGGCCTGAGCTGCAGGTGGTAATGGGAAATGGCTAATTCTACTCACATACACAGTTATTTTTAAATTTATTCACTCATTTATTCATTCAGTTACTATATATTGAATGCTTACAATGGCCCAAGTTCTGTGCTAGCCACAAGAGATACAGCAATGACAAAGGAAGTCAACATCCCTATTCTGGAAAAATTTACAGCCAAAGACTAGGGAAGAACAAAAAATAAGTAACTTTGTATAGTGTTAAGAACTGTGAAATAATGAAGTAGGATGGTAGGATCGGAAGTAATGGAGATACTGGTTAGTTGTGATTGGATGTGTGGTTAGAAAAGGCCTCAGAAGAGGTTACATTTGAGTTGGGTCCTGAATAAAGTAAGGAAATGATCCTGAGCAAAGAACATCCTGATAAAGGAATATGAAGATGCTGAGCCAAAAGCATTCCTGGTAGGGAGATTCACTACATACAAACAGCATATTAGCTTCAAAGAATCTTTTTTAAAATTTGTTACCAACCACTTTGCCAGTTTGTTTGATTCCAAACTGTACTTATTATTGGGGCTGTTTTTCCTTAAACACCTATTGGTGTGTTAGACACTTTACATCAAAGTCCCAATCATTTTGCAAGTTCTGTCTCTTTTTTGTGTGCATAAGATAAAACATGTGAATACAAGTAAAAATGTCATTGTCTGGCATATACACTGACTCATAATAGTAAATTTGCATTAAGTAAATGAAATGCCAGGTGTTATTCTGAGAGTTCCTTGAGACTGGCTCAGTGATACATCTGCTCAGTTCCACTGGCATTGCCACTACACTGTGTCAATCATTCTCACCTCATCATGCAAAACCTCCCCAATCAGTCTCACTGTTTTCTGCTGCCTTCTGGTTTCATCTCATTTCACAACCCCTTCTGGAGTAATCACCTTGAAAAGCAGTTTTGTCTGGTTGCTTCTCTGATCAATAACTGATTCTACATTGGTTACGGAATAAAGTTAACACTTTCTTGTATGCGATTCAAGGCTCTTTTTCCAGTTGCACCCCAATCTACTTTTTGAAATTCTTATCTCCCCATTAGCCCAGCTTGAAATTTCCTACCCATTATCTGTGCACTGTGTCCTATACCATCTAAAATAATACTTCCCTCCCCCTAGTGTAAATCTAACTGATGTTACTCATATTTCAAAGCCTATGTTGTTTTAATGGTTTTTCACTGACACCACACAGCTCACAATTCTCTCTTCCTTCCCGATTTCTATAACATCTGTTGTGTGTGCTACTAATGTGAGATACCTTGAACTGTCTATTGCCTATCTATCTATCTATCTATCCCATAATGTGATATATATCACATTATACGTAGGTATTTGTTTATATTATAATTTTCTAGTTAGAATATATGCATGTATGTCAATTATATTGTGAGCTTCTAAAGGCAAGTACAATTTACTTCTTTTATTTCTATTGACAGCAGAAGAATTGTCAGCTCATAAGAAATATTCAACATGTATGTTGACTGATTAAACAGCTACATGTACATTACAAACAAGCACAATTCATGAATTTGCTAATAGATTTATTTTTACTCCAAATAGTCAGGTTTGACTTGTTCATAATACGTTTCCATTTTCCCCTCTTATCCCACACATATTTCATAAAATGTGCTTTGCATGCATTCTCTCTCTCTGTATATACATATATATGTGCACATACACATAAGCATTTGTAAGTACATATATACATACCACACATGCAGATTCTCTTTATATATAACATATATAGGATGTGAAATACATATGACACAATGTTGGCTTGACAACATAAAGTCACATTTACTACTGTTGCATAGGTGATCATTAGGGTTTTTTTTTCATTTTTAAAATGTATTTTTATACTCTATTGCTGTATGCTAAATACATATATGTTTAGAATATAACATCTTTCTGATAATTAAACTGTCATTATATAGGAAATCTTTTTATCTCTAGTCATGGTTTAGGTTAATAGTCTATTTTTTCTTTTTTTAAATTAAAGTATAGTTGACACCATTGTTAACCTTCATTCCTGAGAATTAAATAAACCAAGAGCTGCCAAATAGGACCCATTACCTATTTTTGTAAATGAAGTTTTATTGCAACACAGCCACACCATTTATTTATATATTGTCTATAGTTGCTTTCCTCCTAAGAAGAGAAGTTGGCTAAATGCGTTACGGAGTATGTGGCACACAGAGCAAAAAATATTTACCATGGCCCTTTACAGGAAGAGTTTGCAGACACTTGTTACAAAATAAAAGAAGATGCATGCTTTTGGTTTGCATCGTTCTTGAGACGCAGGTGTCAAAGATCAGTCGATATTCTTCTGTTTGGCTTTATTTGCATTTTGTACTAAGACACATTCACTCAAAGGGACATTATTTGCCAATCATTCTTTTGTTGTTCAAGGCACTCAATTTAAGATACAGTGATCTTGAAAATGTGAAAGCTATTACAAGGACATGTCAGAAGGTGTAGAAGTTGAGCTTAATTCAGTATTATTTTCTTTCAAAGTTCCTTTGATTATGCAAGGCCTAATTAGCAAGCGAAATCATAACACGAAGAATGTGTTTGCTTTGCAAAATCAAATCAATTGCACAATTTATGTTCTCTGCAGCTGCTACTTCCCATTTTTATAGAAGCAGATCCATTCCAGCTGTGGATGTGAGCAGAGCTGCCTCCAACTCATTGATAGTGGGAATATTTCATACTCATCAGTGTGACGTGATTCCAACGACCAAAGCTTGTAAGCAAATGTCTTTAAAAAAATTTACAAGCCCAGTATTTTGGAACTGAAAAATAACTAAATTGTAATATATCGTAGGTGTTTAGTAAGCCTGAGGAAATAGAGTAATATTAGAGTAATATTCTATTATGTATTAATTTCATATTACATATTACAATGTACACATTACACAATATCAACGTTCAGTCTATTAATTTGAGGGTTTGAATTCTATGAATCTTTTTATGCATCTCAAACTGACACATTAAATTATTGATTTATGACAAATTCTAAAAATATAACATTGAAAATATTTTTATTCCTTTACTTAAACAACTAAGGTGGTATATACCTCATTGTAAAGAGACAACCAGAGTCTTATTAATGAGTTAACAAGTGAACTCATTTGACATTCTCAATAAATTTCATTGACCTTATCACATTCAAGCATATATCTGTGCAATGTCTAAGGTATGGTTTTGGCTCAATGTTTACTTACCAATATCTGGTTTGCTTAATAAATCTCCGACAATTAGTCATATTCTTATTTTTCTACTTCTATCGACAATTTTATTGTTATTCCCATTATTTTGGGAATAGAGCACAGTGATTATTAAACAATCCCAGAATTGTAAGAAAGTAAATTCTTGCCACAGAAAAGTAATACATAAGAACTACATGTGGTGAAATGTAAATGGAATCGCACAGTAGCTTGGATAATAAATGTAATGTATCCCTGTGCATGGACCAAGATTCTGAAGTCACTTCCATTAACTTTTCCTATGTGTTGAGAAGCTAGACAAACGCTGAGATTTTAACCGAAGTTATTTTCATACAATAGCACGAACACATTCTGCATTTTTATGGTTAAACCCTTGGTAATTTGCATTTCATGTTTCTAAATTTTTACTTTTACTGTAGTAAGGGTAGAATTGATTTTGAAAAGGACAAAGGGATAAAAGAAGAACATACTGTCACTGTAATAACATATAATACTATTTAAAAGTCTAATAGATTTGGAATTTGTACATTAGCATGACATTTTTATTTGTTCATGTGGCAGTTACTTTTGAGCCGACATATTCGTTTAAAACTTAATTTAGGAAAGAATATTCATGTGGCATGTCTTGTAATGCCATTAGCACCAGTTGAGGAAATGTTCCTGAACTTCTCTCAGGATCTGAGTCATGCAGGAAGTGTTGTGTATATGAATAAGGGAAACATTTGATGAGGGTGTCTAGGAGTAGGAAAAATCCAATGGTTTTGATTTATATTTCATAAAGTGTATTTTTATAGTTACATCATAAAAGATAAAAACAATAAGTTTCCGGGGTGCCTGCGTGGCTCAGTTGGTTGTGTGTCCAACTTCGGCTCAGGTCATGATCTCATAGTTTGTGGGTTCAAGCCCTGCGTTGGGCTCTGTGCTCACAGCTCAGAGCCTGGAGCCTGCTTCGGATCTGTCTCCTTCTCTCTCTACCCCTCCCTACTTGTGTTCTGTCTCTCTGTCTCTCAAAAATAAATAAATGTAAAAAAAAATTTTAAATAATAAGTTTCCATGGTTGAATAATTTTTGAAAACCATTACATATTATTTTCCTTGAAAATTTAGCATTCATTTCTGTATTAGAGGCTCTGAAAAATCCTAATTCAGGGTTCCTACATTTTTTTGCTTTGTTTTGTTTTACTTTACCCTTCATTTTCTGTCTTTTTTTTTTTTTAATGACAAAATGCTTTCTTAAACTAACAGCTGTTGCCATTCTATGGAAAAAAAATGTTCCAGAAAACATTTTGGGAAAGATGGAAATAGGTCTTAAAAAAAAGAAACACATGAAAACACACATGGAGATATGAAAACCTCATAGGGTACCAGCCAGTCTCTCGCCAGATTCATTGACACAGTAGGTGCCAATTCTAGGTTCCCTCAGGCGTTCTCTGGTTAAAAAGTGACCCTGCAAAAGAAGACATTCAGAAGAAGCTGAGTGCGTAACAGTGGTTCTCAAGCTTCTTAAGATGGGTACTTTACGACTGGCAGGCACCTTTCAAGGAGTGCCTAGCTGTCCTCTACAATTCTCTTTGGGAATTTCTATCTGCTAAGAGTTACATGTTTCCCAAATGCCATATCCCTTGTTAAGCCATAACCCATAATCACATTTAACAAGAAAAAGACTATAAAACACAATTCTTTCCAAACCAGAGGGTCTTCAGCTCTTTGGCAATTACATTGAAAAAATATGGAGACCGATACATGTGTCTAATCCTGTGTTAAGGATGGAGATTAAAAAAATGATAAAGTAAAAGTCTCAAAGGAGTAACAGGTTAGTGTAAGGTATAGTCATATATGCAAATAACCACAACAAAGTATGATAAATGCTGTGGGAGTGGAAAGAGTAAAGAGTCATAGGATGCCATGGGTGAGAGGGAGAATACATTCCGCTTGCGGAAGAATGGAGAAGGTGGCCACAATTTCAAAGAATGGGTGACATTTAATCAGAAATAATTTAATAGTGAAAAATAATATAATGGAAATAATTCACCCCATGGGGGAAAATGCACTAAGAAAGCTGTTGCCTGGTCTAGAACCAAATCTTAAGCTGGGTCACAAACCACCAGAAACAACCATATCAGGTCACTTTGCTACGTATCTCTAGCTACGACCCTGAGTAGTAATAGCTACTGGTATGGCCATTTAACAAACATTTTTGAGAATTTCTTATGTGCAATGCATACTTAGTAAGTAGCAGGGATACACCCGTGAGCAAGACACAAACCTCAGGTTTAAGATTCCAACAGTAATCAGGAACACGACAGGGATGTCCACTCTCACCACTGTTGTTTAACATAGTGTTGCTGGTTCTAGCATCAACAATCAGACAACAAAAGGAAATCAAAGGCATCCAAATTGGCAAAGATGAAGTTAAGCTTTCACTTTTTGCAGATGGCATGATATTATACATGGAAAATCCGATAGACTCCACCAAAAGTCTGCTAGAACTGATACATGAATTCAGCAAAGTTGCAGGATACAAAATCAATGTACAGAAATCAGCTGCATTCTTATACACTAATAATGAAGCAACAGAAAGACAAATAAAGAAACTGATCCCGTTCACAATTGCACCAAGAAGCATAAAATACCTAGGAATAAACCTAACCAAAGATGTAAAAGATCTGTATGCTGAAAACTATAGAAAGCTTATAAAGGAAATTGAAGAAGATATAAAGAAATGGAAAAACATTCCGTGTTCATGGATTGGAAGAATAAATATTGTCAAAATGTCAATACTACCCAAAGCTATCTACACATTCAATGCAATCCCAATCAAAATTGCACCAGCATTCTTCTCGAAACTAGAACAAGCAATCCTAAAATTCATATGGAACCACAAAAGGCCCCGAATAGCCAAAGTAATTTTGAAGAAGACCAAAGCAGGAGGCATCACAATCCCAGACTTTAGCCTCTACTACAAAGCGTTAATCATCAAGACAGCATGGTATTGGCACAAAAACAAACATGTAGACCAATGGAATAGAATAGAAACCCCAGAACTAGACCCACAAACGTATGGCCAACTAATCTTTGACAAATCTTTTTTCCAATGGAAAAAAGACAGTCTCTTTAACAAATGGTGCTGGGAAAACAGTACAGCAACATGCAGAAGGATGAAACTAGACCACTTTCTTACACCATTCACAAAAACAAACTCAAAATGGATAAAGGACCTGAATGTGAGACAGGAAACCATCAAAACCCTAGAGGAGAAAGCAGGAAAAAACCTCTCTGACCTCAGCCGCAGCAATGTCTTACTTGACACATACCCAAAGGTAAGGGAATTAAAAGCAAAAA
Source organism: Felis catus (assembly GCF_018350175.1). Taxonomy (NCBI): domain Eukaryota; kingdom Metazoa; phylum Chordata; class Mammalia; order Carnivora; family Felidae; genus Felis; species Felis catus. The sequence goes on from NC_058374.1 coordinate 101,981,654, forward strand.
TGAACTATTGGGACCTTATGAAGATAAAAAGCTTATGAACAGCAAAGAAACAATCAACAAAACTAAAAGGCAACCAACGGAATGGGAAAAGATATTTGCAAATGACACATCAGACAAAGGGCTAGTATCCAAAATCTATAAAGAGCTCACCAAACTCCACACCCGAAAAACAATCCAGTGAAGAAATGGGCAGAAGACATGAATAGACACTTCTCTAAAGAAGACAACTGGTGCTGGGAGAACTGGGCAGCAACATGCAGAAGGTTGAAACTAGACCACTTTCTCACACCATTCACAAAAATAAACTCAAAATGGATAAAGGACCTAAATGTGAGACAGGAAACCATCAAAACCTTAGAGGAGAAAGCAGGAAAAGACCTCTCTGACCTCAGCCGTAGCAATCTCTTACTCGACACATCCCCAAAGGCAAGGGAATTAAAAGCAAAAGTGAATTACTGGGACCTTATGAAGATAAAAAGCTTCTGCACAGCAAAGGAAACAACCAACAAAACTAAAAGGCAACCAACGGAATGGGAAAAGATATTCGCAAATGACATATCGGACAAAGGGCTAGTATCCAAAATCTATAAAGAGCTCACCAAACTCCACACCCGAAAAACAAATAACCCAGTGAAGAAATGGGCAGAAAACATGAATAGACACTTCTCTAAAGAAGACATCCGGATGGCCAACAGGCACATGAAAAGATGTTCAGCGTCGCTCCTTATCAGGGAAATACAAATGAAAACCACACTCAGGTATCACCTCACGCCAGTCAGAGTGGCCAAAATGAACAAATCAGGAGACTATAGATGCTGGCGAGGATGTGGAGAAACGGGAACCCTCTTGCACTGTTGGTGGGAATGCAAATTGGTGCAGCCACTCTGGAAAGCAGTGTGGAGGTTCCTCAGAAAATTAAAAATAGACCTACCCTATGACCCAGCAATAGCACTGCTAGGAATTTATCCAAGGGATACAGGAGTACTGATGCATAGGGCCACTTGTACCCCAATGTTCATAGCAGCACTCTCAACAATAGCCAAATTATGGAAAGAGCCTAAATGTCCATCAACTTATGAATGGATAAAGAAATTGTGGTTTATATACACAATGGAGTACTACGTGGCGATGAGAAAAAACGAAATATGGCCTTTTGTAGCAACGTGGATGGAACTGGAGAGTGTGATGCTAAGTGAAATAAGCCATACAGAGAAAGACAGATACCATGTGGTTTCACTCTTATGTGGATCCTGAGAAACTTAACAGGAACCCATGGGGGAGGGGAAGGAAAAAAAAAAAGAGGTTAGAGTGGGAGAGAGCCAAAGCATAAGAGACTGTTAAAAACTGAGAACAAACTGAGGGTTGATGGGGGGCAGGAGGGAGGGGAGGGTGGGTGATGGGTATTGAGGAGGGCACCTTTTGGGATGAGCACTGGGTGTTGTATGGAAACCAATTTGTCAATAAATTTCATATATATAAAAATAAATAAAAAAAAATGAAGACATCCAGATGGCCAAGAGGCACATGAAAAGATGTTCAACATCGCTCCTCATCAGGAAGTACAAATCAAAACCACACTCAGATATCACCTCACGCCAGTCAGAGTGGCCAAAATGAACAAATCAGGAGACTATAGATACTGGAGAGGATGTGGAGAAAAGGGAACCTTCTTGCACTGTTGGTGGGAATGCAAACTGGTGCAGCTACTCTGGAAAACAGTGTGGAGGTTCCTCAAAAAATTAAAAATAGACCTACCCTATGACCCAGCAATAGCACTGCTAGGAATTTATCCAAGAGATACAGGAGTGCTGATGCATAGGGGCACTTGTACCCCAATGTTTATAGCAGCACTCTCAACAATAGCCAAATTATGGAAAGAGCCTAAATGTCAATCAACTGATGAATGGATAAAGAAATTGTGGTTTATATACACAATGGAATACTATGTGGCAATGAGAAAAAATGAAATATGGCCTTTTGTAGCAACGTGGATGGAACTGGAGAGTGTTATGCTAAGTGAAATAAGTCATACAGAGAAAGACAGTTACCATATGTTTTCACTCTTATGTGGATCCTGAGAAGCTTAACAGAAGTCCATGGGGGAGGGGAAGAAAAAAAATGGGTTAGAGAGGGAGAGAACCAAAGCATAAGAGACTTAAAAACTGAGAACAGGGGCGCCTGGGTGGCGCAGTCGGTTAAGCGTCCGACTTCAGCCAGGTCACGATCTCGCGGTCCGTGAGTTCGAGCCCCGCCTCGGGCTCTGGGCTGATGGCTCAGAGCCTGGAGCCTGTTTCCGATTCTGTGTCTCCCTCTCTCTCTGCCCCTCCCCCATTCGTGCTCTGTCTCTCTCTGTCCCAAAAATAAATAAACGTTGAAAAAAAAATTAAAAAAAACTGAGAACAAACTGAGGGTTGATGGGGGGTGGGAGGAAGTGGAGGGTAGGTGATGTGCACTGAGGAGGGCACCTGTTGGGATGAGCACTGGGTGTTGAATGGAAACCAATTTGACAATAAATTTCATATTATAAATAAATAAATAAATAAATAAATAAATAAATAAAATTAAAGAGCTGGTGAATTAAAAAAACAAAGATTCCAACAGTATAATGGAAAAACATGCAAAATAGGCAATTAAAGCAAGTATTTAAAAATAAATGTTTGCAAAACACTGCCTAGGTTGGTAAATCAATTGTAAATAAATTGTATTTATGAAGAATTTATGCTGAAATAGAGTGGCAAACAAAACTTTCTGATCATTGCCCTCAGGAATTTGTAGTGTAAACTTTGATAAGGCTCTGATTCTAGTCATGTATGTATATGTGTGTATGTATGTTTATATATATACTTATATATACATATATATATGATGTACAAATGCAAAGTTACCTCCTTTGTAAAGTAATCCCATAGCAAGCCTCAAATGCTATATAAGCAATGGTACAGGTTTAAGACTTCAAAAATGGAGCATTGTAAGTATTCAATGCATATTGTGCACATGAATCCATATACTTCTGCATTACCTGTAAAGCTCTAGTTCAATCACCATTGGAGAATTTTTCTCAATGTGCCATTTATCTTTTGTATATTTTCTCGTATTACTAGATTCCTTTATTAAGAATTAGGGATTAAACAGGTAGGTAGAGAGAATTTCTTTATGTTATTGTCTCATCCCTTTAAACTTTTGTACATGTTTAAATGTTAATAATACATTCTCTTTTCTGTTTCTTTCATGAGTAAAATCTGGACTCATGTCATGGCTTAAATGCAGCCTATGCTGGCAAGCTATACATATTAAGGTAACGTAACATTTAAAATTGAGCATTTATCCTTAAACTCAGTAATATATACATGTGGATAATTCTGGGAAAAAATGAAACACACACACACTCAAATACACCATCTTTCTTCAGAGGAGCACTTGTTTCCCCTAGAAGCACAAACTGTTCAAAATGAATCTGTTACGGTTGAGTTCATCTTTGTAAAAATTCAATTTATAAACAATGACTCATTTATTCCTTTGATTCTTAACATGATAAAACTTCCCTGAGAGTTTTATTGTCACTGCGTAATTGAGACATGATATCTGTGTTGTTGGAAATCTTACTCTTAAAGTTATAGAAACAACATGTGATATGTCACGATGCATACTCTCAGGTAGCAGGAGCATTCCATGTAGATGTTAACACGTGTGGAAGATGATACATCATCCATGCCAAGTTCTTAGCAGTAAATGTAGCTGCCTTCCAGGCTGGCTAGACTGCCCTCCCCCCAACACATACACACACTTCTATTCAACAGAAATCAGAGATGATTTCTGAAAAAAATTTTTATATCATTTCTTTAAAAAAATAATGTCAATTTCTTCATAATCATCTACCTGTTAGTAAAGGAGCAAGATGTGTCACTCAAAAACTACCACAGTACTAAGAAGAGAGTATGTGATACATCTTAATTTATTTTGCTTGTACTTTGAATTTTCAAGACAGTGAAAACAATAAAGACAACTTTTTCCTGGATTCCAGTGAGAAAACGGAGATGAAATGATAGTTTATTACCAGATGGAATCATTGAAAATATAGGAAGAGAATTTGTTAAAAATTTTCATGACACTACATACTAACAAAAAGTTCTAGGTCCCAGTACTCTATACACTGCACATATATTACACACATTTGTTCAGATGCCTCTGTTAATTACTGAAATGTAAATGTAGTCCTATCTGAAGAGTCGAAGACAGCTTTTTCAGTACTGAAAACTTCATCCTTTCAAAAAGTCTGCTTCCTTATCTTTGTGATTTTTTTTCACATTAGTTTGTTATTTTTTTTCACGCTACTTTGTTATTTGATTTACCAAGCAGTGACCATCCTCTCTAGCGCCCTTCATCACATTCTTTCAGACAGTGATTTTATAAGATACAAGGATTCATGCTGAACATCAGAGACATAGCTCTAGAGCAGCTGTTGCCTCTTAAATCTCCTCTTGTTTTCTGATTGTGAAAATTCAAAGTTAAAAGTAGCCCATTGCATCTCTAAGCAATATTCTAGTAACGCATTCACAAACACACAGAATTATAGACTTCTATTTCCGTCAGGCTTCTAACTGATCTACTTTAGTACTCACTGTGATCCTGCAAGCACCTAGACCAGTACCTGGCCCATAGTTCATGCTATTATTTGTTGAACAAGGGAATTTGTGAAATGTGTAAGTGACTTTTAGATCAAGAACAAAGATGATATAAGTGCATTAATTAGGGAAGGTGATATAAAGTTAACTGATAACAGAAAGTATAACTGTTTATCTTTACATTTGTCTTCTATAACTAGAATGTTCTCAAAATGGAAAGGAAAGAACATATATTAAAAAGGAAATTAATCTTTGCACATGTCAGGATAGATCAGTCTATTCTGGAGTGAAATTAGAGCCTATAATTCCGCAGTCCAGTGTAGGTCTGGGACTCTCTTTGGCAGGAAACAGCTTTATAGGCTCTTTTCGTCTTGTGTTCCTGATATTTTAATTACATGGTGCCCAAGTTCACTATAGTAAGGAAGGGTGGCAAATTATATAGGGATTTTATAGTCAGAGTTATAAGATAAAAACAAATACATGGATGAATAGATGATAGATAGATAGATAGATAAATGGTTCAAGAGATAGGTGGATAGATAGATGATAGATGGATGGATAGATAGATAGATAAATAATGGCTCTCCACATCAGTCACATGGTTTACACAGAGCCTCGAGGGAGGCTGGGGAATTTGTCAAACAGTATGCCTAGGAAGAGGAAATGGTGTGGTAAGCACTTTGGACTGTTTTCGATACAGTACTCAAGGTAGTTAGCCACTTTAACTGAAATCAAATCCCTAGTCCAAATTAATGGAACATCGTATTATATAAGGAATTTACATGTTTAATTGTGGAATCATTATGAGTAATCACATTTACATTTTGGGAAAAAAAGAAGTGATGCCGAAAGAATTGAGGTGGGAAAAGTTTCCTCATATTTTGTTTTTAACAATTAAAAAAAATCAAAGTGTCAAACATAGATTTTCTGTGAAGCTCTAGATGAGATGATTAAACATAGTTTATGAACCTCCCAACAGTAAGAGGTGGTAGCTGGCAGGCCCACCTGAGCTCACTAAGAAATCAGCATAGGTGGTGGCATAATTATGTTTGCAAATGTGACCTGAGAAGGCTGACATGGACATGGATGGAGTGGATAAAATATTTAAGGTTAGAGAACTGAACAGGGAGACAAAACCACTGTCCAATGTTCATATGAAAAGAAAACAGGGGTGTTGGTAGACTTTAAACTCAAGGTAAGTCAACAATGTGAAAGCAGAATAAAGTGGTTAATTTGTTTTAGACTATACAGATAGATAAAATTTGCTAATAGGTAAAAAGGTAATAGATAAAATTAAAGAGTAATTAGTTGTTTATTAGCTACTATCAGGTCAAAATGTGATTCTACTTAATTTTTAACACTTGACAAAGAGGAAAAGGGCATAATCACTATGCCCTTTGATTATATTTCCTGACTCCTGCTTTCCACATTTTGTTTTCTTCTGTGGTATTGCGACAGTCTCTTAGGTAGGCTTGTTACTTCCAGCGCCAACTCTTTCCAACCTAAGCTCCACACTGGGAGCGATATTTCTAAAGTATATAATCTGATTAGGTTATTCCCTTATTTAGAGTCCTTCACTTGTTCTACTTTTCTTTTTGTAGGATAAATTTTAAATTCCTTAGAAAGATGTGCAAATTATGGAACAGTGCACTATTATTTAAACAGTAGACTATGATTACTTAGTGGTTCCAAAATAAATTTCCTCTTTTGTGATGAACATTTCTAAAGAAACAATTTAAAAAGAATGTACTAGAATCAAAATAGCCAAATAAATCACACATAGTATAAATACCTATAATTTTGTGGAACGTGATACACACACACACACACACACACACACACAAACACACACAAATTTATCACATAAATATATTTATCACTACTCACTGCGGTAAAAAAAAAAAAAAAAAAAAAAACCCACAAAAAACAATTACTTTGAATGCCCCTGGCATAGTGGTTCAAAGCATGAACTCTGGGGCAAGATAACCCGAGCTCCAAATTCAGTTCTGCATGTACTAATTGTGTAACTTTGGGCAAATTACTTAATACCACTGTGCTTCAGTTTTCACACTGTAACTAGGCAAAGAATAATATTTACCTTTGTGATTATTTTGAACATTAATAAGTATATATATTGTATGAAAAAGTACCTGATTCAAAGTATGTATTCAGTCAATGTTAACCCTATTGTTTGGACATTACGAGGCTACATTGTTTTAGTTAGTTTTGTTTTGCTTTTAAATCTGGCTCCTACTCTAGTCTATGGCTTTACCTTACTTGCCCTTCCCTACTCACATACTTTACTACAGCCTATTTGAATTACTTAACGTTACTTAACGTAGACTCTCACAAGATTTTCTCTGAAGAAACTGGGGAAGAGAGAAGTAACATGCTTTGCCCAGATTCATGGAGGCAATTACTCTGGTGTCCTTGAGGCCAACATTCATGCATCTAAACACAATGTCGCATAGCCCATATTGCCTTCACTTTAATCATAATTCCAGCTATCTAAACAGCCATCATTCTTCCTTGTCTTTATTGTGCATCTCTGACTAAAATTCCCAACAATTTCATTGTATATCTGTCTTTCACATTGGATTGTCCTTCCTATACTTGAAATGTTTTTCTCTCAAAAATTGTTTTGGAAAAGTTCTATGCAGCATTCTAGACTCTGCTCACAAGCATCCCTCTCTAAATGCAACTTCTAAATGCAGACACAATTAGTTACTATTTCCTATTAGTTACTTGTACTCCAAAAGTACTTTGTGATTTCCTTTAACAGTGTTTCAATTCCTGTTATGAGATGTCAAGGAACAGGTCACTACGGTCAAGTTTGGGGAATGCTACACACTATGACTTCTAATCCTTCGGAAAATCACAAAATATATTAACAATTTAAAGTTCACAGAAGACCTGAAGGAAACACATCAATTTTTCTTTTGTTTTCCAGATTTGAAAAGTAAACTTTGAACCATTATTTTGGTGTAATGCTTATTAAGGAAACTCTTTTGAAGATGCTGCACAGTTAGTATTTATTCCCCTAAATTGGGATTCTGTTCAATGCCTACATTGAGTGTTGTAGTGGATCTTTGCTATTTTGGGTATCCAATGTTGCAATACATTTCCTGTTTTGGAATAACTCTTAAATATTTGGGAAACAGGATTTTGCTCACCACCATGAAAACAAAAGGAGTTCTGTCATCTATTGAGGTCTGATGTCTTATTACCTATTTTTATCTGGGAATTTGATACCTGAGGGAAAATTAGAAAGGTACAGGATATTTATTGCTGCTTTTGGCAAATTCTGTGACTGCCAGTGTCCAGAAAACAGCCACAAACATCTCAGTGGCATAAAACCAAAGCATTTGCCTCTTACTTGTGAGTTACGTGTTAATTGGGGCTCTGCTGATCTAGACTGTACATGGCTGCACTTGGCTCCAAGCCATGCCTAGTGTTTAGAATTTCTCCCTATCACTTACATTCTTCTGAGACAGTGGGATACCTGGCACATGCATGTCGGAGGCACATTCCAAGTGTTTGCTATTATCATGCCCACTGACATCCCATTGGCCACAGGAAGCCACATGGCTAAGCCCAAAATCAAGAGACTAGGGAAATACATTTTTTCTACCAAGAGACCACAGCAAGGATGTGAGTGTATAATGTTATCATAATGGAATGGAGAATTGAGAGCATAATGTAATCTGCCACATGTTCTATGCATATGTTTACATGGCTGACACTTCGTTGAGCCTTAAGTTCTTTGGTTGCTGCTGTAGAGTGTTTCTCCAGTCTTCCTATTAATTTGGTGAGCATCTTGATACCCTTTACCAAACGGTGACATTTCAAATTATGTGGCATCATATGGGCATGTGTGAGAGAGTCTTTGGCCAAAAAGATGAAATCCTCAGGTGATGTCAGGAGGCAATGTCCCACCCTGTACCTTAGTAAATCCAAATCCTGATTTATGAATCTTCTCCATGATACTTACATTCTCCCATCAAACATTTATTATAGGAAAACTTGATCATTACATAGGATATAATTTTTTAGGAATATAATTTAAAAATAATGAATGTCCTTATTAGGATGTAACTATTTCAGGTTTTTATTCCAAATTCCTTCTGTGTACTATCTTTTCAACCAATATTGTCACCAAAATACTCACTTTCATAATTATGGTTGAAAGTAATGATATGTATGATTTTTTTCTCCCAGTAGGGACCAAATTTGGCAAAGGTGGGGATCTCCAAATAATTACATTGGTAAGTATGAAATAGTTGAGTTTTAGCTAGCAGTAATGATTTTTTCCACAGATGTAATATTCTTCCAGATCACTAACTGTAACTGGTACCTAGTTTGTTAATTAATATTAATTTTTAATATATAAGAGCGTACTTCCACTTGAGGGCAGACAATACATATTAGATATCAAAAGAATGCTAGTCAACAACAGAATAACACACCCAAGACCTGGAATGAAGAAAATTTCCAGTATATGTGGGAAAAACAAGTAAGCCTGATGATTAGTCAGTATGAATTTTTCTCAGTGTTCTCCCTTTTCGTTAGAAATTTGAGCATGCAGGGTAATGCACCTGCACATCTGTGACTGCTAGAGAGAATTAAGTGAAAGCACTACTGTCTATCCAAAAAGAAAATAGCATTTTAAACTACCTTGTAATGCAAGATAATGAGCTGATATGATTACAGGCTAATAGACTCCATTACAGCACACAATGCCACTCTGGGGTCAGTCTGATATTCCTCTTCTCTCACTCCAGAGGCCACTCTGCTACTATTGTCTCCCTGTTTTTACTTTTAGTGTGTAGATTTACTGCTATGTTGTGTGTTTAATTTTGTTAGAAGAAAAAAAAAACGCTTGGTAAATTCTGGTCTAAGCTGGTATTGGATGTCTGAAAAGTAAGTATAAAATCAATGCTTTGTAAGCTCCAGGAAAGAATATCGACTAGTAAGGAGATGCATCACTGAGACACACAGTCAGTGACCTACACTCATCACCAGCTGCCACAAAACAGTACTGCTTCTTCAAATTCCAGTTCTTTTTCCTGAAAGGAGTAATTTCCGTGGCAGATTCGATGTGCCATGGAAGCTGAATCAGTTAAGGTTTGGGCTTATTGAATGTAACTAAAAACCTAAATATAGCAGATGAAACAAAGTAAAGTTTATTTTTCTGTCAGGAAAGATGATTTGGAGAGTAGACCTTAATTTTCGCTTATATCTCATCATCCAGAGATTAGCCACCTGACCAATGCTCCCTGCAAGGTATTAATTTTTTAATTGGAAATATTGCCACATTCAACTAAATAGTAAAGACAAAAGGACAAATGGGTATAAGAGCACACTTAGTCACATATCAAGTCCAATAACAACAGTCCTGGAAGCGAATGGTAAGAGAATACCTCGTTAAGACAGACAAACATAACCAGCAATTGGAATACAATCTCATTTAATAAGAAGAGTAGAGTACTCCAGGTGACTGTAGAGCAGAGTACTTTGAACTGTCAAAGAATAATTATACCATACAGAGTTAAACAGGCAAAGAGGACATTATTTAAGAGGATTGCAAGAGGTCAAAGAGATGGAACTAAACTCCATTGGAACAGAAGGTGGGAAACTTGCAAGCACTCTGGTGAGCTAAGGGGAAAGTACTGAAAGGCCTTGGTTTGAGGGGAGCTCAATCAGTTTGATCAGGCCATCTGTGTTTGCCAACTGGTGCTTATGGAAGTCAGGCTTCTACCCTCCACAGAGACCGGGAGACAGCAAGCTATCTTGAGTACATTTTGAAAGGATGATTCCTCCTTCCTTCCTTCCTTCCTTCCTTCCTTCCTTCCTTCCTTCCTTCCTTCCTTTTTCTTTCTTTCTCTTTCTTCCTTCCCTCTTCCCTTCCTTCCTTTCTCTTTTCTTTCCATTTCTTCTTTCCCTCTCTCTTTCCTTCCTTCCTTCCTTCCTTCCTTCCTTCCTTCCTTCCTTCCTTCCTCTTCCTTCCTCCTACCCTTCCTTCCTTCCTTCCTTCCTTCCTTCCTTCCTTCCTTCCTTCCTTCCTTCTTTCCTTCCTTTTAGAGAGAGAGTATACAAGCAAGCAGAGCAGAGGGACAGGGAGCAGAGAGAGAACCTTAAGCAGGTCCTACACCCAACATGGAGACCAACACGGGGCTCCTGCACGACCCTGGGATTATGACCCAAGCAGAAATCAAGAGTCCTGTGTTCAACTGACTGAGCCACCCAGGCACCCCTGATTCCCAGTTTCTTGAAAAAGAATTCCTAGCTTATAAAAATGGCAACAGGCTGGGAGAAGATTTATATCTTAAAGGGTAGATACTATAAGAAAAAGAAGTATGGTGGCTTATTATAGTCGGGAAGAAACTGGTCTAAAGTTTAGTCAAGCTAAGAGGAATGGGAATGTTAAGGACCTCTTGGTTAATCTCATTAATGTTGTTCAGGAACTCTAGACTATGAGGATGACAAAAAGTAGAGTAAACTTAAGTCAGTTTTTAAAATTTTTTCTTAAATTCTCTAGTCAATATACCCCCTTGTTGCCTGAACCTCAGGGCAGACTACTCCCACATCCCTCTTTCTCCCCAGGCTTTGCTGTGTCACTACAGGTGAAATTAATTTTGTGGACCAGTCAATAAGAACTTAAAATACATGTGTTTAATGTTCTGAAAGACACATTTGAAGTCATGGTATATATTAAAATGAACAAGAAATTAGGAAACAAAAGTTGGCAGAAATTAAATAAGAAAAATGTATATGAAGAAAAAGCACTTACGCATATTGGAAATTAAAATTATATTCACTGAATTAAATATTTGATCATGCTCAATTGTAGAGAATTAGTGAACTGAAGAGAATAGTACCAGATATTCAGCACGAATGGACAGAAAAGTTAAGTGATTTGAAAGATAGCTTGAAAAGCTCAAACAATTTGAGCTTTTTGAATACAAGAATGGGGGGAGATAGTAAAGAAGCAATATTTAAGTGGCAAATACTGCACATGTTTCAAAATTAAAGACAAAGTTTCTCAGATTAAATGTTTATTGTAAGTAAGGACCAATAAACATCATAAAATCACATCTAAATATATTACATTGGAACCTGAGAACATTGGAGATACAGAGACAAATTTTGGAAAGTTAACAAAGTAAATTTAGGTTAACGGCAAATAAAACACATTAGATGATCAACAAATATAAAGAAATTAGTTTAAAAGGATGAGGGACAATAAATATAAAACTAAAATATTGTAGCTTGATAAACTATAAATTATGAGCATGAGCAAACTAAAGGTATTTTGTAGTCATACCAGATTTAAGAAAGTTTACTTAAAAAAAAGTACTTAAGGATTTTTTTTGAAAAGCAAGTAAAACCAGCAAGCAAGAATGTTGAACACATACATTAATACAATATTTTGTATATGAATTATAAAATAATGACAATTTTGTACTTAAGTATAGCTAAAGTTTTCTACTACAATTGCAAAGCTAATTTTGTTCTTTTACACTATAAAATGTAAAATAAATTTAAATGCATTACCACTTATAATTTACCATTAAACAGGAATGTTTCAAAAGGATAACAAAAATCAGAAACACAATATGTAGCTCCAAAAGCAGCAGATGAAAAGCGGGATGGAGGAGGGTGACAAAATTTTATGAAGTCACCAAAAGGCAGAACGGGTAAATACAAAATTAATCATAATATAAGTGAGTCTTAAACTCATGTATTAGAAAATTGGTAGAAATGATTAGATTAAAAATTCAATGCCATTTTACTTGTGTTCGTAGAAAAATTAAGAGAATTTATGTAAACAATTAAAACTACAGGAAAATTAAGCAAAATATTTTTAGATAAAAAACTTAAAATATAAAATTTAATAATTATTCCCTATACTTATCCTTAAAATATTAAAAATACTATTCATACAATCTTAAGTTACATTGAAATAAATATAGCAATGTATGCAAGATTGTATACGTTTTAAAACATTGAGAAACATAAAACAATACTGCACTAAATGAAAATTATAAAATGCTTATGGACAGAAAGACTCAATACTTTGAACATATCAAACTGTCCTCAATAATGTATAAATTCAATGCAACTCCAATCAAAATTCCAGTAAAGATTTTCAAAGAACAGAACAAGCTGACCCAAAAAAGCATAGATATGTACAAAAGACAAAGAACAGCTAAGGTAATTTTGAAAAATAACAAAGTGTCATTTTCTTCCTGTAAAATATCAAAATATACTATTATAATGTCATAGTAATTAAGACAAGTTAGTATAGACAAATATAGTGAAGGAACAGAATATCTCAGAAACAGACTCTCATTATATGGAAAGGTGAAAGAATGAATCACTGAAAAATAATGCCAAGGTAAATTGGTCATCCAAATGAAAAAGAAAAAAAAAAAAAACATTAGATTCTGATCGTGTTATATACATATGCACACACACACACACACACACACCACAATTTCTAACTGAACTTAAATCTTTGAGAAAATCTTGAAAGTTTTAGGAAAAAAAGAGAATATATTCATGATTTCAAGATAAGGTTTCATTTCTTTTAGAAAATGCCCCAATAATACACATCATTTTAAAAGCTGAATATTTTAATTAAAATGAAAGACTTTTATATCACAAAGAACACCCTGAATGAAAAGAGAGGCCATAAGTAGGAGAAGATATTTGAAATGCACAAAACCAGTAAAATAATAGTATCCAGAATGAATATAAATATTGTCAAATTATAAACATGCATGCTCCCAAAATAATAACATTGGGAAAGAGACAACTAAAAAATCCTGACAATCTGTAGAGCAAAAACCAATTGACCAAGAAACTGTAGAAGTATAAAAAGAAACTAAACCAAAAAGTAAACCATTGCAGTCATCCAATTGACTATGTTCAAAATGCTATGAAAAACAAGTACTAATTAGGAAATATTCATGAGAAATACCCTCATTGTGGATGGGTGTGTCCACTGGTAAGCAATTTCAAAGAGTAAATTGATAAATTAGGAAATTGAAGAAACACATATCTTCCTACTCAGCAATTCCATTTATAGGTATATTCCTGTGAGAAATTCTTGAATGTATGCGTATATAATTACAGCATGTTTATAGTAATAAAAACTGGAAACATCCAAAATATCCATTACTGGAAGATTGAATAAGTCAATTTTAATATGTTTATATATAGGGATATCAAACAGCATTTGATATGAATGAATTAGAGTTAAATATGTCAATATGAATACATTTCAAAAACATAAGATTGAACAAAAGAAACAAATTACAAAGTGGTAAGTATAATGTAATATTTATATAAAGATTGAGAATATGCCAAACAAATGTATGTCTCACTTATGGATTAATTCATATGTAAAATAGTATAAAATACTGGAGAAGTTTCTAAAATTCCATTTGAGAGGAAAAACACCATTTAAGAAAGATGATACAAAAAGCTTTAAGCATATTTATCATTATTGTGGGTTGTGCTTTGTTCCCCCAAAATCCATACTTTAAAATCTTAACTTCTAGTACCTCAGAATGTGGCCTTATAAGGAAATAGTAGAAATAGGGTTGCTGCAAATGTAATTACTTAAGAGGAGTTCATACTGAATAGGGTGGTCTTCTAATGCAATATATCTAGCATCCTTATACTGGGAAAATTCGGACACACACACACACACACACACACACACACACACAATACCATGTGAAGACTGGCTGCCATTACCTAAGGAACTACCAGAGCTAGAAGAGGGACCTGGAACAGATCCTTCCCTAGTGACTTCACAGGGAGCATGGCCCTTCCAGCACCTTGATTGCAGATTTCTGGCCTCTGGAACTGTGAGGTAACAAATTTCTGTTGTTGAAGTGACTCAGTTTGTGGTACCTTGTTAGGCAGCCCTAACAAACTAATACAGTCACTTTTTTTAATTTTTGACATTTATCTACAGCACGTACTACAAACATTTAAAAATTGATAAAAGTAAGTGATAATTATAAAGGCATGCCATATTATTCTCTATCCTCTTCTATGAACTTGAAAATGACCTGAGTTTAATAAATGAAAGTAGATTGCAATCCTCAAAAACATAATTACTAAAATAGAAAAGGTGGGGCGTCTGGGTGGCTCAGTCGGTTAAGCATCAGACTCTTCATTTCAGCTCAGTTCATGATCTCATGGTTGCGAGATTGAGCCCCGAGTTGGGCTCTGTGCAGAGCCTACTGGGATTCTGTCTCTCTCTCTGTCCCTCTCTTTCTGTCCCTCCCTGCTTGTGCTTTCTCTGTCTCAAAACAAACAAATAAATAAACTTATTAAAAAGGCATTTAACGGGGCGCCTGGGTGGCGCAGTCGGTTAAGCGTCCGACATCAGCCAGGTCACGATCTCGCGGTCCGTGAGTTCGAGCCCCGCGTCGGGCTCTGGACTGATGACTCGGAGCCTGGAGCCTGTTTCCGATTCTGTGTCTCCCTCTCTCTGCCCCTCCCCCGTTCATGCTCTGTCTCTCTCTGTCCCAAAAATAAATTAAAAAAAAAAAAGTTGAAAAAAAAAAGGCATTTAACTAAGGAAGCTATAACGTGAATATTAAGAAGTCAGTTTTATGGACAGCAAGAAATAAGTCCTAAACAGTAGTAAATACTGGAATTAGCACACCAAAAATCATTACAATTAAGAAAATTATTCTTTAACTTTAAAAAGCAAAACTCTGAAGGGGCGCCTGGGTGGCTCAGTCGGTTGGGCATCCGACTTTGGCTCAGGTCATGATCTCACATTCCGTGAGTTCAAGCCCTGCGTCGGGCTCTGTGCTGACAGCTCGGAGCCTGGAGCCTGCTTCGGATTCTGTGTCTCCCTCTCTCTGCCCCTCCCCTGCTCATGCTCTGTCTCTCTTTGTCTCAAAAAGAAATAAAAAACGTTTAAAAAAAAAAAGCAAAACTCTGAAAAATCCAATTAATAAAAAGCTTTATAAGCAGAAAACATGTTAAGAAGACATTGATATTGTCAAAATATACAGAGATGATTTTTTAAAGATTGATGATACAGTTATCAAAGTCATATACTAATATATTTAAATATATTTGGAAGGGGAATCTTTTAAAAATTAAAAGTTACCTGATATATATCCAAGAGAAAAATCCTAAAATCCTAATGTACACATGTGGAAAATATATATCATATAACTCATAAAGGAGGAAGTATACAATTTGAAAAATGACCGAAGTTCCACATCACATAAATACAAATTAAAATCATGAAATGTATTGTCACGTACCACTCTACTTCAAAGAAATCCAAACATCCAGGCATAGCAAGTGCAGGTGCTGTAATTGCATAGACCACTGCAAGAAAATGAAAGATGATAGAGGCTTTTGACATTTCCAAAGTAGAAACATCACTCTGAGCAAGTCCTCAGCATATTGTTCTGTATATGCTCCTTTACCTTTCTCTCCTACTAGACTGAGAACATCTTGAAAGCAACAATTTTGTTTTCGATTTGATATTCTTCAGCACTTAAAAAAAGAAAAAAGAAAAAATACATATGGAAATGCATAATGGTGGCAATATTATAGGTAAAAATTAAGTCTATTACATGGTTAGGAAGGAAATAATTTTGCAATATTTATCAAAATCCTTCCAAACATTCTCTTCTGCAATAAATCCATTTCTTGAAAACCAGTCTAAAGAAATAATCAGACACTTTTCCAAAGAAGACATCCAGATAGCAAACAGACACATGAAAAGATGCTCAACACTGCTTGTCATCAGGGAAATACAAATCAATACCACAATGAGATAGCACCTCACACTGGTCAGAGTGGTTAAAATTAACAACTTAGGAAACAGCAGATGTTGGCAAGGATGTGGAGAAAAGGAAACCCTCTTGCATTGTTGGTGGGAATGCAAACTGGTGCAGCCACCCTGGAAAACAGTGTGGACTTTCCTCAAAAACTTCAAAATAGAATTACCCTATGACCCAGCAAGTGCCCTCCTAGGAATTTATCCAAAGGATACAGGAGTGCTGATTCATAGGAGCACACGCACCCCGATGTTTATGGCAGCACTATCAACAATAGCCAAATTATGGAAAGAGTCCAAATGTCATCAGCTGATGAGTGGATTAAGAAGGTGTGGTGGTGGTGGTGGTGGTGTGTGTGTGTGTGTGTGTGTATATATGCAAGCAATGGAATACTACTTGGCGATCAAAAAGAATGAAATCTTACCATTTGCAACAAAGTGGATGGAACTGGAAGGTACTATGTTAAGCGAAATTAGAGAAAGACAGATACCACATGATTTCACTTATATGTGGAACTTGAGATACTTAACAGATGCTCATAGGGGAAGGGTAGGAAAAATAAAAACAGAGAGGGAAGCAAACCATAAGAGACTCATAAATACAGAGAACAAACTGAGAGTTGATGGGGGTGGTGAAAATGGGTTATGGGCATTAATAAGGCGGGCATTTGTTTGGATGAGCATTGGGTGTTATATGTAAGTGATGAATCACTGGATTCCATTCCCAAAGCCAAGACTACACTGTATGTTAACTAACTTGTGAATAAATAAAATAATAATAATAATAATAATAATAATAATAAAGAAATAATCAGAAAACATAGGATTTTATCAAATATGCTCACCTGTAATAGTAAAAAACTAGAAATCACCTAAATGTTCAGCAACTAGAGGATTATGTAAATTATATCACACATGTTATTCAATCCTTTAAATAAACCTGATCAAGAGATTTAATAAGGTAGAAAACTCACAGTACATCATGACTCAGTTTCCCCAATTTTATAAAGAGAATAATAACTATGTAAACAAAAATCAGAGAAGGGGAACACATACCAAAATATGAAGAATGCATATTGTAAAGTGGTGGACTAATGCTCCATTTTTATTCTCTTATTGATATCGTTATGCATTTTCCAATTTTTTTTAAAATCGTGTATTGTATTACAATCATGAAGCACACTTTTAAGATTTTTTTCCTTTTCATTACTGTTAACCTTTGTCTTGTTGCAAACTGGTTTGATTCAACAAGTATTAGAAAACCTACATTGTACTTGGCAAAAAAAAAAAATGTTAAGGAAAATCAATATGACAAGAACCCATGAGACAACGTGCTTGCAATCTAGTTAACATAAAGGCAAAAAGGTATCAAAAGTAATTTTAAGGGCTTATCATCTCTTGCTTGATCTATTATAACAGATTCATACATCTCTTGCCTCCTGCTATACTGCTCTTCAGTTTATCTTCTGCACTGTTGCCAGAATGCTCTGTCAGAAACACAGATTTCATCCTGCCCTTGTCTTCCTAAACTTATTTGGTTCCCCTTTGCCTGAAGCACTCGTTCTCAACCATGACTGCGCATTAGAATCACCCTGGTAAGCTTTAAAAAATGTCCGGTGCCAGCCTTTCCTCCCCACTGTGATGCTGAGTTTCTGATTTAATTATTCTTGAGTGGGGCCCAGGCAGCAACATTTTTTAAAGCTCCCTAAGATTACGTACCTTATGATGGCATATAATGATTGTGGCTATCTTTCTAGTCCCATTTCTTACCCGTTCTCTAAGCAGACTCGGGATTGTAGGCTGTCTCTTGAATATGACATACTATTTCACAACTGTGTGTTTATCTATGATTCTCCTTCTCCCTGGAATGAACTTTCTTTCCTTATGAAGTGGAATTCCCCTAGTCACCCTTGTCACTCTTTAAAATTCTATTGAAACAGTCCCTTGCTAAGTAAACCTTCTCTGATACCCTAAGGCAGTTAGATGCCCCAACCTACTTTGTTTTAAAGAAGCCCAAACACAGCCAGACCTGGAGAGATTAGGTGCTGCTGCAGGGTGACTGATTAAAGAAATAGAATGTGACAGGATTTTGACATTTTAAATGTAGAACCATCACGTGATAGAGACCTTGGTACACTATTTGGTGAATGTCCCTTTAGGCTGTCTCCTCACACTAGAGGGAAAGCTTCTTAAAGGTGAGGATTTTATCATGTTCCTCTTTTTAATTCTTAGCACTTAGTTCAATGTCAGGCAGTTTCTAGATATTCAAACAATGTTGTTGCATGTAAACATAAGAAATAACTAATCTGGTGTATGATAAATGCCAAATATATGGCACAGAACAAATATGGTAGGGATTCAAAACAGAGCAAGTTTCCTGAACCAACTTTTCACTGCATCACAGTGCATGGGAAGCTTTGGGTTCATGCAGACCAGAGTGCCTCTTGCTAGCTGTGTGTGTGAACAACTCACCTAACCTTTCTAAGCCTCCACTTCTCCAAGTGTAAGGAAAATCATCTCTGTTTCATTGGGTTGTCTATAGCCCATAATATGCCTGAGAGATACAAGTGGTGAAGGAATATTGGTTCCTACCCCTCTCCTTCATTGTTTACACTATTATAATCGATACTTTCTCAAGAAGATATTTGCTCCTAGGAAGCAGAGAGGACTTTGGTGCTATTTCATAGATAGAACAGTGCTGAGTGCAAACCATGTTCTCAATAGATCGTTTTTTAATTAAAGGAGAAATTATATAAAGCTAAAGGCTGGGTTATATTGCATATATGAAAATGTAGCAAGATGGTGAGAAGCCTACTGAAAATAAAAGAGGTGAAGCATTAACAAAGTAGAAAGTAAAGTTATTAAGGCAGGGGTGCTAGAAGTCAACTCGGTGAAGTAGATGTCTCAGGTAAGGAATTCAACAGAAGAGGGACTAGAAAGTGAACCTCAGTTTTGAAATTTTATATAATGGGGAGGCATAGAAGCATTGGAGAAGAGCATGACACGTTCTTCAGCTCAAGATTCAGAATTGTTCCCCAGATTTGAACAGAGTGAAATAGAAAAGTTGTTTGAGAATAGAAGTTGATTTTAACCATTTTGTGATTTTATTTTTTTATTTCTACTTTCTAAATGTCTTTAAATTCAAGTTAGCTACTATACTAGTATTGCTTCAGGAATAGAACCCAGTGATTCATCACTTACATATAACACCCAGTGCTCATCCCAACAAGTGCCCTCCTTAATGCCCATCACCCATTTAGCCCATCCTTCCACCCAAGACCCTTCCAGCAACCCTCCACTTGTTCTTTAAGAGTCTCTTATGATTTGCCTCCCTCTCTGTTCTTATCTAACTTTTCCTACCATTACCCTTTGTTTATCTGTTTTGTTTCTCAAATTCCATATGTAAGTGAAATCATATATTGGTCTTTCTCTGACTGACTTATTTCACTTAGCATAACATACTCCAATTCTATCCATGTTGTTGCAAATGGCAAGATTTTATTCTTTTTGATCACTGAGTAATATTCTATTGTAGATATATGTCACATCTTCTTTATTCATCAGCCGATAGACATTTGGGCTCTTTTCATAATTTGGCTATTGTTGATAGCACTGCTATAAACATTGGGATGTATAATACACCTTTGAATCAGCATTTTTGTATCCTCTGGGTAAATACCTACCCTTTCGTGCTTAGTAAATAATAAATATTATTATTGCTAATCACAGATGTGAAATAGTCCTGAAGTAGAGTAACATCAAAAGAAATAAACATGAAGCGTGGTATGCAATTATTATTACATGAGAAATCAATAGATAATTATAGAGAAAGACATAAAGAGCATGCATATTAATAAATACAATACAATCGAAAATGAAATGAAAAATTGAGAACCTGAGAATTCAGAAATTTTATATTCAGCATTATACAGGTGGTCATGCATGGTATGTCCAAATATAAAAGCCCAGTAGGCATTTGGAGAGGTGGGACCGGATGGACTCATAATTATACAATTGTTGCAGACATGATAGGTTACAAGATTAGAGCAGATGAAGACATTCTGGCTCAAAATATGAAAAGGCACTGAAAAGGCAAGGCAAGGAGAAAAAGAACAAAGAAAAAGAAGTCCAAAGTTGCCTCCTTCAGAACAAGCTTGTGTTAGGAGCCCAAGAAAAAACATACAATCTTGTATGTGAAACAATCTTGTATGTTACGTATAACTTTAATGTTTTGCTTTGTTTTGTTAACAAGGAACAAGATTCAAGGAAGTTAAGTCCTCTTTGGATCTATTTAAGGCAATCATTTTATTTTATTTTTTTTCTTCTGTTAAAATAATTTTATTGAAACCTAATTCATATAGTTCACTCTTTTAAAGTATAAAATTCAGTGGTTTTATTATATTCACAAAATTGCATATTAATCACTGATATCTAATTCTGGAACATTTTTATCACCCCCTAAATAAACTCTATACCCAATAGAATCATACCCTATGTCCCTTTTCCTCAGCTCCTACTTTCTGTCTTTTTAGATTTGCCTATTCTAGACATTTCATATCAATAGGATCATATAATATTTAGTCTTTGTGGCTTCTTTGACTTAGCATGATGTTATCAAGTTTTATCCATGTTGTAGCATGTATCAGAACATTATTCCTTTTTCATGGTTGAATAATATTCTATTGTATTGATACACACATATATATATATATATATATATATATATATATATATATATACATATATACACACACATTTTCTTTATCCATTCATCAGTTTGTGGACATTTCAATTTTTTGGTTATTATGAAGAATGCTGTTATGAATATTCCTGTGCAAATTTTTCTGTGGATGTATGTATTCATTCACCTGGGTTATATACCAAGGAGTGTAATAATTGGAGTATTTGGTAATTTTATGCTTAACATTTTGAGTAAATGCCAAACTTTTTTAAAAAATGTTCATTCATTTTTGAGAGAGAAAGAGAGACAGAGCATGAGTGGGGGGAGGGGCAGAAAGAGAGACACAGAATCCAAAGCAGGCTCCAGGCTCTGAACTGTCAGCACAGAGCCTGACGTGGGGCTCAAACTCATGAACACGAGATCATGACCTGAGCCAAAGTTGGACGCTTAACCAATTGAGCCATTCAGGCACCTGCAAACTGCTTTTCAAAGTAGCTGCACTGTCTTACATTTCCACCAGCAATATTGGAGCATTCCAATTTCTTCACATTCTCACCAAAACTTGTGTCTTTTTGATTGTGGCCATCTCCTAGTGAACATCTCCTTGTGGATTTTATTAGCATTTCCCTAATTACTAATGATGTTGAGCACCTTTGTATGTGCTCAGCGGCCACTTGTATATCTTTGAAGAAGTATCTATTCAAATCCTTTGCCCATTTTAAAATCAAGCTGTCTCTTTATTGTTGAATTCTAAGAGTTCTTTATATATTCTTCATACTAGACCCTTATCAGACATATGGTTTGCCAATATTTTCTCCCACTCTGTAGGTTGTGTTTTCATTTTCTTGATGGTGTCCTTTGAAGCCCAAAGCTTTAAATTTTGATTAAGTCCACTTTATTTTTTCGTTGATTGCTTATGCATTTGGTACCATATCTAAGAAATATTTGTCTAGTCCAAATTTATGAAGGATTACACCCAAGCTTTCACCCAAGAGCTTTATAGCTTTCATTCCTACATGTAGCCAGGGGTGTGTTTGCCTCTGAAGTGGATGCAGCATTTAGAATGTAAATATTCACTCACTTCATTTGTTAGTATGGTACTCCTACATTTAACTGTGCCTGACTTTCCCCCATCTGAAGAGTATCTGTTCTACAATCTTTGGAGAACAAATCTTCCCCCTTCGGCCAGGATTGGAGAGGGAAAGACATCCAGCTGCAGGGAGTAGGGGCGGAATTGAGGCACTACCAACTTGAGCAAACTGTTAATGAATGCTTCTCTTCGTAGCCCCTCTTCCACCATTGCCTCACAGGCACCAGGTGTGAGGTGTTACTCATTAAGATTTTCAGGTGCTAACTTCTATAGTATAAATTGGGCTGTTTTCGAGTTTTCTCTGTAATTGCTTTGGGATCCAGCGCTCTGAGGACTGGTGAGTAAGTTGGTTCTTTTCTATTTACTTTTCAACTTTAAAAAATCATGCTGTTTTATTGTTTGGAAGCAAGGAATACCATTCTTTCACTGGGAGAAGTGTCTTTATTAATTTGTCTCTTTCTTGTGTCAAAACCTCAGAAAAAGCCAAATTTAAATCATCAAATCAATAGTATTTAGTTAGTTTACTGTGCATATAAGAACAGTTCATGAACTGGAAGCTTCCAAAAATAAAAACTGATGTAAAGCTTAGGGGCATGAAGTTACAGGATGGATTATAAAGTGAAAATGAGGAAGTTGTTTTAATCTTTACATGATTATCAGTGGGGGTTTCTAGATGGCAAGGGATTGGTTAAAAGTGATTATCTCCTACCATTTTTAGGAAGATGATTTAAGCTTTTTTTTTTTATAATGGTTTGAAATATTTACAAGAAATAACTTGAGTTTTGCTTATGTTGATGAAATAAGCTCAATTTAGTTTTTACTTATATGTGTGGCTTAAATATTTTTGTCTGCTCAGGGAATTCTCAAGTCTGGTCTCCATTTTGTACTTAACACTTGAAGCAAAGTCAAGCTGTGCTACGTGATTCCCCCTCCCCCCCTTTAGTTCTGTCTACTTAATAATTGGTGTCAGTTTCTCTACCATTTTGTTACTATATCTTCTGACATTGTGGTTTCCAAAGTGGTGGTGAATCATTTAAAAAAAATTGTCTTTATGGAAATCTTAGTGTAGAGGTTGTCTTAGAAACTCCTAGTCCGAGACCGTTTTGAACCAGAAACTATTGATTTTGTTTAGAAAACTGTGTGAGCTGATGGTATGGAAAAAAAAAAAAAAAACTGAAGTCAGGGACGCTGGTTTTGGATATTCTTTTCCTGAAGAGAAAAAGCCTTTCACCACATTGAAACAAATTTTTTTTATTAATTTATTTATGAGAGACAGAGACAGAGCATGAGCTGGGAAGGGGCAGAGAGAGAGGGAGACACAGAATCTGAAACAGGCTCCAGGCTCTGAGCTGTCAGCACAGAGCCCGACATGGGGCTCAGACTCATGAACCGTGAGATCATGACCTGAGCTGAAGTCGGATGCTTAACCGACCTAGCCACCTGGGTGCCCCTCACCACATTTTTTAAAAGTGACTTTTCCCATCACCTGAGGCTTATTTCAGTATATCCAGGTAAGCACACCAAACAGGTGTTTAATGAATGTGCTTAGGCAGCTACTTTTCTGAGTGCTTCTCTTATAGCAAAACTCCTTAAAAGAAATGTCTACACGGTTTACCGTGCTCACTCCCCGGGGAATAGCACTCAACTCTATGTGTCTAAAATAGGATCAATAAGATGATGGATCCAAAACTTATAATTCTTCTTTAAGTTTGCACGTATTTAACCAACTACCACTTGGAAGCCTAGTGGGTCTGAAAAAAAAAAATCTTAATTAAATCCACCTACTTCATCTTTTCCAGACAGAAAATGTTGTTTCTGTCTCCACAAATGACTCCCATTTGCCTTGCTTCTCAGATCCAAGTCCTAAGAGCCTTTCGTTTTTTATTGAAGTATTTTAGACATAACACCATAATAGTTTCAGGTGTACAACATAATTTCATATTTGCATATATTGGGAAATAATTAACATAATAAGTCTAGCTAACATACAGCACCATATATAGCAAATGAACCCCTTTCATGTAAAACCTGGGCACTTTCGAATGGTTGCTTCTGCCCTGGGCCCTGGAGTGAGTGTGTGCCATTGAGTCTGCGCTACCTTTAAGAGGTGTGCCTCCATTTCCCACAGCCCCAAGGGTCTCATGAGCATAACCCCCACTGGATTTCAAACTATACGTTGTGGGCGCTCAGCTCTCAGGTGCAGGTTTTAAAAGTGGGGGTGCCTGATGTGGGATATGAAAACTTAGCTCTTCAGAGAGAAGCTCCGGCTTTTAAGTTCCTTCCTAATTATGGGTCAATGTGCTGGGTGGAGGCAATGGGGGGGGGTGAGTTTATAGCAAAACTGTCTCAGCCCTTTCTATCCACCTTGCCGTGGTTTTATTTTCAGTTGCCCAATAGGAAGGAGTTGCTCCACTAGTTTTCAGGGTTTTTTGTTGGTCTGTGTGCAGAGGAAATCGTTGGTATGTGTCTGTGGGAGATGAATTCAGGACCTTCATACACTGCCATCTTGAACCAGAACCTAAGGCAATGATTTTAGAAGATAATTTGTTAAAATGGTTTCCCATCATGTGTGTTTGCTGCTTGAGCATGAGACTTTGTAAGATTATTTCTGTTCCACTTCCCAAAACCACATACCAATTGTGTGTATTCGTATGGGTAAAAGAATGACATTTCTTAAGTTTATCTCTGATAAAAAGGTTATAATTACATAGACGTTTTACCGAATAATTTATAGATACTATGTGGTAAATTTCATGTTGTATACATGAAATTAAATGGCAGCAGTGTTGCTGCAATCTAAAGTAATCCTATTTTAAAAGCATCGTTTTTCAGCATTCTTCCATCTGTGCCTTTGATCTGGATGAACTGATGAGCATTCTATCCCTTACAAATTAATGTCCAATTAAAAGCTGCTCCTGGAAATATGGATGTTGATCATTTTCATCAGGAACCATGAAATAGCAAATTTCTTTTAGTACTTGAATGTGATAGAAATTCATAGATTTCCAAACTTAGAGAATTTTTTAAATAAAATTCAAAGCCAACATTTTCTGTGCACGTTTTCGTGCCAACCCTGAAAATGAAATGCCTAGACCTTTCCTAGAGGAAGAGATACTCTAGTCTATTGTTTCCTTTCTTTTTTTTTCCAGAAGGCTGTATCCTTTTAAAAATGAAATACATTGTAAACACCCCAATATTACACATTGTTTTTTAAACTAACAAAAAAGGGCAATGGAAAATTCCAAGCCTGCAGATTACACAACTCAGACTGTGTCCAAAAATTTCTTAAATAATAGAAAATGAAAAGATAGAGGTAGCAAGATAATTTTTTTTTTTCGAATTGTGCAGTGTATGCAGCCCCTGTTGCGTGAAAAATGGGCTGGAAGCTACTTTTGACAAACACAAGGACTCGTGCTTAAATGCCAGAAGCCTCTGCTGGTCTCCCTACAGTAATGCAGTTAGCTGACAGATGTTAAACAAAGCTCTCTTACTCGGGGACTTCTTACTGATAGGCTTCATAAATACCTTTTCCCCCCCAAACAAAAGACAGAGAAAAACATGGAAGATTGTTTTGCAATTGATAGGTGATAATGCTGCCAGTCCTAATCCCAGATCCTTGAGAGTGTTGGTCCTTCAACTATCAAAGTTGAATCCTAGGACTTTGTTTAACATACGTGCAAGTCACTGGTGAATCAGTTAACTAGATAACTGCCTAAATTTTGAGACTGAAGACTCCTGTAGCAAGATCCCATTGTAAAATGTTGGAGAATTAAGGCAAAATAATCCTAATGATTTTAATTAAACCTCTATTTATTTTCATTATTAAGTGAACAGATAGATGCCTGCAGGCAGTAACTTTTTTTTTTAATTGAGGTATAATTGACATTAGTTTAAGGTATACAACATAATGATTCAATATAGTATATGTTGCGAAAGGACAATTAGTCTAGTTAACACCCATCACCGTACATAGTTGCAGTTTTTTTCTTGTGATAAGAACTTTTAAGATTTAATCTCTTAACTTTCAAATGAGCAATGTTATCATTAACTGTAGTTGCCATGATATATATTACATACCCGTGACTTATGGTTTAACTGGAAGTCTGTGCCTCTTGAACCCCTTCACCCATTTTGCTCACCTCTCTATCTCCTGCCTCTTGCATCATCCCCAATCTGCTTTTTAAAGATTGTACATATAAGTGAGATGATATATGTCTTTCTAGGACTTATTTCACTCAGCATAATCCTTTCAAGATCCATCCATGTTGTTACGTATGGCAAGATTTTATTCTATTTTATGGATGAGTAATATTCCATTATATGTATATCCTACAACTTGTGTATCCATTCATCCATTGATGGACACTTAGGTGGTTTCCATGTCTTGGCTCTTGTAAAATAATGCTGCAATGAATATGAGGGTGCATATATCTTTATGAATTATTTTTGTTTTATTTGGATAAATACCCAGAACTACAAGATCATGTGATAATTCTATTTTCAGTTTTTTGAGGAATCTCAATACTGTTTATCAGAATTGTTGCATCCATTTACATTTCTAGAAATGGTGCACAAGGGTTCTCTTTTCCACATACCCACTTACACTTTTTATGTATTGCTTTCTATAATAACCATTCTAACAGGCATGAGGTGATACTTTATTTTGGTTTTGATTTGCATTTCCCTGTGTGCGATATTGAACATCTTTTCGTGGACCTGTTGGCCATCCGTGTGTCTTCTTTGGGAAAAGGTTTACTCAGATCTCATTTTTTGACTACGATTGTTTGGGATTTTTGTTCTTGAGTTGTATGAGTGCATTACATATCACAAAGTATTCTTCTAAGTTCTGTAGCTATGAGATTTCTGAGAGATTCCCATCAACCCTCTCTGTGTTGGTACCTTCCAGTTCTTACCACACATGGTCCTCTTATATATGTCCAAATTAATGTCAGTGTTTAATGGGATCCTACTTTCAAAGTGCTGTCACAGGGATCCAAAACCTGTCTCCCTCACACCTTTCCCAGAGAAGGTAATGTCATAGAGTAAGTTCTACTTTTAGCCAAGTGAAAAGGAACAATGATTTCCTCTTTCTTAAGAAAGAAGCCATCTGGATGGAGGATGGAAGGAGTGAGGAGGAAAGCTGTCCTCGCTTCCTCATGGCTTTTGGAGCCCACTGCACTGAGGCCTGTAAGAGGAGCCCTGATGTGTCACTTGCCTCCCACACATCCCCAAATGGTTTTCTTAAA
This sequence comes from Felis catus, assembly GCF_018350175.1. Classification (NCBI taxonomy): domain Eukaryota; kingdom Metazoa; phylum Chordata; class Mammalia; order Carnivora; family Felidae; genus Felis; species Felis catus. The sequence continues at coordinate 102,009,120 of NC_058374.1, forward strand.
TTTGCAAAGCAGACATCTTTCATTTAATTTTCCAAGAAATGAAGTTTGAAGTCAGCTATAAGCAGTCTTGGGTGGCTGCTTTTTGTTTGAAGAAAAACAATCTAGAATTTTTGTCTTTGAAAATATAGTCTATTATTTTTAAGTCTTTTACTTCTGTCTCAAGAAACTGGACCCCTGAGCAAACCTAAAGTGAATTGAGGCTGAACTAGTTAAATATTAGAATGTGTGGAAACACTTCTTTATTTTACGTTGCTGATTTTATTAGCAAATGCCGTAAATTTCCAATAGAGAAAAAATAGCAATAGGAGAAAGAGTCTATAGTAAAACTTGTACAATTCTGTAAATTTAGTGTTTGGCAAAAGGCTTGCTGGTACAATTCCTATTTGAAAAATCTGAGAGAAGACAATCAGGCTTGGAAAAACAAACAAAACATCTCAGTAGAGTCAGAGTCTGCTAGCCTTGATTCCATAATGTGGAAGCAAGAGTAAGAGCACATACTGGAGTCAAGGTTGAAATAATTGATCTATATCCTCAAGTTACCACTGTTGAATATTTACTAAAGGTCTTAACATCCCCAAAAGCCATATTGATTTTTTTCCAGAAAATTTCCAATTGTCTTATTTCCAAGAAGACTGAAGTGACAAGGTAGCAATAATGCAAAGACAAGACTGTTTTCCCTTCGTTAACGACCCCTAAATCTTAAGTGAGATTTAAGAGTAGTAACTCTCTGCTTAGTCTCACACTCTCCTTGTAACTTTGTAACCTGAATTCATTCCCACTAAGGACTATAAAGACACTGCTTTTACTGCTTCCCTACATTGCCCATCCAGTCTCACACTAGAAAAAGAAAAACTTCAAAGAATCATAGCAGTTTTGAGTACCCACCCCCCCCCAAAAAAAAACACAAGGTAAAGTGGAAGTAGAGAATCTAATTTGGGTAAAGCAAGCTGAGAGGGACAGTCCTTCCTATCCTATCCCTGAAGAAAGATAGTAGCTACTATGGGGCACCTGGGTGGCTCAGTCAGTTAAGGACCTGACTTCAGCTAAGGTCATGATCTCATGGCTTATGAGTTTCAGCCCTGCATAGGGCTCTGTGGTGACAGCTCAGAGCCTGGAGCCTGTTTTGGATTCTCCCTCTCTTTCTCCCTCCCTCTCTTTCTGCCCCTCCTCCCTCCCTCCCCACCCCTCGGAAAAATAAACAAACAAAAAAAATAAAAAAGATAGTAGGTACTATGAACCAAGATCTTCAAATTCTATTGTAGACTATGCTTATTAGTTGAGCTTTGTGAGCAAAGGGTTTAAAACGTCCAGTATACATGAGGATGATCTCTGGTCTCTTCTCTGGTGGCAATTTCTGAAAAGATGATGGAGAAATCCAATAGGGATAGAGAAGGTTTTTTTGCTTTGAGAAGCCAAGCTCTTTTGTCTGTCTTTCCTCTTCTACCTTTTCTTCCCATCCCCCCAACTTCTCTTCCTTGATTCCCATACTGCCTCCAAAATAGAATGGCTCTTGAAGTTTATCTCTAGGCCTTGGGGAGGAATGCTCTGGTTAGTTTTCACCCCCCCCTGTTTATTTTTTAAGGGGAAGGCAAACAAGTTCATTCGGGCAAGTCTGTTTCACTAAGGAATTGCTTTAAGATTTGAAGATAGAGCCTCAGCTTGGAATAAAAACCCTTCTGTGCATACTTTACCCATGATTGTTTTTTACTTGGGAACCTTATGTAGAAGTGGGGTTGATCTGGAACAAGCGTAAATAGCATAACTCAACTTTAGCTTCCACCTGATGACATTTGTACCTGACTCTTGTTTTGAGCTATCTCTAATTTGCCTTTGTTTATTAACATTATTCCAATTTACTAACCTTATTTGGCTCATTCATATGACCAAAATAATGAATTGAATTGAGAGAATATAAAATAATCCTACTTATGATGAAATTGTAACCTAGTTGAGAAGATTGAACATACAGATATATATATATATATATATATATATATAGCAATAGTATTAATAAGTAGCATGAAAGTAGAAAACAAAACATAAAAACTTAGTCACTCTGAGTAAGAAATTTTTTCCACTTAGGGATATTAAAGAAGTTTATATAGAAAGGGTGGGTTTTGAGCAGTCTTGATAAATGAGTAGAAGGCCAGTAGTGGCTTACACTAACAGTTATTCCTTGTATGAGAATAATAAAGAAAAGCAGGAAATGCTGAAATCCTGGCCATTCTCAAGAATGAGAGAATAGTTAAGTTTGAGAATACTTAAATGGTGAGAATTAGAACTCAAAACTTGGAATAGGATCAGATTGTGAAGAGCTTAAATTCTAATCGGAGCTCTTTACAGTTTAATCTGAAGGAAGTGAGGGTCTACTTAAGGTTTTGGAATAGGGATTCAAATTAATAATACAGAATGGCTTATTTGGTAATGATAGGCTTGCGACTTCTTCCAAAGCCAGACCTACATCCCCTCTGTCCATTAAAAGAGCCCCTTTATTTGCCTCAAATCTGTCAATTCTACCAGAATGATCTCCGCGTAACACAAAGTGGATCTTGCCCTGTCCAAACCTTTCAATGGCTCCTTAATGGTTATGGGATAAAGGAAACATGATTTCATATGACTTTGCAGACCTTTCATGCCTGGAAGCCTGCTTCTGCTTCAGGGTAATATCCAGTCATTGTGAATATGAAGAGTTAATGACTATTTGGATGAGAAACTGAAGAGAATTTTAAAATGTGAAACTGGCTTAAATAAATTGTAATATAAGGAAGGGAATTTGAAGTTGACTTTATCTTGAGTGACTTAGAAAATGTTGATAATCATTATAAAACTAAACCAGAAGAAAGACAGCTGGGTTAGTTAGGAAAGAGATAATCATTTTGCATTTCAACTTACTGAGTGAGAAACCTGCAAAACTATCAGGTTAAAAACTTGGCATATGCAATTGATAGATGGGACTCAGAACTCAGCTGGGGGTAAAAGTAGAGCTAGAAATTCAATTTTGAGAGTTTTAGGCATAATGGTGAAAGTAGAAGCCACACAAATTATTAAAATTGACAAGAAAATTATGTAGAAATAAAGAGAAACTAAAAATGCATTGAACATTTTATAATGTGCACAATTAGTAAGTGGGTGTAAGAGACTCCCAGAAAAAGAGACTCCTTATCAGGAAAGGTTCCTTTGAGTCTTTCGAATACTACACAGGTGCGCGCGCTCGCGCACACACACACACACACACACACACACACACACACACCACACACACACACACCACACACACACACGCCTCCATGCATGCACTCACTAGCACATACATACTACTCCACTTTTCATCTCCATATTCTGCTTTTTCTTCCTAGGACTTTTCACCATCACTGATTTATCCTTAATGTATGTAATAGATATCTCCCCTCATGATAGCAAGACTTTGTTTCATTCCCACTGTATATTTCCTCCTTGAACAGTGTTCATCACATGGCAAAATTTTAATAGCTCTTTGTTAAAATAGCTAAATAAAAAATGAAGGCATAAATTCACATAATTCTGGGCCATTTTCTAGCACTTCTTACCATTTCTTAGCATTTGGGAATGGGGAAAATAAGTGATTCACTCAGGATTTGAAACGAAGGAATTCTGGGAGCTATCAGACACATTGTTGAAGAGATGGATCAAGGAACCCAACTAAGAAAGAAGCAAGTAAGTCAAGAATGTGATTATAGGCTTAGAAAGTATACACTAGCATTTGCAGGCATATAGAAGCCAGAGGAGACATTGTGGACATTGTGGTAAGGATAAGAAATGTTAAATTCTAGATCCTGACTTAGCTCATGCTTCCTTCCTTCAGGGATTTATTTTTTATCCACTTCTATGACTTCAATTGTCATCTAAATGAAATATATTGAGTGGCTCTAAAATAAGAATTCAATGAAAGTAAGCTATTTTCTTTTATGTATTTGTTTATATGCAGAGGTCTCCCACTCAGGTTTTCTGACATTCCTAGATAGCTCCAGATTTATCATTGTAATTCTGACCTCCAGTATCTCAGGTATAACTTGTTCAAAATAGAATTTATCAATCCTTTTCAAAGAAAAGCTTTTGTTTCCCTATGCCACAGTAAATTCCATCATATACCCAGTCTTGCAAGTTAAAGCCTTTAGAATCCTCAATCACCCTCCCTTTCAGACAGAGCACCATCTACTCACTATATCCTGCCAAATCCTGTTCAAAGATCTAACACTGCAACCCTTCTAGTTTAGAGACCTACCATTACACTCCTAACCTGTTTTGTTCCACTTAACAGCTGTTGATAAAACTACACCATCTTCCACATTGTTGGTATTGCTATTTTTCTAAAACCACAACTAAGTCAACAACATTCAATATATCTGATGGCTCCTAACTGACCACAAAATGAAACCATTGATTGACTATGGGTGCATTGTGCCAGATGCCTGGGGTACAGTGATGAACAAAGCATTTCTGATCTGCCTTTCCTATCCTGGCTCCCCTTAATTCTTCAAGATCATCTACAAGCATGATGTTATTACCATCCAAGAGTATTTCAAGACTTTTCATAGTTTACTGTCTTTGCACGTGCTGATTCCACTGTCTAGGAAATACTACCTATTGAAGTTCAGATGAAAAAACTTTTCAAATGCTATTCCTTTTGTAAAATATGCATGCCCAAGGCCAAGGAATTTTCTCTTACCTGTCCTAGGACTTTGCTGTTTTTCTATTTTAGTAGTGAATAGTTGATCTTTCTTTTCCCTTTATTGCAACTTCTTATAGAAATGTATATACCAAAGTATAATACAATGCTTGACATATCATACACACCAAATGTATGGGAAGCAGTACTGGGAAACATTTGAACACTCTGGAGATTGGGTACAGTCAGTGGAAGTTACAAGCACAGAGTTTGTAGGGAAACATACGTAATTTGAATTCTTAAGTCATTACTTTTTTTAGAACTTGAGCAAGTAATTTAATCTTTTTCTTTTTAAAATTATTATAGTAGAACACTTCAAGCATATACAGAACCAAAGAGAATAATAGTATTATGAATTTTCCTCCTGTATTCCTTACCTACTGTCAGTTATTATTAACACATGTCAAATCTTATTTTATCCATACTCCATACTTCCTCCTTCTTTCTGAACTACTTTGAAGCAAATTTCAAACTTGATCAACTTTAATCCATACTTTATCCTGTATCAGTAAAAGACAAAAATTTCCTAAGATCAGCAAATATCTAGTCAGTTCAAAAATTTCCCCATTATCTCGAAATAGCACATGTGTTTTCTAAACAGCTGGTGTGTGTAAACTGGTATCCTAATTTCCACATTGCACATGTTGATATATCTTTTAAATATGTTTTAATATGTTTGCTCTTTTTATCTCCTTTCTGATATTTAGCCATTGAAGAAACCAATTTCTTGTTTGCCTGTAGAGCAGTGCTTCCCGAATATTAATGTACCTATGAATCACCTGAGAATCTTACTAAAATGCAGATTCTGAGTCAGTAGATGTGGGTTGAAGCCTAAGAGTCTGCATTTCTTTTTTTTTTTTTTTAATGTTTATTTTTAAGAGACAGAGATAGAGAATGAGCAGAGGAAGAACAGAGAGCGAGGGAGACACAGAATCTGAAGCAGGCTCCAGTCTCTGAGCTGTCAGCACAGAGCCCAACATGGGGCACGAACCGAACCGATGAAAGGCAAGATAGATCATGACCTGAGCTGCTGTCAGTTGCTTAACCGAGTCACCCGGGCGCCCCCCAAGAGTCTGCATTTTTAACAAGCGCAATGTAAGGCCAGCTGCTGGCCCGTGGGACACACTTGAGAAACAAGACCATAGAGTATCGCCCACTGGGGACTTCGCTAATTTCATCTTCATGATGAAGATGACCTTCGGTTCAGGTCATGATCTCGGGGTTCATGGGTTCGTGCCCCGTGTGCCCCACGTCAGGCTCTGTCCTGACAGCTCAGAGACTGGAACCTGTTTCAGACTATGTGTCTCCCTTTCTCTCTGTTCCTCCCCTGCTCATTCTGTCTCTGTCTCTCAAAAATAAATAAAGATCAAAAAAAAATTAAAAAACAAGAAATGCAGACTCTTAGGCTTCAACCCACATCTAGTGACTCAGAATCTGCATTTTAGTAAGATTCATAGGTACATTAATATTCAGAAGCACTGCTCTACAGGCAAACAAGAAATTGGTTTCTTCAATGGCTAAATATCAGGGAGGAAATAAAAAGCAAACTTATTAAAACATATTTAAAAGATGTATCAACATGTGCAATGTGGAAATTAGGATACCAGTTTGCACACACCGCTATTTAGAAAACACATGTGCTATTTACAGATAATGGGGAAATTTGCCATGTTAATTAGCCATGTTCTTTACTTTGTGGTATCTTGTAAATTGGTAGTTACATCTAGAATCATGGTCATCAATCTTGGCCACACAAGGCATTACCATGGACCTTTGCAAAGTTTTCATGTCTAAGCCATACATACTCCAGACAAGATATTTAGGATGAAAATCCTCAATTCTTCTTACCAATTTTTAGAACAAGGAATTATTTCCCTACATCTTCCAAAAGATTTTATTTAGATGTACTTATTTGAATACATTAGACAAATAGATAAAATATATTAATATACGTATATATATAAAATAGCCAGAATTCTTTTTTTAATGTTTATTTTTTTGAGCAAGAACAGGGGAGGGGCAGAAGAGAGGGAGAGAGAAAATCGAAAGCAGGCTCCACGGTATCAGTGAACTGTGAGATCATGACTGGAGCAGAAATCAAGAGTTGGTTATTTAAGCAACTGAGCCACCCAGTTGCCCCTAACTGGAATTCTTAATAGAGAAAGAATATTGTATTTTGCATCATAAGTATTGATGAACCATTTAAATGTAAAATAGTTGCTCTTTGTGGTGGTTTTGAGGGGAGTTCTTTCCCTTTTTATCTTGGTGTTCTGTATCTGCTTGGAATGTGTAAAAACACGAGCATGGGGCACGTGGATGGCTTAGTTAATTGAGTGTCAGACTCTTGATTTGTGCTCCAGTCATGATCTCAAGGTTCTTGTGATCAAGCCTGGCATTGGGCTCTGAGCTGATAGTGCAGAGCCTGCTTGGGATTCTTTCTCTACCTCTCTCTGCCCCTCCCCCACTCTCACTAGTGCTCGCGCGCGCTCTCTCTCTCTCTCTCTCTCTCTCTCTCTCTCTCTCTCAGAATAAATGTTAAAAACAAAAAACTCGCAAGAGTATCCATGAAGATGTGCTGTTGTCAAAAAATGTGCCTTGTCAGTAATAAGTACACCTTGACACTTAGCACTGAGTTCTCTGCCCATGGTCTTCCTCATGCTTGGGTTCTGCCTCTCAGGCTGCAAAGACCTTGTCCCCTTTGCAAATGGAGGGGCCCCTGAGCAGTGCCAGAGTGGGTGTCGTTCTCTGCAGCAATTCACAAAATGAGGAAGTTCTTTTCTGTGTCCCCTAAAGCTCCCTTCACTTCTCTCAGTGAATGTTAGGAGACACCAGAAGATTCTTTGTCTTCTGAAACAATGCTATCTTCAGCTCAGCAAAATTCCTGAGGCCAGAAAATAGTGGGCCTTGCTCACTACTGGCTAGCAATAGAAGAGGGGAAAATATAGAGAACAAATTAAACCAACCAAAATATTTTTCTGTTAGAGTTACCACTGATAGGAATCTCTGGTCTAATTTCTCACTTTTCTTATGTAGCGTTAAAGAACACATGTACATTAAAATCTAGCACTAGGGGCGCCTGGGTGGCGCAGTCGGTTAAGCGTCCGACTTCAGCCAGGTCACGATCTCGCGGTCCGGGAGTTCGAGCCCCGCGTCAGGCTCTGGGCTGATGGCTCAGAGCCTGGAGCCTGTTTCCGATTCTGTGTCTCCCTCTCTCTCTGCCCCTCCCCCGTTCATGCTCTGTCTCTCTCTGTCCCAAAAATAAATAAAAACGTTGAAAAAAAATTTAAAATCTAGCACTAAACTTTACCTAGTAGAGACACAATTAGAGATTTTATGGATATGGATGGATAAAGCTATATGTGGGCCGCTGGAAATTTTCACTTAATCTGAAAACTTTTAGAAACTATTTTCTTGTATGCATTTGTCCATAGTACCTTTAAAGATTCTAATCTGAAATCTGTCTAGTAATCAGAAAGTTATTACTTAAGCAGTGTGCTTCAAATGAGAAGAATCCCTTTAAATAATCAATTTCAAGTGGGTTTTTTGTTGTTACAGTTTATAGTGGGATTCAAAACAAAACAAAACAAAACCCTATACCAGGCCAGGAAACTTGGAAACATTTGTGTAAACTAGTCCGATTTTTTTTCAAACCCAGAGGCTTAAAATAGGGTGAAAGCTAAAAGTGCTGCCAGAAAACAAACTGTACTTTAGGGTTGGCTGGTGGCTAATTGGTTCCAAATGCTGTTACTGATTTATATCCATTTTTTCTTCACCATGGTATCACGGAATATATTGAGGTGTGGGTTACTTAAAAGTATGGTGGTATTATAGTTATTATGATTAACAGAATACTTCATAAATTACAAAATACAGTGAATGTATATATGTTGCATACCAGCTCAAAAACTTACTCGATCCTTACAATACTCCTGTGAGACAGGTACTACTATAATACTCCTACTGAGACTGAAACTGAGGTTCAAAAAATAAAGACTCCTAGAAGAAAATCAAGCAATTGGAAAGTAGAACTCAAGGTGTGTGTCTGTGTGTGTGCGTGTCTGTGTGTGTGCGTGTCTGTGTGTGTGCGTGTCTGTGTGTGTGCGTGTCTGTGTGTGTGCGTGTGTGTGTGTGTGCGTGTGTGTGTCTGTGTGTGTGTGTGCGCGCGTGTGTGTGTGTGCGTGCGTCTGTGTGTGTGTGTATTTTAATCCATAGACTAAATCCAGATGGAATTTGGTCTGGGAGGCATAATTATGATTAGGACTAATCATATCTAGGATTAAATACTCAAGAAAAATGATTTGCTAATGATGTATAATAGACTGAATAACTGCATTTAGATATCACACTGAAATTTTAAAGCACCTTTACTCCTTTAATTTCCTTTCAGCCTCCCAAGAAATCTGTAAGTTAATACTTCAGTGCCCAAATGACAGATGAATAAACGGAGGTCCAGTGAAATTGCAGAACTCCTCTAAAATTGCTAGTTAAAGTTGTGATAAAATCGGAAAAATATTCCATATTTCTCATTCCCCAGAATGATCCTTGTCACTAGAACCACTTCATACATAAATATTTACGTAGTATAAATTTGACCAACAAAACCCTATTTCGTGACCTATATCCATCTCAGGACTACAAAGCTACTTAAACCTCCATGGGGGGAAATAAGCATAGGAGAAAATAAATTTTCTTTTAAAAACAACAACAACAAAAAACCCAGTTATGTTTGCAATTTAGAATCAAATCTGCTCCCGTGTTTTATATAGACCACTACGACCTTTGTCTCGCTCATTGGTTTCATCCTTTGGCCCACTATTTAGCCGTAAAGCAAATTATAAAATAAACATTTGGTGCAGATGAAAATGGATGTATTGTTTGCAAAGGTAAAGATCTTGACCTGCTTACAAACTACCTTGAGAAACATCCTACATCATTAAGATTTTGGCTGTTATCAATGTTATGCTTTCAGAGCTGTCTGTCTCTCAGATACATTTTGCACAGATACAATGAACATATTGTGCATTTGAGTCCCTGGGGCCTCCAGAGCCACACAGCTGTGAAAAGCTCCTCTCTTGAATTGAGTTGGGCTCGAGTAGGAAGGTTTATTGAGGCCCTTATTGGAGATGATTCAGGAGGGAAGTAGTTTTCAGCCCAATTACCACCAACTGAGTTGGGAAATCCGTCTTGATACCTTTTATCCCAGGAAGAAGATTTGGATATCTGATGCTCCTTGGAAGTTGGCAAGAAGGGCTCAGATATTGAAAAAGCAAAATATTTAACTAGGTCTCACCCTAAAATTGAAGGCATTTTTGATGGAAGAAGAAAGTATCTGCATTGCTTACAGTGACACCAAAGACTCCATGTGAATCAAATATGTTTTGATGATTCTGAAAGTCTGCTGGATGCTTCAGACAGCCTATCAGCAAGCTAGCCATATGACTAACCAGGGGTGACTTCAGAACTGCCGGTTTCCCAACCAGGGAAGACTTCCAAAGAGCCATAAGCCACTGGAAATGTGTCTGTCACAATTTAGCAGCTGAATGTAATGCTGGCTTTCCAGCTTAGGAAAAAAAAATGAGTAAAATGCTTCAACATTGCACTGGAGTTCTCCCTATATTCAATTAAATTGTTACATTATTTAGTGGCTAGAAGTTATAATCACTAGGTATGAATATAAAAAAGTACAAGTCACGAGGAAACAAGGATCCTAAACTTCAGACGCAAATGATGTCATTGAAATACAGCAGTGTTAGGGTACTTAAGACTGCCCTAAACCTTCTTAGTCCCTTCAAGGTCTTAGTTCCTGAATAATGAAACTCAGGCAGAAGAAAGGTACTGAAAATATCATGCATACAGGCACGACATAAATATGTCTATGCTCCCAGGGCTGTTTGCATGTTAACAGAGACTAAAATACCTTAAGTCAAAATAATGACACTCAAGGGAATTACCTTCAGGCACCAGTGAGCAGGAGAAGGAAGTATATTTCACTGGTCCCTATTCAGCACCTCAGAAATCATATAAGGTGAACAGATGATTTACTCAGCTTCATGTAAGTTTGGTCCCAAAATTAGGGCTATATTGATCTGCTCACCTATAATGCAATAACTTCTTTCATGCCAATAATAATAAAGTGATAACAATAAAATTATTAACACTGTATTTGCTGCTACATTATTTTATTCTCAATAACCTTGAGTTATGCAAAACACTTATGTTGACTGCCCCCTGCCTCCCACCGGCCTTTTTAGAAAAGGCAGACTCTGGGAATCTGTATTCCTAATAAGTCTTAGGAATTAGAGGGGACTTTGGGGCTCTAGATGCAAAGTACTCCTTGGTTATGGTAGGGGATTCCAGAGACATGCATGACCTAGCCAAAAAAAAAAAAAAAAAAACAAAACACACATTTGTATTGAATGGAAAGGGAGAATAGTAGCTATTGCTGCACTGGCAAGTGCTATGAGTGTGGCATGTGGAGGAAAGCAAGTACAGACAATAGCAAACGGGTTAAAATGAAAGGAATTAATACCACTAAAAGATGTAATAAAATGAAGGAAAGTTAAAAAGGGTGAAACTGTCCCCAATTATTGCAGTAGCACGTTTCTATTGTTAGAAAAGGGGAGAAAAATGGCTTATGATTGTTGTCACTTAAGCTGGTTTCCTGACCCAAGCTCACGGAGACACAGACTTTACCTTCTGAAAATGAGAGTTTTCCAAAAAGAAACACATTCTTGACCCAAGTACCTTAAAAGCTGCTGCCAAATGACAAGAGAGGCGGAGTCCACAAAGTGATTTCTCCAGACTCACCTCAAGTGTTTGCCTAGGAAACTGTCGATTTGATTGTTGACTTGATTATTAACTCCATTTTATAATAAACTCTTCTACTGTCCACCAAAAAGGTAGATCTGCGTATCTAAGTAAAATTGAAGAAAAGGAGGAATTTTCAGAATAGCTAGAGGAAGCACTAGAAGTAAGGATTAGAAATAAAATGCCGAGCAGAATGAATAGTTGGGAGTACTCAGAGGTCTTTCTATATTTTTTTGATATCACGCTTTGTAATTTTCTACCATATTCTTAACAAATAGAAAATATTAGAATGAGTCACATTTTTAAATCTTGATAAGATCATGGAAGAGATTAAAATAATGGAGGCTCCGATTCCATTTTTCCAATGTGCTTTTAGGAGGGCTAGAGTATTTGGATAGCATCATTAGGAACTGTAGCAATATGTTGCATACAGATTGAACAAAATTTAGGTATGAGGAAGAAGATCCATTAGGAAATAGTATCACATGAGCTAAGATGCGATCTTCTAGTTTTACCTCCACACATATCTCAAATTTAGGGTAAACTTTAGACCTCCATTAAATGACGGCCTAATTGGTTAACACAATTATTGATATTGCTCATGTTCTGTTACTCATGCCAGACTCTTAAGGGAATGATATTAGTTTAAGACAGAATAATAAAAGGAGTTCTGAAGGTTAATGGAACCAAGGGTAGCAAAGAAGGAAGATGTTAGTTCTGGCACACCAGCTGCGTATTTCAAGCACATGAGCATCTGTCTCCTGTCTGTAGGCCTATTACTATTAAATTTGTCAAGACAACAGCGCCTAATAGAGCTTAGAGCTTTTTTTTTTTTTCCTACAGGAGAAGGGCATTTCTGACAAAGTTGAAAGAAAGTTCTTGAGTTCATGGGAAACTCCTACTTTGAAACCTAGTTTCCTTTATAGACCTTAGACATTTCCTTTGTTTTCAAGTCTAACTGCAAAACCTCAACAAATCTGAATATAGCTACCCAGACAAAGCCAGTAAGAATATCCTCTAGAAGGGATTGCTCAATTAGAGAAGGGGCCGAAGACCAGTATGAACAGGCTTTAAGTTGCTGAGGGCTGATGAAAGACAGCATAGCTAGAGAGCAAATCTCAAATACAGTCAGTGAGGAAATCAAATACTATAGCCATTGGTAAAACTGGGAATCAGGACCCAGGTCCCTGAACTGTCTGTAAGATAGAGAAACCAGCCCCCACCAACCCTGAAATCCATCACATTCCCTTCAGCCCTGGTAATGGAATACTAGGATAGATCAGTTGCCTTTGTAATTATTCCCCTCCATTACTGACTTGGTGATTAAAAATCCCCATATAATCTGTATACTGTTAGAAGAAAGTAATCCCCTACTAACTGATAAATCGTGAAATATTAGAGGCCTGATCTAATAGTTGTGCTGGAATTAGCTATTGTCAAGCAAAAATGTTGACTATACTTCCTTAGAGTTGAGCTATTGCTGGGAAGAAACTGTCCAGGCAAGAGTTTTATTTTACAGCCCTGTGGAATCGAGGGATATGTTACTGAGCTCCAATCAATGGAATGTAGGTGGTAGTGACATATTCTACTTGTCCTGTCCCTTAAAAAGAAGATGAACAACCTATCTCACATATGTGATCTTTACTCTAATTTCCTTCCTCAACAAAATTGTCATTGTCCAGGGAAAATGGAAACTATGTATAGAAGACAGCAAACTGCTTTCAGCTGGATTTCTGATTGAATAGAAAATCCCCCACTTCAGCCCCCTACAATTTTAGGAAATTTGCAAATGGGCCAATTCTTGATCTGTCTTTCATCTAATGCTTGCTAAATGCAGCCTATAGCAACTCATAACACTCTATTTCTGTCCTCATTCCTAAGAGACAAAGGCATGGGGTCTTCTGCCCTGCCTTCCAAATTATTGTGTGACAATGTAACCCAATGTTTTGTCATTATGTAACATGAATCAGCTTTTCAGACACCAATATCCATTTCCTTGTTACCCATTATCCAATTACTGAGTCAATGCTACATAGTTTTGTTTAGTCTTATGACACCAAACCACTTACAGCAATTTCTCTAAGTACAAGAAAACACTTACAAGTATAACAGAGAAATCCTGGAGTCTTAGGTTGAACACAATTACATGGTTTCTCAACCAGGTAGAAATCAAGTGATAGCAGGAAAGGAGGGAATACTACTTTATATGGTCTTTCTGAGAACCAGGATGACAGAGGTTTTGCTATCCTGCTGTGGTCACCCTGGGAATCAATATGGAAACCCAGAGATCAGGAGTCATAAGAGTAAGTGGTAGGTATCCAGAATGTTTCAATGGCACAGGTCTGAAAGTATCACATGAGCAGCCCCACGTAGAGGCAAGGGACTTGCGTGGAAGAGATGACTGGGAAACCTACTTCCAAGCTGTGCAGCTACTGTTCAAAAACCAGCTATGCCATAGTTAGTACCTAGTCATCCCTGCCATATTTTGTGGCCATCCCCATAAAAAAATGTCAATGATAGCAAGAAACACAACAATCAAAATAATAAAAGTAATCACTTATTGAACATGTATTACATGCCAGGCTCTTAAAAAGATCTGTGCTGATCATCAAACTAATCTGGATATAACAAATAACCCTATTTTGTCACAAAGGACTCAAAACTCAGAGTGTTTTGTATTTTGGCCAAGCTCCTTTGATACTATCACACTCCTATTTTGCACTCAGATTTTCGTAAGTCAAAGTGGTGCTCTTTCAGCTCAATATCTCTCTATACCTTATCTAACAATAATTTGCAAGTTCCGTGGCAAATAGATGGTTAAAACTGGAAATAGAAATTAGTGTAACTCTTAGAAATTAAGAAGGAAAAATCTTTTTATGCAATGTTTTCTTATGCTATTTTTCTATTTTACATCAACAAAATTCAACAGCTTTCATATATAGTTAGAAAAAATTGCAGTCTCCTATTTTACTGATCCGAATTTAAGTGAAAATATTTTGGAAAGCAATTCTTTTGACCCAATAACTTATTCTTATGCAGTTATTCTAAGCCAAAAAACATTAAGTATAGAAAAGGCATTAAGCAAATGGTTTTTTCTAGCTTTATTTATACAAATTAAAGATAGGAGGCAATGTAAACATTTAACAATACCAAATGGATAAACCTCCTCTGGATGCAGTCTCACACACTGTAAAAATTGCTGTTAATATCCATTGAGAATCCTATAATATAGAAAGTACTTGTCGCTATGACAAATTAAAAAATGGTATACTAAATTGTTTATATAATAGGCACATAACTCTTTGTTTTGTCTTTTATTGACTTTATGTAATGTATAGAAAACCAGAAATGCCAAGAATTAACTGTAGATATTTTTATATGATGGGAAAATGATTGTGTTTGTCTTTATTTCTTTACTTGAGTACTCTTTTTTTTTTTTTCCTCACAGTCTCTTGCATGGATGATTTTTATAATGGAAAATATCTGACCTTTTATTTCAACGAGTGCAGCAGAGAATTACATTTATAAAAGTAAGAGTGATTAATGCAATTATCATCTGTAATCAGCACTCTGGATATAACACCTTCCATGACCTACTCAATAAATGCACAATCATAAATGTCTATAATATGCTAAGTAGCTTCTTAAACCCCATCAAATTATGTAGACCTATATATTTCATTTTAAACTAGTGATGTTACTTTTTCTACAGAGAAAATTAAAGTTCTGAGCTTTTAAATTATGATAGTAGGGCATTATTATTTGTCTCATTCTTATTATCCTCTCACTTGAGATTTTTAACACGGGTACTCAGAAAATGTATATACTTTGTTCCACCCTAGCCCTCTAACAAAGCCAAATACTTCTTTCTGATAGGATTTCATATTTGATGTCCTATAGTAGATAGTTTTTGTTTAGCAGTCTCTGATGCAGATAATTTCTGGCCAATTTATTCTAAAGGGAGGGCAGAATTCCATGTTTTATAGGAAAAGATGTGCCTAATTGAAGTACTCCAACACCATTACCCATTCTAAGAATATCCCATGAATCACTATGCATTTACATTTGATTTTGTTACTTTATAACTATCAAGTACCACCTCCATCATGGAGAAAGCATTGATAAGAGAAGTTAATTTCAAAGTATGTTAGGAGATCCTGACCATTTGGACCTAATATTTTCCATTTCCACTATCTCTTTAAATTGTAGATCAAGTTCCTAATTCACATTTGATTTTAGTCAAACTTTTTTTCAATCCTGCTACCATAAAAAGAACAAGCCAAATTCTCTTTAATAATGGAATATTATTTAATATACCAAAAGTGGAACTATGATCCTTCCTGCAATTAATATACAATGGTTCAATTCAATCCACTAAAAATTGACATTTCTGTTGTTGTTTTTTCCCCAAACCCAAACATCTCAGGGGCTACCTCCTTCTAGAAGTCTTTCCTGACTCCGCAGCTTAGGTCAGCTGCCTCTCTTTTGGGGGTTCTCCCAGTCAGGAAGAAGCCCCACCTAAATGGTAAATTAGCATAGGACTAAAATGCAGGCCACTCAACATGGCTTCCACTGTAACCATTATTGACACAGACATAAGTCACATACCAAGGAAAATGGCCGTTATATTAGATTCATGAAAATCCCAGCATCTATGATCATGTCTATCTATATGATCCTCTGAAAAGTGTTACTGGGACTAAAATCACATAAGCAATTTGTCATGCCTGTTCTCATTGAGAAAACAATCAATCCTGAGGCCTTTAAGCTTTAAATGTGTGGTACCCAATAATGTATTCCTATTATTTCCTCATCAGGCTTGTCACACATGACTAATCACCTGTACACATGGAAACGATATAGTCCTAACCTCAGGCCATATAAATTATACATATAAAATATACAAACTGCAGAATCCTAGAAGAGGAGACAACTGGGATATCTGGTGGACTAAAAGAGTTTAAGATTCAAAGATAAGCTTGATCGGTCCTTTTGTTTGTTGAGTTTAATCATCTGCATGTCTTTATTCCTTTTCCTGTTGAAAAGAGATCTTAGAGAGGCACACAAGGTCAAGGGCCCTGAAATTAGGCTAAACTCTGGCTTCAGATCCATGAAAACATTAAGTACTCTAGGGGATGCGATGGCGGATGAGAAGAGGTTGGATAAATATCATCTAATGAGACTCTTGCATTCTCTAAAAACATTAACAATGTAATGATCACGATTGAGAGGTGCATTGTCTGAGCTTGTTTACCAAAATTATTAACGAGCTAACTCTGAAAATCTCCCCTTTTGGCACAGAAGGGGTAAAGTTTTTTAAATATGAAATATGTCTGAGGAGAGAAAGCCCACCAAGTCAACCAGGAGCTCTGAGGAGTTTTTCAGTGTGCTCTAATATTTCTCTCTCAGGGAGCTAGCCAGAGCACTGTATTTTCTTCAGAATCTCTAACCCACTTAAGACTCTGTTTTCTGGGCCTGGCCTTTTGTTTGTTTGCCTTAAGCCTGGACCTGATTTAGTTAGACAAGCAGCCCCAGCCAGATTCTTGTCATTCATAATCACTTCCTGACTTTTTTGTTTTTATTAATATTATTAGACTCTTCCTGACACCCTGGGAAGATACTGTCAATTACTGTCTTCCTCCTAGATAAACATTTAGATCCCAAGATACTTCAAGTTGGAATATTCATAGTATTTAAATACATTTAAAGCTCACACCACAAGTTTGCAATGTAAAAGAAATATATGGAGAGTCCTCTTACAAAGCACAAAGGCTAAAAGAAAAGAGTAAGTATTAGGCAGTGGACTGAGAGAGCCAGATCTAGGTCCTAACTCTCACAAAGGCTTATTGTGTAATCACAGGTGAGTAAATCACCTAACCTTTCAACTTTAATTTCTTGTACTATCCAGATGGGGTGTTGGATCAGATGATCTCATTAGCTTTAAAATTGTACTAAACTGTCTTAAAGTACCACCTGAATTATGAGCACCTAACCTCAATACAAATGACCCACTACATAAAGCAGTCTCTAATTCCACTGTGAACTAACTATGCCACCCACACAAAAAGATGTAGGCTCTTGCTCCGAATGCAGACCATTGTAGTTCAGTGTTAATGAGACATTGGTTAATTTTCTAATCTTTTTATGCACATTAATTTTGCACCTTTAAAAGGTGTGATAATTGTTCCTTTTTTCACAGAGTTCTTTAAAGATTCAAAAGATAATACCTAGTCTGGTGCTAGTATATCTGAAGAAGAAGAGGACAAATAAGACTTTTGACATTTAGATAGAATTCAAATTGCCTCTAGGCCATTGACTATTCTGGTCCCAAACCATGAGAGACATTGAACAAGTCAAATTGGTCATTAGGCAAATAATCTATTTTCCCTCTACTTGCCACGGTCTTTAGCAAGGCTATAAATTAATCTCTAGCAGAGCCCATGCTCACAATTGAATTCACTGGAGTATCTGGTGTTTGGTCCAGTATTTAGCACATAACATGGTTTGATGTTTCATGGAAGCCATGTGGATTTGGCAATACTTAAGAAAGAATACATTAAGAAAATCCTATAGGCCAGTTAGAAGGCTATGATAGAAATAGAATAGAAATGTTTATAACTTGAAACATATTATTAGCAGTGAAGATAGAATGATGTGGATGTACCTGAGAGACATTTATAAGGTAGAAATACTAGATGATTAAGTGGATGTGAGTGGAAGGGGGAGAGAGTCTACCAGGTTTTTAGTTTGAATTCGGTAGAAGACGGTGTCATTTACAGAGTGAGTAGAGGTTTTGTACATATTAAATTGGAGATGGCTGTGAGCTATCCAAATGTCAAACAGATGGTTGAATATGAGAATCTTGAAATCAGAAGCAATGTGAAAGCTCTAGAAATACAGCATTCAGATGACAACTGAAGTCATAGAAGTGCCTAGTATTCCATAGATGAAAGGATACCGAATGAGAAGAGTCTAGAAGAAGACCCTGGTAGTTGCTAACACTTAACGGTAAAGTTCAGAAGGAAAGGCCAATAATGAGACCAATAAATAACAGAGATACAGGAACGAAATTTGGAAAGGTGGTATCATGAAGGTCAAGGGTAGAAAGTATTTCTGATAGAAGGGAGTAATCAGCTGTACCAAATGCCACTGAGTCATGAAGATAATGAGATTTGGACACCTCCATTAGATTTACTGACATGGAGCTCACTGGCAAATTCAGTAAGAGCAGTTCCCATGGAATGGAAAGAGGGGGAGCTGAATTGGAACCTACTGAGAAGTAAGAAGGGAAGATGTTGAGACACTGAGCACAAACAACTTTTTCTTTTTCTTTTTTTTTTTTAAGTTTGATAATGAGAAAATAGAGTAGTGAGTGGAAAAGACCACAGTGATAAATGAGGGAATTTTTTGGTCTATTTGCTTTTAAATGGAGGTGAAACGTGATCACGTTAAAATGCAAATTGGAAGGAGTTGGTAGAAAAGTCAGGTTTGAAAATACCAAAAGAAAGAGATAAGGGCAACTGTGACATTTTTGAGAAGAGCAAGCAGATGGGATTCCAAACACAAAAGAGTTGTCTCATTTCTCCCATTGTAATTAGAAAGAAAGAGGGAAAACGGGAGCCATAGGTAAAAAGTTCAATAAGCATTAGTTGAGGTAGTTCTCATTCAATGGAAGTAGCTAAGTGAGGATGAAAAGAATTCAGAGATTTGAGGTGAGTAAATATATATATATGTATATATATATATACATATATATGTATATATATATACATATGTATATATGTATATACATATATATGTATATATATATATACACACACACACAAGAGAGAGAGAGAAACCATTAAAGAGAATAAGAACTCTACAGAAGAAAAGGAAAACCAAAGACCTTCCATGAAGAAAACAAAAAACAGAAACAAAACGAAAATGGCAATCATTAAGAGTGGGGGAAAAAAAACAAACCATCATTAAAATAAATAAGGCTGGTCAGTAGAAGCAGATGCATATCCCATTTCGTCACAAGTTGCACCATAAACAGATTGTTTCATCCCAGTGTTGTTTTCTACAACTCCCACTACCTTATCTTTTCTAACTTCTCCTTTAGCTCCAGAAAATACTGGACTCTGTCTCCTTTGCCTAGAGGGTTTCTCCTTTCTTTGTTCCATTTGTGAACCTAAGTTTTACTCGAGTCATGGTTCATGAGATATAGTGTCCTGCTAGTAAAAATACCTGTTTCAAAATATATTTTGCAATGAAATAGGCATTATCAATCAGGACTGTTCCAAGCAGATTATAAACACAATTCTTTATCTCTTTTACTGGAGTTTGCTTTAGCTTTGGCTCCAATGAGTCAGAATTTTAAAACCTTTTCAATGCTCATACCATTTTCTTTTTTTTTTTTTTTTTTTTTAAATTTTTTTTTTCAACGTTTATTTTTGGGACAGAGAGAGACAGAGCATGAACGGGGGAGGGGCAGAGAGAGAGGGAGACACAGAATCGGAAACAGGCTCCAGGCTCTGAGCCATCAGCCCAGAGCCCGACGCGGGGCTCGAACTCCCGGACCGCGAGATCGTGACCTGGCTGAAGTCGGACGCTTAACCGACTGCGCCACCCAGGCGCCCCTCATACCATTTTCTTATGTATCTGAAGATGAATCTTTTAGCAGATTTACATTTTGCAAATATTTTCTCTCATTCTATACATACCAGCACTCACATGTTCATTGCAGCACTATTCATAATAGCCAAGATAAGGAAACAACCTAAATGTCCATTGACAGATAAGTGGAATCCTATCAGCCTTTAAAAAAAATGAAATTTTCAAAATGCAACCATATAAGTGAACCTCAAGGACGTTATGCTAAGTGAAAAAGCCAGTCACAGAAAGACACACAGAAAGACAAATAGTGGATGATTCCACTTATATGAGGTACCTAAAATAGTCAAATTCATAGAACCAAAGAGCAGAATGGTGATTGCCAGGAGCCTAGAGGTTGGGGTTATCGGGGAATTACCAAACAGCATAAAGATTCAGTTCAGAAAGTTGAATATTGGATATCTGCTGTACAATATAGTGCCTACAGTCAACAATATTGTATTGTGCACTTAAGAATTTAAGAACGTGGGGGCACCTGGGTGACTCGGTTGAGCATCTGACTTCAGGTCAAGATCTCCTGGCTCGTGAGTTCGAGCCCCACATTGGGCTCACCACTGTCAGCACAGAGCCTGCTTCAGATCCCCTGTTCCCCACTCTCTGCCCCTCCCCTGTTTGCACTCTCTCAAAAATAAGAAAACATTAAAAAAAATTAACATTGAGGAGGGCGCCTGTTGGGATGAGCACTGGGTGTACGGAAACCAATTTGACAATAAATTTCATATTAAAAATAATTATTTAAAAATTTAAGAGGGTGTATCTTAAGTATTCTTAGCACGAATAGATTCTAACAAAAAAAAATTTAAAACTATTTATACCACTTCCATATTAACAGTATTGTAGATGGTTTGCAAACTACAGAGAACAAAGAAACCCCACTTATCTCCTCACTTTAAAATAATCTCAAATAACTTGATACTTAGCCTAATGGTGCTTTTTGGCATGCACATGCCTGATATTTCAAATGGACCATAGCAATATGGTCCATTTTATGTTTTTTTAAACAACATGTTACTACAGCTATATTTGATATTACAATTAAGTCAGTCATTGTAAGTCTTATTTTAGAGGCACCTTAGGTTATCAAGACATAACTATAATGTACAAATTGATAAGGTATGAATAAAATGAGAGGAATGAACAATAATGGAAAAATATTAGTTCAGAAAAAAAAAACAGAGAGGAAGTACCCTTCGAAGAGGGTCATAAGAATTGTCAGTCCTACAAAAGAAGCTTCGTTATTTCCCTAGTTTTATCAGTAAGAAAAGTGAGCTACAGATGATTACTAATTTTTCTGGAGTCACACAGCTAATGTGTGATCTGGCCAAGATTTAAATCCTGGCAATCTGGAGGCAGGCCCATGTTCTTAAAATCGCCATGGTGATGCTTTTCCCTTTCGCCAACCTGACTTTATCGAGCAGAAGGTGTGCACAAAGGCAAGGCAATAAAAATTCCTGATCTACTTAAGGAAGAGCCAGATGTATTCTCTAGTAGAAATAGAGGGTCAGTGCGGGGGTGGGGGGGTGGGTAATGGAAGAGGAGAGACTGCAAGTGCGGGTTGCAGATAGATTATAAAAAGCCTTAATACCATATTAAGGCAGACAATAGGGAGCTACTGAAGAATTTTAAGCAGAAAGAAGACATGGTTTTCTGTGTGCACCTCCAGTTTGTAGTATTGGCATCCCCAATTTTAAAGTTAGAAACTGCTTTTTAATTTTTTCTTCGTGTCCTTATATTTTTAGTTTGTTTTTAGAGAGGACAAAATATCGACAGGAACATGAACAGTAATTGCAGCTTAGATGGAACAGGAAAGTCTGAATCTAACTTCATGGGAAAGTTGGAAAACTGTCAGACAGGTGGTGTGCAGCTTTGTCTGAATGGAAATGGCTTCACAGCTTTTGCCCCCACCTGGCAGAGCCTTCTCCTTCCTGTTACTTGTGTTGCCCAGGTAGCCGTGGTCACCCTGTAGAAACCCAAGAAGGTGGAGGCCAATAAGACATGAGATTTGAAGTCTAAGTGAATACAGCCGATAACGTGAAATGTAAATTTACTATGGGAGACAATAGCTCTGATTAGTGAATACCTTTTCTGGTTACTTGGCCATGGTCATTTTTTACTGCTTTATGACTACATCACACATATTCTTTGCTTTCGTCTTCACTCCTTGAGAAATAAACAATGATTTTACCAAAACAGTAACAGAATTTGAAATCAAGCATATAATGTAAGGGGTCTCTTCACAGCCCTTCTCCTCCCTCCAAATACTGCTTATCCTCCTGGGAATCTGTCTTTTGGCTTTCCATGATATCATATAGAGCAAGTGTTTTGGAACTAGGTCTTTATTTTCAATCAATATTTGTGATTTTTTCCTACCTCTCTCCAAAAAACCCCCAAAACTAAACAATAGCAACAAAAAACAACCCACATTTTCCTAGAGCTACTAAGTGTTAAATAGACCTGGTTGGACCTTGATTTTTTTTTTTTTTTTTTTTTTTTTTTTTTTGCTTTTTCTAAGTAGGAGTGCCAGGGAAAATCAGAATGATGAAAATCTGTGAAAAAAGGACTAAAAGGATAGTGCTGAATCATTTTCAGAACACTGGTAATAGGACTGGTTCATGTGCTATTTTAGCAAATACACACTGAAGGGACAGATCATGTTTTCTCACTGGCAAATTAGACCATTTCCTTTCTTAGTTAACTATAAACAACCAGCCAAACTTGGAGCTGCCTTTATGTTGCAGCTGAAATTTGCAAAGCTATAGACTCTGCTATTCTGCTTCTTAGGGACCAAAGGTAATTAGTCACGGTTTACCAAAATGTCTCACAAACAGAATATTAAGGTGAATAAATATGCCCCCACACTTAGGAACCTTAAACAGAACAAACAAAAAGATGAAGCTTTGCTCTGTTGGGTAGATTAGCAGCTAGAATTGAGGCTTGATTTCTAGGGCTGAGGTCCGCCACTCCCATTTAATCTGTTTCTAAGAAACTCTGTTTAAACCAGAAAGGCCCTAAGCAAACATGTCTATCTGTTCACTTAGTCCCTCTCTTGAATCTCTTTGTTCTACACATCACCCACTTCATCACCAGCTGCCTCTATTTTGCTTTTTTTTTTTTTTAAATCTAATTCACATAAAGGTAAGAGTAAGTTGATTTTGGAGGATGACAGCTTATTCCCAAAAAAACAGTTATCTAATGATGAACTTTAGTTACTGTTTCAAGGTCCACGAATCTCAGCAGTTCTTTCATGTCTCCCTGAATGATCATTCTGCAGCAAGACTTGAATCTTGAGAGCTGAGTCATTGGATCTAAAGTGCCTAGACTTGAATCCCAGGTCTGCTGCATGCATTTGCTCAGACGCAGTTATGAAAACTGGCTTGGGCACCATACTTCCTATGGGTGGTTTTAGTTTCCTCATCTCTGCAGGTGAGATGATAGTAACAATGCTTACCTTAAAGGATGGATGGAGAATTAAAGGAGTTAATAAATGTAAAGTGCTTAAAACCATTTGGTCATAGCAAGCACTCAGTTGTTAACTATTGTTCATGCACCTCTACACGTTTTTCTCAGTTTTTCTAAAGGAGGAAAAGATGGTTGGTGTCAATTTTGGTATTTGTTCTTAAGGATCATTATTACAAAGTAAGAATATATGTTAAAGTTTGGATTTATGATTTGTGGCTCCAAGTAGTTGCAATTCCCTCTACCAAACTTAATGTTTTTACTGAGCCACCCTTCTTAAGAAGGTGGGGGAAGCGGCAGGAGAGTTGTTGTCCTGAAATAGTAGAAATAGGCTTCAGTTTGTGAAACGTATTTCAAATACTGGCTCTGCCACTTAAAATCCAGGCTGTTTGCTAAATTCTTATTAGTCCTCTGTGAGGTGAAGGTACCAGTTGTCCGTTTTGTTGGGTCATGGTAGTATATGGAGAAAAACACTCCTTCTTAATCGAATGCCATATTAAAGGGGAAAAAGGAGGCTTGTGTGGGGTACAGGTTTAGCTTTGGTAGGAATTACATTCGTCTTCATTTCTACTTCCTGTTAAATATCCGATGCTACCAAGTGATCCATTAAGTGTTGATCTTAGTTGAATGGTGGGCACAGGATTAATATCCCTTTGCAAGGGGTACTTTGGTGGCCCAGCTGGCTGAAAATCCAACTTAATTTTGGCTCGGGTCATGATCTCACAGTTTGTGAGTTTGATTCCCGTGTTGGGCTCTGTACTGACCATATGGAGCTTGCTTGGGATTCTCTCTCTCTCTCTCTCTCTCTCTCTCTCTCTCTCTCTCTCTCTCTCTTTCTCTCTCTAAAAAATAAATAAACATTTAAAAATTTAATATCCCTTGAAGGCTAATCAGGCAATGTGCGGCACTGGCTAACTTTCTCTGCAGATATCTCCCTTGGCTTCTGTAAGATTTCTGATTTTCCTCCTACTTTATTGTCCACTCTTTCTAGAATGCTTATTATAGGCTTCTATCTTTTTTAACAATTCCATTTGAAATCCAAATTATTCAGTATTCTTTGCTTG
Organism: Felis catus; assembly: GCF_018350175.1. NCBI lineage: Eukaryota > Metazoa > Chordata > Mammalia > Carnivora > Felidae > Felis > Felis catus. Next base: position 102,033,807 of record NC_058374.1, read on the forward strand.
CTCCAATGCTATTTGTACTCTACATTTCTTTTGAATGAGATTAATAGCTTCAACCAGCAGTTGTAAGGGGGTTACTCCCAACACACAACTGTCAAGTTCAGCTTTGTCTCCTGTACTTTCAACCAACTAGCTACTTGTTGTAAACCTTCATGTGATGTCTCACAATCATCTGAAACTTGATCATCCTGTACTGAACCTAAAACATGTCCAAAGAAAAGAATGTTTTCTTCTATTCTGTTTTCAAAAATGGCACTACTATCTACCTGGTTGTTCAAGCCAAAAGCCTAAGAAACATCTTAGAAAAGTGTGTTGTACATAGCTTCCGTTATCACCTCTTATGTATTCTTCTTCTTTAATAGTATGTCTCAAACCCATTCCCATGTTATGTTGTTTTATTTTTTTAAGTTTATTTATTCATTTTGAGAGATAGAGAGAGAGAGAGAATATCCCAAGCAGGCTTCACACTGTCAACACAGAGCCTGACATGAGGTTCCAACCACGAACCTTCAGATCATGACCTGAGTCAAACCCAAGAGTTGGAGGCTCAACCAACTGAACCACTCAGGTACACATCCTCCCCTATTTTCATTTAGTCCCTTAGAGTTTCTTGATTGAGTGTAGCAGCCTTAAAGTATTCTATGGTGAATATCTCACCCCCTAGTCTTTACTCACATTGTGATCATAGTCCTCTCTTTAAAAAGTCTTTAAGAGGGGCGCCTGGGTGGCGCAGTCGGTTGAGCGTCTGACTTCGGCTCAGGTCATGATCTCGCGGTCCGTGAGTTCGAGCCCCGTGTTGGGCTCTGGGCTGATGGCTCAGAGCCTGGAGCCTGCTTCCGATTCTGTGTCTCCCTCTCTCTCTGCCCCTCCCCCGTTCATGCTCTGTCTCAAAAATAAATAAAATTTTTAAAAAAGTCTTTAAGATTGAACTTGGCTTTCTCCTGCTTAAGAACTGTAATGCCTTGACCCTCTCCTCACTGCACACAGAGTTGTAACGGCTTCCCACAACTTTTAGAAATACATTTGAAAATATATAGACTAGTCCATGGGCACTTCACACTCTGCCTCTGCCTCTTAGTTTTTTCACTGGAATGTGCATGCAGTATCCACATTTATCACTCTGAGGTCAGAGGGCAGTTTGTGACAGATCTTTTACCCATCAAGAATTCTTTCTGTTCAAAGAATTACACTTGAAATGTTGCTTCTATTGCACCAAATTATTTCCAGACACAAAGGAATGAGGTAGAGATAGCTATCCAGTATTTCAGAGCTATTTGCTATGAATGCAGAAGGTTTGGTGACTTGCTGTTTAAATAATAAGTTAAATAATTAGTTGGAATCTATAAGCTGGTTCAAGCTGTGTGGAGTAGAGGGTACCTGAGTTAATTAACCTTTTCAGACCTTAAACACTCAGAGTATAGGAATCCTATATTATGGATTATGTATCCCTAGTACTTAATACAATGCCCAGTCCATATTAGGCACTAATTATCATTTAGAGAATAAGAAAATGCAATGGGGCAAGACATGATGCGTGTTTTTGTTTTTGTTTTTTCCCACGCTCCCTTTCAGGCAACCCCCCACCCAAAAGCCAACTTTGTTTATTTTGAACACCATATATGAATTTGCTTGTTCTTGGGTTTCATAGAAGTATAACCATGCAATGTATACATTTTTGTGTTTGGTTTCTTTTAGTCATTTTAAAGAGTAAAATCACGTTAAAGATGCATCCGTGACGTTGAAAAAATCAACAGTAAGTTATTTGTTGATTAATAACTTCTCATTGCATGCATATAAATAGAACAAAATTTACTTATAATTGACCTATTGATGGACATTTCTAACTCTTGTAGAGGTCTTAAATATTTTTCACTAAAAATATTCCCTTTTTGGATGATATTATTAATGGTTTTGGTTTCTAAATTTGATAATCCCACTGTTTCTCATTTATAAAACTACAGTTGAAATTTATACGTTGTCCTTGTGAAATACAACCTGGATAATTTGCTTGATGTAGCATTTCTCTTTTGGTAGATTTGTGTGAATTTATAACGAACAAAATTATGTTGTCTATGAAAAAACAAACTTTTCCCTTCAATCTTATTTTTCTTTTACCCATATTACTACACTGGATGGAAATTCCATTGTAATATTGTTAAAAGTGGTGAGGGAGAGACCAGCTTGTTGGTTCCTTTAGAAAGTCAAGTATTTAATTAATAGGATGCTTACTGTAGTCTTCTCTCATAAGTAATCTTTATCAGACTGAAGAATTTCCCTTTTGTTCCTATTTTGCTGAGAATTTTTACCACGAGTGGGCATGGAATTTGATCAAATACTGTTTTTGCACCTATTGAAGTGACAATATAATTTTTTAATGTTTCCTAGAATTTACCATTGAAGTCATTTGCGCCTAATGTTTTATTTGTGGGAAAGTTTCACATTTTGAATTCAAGTTATTAAGAGTGGTACTGTTCAAGATCTTTGCTATTTGCTTCATTTTGGTAACCTGTGTCTTTTAAGGAATTTCTCCATTCCATCAGAGTAGTCACATTGATTGGCATATAATTGTTTGTAATATTCCTTTATTCTTTGAATGCTTGTAGAATTTATAGTAATTATTCCTCTCTATTCCTAAGATTGACAATTGATAATTTATTTTTTGTTCATTGTGGTTGCAATGTCATCAATTTTGTTTCTCTTTTCCAAACACTGGGTTTTGGTTTCATGGATTGTTTTCTCTACTTTGTATTTCATAATTTTCTATTGTTAATCTTACTTTCTTTCTTACTTTGGGCTTAATTTCTTTATTTTCTAAAGATTGTCAAGGTGGAAACTTGGATCAAAGATTTTAGAACTTGTAAGTCTGTACATTTTCTCTAAGAACCATATAGAAGCTGCACTAGGCTCTGTTCAACTTTGAAGGCTGATTTCTGCCTTGAATTCGGTATATCAAGGTTTCTTTGCAAATGCTGCTGTTTCTAATCCCACAGAGAAATATGATTTACATTTTGTCTTTATTATTGTCATTTTTACCATGGGGAAAAAAGGTCTGTCAAACCCTGTACATCATACCTGGTAGAAGTCTATTTACTGTCATTTTTGTTTTTGTTTCAGAGTAGATGCTCAGAATAGACTGAGGTTCTGCTGATATCCAGTTTAAAAACATTCATATTCTTAGTATCATTCCCCATTTCCCCAAATTACCCCTTTGTAAAATGTTGATAAACTAATCCTGAAAGATCTCAGAAAAAATTACCTTAAAAGTGGTAAATCCAAGAGATTTAGTTCTTCCAGGAAAGAAAAAAAAAAAGAGCTAACCATTTTAATTATTTTATCTATAAAAGTTGCTAATGTGTTAAATTCCAAGGTATGGTGATACAGGCTATTTCTTTGACATCTTTTTATTTGAGCTTTAAAAAATATGTCTGAAATAATAATAAAAGGTGCTAGACAGTGATTGTGTAAAAGTATGAGTGTAAAATACCTTAAAAGAAGAAGGCTGGAGAATGAGGGAACATTTTATTCCATCATAAGATTCATTTATCAGAGAGTACATCCTTTTAGGTGATTTTTAAAAATCTTTTCATGAATGACAGCTATTACTTCAATTCTAGAACATGTATACTTCAATATCAAATTGCCATGGACCCCCAAAGGGCCACCTTTTATTATTAGAGATTAATCGTGTCAGATCACCCTACTGTGAGAAGCTGAAGCCATGCCCACTTGATGATTTTATTTCAATAGATCTCATTTTCTTTTTCTGACTGCTACTTGACTCTCTGGCTGCATTAGAAAAAGACATGGTTAAAGGAGTCCCATTATGGAGAGAAACCAGGAAAAAGCTTTGCTACAAGGCAAGAACTAATTCACTATTCTGTAGGGGCTGATATTCATCTATCCTTCAATAAAAGCTAATGGCTCAATAGGCCCAATGCACTCAGCTAATCTCAGTAGAAGTTGATGCTTGGGAACTGGGATTCAATCAAGGATCATGCATAAGTGCTATTACTGCAAATAAAAATACACTAATATCTACTTGATATCAAATAGGACTAAATTTTTAAAAATCTAACCAATTGGCCTTAGCCTCATCAATATTTAATAGACATTTGAAATGTTATAGTTTTCGGATGAGGTACCACTGAATATCAACTTAGGTATTATACCAAGGTATGATGTCTACTAATTAGAAAATAAATAAGTAAATCTCTGGCCTGGAAATCAGCCTTGTTTTCCCAAGGTCCTTTAAAGGATTAGAAATGTTTAATGCCAGTGAAAAACAACTCAATGACTGCTGTTTACTGTATAGTATTCAGACATACTGATAAGCTTTCCCATCTAAAGTATTTTTGTGAAACATCCCCAAGAGTAGGTGAAATTTCCCCTGAGTAGTGTATTGGCTAACAGCACTGCCATGCTATACATATCAAGTCCTACAAACAAAGAGAAAATCATAGAAAGGAAAGAAAGCAAGTGGAAGAAATAAGCAGCACAAAATTTGGAGACAATTAAAGTTGTTGAAGAGCAACTGTTACTGGTTGGGAATAGTATGCCCCTAGGGTGAGTATGTGTGATGAGTGCAAAAAAAAAAAAAAAAAAAAAAAAAAAAAGAAAGAAAAAAAAGGCCCTTTATGAAATACCTTCTCTCCACTCAATTACTATTTCTTTAATGGTTCATTTTGGTAAGTGAAAAACACAAGAAATCATGTTAAATTGCCTGCAATTGCATGAGGATATAGCAGTTGAAAATTTTTGATTTACCAAATGCTCTTGATATAAAAATCGTATGCTACTGTTTATATCATTTCAAACACAGTATCTGCCTTTAGTTTTAATTGGGATGATGATCTGCATCTAAAGGTTGACTTGTAAAAGTGATGCCTGTGCTTAGGATAGGTTACATGTAACCCTGTTTATGCATAGGCATGTGCGGTTTTATATAAAACATATGCATTCAACTTATACTTGCTTGCCATCCTCACAGATGTTTGAATATTCTCTGCCATTGGAGTATTGTTACGTATGTCGCATTTTTGACAGTCTTATGATGAAACAATTGGAGTTTTGGTCTAAGCAAATTGAAAGTGTACCCACCACTACAAGTTATTTCTCCTTAATATAATAGGATATAGATCAAACCCTAAGAGTGTATTACATATCAGATACCCATTATGAAAACACTCAATTAGGACTTCAGTTTGCTTATCACAAAAATGAGTGTGACCTATACGAACTTTTATATCTCTAATAGTTTTAATATTCTATGAATGTGTGACTGTAGACATTGTTCATTATAAAGGCTAGAAGTAGGCATGCTTTCTTTACCCAAGGAAGTGCTATCCAAAAGTTCTCAGATTACTGGTTTCGTCACTAGGCAGTCGTGACCTTTGAGAGATTTAGAATCATCAGGAACAATTGATTTTTTATTTTTTAAGGTTAAAATGCATGCTCATTCCCTGTAAAGAATGGATTTTGACATTCTGTACAGCTTTATTTGAAAAGGGGATATAAAACTGGGGTGGTTCATTTGCAACTACGTGGATGGAACTGGAGGGTATTCTAAGTGAAATTAGAGAAAGACAAAAATCATATGACTTCACTCATATGAGGACTTTAAGAGACAAAACAGATGAACATAAGGCAAGGGAAACAAAAATAAAAACATGGAGGGGGAAAAAACAGAAGAGACCCATAAATATGGAGAACTAAGGGTTACTGGAGGAGATGTGAGAGGAGGGATGGGCTAAATGGGTAAGGGGCACTAAGGAATCTCCTGAAATCATTGTTGCACTATATGCTAATTTGTATGTAAATTTTTAAAAAATTAAATTAAAAAATTAAAATTAAAAAAATTATGCAGAAAAGTAAAAAAACAAAAACAAACACAAAAAAAACCAAACTGGTGTGGTTTGAAAATGGTAGCTATTTCGTTTAGAGGCACATCTTTACTTATTTGTGAATCCTAAAATAAAGCTAAGCAATTTCACAGTAGTTGATTAACAGTATCTAATATTTATAGAACATTAAATATGTGGCAATAAATGCTCTAACATATGAACTTCTGTAATCCCAACAACAATTTTTTGAGATCATTATTATGTTTGTTTGACAAATGATTCACAGAGATTAAGTAATTTGCACAAGGTATATCAAGTTGAGGATTCAACCGAGGCGTTCTGGCTCTGCAGGCTGCACTTGAAATCAATACGCTATAGTCTATCTATGGAAAAAAAAAAAATTGAACACTGTCAACAATAGTCCCAGGTCTTTGGTTTTATTTTTTTATCACAAAATTGGATAACATGGATCATGTTAGCGGTCTGTGGCAGCTGAGTTTTCCTGCTTAGAGGGAAGATCCCCACGCCAAAGCTATCAGGGTCTTTCCTTTCCAGGCCTTGATTTATTTATGTACTTGTTCAACTATTGACCAGTGATGTAGTTGGCTTGCGCTACTAAAACAAAATGCCACAGGGGTGGCTTAAACTACATTTTCTCACCGTTCCAGAGGCTAGAAGTCTGAGATCAGGATACCTGCGTGCTTGTGTCTGGTAAGAGCCCTCTTTCTGATCTGGGGACAGCTGCCTTCTCAGTGTGTCCTCATGTGGCAGACAGAGGAAGCTCTGGTTATACCTTCCGTATAGGTTATACCATATAACCTATACCGTATAGGTTATTCAGAAGGTTATACCTTCTGAAAAGGGTATTAATACCATCAGTTGGTTTCACCCTTATGACCTCATCTAAACCTAATTACTTCCCAAAGTTTCTACCCTCTAATAATCATTTGGGGGGGGGGGAGGGGTGGACTTCCACCTGTGAATCTGCAGGGACACACATTCTGTCCATTACAAGTAAACCTTGCTCTAGGCACTGAGGATACAGAAGTAAACAAAGCAGACAAAAAGCCTTGGCCACATTGGGGCACCTGGTTGACTCAGTCGGTTAAGCATCTGACTTCGGCTCAGGTCATGATCTCACAGTTTGTGAGTTCGAGCCCCACATCAGGCTCTGTGCTGACAGCTCAGAGCCCGGAGCCTGCTTCAGATTCTGGATCTCCCTCTCTCTCTGTCCTTCCCGGTTCATGCTCTGTCTCTCTCTGCCTCAAAAATAAATAAACATTAAAAAAAAGTCCACATGAAACTTAAAGTCCCATGGGGAAGCTGGATAATAATCAAGATAAAAAGGGGCGCCTCGTTGGCTCAATTAGTTAAGCATCCAACTTCGGCCTTAGGTCATGATCCTGCAGTTTGTGAGTTGCAGCCCTATGCCGGGCCCTGTGCTGACAGCGCAGAGCCTGAAGCCTGCTTCAGATTCTGTGTCTCCCTCTCTCTCTGCCCCTCCCCTGCTCACGCTCAGTCTCTGTCAAAAATAAACATTAAAAATATTTTTTTAAATGAAAAGATTAACAAAAGTGCTAAGTGAGATAAAAGGCAGGCAGGAAGGCTAAGATGTCAAGGGTGTTGCAGTTTTGGATACGGTGGTTAAAATCTTCTGAGAAGGTGACTCAGTCTGAATGAGCCAAGCTGGGGGAAGAGCCAATGCAAAAACTTGCAATGAGGGAAAGCAGAGCTGGGTTATAAAAAAAAAAAAAAAAAAAAAAAAAAAAAAAAAGGTGATAAAGCAGCGATTGGGATTGGTATGATTCAGGGAGAAAGTGTAAGAGATTAGGTTAGAGATGGAAAGGGGCCCTGACCATTTAGGTCCTTGTAATTCATAGCAAAAACTTCAGATTTTATTCTGAATGAGATGGAAAGTGTTGTAGGAATTTGAGTGGAAGAGGGACATGATCTAACTTCCATCTTAACACGATTATTCTGGCTGCACTGCTGAAAATAAACTGGAGAGGGGAACCAGAGCTGAGGCAGTGAGACCAGTTAGAAGCTTATTACCTGTCAAATTATTAAAAGAGATTAGGCAAATGGGTGCTAATCACGTCTCATCTGACTTGAGCAAATGTTTCGTTGTGGCACAGAGAAAATTTGAATGTTATTTTAATGTTAATTTGGGAAGACTTCCAAGAAAGCTGGCAAAGTGTGCAAAGCATTGATCTCTTTCAAAGAAGAAAAACAACCTTAAGCTGGATGTAAACTATATAGATACTAAAACAGTGGCAACAAAGCCATGCTTAAAATTCTAAAGGCTCTGCTAGCTGATACACAATCTATAGATGAAGTCCTCAACAATTCAACAAAGAGTACCCATACTCTTGAATATGACGAAGAATTTAGAAGGTGTAGAGTCCTACTAAATTCTCTAGTTTGGGGGTTAATAGTTGTGTATTCATTCTTATTCTGTAGAATGGGGAGGGTCGTAAGGCTGAGCAAGAGATCTACTGATTACACAAAAATAATCTTGGTAACTTATTTAAAAAGAAAGGGAAGAGATTGCAGCTATTAATGGGTCAAAGGAAAAACTAGGAAACAGTAGTGTGGGGACATTTGGGGTCTACAAATCTATTCTGTGAATAGATTCAATAGCAAAACCCTCTGAGACATTGAGATTCACATTAGAAGAAACTTTTTCCAAGGTGGTATTCACTCCTGAAAGCCCAGACATGGAGATCTCATTCTGACCTCACATTTCGTTTGACTATATATGCAAATAGGAGATGGAATTCAATAGATTTGTAGGAAAAGTTGACAAGAAGTTGGCTGCCTAATGTCTTTTCCCCTCAGTACCCCTTTCTCCCAATAGCTGAATAAGCTGAACTATTGGACGAAGAAAAAAAATAACGTCAAGCCCTCCCATTTAAGATACCGAAGTGATGCCATGATTAGTGGTTACACAGTCAAAGAAAATCTCTGCACACTATGTAGGGCCAAATATTGGCCTCAGTCGGATTATTTATATTAAAAACAAAAATAAAGAAGCATTAAATCAACTCAAAAGTTCTCACAACCAAATGAAAAAATAAACATGTACAAAGCATAGGTAAACTCAGATTTTGGAATTTTAGGAAAGAATTGCTTTGTCCTTTTAGGTAAATTAGTTCAATGGGAAGCTATAAAATCTCAAATTATCAATTGGACAGGGCTCCTGGCCGGCCCAGTTGGGGGAGCATGTGACTCTTGATCTTAGGGTCATGAGTCTGAGCCCCACATTGGGGGTAGAATTTACTTAAAATATTTTTTTATCAATTGGAAAAGAAGCTACCAGAACTAATGAATTAGATAATCCAAAAAAATTGAAAAAGAACAAAACTGTATTATTAGTGTTCATTCTATAGCATGCCTGACAGACTTGAGTATAGATAGATACTGCAAGCCAGGGAAAAGAAATTGAAAATATGATCAGTGGAAAAATTGTACTAGACAAAATAGGTAAGGAGGGTTTTACTCAAAGTCATTGCAATAGGGGAGAAAGATCAGAATGTAGTCTGAACTCAACTCTGCTGATAAAAGAGGCAGGAGAATTTTTAAGTGCAGAGCGTGGGGATCATAGCCATCTTTTTGTATCTTTATGACAAGAGATGGTTTTACAATTTAGAGCAAGTCAAGGTAGGCTCCTACCCTTTCACAGAAGCTGGAAGATATGGAGGTCTTCTCTCTCCTGACAATTAGGGATGACTGCCAGGTCTTTAAGAAAAACAGTAGGAGGTTATAAAACCAGCAAGACGCTTCTAAAAAGAGGTAAATCTGAAAGAAAATGAGGAAAATTTATAATGAAAAGATTTCTAATATTAATGCTCTAAGAAGAGAGGGGAGAAACCTTTGTGGTTAGGCCATTTAGATTCTGTAAGGCAGATGCGAGATCAGAGACAGGAAGAGGCCGGTCTGAAGATGAGTCAAGGTGAGGGAAACATGAAGGTTGTCTTGGTCAATATAGATGAGAAAATAGTTGATATGGAAGGCCAGACAAAGAAGATTGAATCCATAAAAAAGTACAGAAAATACTTTCAAAGTCTAGTAAAAGAATAATTCTTGAAATCGAAGAACATGTGAACCACTATATGTGGTTCATGTTCTAGGGAAATTTAACGCCACAGCTTATCTTGATAAAAATAACTAAGTGTTGAGGACAAGAAAAGAAAATCCCACAAGTTCCAGGGGGGGGAAAGCATACTAAAGTTTCAAAGTGGGAAAAATACTTAGCCAGGCCACCTTTAGATGTCAGATATCAGCAAGTATGGTTCAATGTCATTCAAGTATTTTCAAAGACTGGTCAGATTGCAGAGGGCAACAAATTCCAAGCTAAGAAATACTATCATTTTTTCCCCATATGTAGTTTTTTTTATAGCTTCGTTGAAGTATAAATGATTTTTAATAAACTGTACACACTAAAATGTGATACATTTTAACATACGTGTACACCTATGAAACCATTCCCACAGTTAAAATAACCATTCCACAAACTCCTAAAGTTTCCCCGTGCTCTTCTGTAGTCCAGATTTTCCACTACCCCCATCTCCAAATAACCACTGATCTGCCTTCTGTCATTAAGTTATTTTGCATTTTCTAGGATCTTACATAAACGGAACCATACATTATACCATCCTGTGCATGAGTGTATAACGTATGTTCATCTGAGAGACGGGAATGTGGCTTCTTTCACTTGGCAGATTAGTTTGGAGAAACTCATTAGGAGTCTCAGTTCTTTTTAATTACTGAAAAGTATTCCATTGTGTGATTATACCACAATTTGATTCACCTATTGGTTGTCACTTGGATCGTTTCTAGCTTTTAGTTAAAAGCTTCTAGATTTTCATAAAGAATTCCCAACAATCTCCTGTGAACATTGGTGCACAAGTCTGTGTGAAAATAGGCTTCAATTTCTTTAGAGTGGAAATGCTTTAACGTAAGGTAGTTGTCTGTTTAATGTTGTGAGAATCTGTTCCCACCAGCAGCCTAAGAGAGTTCGAGTTGCTCTTGATACTTGCAAACACTTGTTATGGACAGTCTTTTTAATTTTAGCAATACAAGTGGGTGTTTTATGATATCACGTTGTGGTTTCAATTTGTACTTCACTGATGACTAACGATCTTGAAAATCTTTTCTTATGTTTACTTTCCGTTAGTAAATCTTTTTTGGTGGAATGTTTGTCGAAATCTTTTGTCTGAATCTTTAGTTTACAATAGGATGTGAGTTTTTATTATTCAGTTGTAGAAATTATATATTCTGGACTTAAGTTCTTCATCAGTTATGTATTTGCCACTGTTGTCTCCTCCTCCGGGGCTTGACTTTTCACTGCCTTAACTGGGTATTGGAGAGTAGAAGTGTGTAATTTTGATTAAAGTTATCAGTTTTTTTGTAGCTCATATTTTAGTTGTTTTTTTCTCCTAAGGAAACTTTCCTACCATCCTCACAAAATTTCTTGCCACTGTTTTCTAATAGAATGTTTGTAGTATTAGTTTTAGACCTTATATTTAGATCGATAGTCTTTTTCAAGTACATTATTGTATATGCCTTTTTTTTTTTAACGTTTATTTATTTTGAGACAGAGAGAGCCAGAGCGTGAACGGGGGAGGGTCAGAGAGAGAGGGAGACACAGAATCTGAAACAGGCTCCAGGCTCTGAGCTGTCAGCACAGAGCCCGACGCAGGGCTCGAACTCACAGACCATGAGATCATGACCTGAGCGGAAGCCGGACGCTTAACCGACTGAGCCACCCAGGCGCCCCCATTATTGTATATGTCTTAAAGTAAGGGCCCAGATTTATTACATTGTATATGGATACCTAAGTGGTCCAGCACAATTTTTTGAAAAGATTATTCTTCCTGACTGAAAATAGCTTTTGCACCTTCGTTAAAAATCAATTTGGCAATATATACATGGATCTTTGTCTAGACTCTCCGTTCTCATTTCGTTATTCTATACATCTGTTTTTCAACCATATTACACTGTTCAGGTTATTGTGGTTTAATAAGTCCTGAAATCTAGTACTGTAACTCCCCCCAACTTTCTTCTTTTCCAAATAGTTTGTATGCTATAGGACATGAGCATTTTCACATAAATTTTAGAATCATCTGGGCAAGTTCTACCCAAAAAAGACTTCTGGGACATTGATTGTGATTGTGTTGAATTATGAATCAAATTGTGGAAAATCAACTCTTAACACCAATCAGTCTTTGCATCTATGATCATGGCATATCTCCTTTTTTGTAATATGTATATCCTTTTAAATTTCTTTTGGCAATGCTTTGTGTTTTTCCTGTGAAAGAATTGGAAATGGCTTTAAAATAGGAATTTTGATAAAATATCAGTTACATTTTAATTCCATTCATTTTGAAATTTTAATCATCAGTTGTTAATAGTATACAGAAATAGATTTTTTTATATTGACCTTATATCCTCCAACTTTGCTTTCTTTGTGGATTCCTTATGCATTTTTTCCTCTGCTTAATTATAGTTGACAATTGAAGGTTGTATATATTTAAGGTGTACAACCTGAGGATTTGATATATGTATACATGTGAAATAGTCACCACACTCTATTTTATGTCAACTATCCCTAGCTGGATGTTCTAGAATTAAGCATACAACATTCTCTCTCACTCCCACTTTGAAGATTCATCTCATACATTAGCACATTAAGATCTTAAGTTCCACACAAACATGGAGAGATTTTTAGAACTACATTTTCTAAATATATTTGATTACAAAAACTTTTTGAAGAACGACTTTTAATATTGTCCAAACTATAGTAACATTCCTGAAAATGGCTGCCTTAGGTCATTTCATCAAAAAATTGGCATTAACAAATGAGTGTTTAGGGGAGATTAACACAGTGGCTGTGAACAGAATGGATTGGAAGCCAGGAGAGTTTACAACAAGAAGGCCATTGAGATGGCCATTGCAATAAGCCAGGCAGGAAGAGATGAGAGCCTAGAGAGTGATAAAGAAAGAATTGATAAAATGTCTTTCCTACTTCCCTTTGCCTGAAATGCCCTGTTCTCTCCTTTTCCAACATGGATCTTAAGAACTGTTTTTAACTATAACAAGGAAGAGAGGGTGGTAGTATTGACTATTTCACAAAGTATAATCACTGTTTTTCCCTTATTTCTGCAATATTTTCACCTTCTTTATTTGAATTGACATGCAGCTTGTTACCGACAGATTGGCTAGTTAAAATGGATATAATAATTTTTTCAACTTTATTCTTGAAAGAGAGAGAAAGCACTAATGGGGGAGGGGCAGGGAGTGGGAGGGAGAGAGAGAGAGAGAATCCCAAGCAGGCTCCACATTGTCAGTGCAGAGCCCGATGTGGGGCTTGAACCCACAAACTGAGACTATGACCTGAGTGGAAGTTGGACGCTTAACTGAGCCACCCAGGTGCCTCTGGATATAATAATTTTTTAAGCTTTAAAAAAACATGTTTATATAGAGAGGGAGAGCATGCACACACATACAGGTGGGAGTTGGGGAGAGGCAGAGAGAGGGGGAGAGAGAGAATCCCAAGCAGGCTCCATACTATCAGTGCAGAAGCCAACACAGGATTTGGTCTCACTAACCATGAGATCATGACCTGAGCAGAAATCAAGAGCCAGACATTTAACCACTGAGTCACCCAGGTGCCCAGGATATAATAATTTTTTTAATGCTTATTTATTTTTGACAGAGAGACAGAATGAGTGAGGGAGAGGCAGAGAGAGAGAGAGAGAGAGAGAGAGAGAGAGAGAGGCAAGAGTGTGAGCGGGGGAGGAGCAGAGACAGAGGGACACAGAACCCAAAGCAGGATCCAGGCTCTGAGCGGTTAGCACAGAGCCCAGCATGGGGCTCGAAGTCGGGAACCATGAGACCGTGACCTGAGCCAATGTTGGACGCTTAACCGACTGAGACACCCAGGTGCTTCATCAGACTCCCTAATATTAAGAATCATTGTTGGTAGGCTCAGCCTCCATATGCCACCCCTAAAAATTAATGTTTTATAACCTGGGAGAAACCCCACTTCTTCACAAAGAATTCCTAGACCTTGCTCTCCTATATTAACTCTCTCATCTCTAAATTACCTTGGCATTTATTTGCTATATTATTGTAATATATTCTGCCTTGCTATTTTTTCTTTTATATATTCTTCCTACATATTGCAATTATATTCCAAGGAAGGAATCGTTCCTTAGATAATTGGTAGCCCTCCTCACAGCACCATCTATGGACCTATTACTTCGTTGGTTACAAGATAAGCAATAACTGATTATATTTAAATATTCTACTTTCCTTAATTTTCTGTTTGATAAATAAGTTGTGAATTTTTTTTTTAATTTTAAATGGTTATTTTTGAGAGAGAGCTTGGGAGGGGAAGGGCAGAAAGAAAGGGGGACACAGAATCTGAAGCAGGCTCCAAACTCAGAGGTGTCAGCACGGAGCCCAAGGGGCTCGAACCCACAAACCATGAGATCATGTCCTGAGCCGAAGTCAGATACTTAACCGACTGAGCCGCACAGGTGCCCCAGAAACTGTGAATTTTAATGATCTGTGTACATTGGAGAGAAATGGGATGGAATAGGGTACTTTCTCATGGGATGGTAAGTTTTTAGCTTTTAAATATAAACTTTAAAGGGAACATATACACAGTTATATTAGTAGGAAATTATTCTTGTGAACTTGCCATTAAATTTGTTATGTCTCAATATTAAGCAGGATAACGAAGAATCCGTAGCCAAATCAATTCAGCATTGGAGCTTGTATGGAAAGGAAACATACATATACTTCATTTTCTTTTGGGTAGGCAAAAATGAATTCATACCAAGCATTTAAGTTGCCTACCTATTCTTTTTTTTTCCAAGTAAACTTTTAAATAAAAATTACAGGTAACGATAGCATTTTATTAGACTCTTCTCTTGCTTAGAAAGAATTGTAGGTTAAAATAAAAATATACATGAGAATAATCCCTGGAGTCCATGGAGTTAATGAAATTTGGTTTGAATCACAGCTTCTGTTGTGTTAGCTAAGTGATCTTGGGCAAATCACTCTATAACTGTCCATCAATATCTTCATATGTTGAAAATAATAGCACTTTCTATAGAAAATTACTATGAGGCCCATAATATAAAAGTTGTAAATAGATGATAGTAATAGTTTTAAGTAGATAATACTTGTAAACCGTAAAGCAAATATATTCTATTTTTTTTATAATTCATTATAAGGTAACAGGATATGTAAGCAAAATAACTTTTGATAAACAGAAATGAAACATCTGAATTTTACAACAATTAGTTTTAAAGATATTTAGGACAATAAGAATTCAATTTCACTAAATTTACTCCACATTGAGAGGAAATACAATAGACCTCATTATGTTTTAAATTTTCAGGGAAAAAAAGTTTGAATAACCTATTATCACAAAGTTTTGTTCCAGTGGGTTTTCTAGAAATTTTACAGTTGTGGGTTTTACATGGTAGTTTATGTTCCACTTTGAGTTAGCCTTTTATGTGAGGCAAGGTGCCTGTTGAAGTTCATTTTCTTACGTATGGATATTCAGAGAGTTGAAACAACTATCTTCTCTCCACTGAATTGCTTTTGCACGTTTGTTGACAACTAGTAGTTCATATATGTGTGGGACTATTTGACTTTCCATTTTGTTCCATTGATCTCTGCTTATCTTTATACCAGTGTTGCACGGTTTTGTTTATTGTAGCTTCATAAACAATTTAGGGAATGTGAGTCCTTGAATTCTTTCAAACTTACTGGCTATCCTAGATTCTTTGCATTTCTGTATAATCTTTAGAATTAATTTGCCAATCTCTACAAAATCCATCTCTTCCATTTTTAATAGAATTGAGGTAAATTTATAGATCAGTCAGGGGAGACCTGACATCTTAAAAATTCTGCATCTTCTAACCCACTTAGAAGGCATATCTATCTACCTAGGTCTTTAATTTCTCTCAGCAGTCCTTTAAAGTTTTCAGATCTCTTACAGTTTTTGTCAGGTTTATTCTTAGGCATTCATGTTCTGATGCTATTGTAAACAGTATTGGTATTTAAATTTCAACCATTTTGGAAACTGGTTGTATATAGTTTCTTAAAAAATTAAACATACTTCTGACATAGGATCTATTTAGCTCTTTCCTTTCTAGGTGTTTACTCAAGAGAAATGAAAGCCTATATCCTAAAATGATGAGACAAAAATATTCACAGCAGCTTTATATGTAAGAGTCAAAAGCTAGAAACAACTCAAATAATCATCATAAGGTTAATGAATAAACAAGCTGTGGTACATATGTACAATAAAATAGTACTTAGCAACTAAAAGGAATGAACTGTTGAGGCATAGCTAGAACATGAATGAATCTAGAGTTAAATGGAAGAACTCAAAAGTGAAGTCTACATTATTCCATTTATATAAGATGATGTAAAATACTAACTAACCTGTAGTGAAATGGAACAAATCAGTGACTTTCAGATGGCTGCCTTCTTATTGTACTTGTAAGCCCTTTACTCTGTGCCTACAAACATTCCAGGGATCTCAGTCATTTTGAATTAGAGCCTCACTTTATGGCCTAATCTAACTTTAACTCCCTCCTTAAAGGCTCTAACTCCAAACAGTCACCTTGGGTGTTAGGTCATCAACATATGAATTTTGGGGAGACACGATTCAGTCCATAACATTCCACCTTCTGCATCCCCCAACTTATTTCCCTTTCTCATGCAAAATATATTCACCCCCTCCCAACAGTCACCAAATTACTAACCCATTCCATTCCAGCATCAACTGTAAGTCTAAAGCCTAAATATCTAAATCAGGTATGAGTGAGACTGTTTGATACTGAGGCAAAATTTCTCTCTGTGTATGTGCTTCCAAAATACAATGGTGGGACTGGGATGGAATAGGCCTTCCATTCCAAAAGAGAGAAACTGAAAAGTTTCTGGGCCCAGTGGGGAGGCTGCATCAACCACATGGTCCTAGGCTGAAGTTGCATCCCCACAATTCTGGGGCACTGGGAGGTGGCAGCCTGGCCTGCTGAAAGCAAGTGGGAGACAGCTTCAGCCTTAGAGCAGGAAACAGCCTTGTCCCTCTCCCACCCCAGACCTGTGCATTCTAGATCTCAGGTAGGAGTGGCAGACCTGCTGATTTCTGAGTCCCCTTCGAGGTCATTCTTCCCTTTTCTTGAAGGAGAATGCACTTTCACAGCCAAATATTTACTGTCGCACCCTGTAGAACCCAAAATGTCCAATAGCTTTCCATTTTGCTCATCTTTGTTCACTTTAGTCCCGTTGTCAGTGTTTCCACTGGTATAGTGACATCTCTATACCTGGTTTCTGCTGAGATGGTCCATAAGCCATACCCATGATCTCTTCATCAAATGATTTTCCATTGTATCCTTGCCTTTCTCTCCAGAACCTACTTTGACCTGGGAATTTTTCCAGTCTTCAAGTTCTGGTTTATTTTTACTTAAGGGTTCCTTAAATTTTGGTTTCACATTTTACCATATGTGTTAAGGAGAAACCAGACAACACCTTCAACACTTTGCTTGGAAATATCCTTAACTTGGGGCACCTGGTGGCTCGGTCAGTTAAGCCTCAGACTTGATTTCGGCTTCAGGTCACGATTTCATGGTTAGGTTCATGGGATCAAGCCCCCACATCAGGCTCCATGCTGATAGCACAGAGCCTGCTTGGGATTCTCTTTCTCCCTCTCTCTCCACTCACCCCTACTCATTCATTCATTCTCTCTCTCTCTCTCTCTCTCTCTCTCTCTCTCTCTCTCTCAAAATAAACTTAAAAAAAAGAAATATCCTCAAATAAATATCCAAGAAATTAAAAGTATATAAGGTATATCACTTCTAACTTCTACTTTCCACAGAACACTAGAGCACAATCCAGCCAAGTAATTTGCCACTTTATAACAGGATTGGCTTTCCTCCAGTTGCCAATAACTTGTTCCTCATTTCCATCTGAGACCTCACCAGCATCACCCTTAATATCCATATTCCTACCAAAAATATCTTCAAGTCAATCTTGGCTGTTTTCAACATAAACCTCAAAATCCTGAGAAACTTAACAGAGGACATGGGGGAGGGGAAGAGGAAAAAAAGAGTTGGAGGGAAGCAAACCATAAGAGACTCTTAAATACTGAGAACAAACTGAGGGTTGATGGGGGATGGTAGAGAGGGAAAAGTGGGTGATGGGCATTGAAGAGGGCACCTGTTGGAAGGAGCACTGGGTGTTGTATGGAAACCAATTTGACAATAAATTATATTTAAAAAAATTCTTCAACTTCTACCCATTACCTACCTCCAAAATCACTTTGACATTTTTAAGTATTGTTACAGCAGTACCCCACTTCTTGTTACCAAAATCTATGTTAGGGCTTCTCCAGAGAGGACCAATAGGATGTGTATATATACAAACAGATTTATTATCTTTTTAAAAAGCTGGTTGCATGGGATTCTAGAGTCTGGAAAGTACAAAATGTGTATTTTAGGCCCTAAGACTCAAGACCCAGAAGGGACGATGGTACAGATGGAGACTGAAGGCAGTCCATTAAATTTCTTCTTGCTTGGGAGGCTGATTTATTTGTTCTATTAGGTCCTTCACCTGATTGGATGAGTCCCATCCACATTATAGAGATAAATCTGCTTTACCTGAAATTCACCAATTTAAATGCTAATTTCATTCAAAAACACTACCCTCCAAGTTGATGCACAAAATTACCATCTCAAGGTTATATTATGTTCATTTTCTTGATTGTGGTGGTAGTTTTAAGGGTGCATATGAATATTATAACTTAGCCAACTGTATACTTGAAATATTTGTAGTTTTTATATGTCAAATATACTTCAATAAAGCTATTAAAATATTAGAAACAAATGATAAGACTATTATACATGCATGTATGAAATAATAGTTTATTGATCAAGACCTATTAGGTGATTTTTAAGAAGGAATCAATGAAGTACCTTGTTGGCAAGCAAAGTTAATTAGAAACAAGTGTTTAATAAAAACCTCTACAAGAAAAGTTAGTAAGTTTGCATCTAACTTTGTATTTACTTTTTATCAAATGATAGATCTTATTAAAATAAACATCCAAAATTCAATGAAATAAGAAAAGGTAAAATATTACTGGCTCATCGCTATGGGTCTATTTTAATTAAATGTGTGTGTTCCTGTACTATGTTAACCTAAAGCTTTGAAAAATTGTGTTTTAGGTCTGTGGCTAACTGAGCTATTTCTATTCAGTTTGCACAACTGGTAGTTTTCCATGATAATTTTTTAACAAAAGATAGCAAGGTTGATAGAGAATCTAACATCCGGCACCACAGATCAACATGAATGCAAGGTAGACTTGGTGAACATCTTTGAGAATTAAGTTGTTAAATTTTGATATTTTAAAAACTCGCAACTGGTTGTTTCTCCCAAGTTGTTTTACATAGGAGTTTAACCTGCTGTTTATCACTTAATATAGCAATACACCACCCAACTGTTAGTCTTTAATTGGTATGAAGTAATTACTTAGCCAAATGGCAGGTCTGAATTGTATAGTGTAATAATTAATGAATATGCCTTGATGTAGTCTGAAGAATTCAATTAGTAAATAAAATTAATTTGGGAAAAAAATCCATGGTTTGGTGAGCCATCTGCATCTGACTTCAAACAATAAACATGATTTCTTATACATACTCTAATTTTCCCTTTGAATGGTCTTTTTATAGTTCTAACATATTACTTGTATACTTATTATTTAAGTCACCCACCTACCTAGAAATGGAATAACCACTCTTTATAAACAGAAGGTATTCATATAGAAGAACAAATTATGTGAATGAGGTATATGTATGTTATTAATAAATGGAGCACAAGACACCCTCTTCTTCGTAGGTACTACCTACTTTGCTTTTTAAATGTCATCCATATTTATCAGACCGCATGGTTCTTGACATTTAGATTTTTTTTTATCAAATTGTAACTGAAGCTTTGACAACAAGAGCTAATTATCAAGAGTCTGAAAGTAACTTCATTTTTTTTTCAAGCAGCAGGCTACAGTAAATGTGTGAATTATCAATCATTTGTGATACTCTGTAGTTTGAGAAATGTTACTATCATAATGTATTTAAAGAACTTATCAGTTCTTAGAAGTTTCTGTGGAAAGTTTCAGTAGTTAAGTTGAATTTATTAGATGAGTTATTCTGTCTGTCTTTCCAAGTCATCTATGTACATTATACTGAGGAATTGTTTTGAAAATCTTCCACAAAACAAAAAGTCTACTTTGAAAGATGAATTTAATAGAGATATGTATTTCCCCATGGAAAAGTGCATTAAAACAAATGTTGTAATGTCTATTGATTATTCAAATTAATCTTTAAAAGTCACATTTCTAAATGGATTAATGATTAGTCAACATTATATAAACTTTAATATCTCTACTAGATATGTTAACACGTTATTTATCAGCAGTAGTAAAATTGTTGTCCTGCTGTTACACCACTTAGGATAATATGTATCAACCAACCTATGTTAATAAATCTCAGGGACCATTGTGTGTGTAGAGAAAATATTTACTAGGAAATTTTGAATAAAAATGGTGAATTTATCAAGAATTGTGAACGATCTTAGGTTTTTACCCTCCATTAAGGTAACAAGTTAGCCTGCCACAGTTTTAAAAGTGCTACTATAAGACCTAAGACTTCTGGACCAATAACTAATAACAGTTTATTTCTCAATAGCAGTAGACAGAGTATCAGTTTGCTTTGGTTTTCTGAGCCTCAATTCTCACAGGGATATATACAGGGGGCCAGTTGACACTTGAATACACAGTAGGTTGCATTATAGGATAAGAACCCTAAGCTTGGGGAACCCAAATACTGTATAATGGGCAGTAAATGTACTGACCTTCGTTCTGGAAAGAGACAGTATCTTTTAATATTCTTTGCTGCTATGGAAAATATATTCAGGAAAAAAAGACAGTGCCTCTGATCTCAAGACATGCAAAAACATCAAAAACCTGTGAAGTATTATCTCCCAATGGTATTCTCTTGTGTTTGTACCTTTAAGTAGTAAACTTCTCTAATGGATATTGATCATGTGACTGATGCAAAAAAAAAAAATAAGGCTTAGTATATTGAAACCTCGGGGATTAAACTAATTCATCAATTCACTTAATATAATTTAGGCATTATATGTAAAAATCATATTTCTATATCAAGGGAAAGTTTATTGTTCTGAACAGTACATAGACTAGTAGTTGTTGCTTAATTTAATAATTCTGGTTTCTGTCACAGATTTCCTTGTTGGGGAGCCTGGATGGCTCAGTCAGTTAAAAATCTGACTTCAGCTCAGATCATGTTCTCAGGGTTTGTGGGTTCAAGCCCCACATTGGGCTCTGTGCTCACAGCTCAGAGCTTGGAGCCAGCTTCAGATTCTGTGTCTCCCTCTTTCTCTACCCCTCCCTGCTTGTACTCTGTCTCTCTCTGTTTCAAAAATAAACATTAAAAATATTTTTAAGCCAGTTAATTTTTCTTATTGAAGTTGTTATTAACACAAATTTTTGTGTTAATACTGAAACTTGAGGGTTGAAAGTGGTTAGCTATATTTAAAACAATGGATAAAACACAATTGAAACATCCACAACCATCTATCTCTCTGTTAATGAACAACTCTTCTTAAAGGGTCTGCTAAAAACCTTTAAGCTGATTAAAGTATCTTAAATGCGAATCTTCGGAGGAACATTTTATTAACTTTAAAATAATTCTGAGCAGCAACTATGCACTAAGAAAAATGTAGCTGCAAAGGAATTATACTAAAACCAAGCATATGTTAATATAAATAAGATGTGAAGAAAAGCTCAGGTAGACAATGGAATGAAAATCAGAGCCTGGAAATGACCAATATTTGGTATTTGGGGGACACTCCTTGAGTATGGTTTAATACTGTGCTATGGATGGGACAGTTAGCTCTTTTAGACAGTCCAGAATCTTCTCTTTCTTAACTAAAGACATGGTGGTTGTCCTAAGTTTTTGCCCTAACATTCAGTATTCTCCTGCTTTATTCTTGTGTGTAAAATAGGGGACCCACCAGTAGGAACCACCAGGAATATCAGGACTGAGATAGAAAGCCATCTTTAGGGAGTTGTGTTCAAGCCAAGCAAACTGCTGAATGTGCTGGATATCAAGGAGAACAACTCACCATGGGATGCTTGGTCAAAGCCATTGCCCAATAAGTGCAGTCTTTTTCTAATGGACTTAACTCAGTTGGATACGCTCTTGTAATGTTCAGTGAGCTATGCACAAGGATTTAAATAGAAAACTCTTGATTCTTTTCCCCAGTGTATATTCTTGCTTCCCTTGTCATAGATTAAAAATAGAAGTGCAGATTTACTTCCATGCCTCTGTTCTAATCATCTACATGTCTGTTTTTCTGCCAGTACCATACTGTTTTGATTACTACAGTTTTATAGAGTATATTGTGAAATCTGGGATTGTGATGCTTGTAGCTTTGCTCTTAAGAGATGATTGATTCTGAGGGTAATGAACATGATATGGTCATTTGAGTTATTTCTTAACCTGAGTCAAATTGTGCCTTTTTATTTCTATTTTCCTTGAGGCTAATGCACATTGAAGTCACGGAAACTATGAATAGGCTCCAGTGACCACTGCTGAGATGGCTTCCCACACATGCTCACTTCTCCCTATCCTAATAGAATACACTCTCATTACCTAACATACTGAGTGTAGATCATCTCCTCAAGGAAAAAGAGTTTCCCTGATACACAAGCATAGGATTATTATGACTTACGTATATAGTTTACTTTATGGTTAATGTAATGATAAGTACATACAATATTGCATGTGCTATATAACATAACATCTGTTGTAATTTCCAAAACCTCCTTTGTAGGAATTATTGGAAATGTTACTTGTGGCTGAAGTAAATTATGTCCATGTCGAACTTCTAGCATTCAAGGGCTCTTCTACATCAATATCTTTTCTCCAGAAACACACCTAATGTTAGTTGGAGAGGATTCTGTCTCTAGATCTGAAATTATTCAAAATCTTATTTTAAGTAGGGAAGCCTTGGAGACTGAATTTATATAACTCTGGGTAACTATTTTCAATTGTGTGTTTAATTGCCCCAAAAGTAACTAGTTTTCCCTTTTCAATATAATTTTCAAAATGTCTGCTTCAATCTCCCTTCCCCCATCCACCACCTAAAAAGTTTTGTTGGACATTCCATACAACACTATAACTTTTTTTTTTCCTATTGGAATACTTTCCCTATATTAAAAAAAAAAAATCACTGCAGGAGACCTCCTTTTCTCTAAATCTGTAACCTATTTATGCAGCTGCAATCCACAGAAGCAGAGGTAGGGTGGAGGGTAGGTTTTTTTGTTTTTGTTTTTGTTTTGTTTTGTTTTAATCTCTTCTCTGAACATTTTTAAGGAGGGATTATCTCATGGAGGTCCAACTTAAATTCTTACTATGTGCACAAAAGTGTGATTTCCTGTGAATCACTCCATTTTACATTTCTTCTGGTTTTAGCACTATCTCCTCACCCTCATAGCACTGTTTTTATTTAATTATTTGAGGATCTTTGGTACTTAGGTCCTAATTTTTTTAGGTTAGTACATTAAAGTAACATTTTGCTGTACAACTTTTTTGTAGATGTCAAGGAAAGTAGGGAAAATAACAAATCTACCAATGATAAAAATTACTTGGCTATTTAAGATGAAATTGAAGGTGTAATTTTAACATTAGCACTCTACGCACTTGATAAGTTCTCAACCTAAGACCAGCTAATGCAAATTCCTTACATGTTTTTACCTTTGACCTAATTTGGTAATTTTTAATATTTTTGTCTAATCATCTGTTAAAATTAAAAAGGGAGTAATATATCTTAATGGAAACATAGGCTCAGGAATTAGACAAATTGAACTCAAAGCTTGATTCTCACATCATTATGTGTGCAAACTTGGGAAAATTGTCATGTCTTCCAAGCCTCAGTTTCAATATCTGTAAATTAGGACAATAATACCTAGTTTGGATAGATTTTGAGATTTGTGTCATTATGGGAAACAATACAAAGTACATTCTTTGCTCTCAGTAAATACTTAAGAAACGAAATTTGATATGAAAATGGATTTTTCCCATTCCCTTGCATATTGCATATTCTTTCTTTTGACATTTGGTAATCAGTCCCTTAAGAATCCAAGTTATCTTTAATATAAAGGGATATGTCATTATTTCACCCAGGCTTTTTTTTCTGTCATATTAATATTATCCATGGTTTAAGTTTCCTTTCTTTTCCGTTGAATCTCGGTGTGTGTGTGTGTGTGTGTGTGTGTGTGTGTGTGTGCGCGCGCGCGCGCGCGCACGCGTGCGCATGCATGTGCACATGTAAGCATTCACGCACACACAAATAAAATAAAACATCTGGATAAAAGACATAGAAAATGAAAAGTCATTTTCTCTGGGAAATAGGGCAGCTGGGGGGCAGTTACTGTAACCATATGTAATTCTGCACAGTATATAGTTTTATAATATGACATTAATGCATAATAGTATGTCATACTTTACTATTAAAGTGATATTTAAGCTAAGAGGAAATGCTGGCTTTGTTTTCCTGTAACTCTTTGGCTTTGAAAATGTTGAATTTCTTAACAATATTAACTACCTTTAAATTGATGCAGTGACTATCTTTGCTCTCCCTATAGCCTTTGCACCATCTATCAATCTTTTAAATCAGGAGACAAAATCGTGTTACTTTATTATATTCTGCCTCTTGATGTCCCAGTTGAAACACTAATTTTAAACTTCTCACCAGGAAGACTGTTACTTAAAAAGAAAAAAAAACATGATATTCTATAATGGAAACTGAAGTTTATCATAGTAGTAACAAGTATTCTACAGCAATAATTTCCTTTATTTAGATTGCATGTGGTCATAAACAAGGAATTGATTCTACACAAGCCTACTTATCGTTCCTATGGGTCCAGGGAAGCGTTGTAAAGTAGGTACTATAGTAAAAAAAATTTCCTATGCCGTGTGTGTCTCATAAGATATTGCAGTTTTGTAATCTCCAAGGAGCCTTTAAAAAATAGATTTTCTTTATGGCAGGCTTACTATGCAATTCTTTTTTGATTAGAGTTTCCTTTTCTTCCCCCAATCTTTCAAAGGTAGCAACACCTGAGTTCACAAAAAAGTGTCATGGTTATTCTTCATTATGTAATGTTTATAGACAATAAGCTTTTTATTCTCATTTTATGACTAAATGATAGATGTTCAAAGCAAGACTGCTATGTAGCCCATATGCACAGTTTTAAATCATGCCAGATGTTCCAAATATTAGAATTTATGACAATTTTTGAACTAGAAGAAAAAGAACCACAGCCATTAGCTCCTGCTCCAGCATTCTGTCCATCTGATGAAGTAACATTTGAGCAGTATAGACCTTCTGGATTCTTCATGTGCTTCTGTTGATAGGTATCACAGTCCTTTTTAAATATTTTAAATATCAAGGTATTTTGATAGGAAGTTAAATATACATTACACATTGATTTTTTTAGAATTTTTTAATTAGAAAGTATACAGAAAAATTTAAGAAAACCTTTGCATGCAAGTGAAAACTGCATGTAATGTAGATTAACATGTCCGTTTTGATAGGTATAAAGTAGGAGAAGAAAACCCACAAATTGCCAAAACTACCTTAGATTAATATCATGTAAAGGTTTCATATTTGATATTGAACAATTCTGTTTTTAAAGTTGTGTTTATTCGCCTGATTCTTTTTTTACATGTCATTTTTTATTGGAATATACTTAACCATACATTATATTAGTCTCAGGTATACAACACAATGATTCAACAATTCTATACAGTATTCACCATGGTAAGTGTAGTCCTCATCTGTCACCAATGGTATTACAAACTTATTGACTATATTTGCTATGCTGTACTTTTCATCTCTCTGACTCATTTATTTTATAACTAGAAGTCTGTACCTCTTGATTCCGTTTACCTATTTCACCTCTTCTCCCACCCACCTCTTCTCTGGCAACCACCAGTTTGTTTTCTGTATTCAAGGGTCTGGTTTTTGTCTCTTTGTTCATTTGTTTTATTTTTTAGATTCCACATATGACTGAAAACATACGATATTTTTCCTTCTCTGACTTATTTCACTTAACATTGTATTCTCTAGATCCATCCATGTTGTTGCAGATGGCATGATCTCATTCTTTTTTATGGATGAGTAATAACGAAACCACAATGAGATATCAGATTATATCTGTCAGAATGACTAAACTCAATGAAAAAGTGTTGGTAAGGATGTAGGAAAAAGGGACCCCCCTCTGCACATTGGTGG
This sequence comes from Felis catus, assembly GCF_018350175.1. NCBI lineage: Eukaryota > Metazoa > Chordata > Mammalia > Carnivora > Felidae > Felis > Felis catus. Next base: position 102,060,038 of record NC_058374.1, read on the forward strand.
GAATGGAAACTGGTACAGCCACTGGGAAAGCAGTATTGAGGTTCCTCAAAAAATTAAAATTAGAAATACCATATGATTCAGTAATTCCACTACTGTGTATTTACCCAAAAGGGGGGAGGGGAAAACACTAATTCAAGAAGATGTACACATCCCTATGTTTACTGCAGCATTACTTAAAATAGTAAAGATATGGAACGAATCCCATTGTTCATTGGTAGATAAATGGATAAAAAATATATAGTGTATATATACAATGGAATGATATACCTGATTCTTACCTGGCATGTTAAGGTCTCTAAATTTACAGTTATTCATATACTTTACTTCCCATACTCTTTCTTGTCTTAATTCCATAATTCTCCTTTACCTCCACATTTCTGAGCACCTAATAGTGCCCTATTCTAGTTGATGCTCTATTCCATCTCTGGACTGATCTTGACAACCCGGGGATTTCTGTTGATGCTGAAAATAATTCATCTCTCTGTGATAAATATGTAATTTAATGAGAAGCAAGAGAATAAGTCCAAAGCGAAAAGATGAGTGTCATGGTCAAAATGATTTTTTTCTTTTTCTGATTCTGAGGCTCTCTTAGTTTGTTTGGTTGAAAAAGAAATCTGGAGACAATACAAGAAGAGATCCAGTTTGTTATATAAATGACTCCCTCATTTAAGTTGATTTTTATTTTACTTTCAAACATTAAATAATTAAACCAGAATGCAAAGTTTAAGCTGATCCACTAATGCTCTATATTCCCTACAATGATCATCATTACATATCTTTACTATGGGTATAAAATTAGATGATTTCTTCTCTAGCTTAATGTGAATATTTAGTATATAGTTTACAAGTGATCATTACTCATGGAAAAAGTCTACTTGGTGAAACTGAGCAGCTTCCAAAGTGGTACTATTAATGGTTGCTTCAGACCAACTCATCTCAAAAAAAAAAGTTGACTGATCTGTAACTGTAATTTTCCCAACAAAATTAACTGGCAGTAGCCACTTAAATTTCTGGAGAGTTTTGCTTTTTGAAGGTAAAACATTCTCTCAGCCGCCAAAGTTCAGCTTTATGCCAAGACAGTAAAGTACTAAATTAAATGCCATTCTCATTTTAAACAATTGAGAAGAAAAGCCAGCTCTTACTGAGTAAATTAAACAAAAGACTTTGACATCAGAGGATCACTGAGGAAAATGCCCAAACAAAAGCATGTTCAATGTAACTCAGTAAATCCGTGAAAAGCCCCGACCAAAGACAAAAACATATTGTAGTATTTTAATATACTGTGGGATTTTTTCAATTTACATAAACTGGATTAAAAAGGGTTGGAAGTGTAGGAGTTTTTATGCAATAGCTTATCTACAAAAGCAACCAATAGAAGACTTACACATCTTTGTAAAACTTACCTTTCCACAAACCTTCGTGATTGTACAGATTCAGGCTACTCAAGGAGATTGTAGTTCACAGAAACCCTTGATTTGACTTGACTCTGCAGATCAAAGGAGATGCTGCCATAGCCTAGCTGGTGATCAAACAGTCCTCTTTGCCCTGACTCACAACCAGGTGTCCATGGCAATGCAATTAGCACAGCATCCTTTGAGATAAAGGAATGAAGAAGTAGGCTATGTAGCTTCAACGTTTTTGCCGTATGCAGTCAGTCTCTCTCTCTCTCTCTCTCTCTCTCTCTCTCTCTCTCTCTCTCTCTCTCTCTGTCATCTCCTATCTGAGAATCAATGAGTAGAACTAAATTAGCAGATAGATCACCTCAAAAAAATGTACAATTATCCTGGAACCATTAATCAGTCTTGACACGAGCCTTAACCTTGCACTGAATTTCAGAACCAAAGAATGGGATTTGAGGGAAATGGACTAAAGACATGCTATCATCTATTCCCTGAATTCTCAAAAGATTTAACCTCCTATTAAATAAAGTCATCAAGTAGTCATTTATTTTGTTCCAGGGAGAATATAATAATTACCTATCATAAAAGTTTTCCATCTCTTACATCATTTGCAGATCACCTTTTCTCTCTTTCTAGAACATGGTCTATAAATTTTTTTAACGGTACTTAGAGACAACACTGAATAGCAGAAATTTCAGTGAAATGCAGAATGAGAAGTCTAGATACCTGTTCTGGCTCTGATACTCAAAAGCGCTATAACCCTTTTTACAAGGCACTTCATCCCTTTTGGCCTCTGTTTTCTCAATTGAAACAGAAGCAGGTCAAACCAGGTAGCTTCTACTACTTTTCCTAGTTTCAAATCTTCATAATTTTTTTTTATTCATATTATCTCTGATATAGGGGGATAGCATTTGTGTGTCATTTACCTATTGTTTCTTGGCTCCAACCCCACCACTAAAAACTCTTGCTCTCTGATGCTCAGAGCCAGGGCTCTGCAAGACCCATTTTTTCTTTTCCCATCTGGTTTCCTGATAGATTGTCTCAAGAGAAGGAACTGGAGGAAGACTGTGAGGCTGAAGGAAGGATATGGGACTTGCTTTTTCTCTTTGTTTTTTGTTCATGAGCGAGGTCTGGCAATCCTACTTTGCCTTAGCATTGATTCCAATTTCCAACCTCTTTTAAAACTCCTTCTTTTTCAGCCCTCTATGTTTAGCCGTATATTTCCCTGTATTGAATCCCTCATTGTGCTTTCTGATGTTCTGTCTGGAGCTAGACTGGTACTTAGAGCATGGTACAATGGATATAGCCATCGGTATCAAGAGGACAGGAGACATGTCTATCCTCATCTCATTCAGTACTGCATTCATGGTCTGAAACATAGTAAGCTCTCAATACATTTGGAGTAAAGATAGACTTTTAAAGACAGGTGACCTTGATTCAAACCCTAGCCTTACCACTTAAAAGTTCTGTCATCCTGGGAAAATTTCCTAACATGTTTGACCCTCAATTACATAATCTAAAGAACAGAAAAATACAAATTGTGTTAGTAATTCCTGATTACTTCAAAAACTGACTTAAAGGATTGGGTTTTTCTTGCAAACCTTAGTATCCCCAACATTCAACAGATTATCTGGCTCATGATTGATATTCGATAAATTTGTTCTGAATGAAAGGGTGAAATTTGCATGTAATTAAAAAAAAGTTACAATTAGCCAGAATAGGATAGATACTTTAAAAGTTTTGTCTATACCATCTTAATATATTTTTTAAGAGTAGGTATTTCCCAAAGAATAAAAGGTATGTGGGCCAGGACCATATTTTCCCCAGTACTGTGTTTTTCATGCATATCATTGCACCTGGGAGCATCAGTGTTTACGAATAGTTGAATGAAGACTGTTGCTAATAGAGCTCAACCACAGTAAGTGCCACATCTTCATCCTGGGTGCAATCATCTCCCTTTTTTTATTACTCTAGCTGCTCTCTGTATGACATGGCAAACTTGTATGTAAGAGATTTGCTGCCTGTGTTCAAAACCAATTTCCACAAATTACTAGCTGTTAACTGCTCAGTTCCACAGCTTTCTCATATGTGAAAGGTACTATTACAACTTCCAATCCCATAGAGTTGTTTCGAGGATTAAATAAATTACTACATCAAAAGCTTTTAGAGCATTGCCTAATATTTAGTAATCACTAAACAATACCAGCTATTGTTCTAGAGCTAATTCAGAGCTGCTAAAGTCTGACACTTGTAATAGGTAAAGTATAGATTATAAACAAGCCAATTACTGAGTTAAGTATACTCTAGAAAAATAGTTGTTGAGAGCATTCTTTTGATCTTAATAAGATTCTTAGTCTTTATGAATAAAAACTCATTTATCAAAGTGTGGTGAAAGGATAAAACATAACCTTAGCAATATCAGGTTCAAATGAAACCCTGGAGAATAGGACATAGTGTGCAAATCCAAGAAGAAAAAATAGGAAATTAAAATTCTCATTTTGCTATATTTTAGACAAATGATATCATTCTTGGGGACTACTATCAATGCTGTCCCTGAACCCTGTAACTATTTCACAGATACACTCTCAAAATTATTTTTGAGCACTCACTAGAGTCCTTAATTTTGCTAGTGAACACACCAAGTTGTGTCATAATCCAACAGAAATCCACACTGGAAACCTGGCAGCCTTTTTCATTCTCACCTTGTATACCTAACTGGTCCCTAAGGGTTAAACAAATGAACCAAAGATGCTGTCTGTGCACTGGCCCCTAGATTCTTTATTTCTTCACTGCAGGCTGAGACCTGTTAGTTCAAAAGCCTGCTAGCACCAAACTCAAATTTTCACACATCTGATTATTTTTAAAATAGCCCGACCAAGCAGTTTTTAGTCATTTAGAGCCTAGTGCTCTACATACCCCACAGACCTCACCCTACATCGGCTGGCCACTGATGTAGTTCAAAGACCCCAAGCTGCTAAAGTCCTTCAGAATTCTCTAAATCAGACTCTACGACTGAGCTGGTGAGAGACCTCACCCATACACATAAGACCCCTCTCAGATTTCCATCTTACTTGAGAGGTTGCTTGCTCTGAGTCTCATCTCATCTCATCTGAGTCTTACGAGCTTCTGGGTGGTCTTGTGCTGGGAAGAATTTCCCCTCTCATGTGACTCCGCCCACATGCCTTGTTGCGTGTTACTACATCTCACCATCATCTTTTTCCTTAATCGGCTCTCAGATCTCACTCTCTCCCTCTCTCTCCCCCCTCTCTCTCTTTAACATTTCTAGGACGCCCCCTTTAGTTTTTACCCTGGTCACAAGTGCTATTATTTAAGACTTAACACCTTTAGCCTCATCTTTTAAAATACGCTCAGAACTGGTTTCCCCACTTCGGTTTCATCCTCGTATTATTGTCAGAATGGCCTTCGCAAACATAAACCTGATCATTTTAGGTACTATTTAAAGTCTTTCATTAGCTGACTAAATACCGTGGCTTTGTTGAACTGAAATGGGCAATACAAATGTCTATTTCTAAACTTCTAAGGTAAATAACATCTGCATATAAATATACATGATAACTTAAACTATAAAATACAAAAGTTATAAATGATGTGAAAACATGCAGAATGACCATTTTAAAGGAGACAAATTATTGTTAGTCTGTGATATGTAAAAAGGCCTTCAAAGAAATTTTCAAAGATGCTACTAAAATAACATATTAGATTTAAAATTATGTGAAGTATATTACAGTGATTTTCAAATAGGTGTCTGTTATATCAGTGTTCATGAAGAGAATTGTCACTCATTTATAAAAGGGCTCAAAAGGCACAGGATTTTAAAAGGTAGCAGAAAAAAATGGAAGTCTATCTTCCAAATGTGCAAATTTACATGCTCATTGTAGTGAAAGTTATGAGTTAGGTTGAATTCATTTGTCAGGTTGGATTCATTTGTCATTTAAGAATTCATAAATCAATCGTGAAAATGTAGACAAATTATGTTGTGAAATTATTAATTCTCTTTTACCAGATAATTCTCTAATATCTGGAATGTTATGTATGTTACAAAGGTCAAATTCCAAAGCTGTCCTTCAATGTTCACCCATCTCTTTTAACATCCAATTTCTGATTTTGTATTCTTTACTAAGCTCTGTTGTTGTTGATAGAAAAACAAATAGAGGGGTGCCTGGTGGCTTAGTTGATTAAGCGTCCAACTTCAGCTCAGGTCATGATCTCACAGTTGTGAGTTCGAGCCCCGTGTCGGGCTCTGTGCTGACGGCTCAGAGCCTGGAGCCTGCTTTGGATTCTGTGTCTCCCTCTGTCTCTGCTCCCCATCCCCACTGATGCTCTGTCTCTCTCTATCAAAAAATGAATAAATGTTAATTTTTTTAAAAGAAAAACAAATAGAAAAGATCCCTGACCTACAGCAGTTTATATTCTTTTACAGGGGGAAAAAACATATCAACAAATAATTCTGTGGCTAAGTGAAAATGACTATAGAGAGTTTTGTTTATACAAGACACAGGTATGGTTTAAAGGAGTCAACCCCCTCTGGATAATCAACCCCCTTCTAGTGACTGGAGAGAAAGGTTGTAAAGAAGAAAATTTTGGCCCAAATCTTACAGGGAAATTCATCAAGACAATTTGATTGCAAACTGCTGCCAACTAGAGATTAGCCTGTCCCTTGGCCTTAATTAGTAAATAACTTGACATAGAGTGAAAAGTATTATCTCTAATAGGTGTATGCCATTTTACTTCTCCATAAAACAGTATGTAAAATTCTCACAATTTATAATTTAAAGGAGAAAAATATATGCACTGAAGGGATTAAATATGATAGAAATCAACTGTGCCTCTATTTCCTCATTTGTAAAATAGGAATGCAAAGTCATATATAACATAAGGTTATGGAAAGGATTATTACTAAAGCAAAGGGCTTAAGAGAGTACCTGACACACAGTAAACTCTAGTTAAAATCATTTGTTATCATTAACATCCTCCTCATGGTTCCAGTATTCAGAATGCTCACACATATTTTGGAATGACTCTTTAAAGGAGACAAAAGAGACTGACAGTATTTTTTGTGTTCTGTTACTTCTATTATATTTCTTGTTATCTTAGTATAGAAGTAATAGTAATTCACTATAGGATATACGATAAAATGATTTTATTTGCAACACATTACTTAAAGGTTAAGGTGGTCTGAGATGGTTTGTATCCAACTTATAACATCCTGAATGAAGGGGCTAAGATGGCATCCGGAAATAAGTCGCTCCTATGACTTCTAGCCCTAGTAGGTAGAGTGAGAAGAAAAAAATGGTTTGAAAGGTATTAAGCTAGGGTCACCTGGCTGTGTCGATTGGTAGAGCATTTGGCTCTTGATCTTGGCTGAGGTCATGAGTTCCAGCCCCACATTGGGCATAGAGTTTACTTTAAAAAAAAAAAAAGTACTGAGCCAGAAGCTAGTCTGTGAAAAGCCCTTCCAAACTTAGAGCTCATATGTGAGAGAAACCTGACAAATGCTTTTCCAAGTTAGATGAAGATTCTAAAAATCTATGTAATATTGACAACAATGGGTTGCAAATCTAAAACATTTCTAAACTATCAATAAAAAAATTCAATCTACTCTGATAGTTTTTTTTTAGTTTTCTTTTAATCTCTCTATAGAAAATGATTTACAGAATTGTTTTCATAAGAAGATGCAATCAAGAAGTATGCAGCCAAAATTTGTAGAGAATCAGTATTATAAAGGTAGTGTTATTTAATGAATGTAAATACTGCTTTATGTCCTCATTTTGGGGATATTTGCAGTCCTAATCAGCTTTTAACAAGTTGTACTTTATTTCAATTCCTTTTCTCTCTCTCAATAAGTAACCGTGTTGTGACAATTTTTTTGGCATTTTTATATTTTTATATATTTTAAATATAAAAGGGCCCTCAAATTGTCTTAGTCCGGGGCGCCTGGGTGGCTCCATTGGTTGAGCGACCGACTTCGGCTCAGGTCATGGTCTCACAGCTTGTGAGTTCAAGCCCTGCGTCGGGCTCTGTGCTGACAGCTCGGAGCCTGGAGCCTGCTTTGGATTCTGTGTCTCCCTCTCTCTCTGCCCCTCCCCCACTTGCACTCTGTCTCTCTCTCTCTCTCTCGCTCTCAAAAATAAATAAACCTTAAAAATAAATAAATAAATTGTCTTAGTCCTGGGCCTCTCTGCTGAATGCTGTTTTTACAGCTGATTTACAGAAGAGGAAACTGAGGCACAGAGCCAAGAGTCACATGGTTAGCAAGTGACAAGGCAGGATTACTGCTATGAAGGGATAAATGTGATGAGAAATATAAGAATAACAACTGGGAATAAGGAACCCAGGGAACACAGATCCAATGTCCAATAATGGAAAAAAAGAAAAGAACAAATAATTCAATTATATGAATTCAAGGCCAGAGAGTCATGTCTTTGCATCCTGAGCAGGTTGATAGAGGGAGCAGAGAGCCGCAGAAGTTGGCAGACTTAGCGAGGAGGTGCTCTGAGGACACTTTGGGAGGAGGTGGAGGTGCAAAGCAAAGCCAGGAAAGGGAGGCAAAGAGAGGGAATAAGAGCAAGATGAGGATGAAAGGAAAAAGAGAAAAAATAAAGCTTTTGGTTTGACTGAACAATCTGCTAGGGTTCTGCCTCCAAAGAATAGACGCCTACTTGCAAGTTTGTTTTTGAGTAATATTGTGTGAGGAACATATGTGAAGCATCTAGTGAAAATTTAATATTTGGCTCTCTTAATGTTATTTCACAGTTAAAAATATATATAAAATAAACTTGAATACAAGAGAGATGAAATGAAAAGAGTAGTTGTTCCAGGTCTAAGTAAAAATCACATAAGGTTATTCAAAATTTTGTAATCTGTTACAGAATAAGATCATCATAGCCTAATTGGAGTTTTAAGTCAAAGCTCAGAACTTTTGAGGGACCTTTACATTTAGTAGAAATCGATTTAAATAATGAAGGGTCCGCTAATCAAGTGATTATATGGCCACAGAGCACCACCAGGACAAAGAAAATCTGATGAAATCTTTTATCTAGATCAGTTAAGTATGTGTTCAACTATTTCCATTTTTTTTTTTCTATCCTAAATCGGCTGATACAGGATATCTTAATCGAAGGCGGAGCCATTAACCAGAAAGCTGTTTGTAATATTGGCGATTTTTCCCCTCATTTATTCACTCATTCATTCAAAAAACATTCAATACCACTTGCGCTACACAAACAATGGGTAGCAAAACCAGGCACAATTTTTGCCCTCAAGGAATTTACATAGTAATAGACGTTAAATAGTTACATAAATGAAATGAATGTATGACTGCATTGTGAGATCAATGTTCTAAGGGAAAGTAACTGAACGAGTAAGGTGTGTCTATCTAAAGCAAATGATGGAGAGAGAATATTCTAGTAGAGTGAGCCAATCACTTTAAGGTCATTGTGCCTTAGCCTAATAACAAAGTAATTTAAAGGTGAAAAATGGATTGAAAAGGAAAAAAAAAAGCAGATGTGATGAAGAAAAAGTAGCTGCAGGGCGCCTGGGTGGCTCAGTCGGTTAAGCGGCCGACTTCAGCTCAGGTCATGATCTCACAGTCCGTGAGTTCCAGCCCCGCGTCGGGGTCTGTGCTGACAGCTCAGAGCCTGGAGCCTGTTTCAGATTCTGTGTCTACCTCTCTCTCTGACCCTCCCCTGTTCATGCTCTCTCTCTCTCTGTCTCAAAAATAAAAAAAATAAAATAAAGAAAAAGAAAAAGTAGCTGCAGGTGGTAAGTGCGGTAGGACAGAAGAGAAAGGGCGGCAGCTTGGATTAGGTGGTAATGTTGGAGATTGAGAGAAATGGAAATATTCAAGAAATATTTAAAAGATGAAATATTTTAAAAATTATGGATAAATTGGAGGCGACAGGTGTTGAAAAGGTGAGCAGTGTCAGAAATGACTTTCAGATTTTCAGTTCACGCTTCTGGCTAGATGTTTCACGTACTAAGATGGAAACACACCAGAAAGGTAGGGTGAAAGGATGGTGGAGATAAGGAAAGATTATTTTAGCGGATTACTCTGGACTATGCCAAAGATCTGCTAATACAACATTACTCTAGGACTCAAGCCTCTACACTAAGCCACAGTTACCTCTAATGATAAATGACCATATAGGCATAAATCACTTAGTAGTAAGGTGTATTTCATCATCTTCACAGATAATTCTATAACAGGACCAAGGGAAGTGTGACAGCACAGATTACATTCTGTTCTTTAATTGGATGGTTTCTTCTGGCTCATATAATTGTTAATTTGGTAGCAGAATGGAAACAGAATATGGAAACATATATGCAAGAACAAAGTTGGCCTTTTAAAAATCTATGCTAAGTGTGTTTTTCTTTACATTATTCCTAGGTAGCCTTCCTGGAAGATATAGTCAGTTTACTGTAATCAGTTTATTGATCTCCTTTCCCAACATAATTTAAATAGAGTAAGACGTTTCCACTTAACAAAAAAAAAAAACAAAATCTAGTTATTTTTCATACTTGGCTACAAAGTTGTTTATTTGTAAAGAGAGCCACGAGAAGAAAAATATCCTTACATATTACAAAACTACATTTTTACACAAGCCTCACTTTTTTGATGCTTAATGGCATATAAAACATGAGAATTATTTATTTCTGTTTAATATTCAATAGAATTCAGCTTCTGTCAAAAGACAATGTATTTGTTAACATGTTCTGAATATAATTCCAGCTATTATAGCACCATGACTTTGCAAATTTATTTTAGTTCTATAAGTGTGGGTTCTAAGAACAGATTCTGAATACACGTCAAGATTCTGATTGAATCACTTTATTTCCTACAGTGTTAAAAACTCAATGGCTCATGGTGTTTTAACAATGAGAGCTAATTTCAGATGAGATCCTCAAGGCCCAGAGAAATGAAGCAAGCCTTGTACAGCCACATAGGAAGTTCCTGACCCGATCAGGTCACTGATTGTTCTATGTACTATGCCCTGCTTCTCCACTAACATTGGCTCCTGAAGCCATTTTATTTAACACTCACTGGATGCTACATAAATTCCTTGATAGAATCCCCAATGTTCATTCTCTTCTAATCATCCCACTTTTATAAAGGATGGGGCTAAGCCATAAAGAGGTTAATACTTTACCCCAATAAACTATATTCCAACCTAGGAGGTCTGACATGTGCAACAGCACAGTTGACCAATATACTCACCTGCCTTTTTAGAGATGCTCCTGAAAAAACTAAACCTGAAAATGCTGCCTCTTTTCTAATAATTTATTTTATATAAAACGTGAAAATATGAGTACTCAATTCCATTAACGTGAATAATTAAAACATGTTCAAGGATATTTTTCATTATTAAAATATCAGAAACTCCCACAAAACCTCAGCCAATAATCTCCTAAACTTAACATACTTACCTCTTCATAAATTAACATTTTTGATATTCTTTAGAGGAATTCTTACTACTATGACTATTGAGCCAAGTGTAAAGTCAGCATCGAACTTCCTAATAGCCTTTAGAGTAGAAGAATTTAATTCATCAAAGGTTCCAGTCTGGTTAGTTTCCTTCTTTTTCATAGTCGGAAAGTGGTAAAGTAGAAAAGAAAATCCAAAAAGGCTTACAAGCTTATCATAATGTACTTATTTGATTTACATTCTACTTCACTTTTTCTTTTAAAGACTTTGGTTTAGACATCATTTTTATTGTTGCAGGTATGTATAGAAGAAAACATTTTGAATGAACCAAATTAAAAACCCTTGATGTTTCTTGATTTTTTCCACCATAATATTCTCTAGAGACCTTGAACCTCTGTTAGAACCATAGAAAGGATGTGGTAAAAGAGAAAAATAACTGTTGAACTAGGTGCTAGGTATTTTCACATAAGTTATCTCATTTTTTCCCACAGCTCTAAGACGCGCATGCGTTTTCTTCATTTTACCAATAAGGAAACTAAGGCACAAAGAGGGGAAAATATGACACACAGCCAATTATAAGCAAATGGAGGCTCCAGAACCTGGAATGTGCATATAACTGAAGCTTTCCCTACTGCTTGGAGCCACATAGTCTGCAGCTGTATAGATAGTTTCTAAAATTTTCCAGGAAAAGAAAAGTCAGGAAATTTTAGATTAAGGGATCAAGAGCGTTTTGCAAGAAAGTGTGTGGAAGGGAGAGATGTGGAGGCATCATGGGTATAAGAGAACAGCTGGGGAAAGAGACAGACAGAGACACATCACACTGTGGGTAATGGGGAGTGTGAAAAGGATAGCCAAGAGGGAACCGAAAGGAGAGGGAAGAGAAAGACATTTTCTAGGAGTTACTCTGTGGCATAGGTGAGAGATAGGGAATATCTAATGATAAGATGTTAAAAATCATCTTCACAATTCATTGACTATATTTAAAGCCTGAGCCAAGATTTAATTTTTTTTCTGATAGAATGGTGTTACTAATTTTAATGTAATTTTGCCTACACTATGGACCATGTGGGCCATCAGTTTTATTAGCGTCACATATTAATGATCTATACTGATAATAAACTTATTCATAGGCATTCCCCCATTTACCTCCTGTCTTTTCTTTCCCCTTTCTGTGTCCCATAGGGAAAGAGAGAGAAGAAGATAAAGGCTACCCTAGACTTAGAAACATATGTATAGTATTTTCTTACACTATAGAAATTGGTGGAAATACAACAGATGAGCATTTTGGCTAAACTGAAGAAAGTTGACTTTTCATATAGTTTGAATTGTTTAAGTATTACTAAAAGTAAGGTTATTAGGTACTACCATATGGATCTGACTGGATATGGAAAATATGCTTCTCTCCTTCCCAAAAAATTTTCAGACATTCATCTTTCTACTATTTCCTTTTCCTCAACTTTCCATGCCCATTACCTATTCATCTGTGTATCTTTTGTTGGTCAGTTTCTTGATGTTATTCATCTATCCACTTAACAAAAAGGAATAAGTAGCTACTACGTGCCAAATTGCACGTGAAGAATTCCCTCCTACTCCTAGACCATTTCTATGCTGCTCTATGAACTGGTTATCTCATATTTACCAACAGAGTAACTATAGAGTGAATTTTAGAGTCCCTTCCTTCCCCTAATGCTGAACTATCTACTATCTCATCATAGAGAGATGGTTAAACAGCTTTGGCCCAAGAAAATAGGTTGTATTTTTAAGCAGAAAATATAAAGTGGCTTTTAGGAAGTTACTCCTTTTCAAATCAAACAGCTTCCCTAGACTAAGACTTAAAATTGGCCTAGAAATTTGAAGAGAGCTTTTCAGTTTAAAAGAAAAATGTAGAAGATTGAGGAACCCTTCTCAAATTGTGGATTGCACGGGGGAATAAAAATATTTGTGTTAAATGAGTTCTCCAAATGCCCTTATTCTCAGCCACATCTGATTTAGTGTGCTGGAGATCAGAATACATAGCCTGCCCCACCATCCTTGTAAGATACGTCACAGTACTAACAACAATCCATTCTTAAAGAGCAAGTGTGTTTGCTTACATATAGCAGCAGACGATTGTAGATACCTTAGGAAAACATCTGAAAGAATAATAGAGTCTTTAAATGAGATAAGAAGGACTTTGATTTACAATTTTGAAAATATATCTGCAAATATTTAACATTGTACTTACAGAGACTTTATGTAATCTTGTCAAGTGTTCATAGAGCATTTTTAAAATATTGACCCAATAGTTAAAAAATAAGAGCTTATACTAAGGTAGAGAAAACCATTAAGAAAATTTCCCAAGGTAGAAATTTGACTAGCTGCATTCTCTGACCATAGTAACATAACACTAAAGTACAATTTCTAAATTTTGCTGGCAAATAGTTACAAAAACTTAAAAATTGTCTTAATTCTCAGTAGCAGAAAAAGGAATTCAAATTACACCAACACATTATTCATAGTTTAGTTTTAAAACATTGCATGTGAAAATTTGGACAATAGTGAATGTCAAGTTAATAGTGAAATTTGTTAAAAACGCTGTTCAATTGAATTTTATGCAATCATGGAAATGTTTTCTTCACTGTTCTGTATGGTGGCCACTAACCAGATGTCACCATTTATCGCTTGAAATATGACTGATGTATCTAAAGAACTGAATTTTATGAGGAAAATTCACAGTAAAAAATGCCTATGGAAATTAAACATGAATAGAAACAAGCTAAGACTGAACTCCAAAAGTTTTTTTAAGAAAATTAAATTTAAAATTGATTACTTGAATTAGATGTGCATTGGAATTTATAAGCAAATCCAAACTCAGGTGGGGTATTTATTTTTTTTAATGTTTATTTTTTTTGAGAAAGAGACCATATGCATGGGAGAGGGGCGGGGGGGGGGGGGTGTAGAATCCGGAGCTGGCTCCAGGCTCTGAGCTGTCAGCACAGAGCCCGACACGGGGCTCAAACTCAGGGAGTGTGAGATCATGACCTGAGATAAAGTCGGATGCTAAACCAACTGAGCCACCCAGGTGCCCCTCAGGTGGCATATTTAAAACAAGAGAAGCCACTAGTGTCACACATCAGGAATGTAAAACACATTGTAACCAAAATGAAAAAAAAAATTCTTTTAAAAGGAAACAAAGAATCTCTTCTAACATACTGGGAAAAATCTCAACAAATGTAGCAATTGTCTCAAAGTACAAAAATTGATTTGAAAATGTGTTTACATCATTTAACCATTAAAACAAGTACCTAAAATGTGTACCAGACCACATTTTTAAAATAGGTAGTTATTGGATATGTTCCAGAGAATTGACAAAGATTAACTCCTCCCAGGATTATTTTTGAAAGCTACAACTGTTTTGATATATATATACTTAAAATGTTATACAAAGGAGAAACTATATTTTGATATAATGAATAAAAGAAAAATTCCTTTTAAAAAGTCTTAGAGAATTTCAAAACAGCAGAAATGCCACAAACAAGTTTTATTTGTCCAGGAAAGCAAGGATGACAAGGCTTTAAAAAATATCTTTGTTAAATCCATCATACGAAGCAGTTTAAGACACTTTAAAAAAATAAAAACTATAATTATCTCACTTCACTTGATGAAATTTAACATCTATTTCCTATTCTCAAAAGCACTTAGAAGCTAGTGTTTCCTAAAACATACTTCTCAGAACATGAGTGAAAATTAAACATTTGGGCCAACAATAGGCATCAGTTTTGACCATGGAATTCTATAGAAGTGCTGTCCAGTACAACTTAGAGCAATGGTAGCAATGTCCTCTGTACTGTCCAATATTGTAGGCACTAGTCAAATGTGGCTATTGACAAATTGAAATATGACTAATGATATTACAGAGTTGAATTTTTAATTTTATTTAATTTTAACCAATTTAAATATAAATTTAAAAACCACATGTAGTACTGGTTACTATGTTTAAAAGTGCAATCCCAGACACAAACCACTTAAACCAGAAATGTATTTATGGAGTGCCAACTAAGTACCCCTGAACTATGCTCAAACGATAGAAGAGTGGTTGAATAGACCTCAGTCTTTCCATCATGACCTTAACATTCAATTTACTTAATGTAAGCAACATTATCATTAAGAATACTCACAGATCTCATTTTGCCATGTTGACATTCTGAAAAAACTATGCAGAATTTAAGGAAAAAATGTAATAGAAATGCACTTCTACTTTTGTATAAATATAATTCCACCAGTGTGAAAGCTCCTCGAAGTCTGGGACTTTCTTTTGTTCACTACTGTATATCCTTGCTTAGAATGGACTATGGGAATTAAATCTTTGAGAGAAAGAGATAAAGAAGGGAAAAAAAGGACAGAGAGGAAGGACAAGTATATACTTTTTCTATCAAATCTTACAATGTTAGATTATGGCATTGATAGTAAATTATGTAATTGCATTAATAAGTTAAATAATGTAAGAACAGATAAAAGGGGATTTCCTTACCTCTGAGCTATGTATAAGACTCTAACAGGTTCACACAAGATTGCTCCAAACATTTGATAAGATGCGCTGGAGATGTTGAAGAATCTTTTAACATTTTTATAAAGGCAAATATAGTTCAAGATTTCCTATGGCTGGGACACTTGAGTGTCTCAGTTGGTTAAGCATTTGGCTCTTGATTTCAGCTCAGGTCATGATCCCAGGGTCATAGGATCCAGCCCCACAGCAGGCTCTGTGCTGACAGTGCAGAGCCTGCTTGGGATTCATTCATTCATTCATTCATTCATTCATATTCTCTCTCTCTCTCTCTCTCTCTCTCTCTCTCTCTCTCTCTCTCTCTCTCAAAATAAATATATAAACTTAAAAAAAAAGACTTTCTATTGTTATTAATGCAATTTTATGTTATTCTGGCCAATTCATTTACAAATCAAAGGCAAAGATAATATATTAAATATTGTTGATAGAATTTAAAGAGTTTTATATTCAACAAAGTTACTAAATAATGAATTGGGGAAAAGAATGGAAGTCAAAATACATAAGTCACTTGAGAGGGTTGGCAATCCAGGTAGACAAAATGGTCTAGAAACCATGAAGATCAAAGTGAATGCAAATCCATTATCCTGAAACCATAGTATAAGGAAAAAGGATGTGCTTTAGAGTTAGACTGGTCTGAATTCCAGTCCTTTCTGTGCCAAGTACTGACTTTATGACCTTTAGATTCACTATGTATAAATTTTCACAATGATACTTCACTAAAATGGTATGGCTCTTAAAATATTAACATAAAGCGCCAGCATTGAGTCTGATCCATAGTTAGTATTTAATAATTGAAAATTCCAACACCGATACTCTCTTTCCCTGCTTAGTATCTCCCTACCCTTTGTGTGTGTGTGTGTGTGTGTGTGTGTGTGTGTGTGTAAAATGATTTACCTCATATAGAGATGGCATTTTTGCATTACTGCACCAGAACAGTTTTTTTTTCACATGTTCCCCAAATTTTACTAATAGCACACTGAAAACAGATTTTGCTAACGTATTAACTGTATTTGCTGACATAGTAGGCATTTCAGTTCCCTAGAATCTCTTCTTGATGAAAGTTGCTTTCTTGAAATTGTAGGCAATAAAGTGGGAATCTTTCTTGCTCTTCAAAGACCAGTTGTGAATAAATTACAAACAAGATCATATTTTGTTTGATAGAATTTTCAGCTAATTCAGAGGAAGTTTTTCCATGCAACCTACCTCCTCCAACCTTCTGTGAAATGATTATATTAATTCATATGTGTTGTTTCTCAGCAAGTTTCTATCTATACTGAATCCTTTTGAAGAATTTCCATTTTGACCTTCACTGACTCTAGCGTTATTCCCACACAGTCCTTGATTGATCACAGGGAAAAGTAGGTTGGGATGGAAAAATGAAAGATGAGGTAGGACAAAGAGAACATTTCGGCCCAATTTTTACTTATACTCATGTGCCAAAAATGGAATGAAAAATTTAAAGTACCAAAGATTCATTTTTAAAGTAGATTTTAATGGGATAAGAGGAATTGTACGGTAATTTCTCATTAAGATGTAAAGAAAGTAAGGCTGAATGTTAAAAGTGACACTGGGTAGTCCCTTATAAGCTCCTTTCTGAGGATGACAGGAGGAAAAAAAATATCTCTCATTTTCAATTTTGAGATGCTCTGTTTTATTTCACTCTAGATTGAGTTTTGTTTTAAGAATGACAATATGGCCTAGCTTCATAGTGCATTTCTTCCAAAAATGATGCACTAAAACAACATTGCAGTATTGATTCATTCTACATGGTTGATGCTGTGATTGTATAATTAGAAGAACTGTGAAGAAAGCTTTCACACCTCTGCCCTGATTGAAGAAATAAACAGCTCCATGGGATGAGTCTTTAAAACATTAGATGATTTAAAAAATAAGTGTTGTGTTGATGAATCATACAGCCCATAATAATTCAGGTTACATTTGTCCTTTGGTTACACAGAATGATACTTGAGTGAACACTTTCTTAGAGAAAGGAAGGCTTAGATATTTCTTAACTTACCATAGTTAAGAGCAGAAGTCAATAATGAATGTTAAAAATAGTTCTCAAGGTTTAGTGTGTATATAAATCAACTGGGGTCTTAGAAAATTTATGCTCCCAGGGTCCACACCATGATGTTGGTTTTAATAGGCAAGAGTGGGGCTTAGGAATCTGCATTCTGAATAAACCCCCAGGTTGTGGTCTCAAGACCACATTTTGTGAAACGCTGGAGTAGAACACAGCCTTCTTATGAATCAATTCAAGAAAGGGGTATGCATCTGTAATTCACCTATAACAGGCATAAATCTTTGCCTTTACATATCCAGACACAACTTTTAAATCCCCCCTCCCAGATTTAAAGATACTACCATAAGACACAGTAAACAACCCAAAATAATGGTGTTTTTGCTTATTTGTTGTTTTTTTTAAGTACTGAGGAACAATCTCATGACACATAGACCATTGAGGACATAGAATTATTCAATCAAAACAATCCTGAGAATTGAGTCCTTATTCAGAAATCCAGGAAACCTGAAATAATGAACTAATAAGAGATGCTATCAGCTTCTGCTGTACCAGAATGGAAATCATACAAATACAAAGAAAAAAAACAGAATATCATAGTCTAGAGGGGATTGTTTCAGTTCCAACATGTAAAGAGCTTGGAAGTTCTCACTCTTGTCCATACAACAAAAAAAATGTTGACACACAGAAAATCAGGGACTTTGCTTGAATTCATTCGAGACATAGGTTGTAGATCAAGCTAACACTCTGAAATCTGGGAAGACATCTGCATATTGAGGGTCCTCTTCTATACTTATTTGGAGCAGAAGAAAGGAATCCTAAACTAACTGGTAGAACACTTAAAGTGTAATTTTGGCAAATTGCTAGAGGCTGAGTGTGGACTAGCATAAGAATAAGAAACTCCTAGAACTGCAATCCTTAGGGGGAATCTTCACTCTCTTGTGGGATTTACCACCAAGAATGCCAGTAGGTTTGACATATTGAAAATCTGAGGAAGATCCCTTCCTGGATCTGGTGGGGAAGGGGAAGAGTCATCATGATGAAATATACTTAATATCTACTCCATAGCAAAGGTCTCTCCAGGAAACAATAATTTGTAAGCCTTATCTCCTCTGGAAGAAGGGCAAATGGAAAGAGTACTCCACATGCAAGAACAGATAGGTTATGTAAACAGAGATGAAAGCTTCTAAAAAACAATAAAAAGGAAATGCTACCTTCAACACTACAGAAACTGAAATGCAGGATACCCTTGATAGACACATGGGTATGTTAGAATGGCCAAGGAGGGGCATCTGGGTAACTCAGTTGGTTAAACATCTCACTTTGGCTCAGATCATGATCTCACAATTTTTGAGTTCCAGCCCCATATTGGGCTCTGTGCTAACAGCTAAGAACCTGGGTCTGCTTCATATTCTGTCTCCTGCTCTCTCTGCCCCTCCCTTTCTCTCTCTCTCTCTCAAAAATAAACAAACAAAAAAAAAATGGCCAAGGAAAACACTCAGTGAGCTTGAAAAAGAAGTCAGTAGAAACTTAACAAACTGATCTATAAAGACAAACAACAAAAATACAGACCAGAACATTCAAAGACTATGGAACAATTTCAAAAAATCTAATATACATATTATTGGAATATAAGGAGAAGAAAGAGAAGGGTTATAAGAAATAATTGACTCAATATTGCCAAGAACTTTTCAAAATTAATGAGCAATTCCAAGCCACAGATCTAGGAAACTCAAAAACAAGCAGGACAAAAATAAAAGCACAAATAAAAACCCATCAATGCATGTAATTTTGAAATTGCAGAAACCCAAAGAAAAAGTTTTCAGTAAAGCCACAGAAGAAAAAAAATACTTTACCTATAGATAAAAATGAGAATCACAGTGGACTTCTTGTCAAGCAAGAAAAGAATAGAGTGAAATATGTAAACGATGAAAAAAAAATAACCCACAAACCTAGAATCTTATACACAGCAAAATTATCCTTCAAAGGTAAAAGAGAAATAGACTTTCTCATGCAAACTAAAACAGGGAAATCAGCACTAACAGAAATTTCCCTGCAAGAAGTGTTGAAAATTGTTGTTCAGGCAAAAGGAAAATGATATAGGTCAGAATATTGGATGCATATGTAAAAAATAGCACACAAAGAATAGAGGTTTAAAAATATTTCTTTTTCTTATCTAAAATAAAACAGGTGAATTAAATTAACAAGAGTGACAATGTTTTGTGTGATTTTAATATATGGGTAAGTAGCAGTACTCCAAGAGATGGGAAAGAAGTATTGGGAATATGTTATTCTAAGTTGCCTGTACTCTATGTGAAGAGTATAGAGTTTTTTGAAAAGAGTTTAGCTAAAAAAGTATATTTTTCTAGGGCAGCTACTAAAAAATTTTTTAAGTATAATATGTTAAGAAATGAAATGGATTAAAAAAGTGCTAAATTAAGGAGGCAGAAAAAGAGGGAGCAAAAGAAAGCTGTTACAAACATAATAGATATTAATCCAACTAAAGCAATAATCACTTAAATTATGAAAGATGTAAATGTACTAATGTAAAGACAGGGAATTTCCAAATGGATAAAAATGCGTGACCTAATTATATGTTGTCTATCAGAAACCTTTAAATATAGAGACCCAGGTTAAAAGTAAAGAAGAAAGATATGCCATATCAACACTAAGCAAAAGAAAGCTGAAGTAGCTATATAACAATTTCACTAAGAAGACTTCAAATCAAAGAGAATTATGAGGGATAAAGATTGGCATTACATAATGATAAAGAGGTCAGTTGTCCAAGAAGGCATAGTAATTCTTAAATGTATATTCACTTAGCAGAGCATCAAAATTTGTTAGACAAAAACTGATTGAACTTGAGATCAGTGGAAATAGTGAAGTAGGGACCTCTGAAAAATCTCACCTTAATAAAAGTACAACCACCTCCTAAAAATTGTAAAGTTTGTCAGTACCAACTTTTCCAGGACTTTGGAAACTAACTAAAAGCCTGACGAAACCCAGGAAGCATTTATTTCGGAAAAAATAGTTAAATCTTGTAAAAACTGAGCTTTGTGTCACTTTAACTTGCCCCAATCCCATCTTTCTTTCCAACTAGACAGAAGTCTTTAAAACATAACAACCTAAATTCCCAGTACAGTCTGGAAGCCACCTGTGGGAACAGGATGTGCTAGAACTCAGGACATCTGGGTTGCTCCTTTGGTTAAGCATCTGATTTTGGCTCAGGTCATGATCCTATCATTCATGAGTCTGAGCCCTGCGTCGAACTCTGTGCTGACAGCTCAGAGCCTGGAGCCCGTTTCAAATTCATTCATTCATTCATTCATTCATTCTCTCTCTCTCCCTCTCCCCCCCCCCCCAAATAAAAAACATTAAAAAAAAAAGAATGTAGCTAGAGTTCTTTGAAAGTCTTATTTCAAAAGAGTTGTCATTATTTAACCTCTCTGGTGTTTCCTGGGAAGACCCCATTTGCAAGGCTATTTATATTTGACTGACAAGATACATACCCAGAACCAGAAACTTCTTCCCCCAGAGCAGTGTGTTGAAAATAATTACATCAAGCATTGTAACTTCCTAGCTGTCTGAGGGGGGTAGATAACAGTGAGAGCAAACAATAGAATAACAGCAATGTGAAAAGTAAATTGTGGGGGGAAATGATATACACATAAGTGCCTTTAAAAGCTCCAGCATAGTCCTAGGAATCTAGAAAGTCACATGCATGCTGTGGACATACTCAGGAAAGACCTGTGTAGGTGATAAGGTCTCCACTCCAGGTGACATTAAATCTCTGGGAAAGCATAAAGAGAAGGCCAAGAAAGAGATGTCTACTGCTTTACTGAGTATGGAAGGCATGCCTCAATATGCACCAAGAACCTTGGCAAAGGCTAGAAGGTTTACTGGTTTTAGACATTTAAGAAAGTCTGTTTAATATTAACTGACTAAGGACTAGTGAGATAGAGACAGAGTGGCCACAGACCATAAAGAATACAGACATTATAGAATTAGTTTAGAAATATCACAAAACAAATACATTGAGAAGCAACAACAGCAAACCCTGGAGAAAGGAGAGAAAATGATTTCCAGACTTGCCATATGATTTTTGGATGTCAGGGTTTCAATATGAAATGATGAGATAATGCATAGCAGCAGGAAAGTATGGCTCATTAAATACTAAAAATAAAAACAAAAAAAAAATCAACAGGAACTGCTCCTGAGGAAGCCCAGACGGTGAAATTGCCAAAGATTTGAATTCAGCTATTTTAAATATGTTCAAAGAGCTAAAGGAAATCATGTCTAAATTGCTAAGTATGATAATGGGAGTACCTATGTATATATAATTTGCCATATCAACAAAAATACAGGATCTGTATGTATAATAGCAAAAGGTGAATATTTGTAACTAATGATGTTAGAACAATTGGGTATACATATGCAATAAGTAAGGTGAACCTAGACAAAAAACCTCACATCTTTTACAAATATAGCCCAAAATTATTCTTAGGCTCTAAAATGCCAAACTATACACATTCTAGAGGAATGTGATCATTTGTTATAGCAGCCACAGTAAACTAATGAACGCTATTAAGAGAATGCAAAGATTTATAAAGTATATCTCCAGAATATATATGAAAACTATTTAGCCATTCTAACTGGTGTGAGGTGATATCTCATTGTGGTTTTGATTTGCATTTCCATGATGGCTATGATGTTTGTCTTCTTTGGAAAAATGTCTATTCACATCTTCTGCCCATTTTTTTTAAACTGGATTATTTGCTCTTTGGTCATTGAGTTTTATAAGTTCTTTATATATTTTTGGGTACTAACCCTTTATTAGATATATCATTTGCAAAAACAAACAAAAACAAAACAAAACAAAAAAACACTCTAAATCTTAGGGAACTCAAGAGTAGGAAAACAGACTGCCCACTTTAAAAATAAGCAAAAGATTTGAACCAGATACCTTACCAAAGACAACATAAATGTGGCAAATAGCAGATGAAAAGATGTTCAATGGTATACAATTTTGGTGAAATGCAAATTAAAATAATAAAATATTATATATCTATTAGAATGGCTAAAATTCTTTTTTAAAAAAAATTCTAATTGCTGGTAAGGATGTAGAGCAACAATTCTCAGTCATTACCAGGGGGGTGGGGGCAAAATGGCACACTCACTTTGAAAGAGAGTTTGGCAGTTTGGAGTTTTACCCTGTGTGTCTCAGTAGGTTAAGCGTCTGACAGCCCAGGTCATGATCTCGCGCTTTGTGGGTTTGAGCCCTGTGTCGGGCTCTGTGCTGACAGCTTGGAGCCTGCTTCGGATTCTGTCTCTGTCTCTGTCTCTCTGCCCCTTTCCTGCTTGTACTGTGTTTCTCTGTCTCCCAAAAATAAATAAAAATTTAATTTTTTTTTTAAGATGTGAAACAGCTTCAGTGATTGGAGCAGGGAAATAAGGTATGGCTTGTGTAACAGCAAACAGCTTTTTGCCTAAACATTCTACTCTGGTTGATAAAGTTGGCTCCCACAGGCTTATGGGTTAACAGTTGTGAACCCACAATATATTATAATTGAACAATTAAGTAAATGGAAGGAGATGGTGGGAGTCTGTTTTCTCATTGTTGCAGTGGAGGTTACTTGGAAACAAGGAGAAAAGGTAGAATGACTCATGTGGTTATGGATTTGAGCAGAGACCTCAGTATCAACTCATATCATGCTTAATGTCAATACAGATATTTGCATGTAGAGATACTTACAGATAGGTGATAATACACAGATGAGTATACACACATATTTTCTTGCTCTTTCAGCTAAAAGTGCCTTCCTACGAATAGTAGAAATTGTTAAGATTTCTAAACTTGCTTTCAAAATTCAAGACCTCTTTGTTTGCCATCTTGATCTGTACCTGATTATTTTCTGATATCCACACTCAATGAAAAATCTTACAGTGGAGTCTATTCATTCATTTGCTCATTTACTCAAGTTTTTACTACCTATCCAATGAGCCAAGTATATTCTTGACGTAAAATAATGTCATTGACGTCATAGACTAATGAGGGAAAAATTCAATAAATATGTTTACTATACAGCTGTGTCTTCAATATGATATATACATCTAAAATAAGTAGAATTATTATTATTATTATTATTATTATTATTATTATCATTATTATTATATTACCGTGCAACAGAATTGCAGAACAACAAAAAAAAGTAGTTCTGACCTGGTGTTTGACAGCTGCCTATAGTAGGGAACATCTAGTCTGATCATTGAAGTGATTCATTAATCCAATTATATACTCAATTCAACAAATACTTTTTGGCCCCTAATATGCAATAAATATATATAGCCTGTCAAGGCTTAGAAATATCCATTCATTCCCTTATTCAACATTTACTGAGGGGGCAACTACACAACTATCTTTGGAAATTTCCAAGATGAATTACACCTATTTCCTGTCTTGAAATAGGTGAGTATAATGGGAAAGAAGTACAATTAAAAAACAATTTAAATAACGCTGTGGTAGAATGTGCACAAAGCATTATGGAACTATAGGGCATATCACTTAACTTAGCCTGAAGGCCAAGCAGGATTCTTGTTACATGCCTTTTCTGAGCTGCAAAGCTAAAAGTTTGAGAAGGTAGTTAGGCTCCAGAAGCAGACAGTAAGAATATAAGAATATACTGCAGAGAGAGTACGAACAAGGGGAAAAGAAACAAAATAGAATATGCAGGGAGCTATAAGCACTTTAGTGTGGCCCTTACTTCAAGGACACGGCAGGAACGGTTGGTGATGAGGCTGGAGAAAGAAGCAAGATCATAGAGATGCTTAAGTCACGTTGTAGATACTTTAATTTTATACTATGGGGATAGTACATGGGTTTTAAACAAATGATTTGGTCAGATGTAGAAGTAAATTATGTATTCCTCTCCTTGAAAATCTTATGGCCTCAGAAATCAAATTTCTCTTTAAAGGATTGCCCTCGGTCCTTGAAGAAATCCAGGGTATAGGGATAAAGAAACAAATGCTTGACATCATACCAATGCTAAGGAGATACCACAGTCTCAAGGAAGAAAAATTGCATGAGAATTATCTTAGTATTCTTTCTCTCTCTCTTTCTCTCTCTTTCTCTCTTTCTCTCTTTCTTTCACTCTCTTACTGTCTCTTAAACAGGAAACTTGGGACTGTGAATTCTTGAGTTCTGAGGCTGATCTTTAGAAATATCTATTTTAAGGACTGAAACATTTAAAGAGCAGGACATCTCTATAACAGGTTGGCATGTGTAGGAGGAGTATATTTTGTATACTCTGAACAATCTGAGCAGGATCACTCAAGTGGTCACAAGCAAAGGATGATCATAATTGAAATTAACCTTTTGGTTTCTTCTTAAGGATGTGCCTTTTGGTTGGCATTATAAAATGTTTAACACATGAAAGCACCTCCTTTTGATGTTGCTACAGTGATCACAGAAAAATATAACTCTCCTTGCGGTGAACTAAATGAAGCAAATTACAGTGAGGGCTACAAAGAAGAAAATTACATGTTGTCATCCATCGAGGCAATAGAGTAATAATTTTAATAAAAACTTTCCCTATTTTGTCAGTCACTTTCCTTCTGTGCTGGATGACTAACCATCCCAAGGGTCTAGATGGGCTCATATTAAAAGTTTTGTTCTCAGGCAAAAGTTTACGGAGAGCTATCATTGAATTTAACATTCCCACTCATTTGTCAAAAAGTATAATGAAAGTGACACATAATAAACTGGAAGCTGTTGAGAAGATAGAGAAGATAATTTGGAAAAATCTGACCATTCGCTAGATCTCAGATTTCATGTGCCACAGAATAAACTATGAAGATGATTTAACAAAAGCTCCAGTCTCCATCTTGGTCAGTCTCAAGAGGGAAAGTGCCATCTACATTTTTAATGGCCTCAACAGACATTTCTGGTGCACCCAAAAGTTTGAGAGTCAGAATGAAAAAAATTACCTGTATCAATTGGGAAAACTGATTTTAAAATTTTAGAGTGTGAACAAGAATGTTTCTTAGGTGCATGGTTGAACATATACATTTCTAGCATGCTAAATTCTCTTTACAGTATGTG
This sequence comes from Felis catus, assembly GCF_018350175.1. Taxonomy (NCBI): domain Eukaryota; kingdom Metazoa; phylum Chordata; class Mammalia; order Carnivora; family Felidae; genus Felis; species Felis catus. The sequence continues at coordinate 102,085,541 of NC_058374.1, forward strand.
TTTCACCTAGAATTTACAAAGATGAACAGAGAGTAACTAATGTGTTTAAACACTCAATACAATAAGAAAGAAGCTAATAAAAAGTGAAAATTACTGTAGTCTCGTCTGAGAATGCCAAACGCAAATCAGGCAGGCTTTTTGGGACAGAAATGAGATGTGGCTTTGCAAATACTTTGAAAATAGTAAGTTAAATGGAAAAAAAAATCAAGTACTTATATATTGAAGTAATCTATTTTCCAAGTATGTAGAAAGAAAACGTACAAAAAGTTATTTTTTATTTTTTTAACGTTTATTTACTTTTGAGAGACAGTGTGAACAGTGGAGGAGTACAGAGACAGGGATATATAAAATATGAAGCAGGCTCCAGGCTCTGAGCTGTCAGCACAGAGTCTGATGCGGAGCTCAAACTTAGGAACCGCAAGATCATGACCTGTGCTGAAGTTGGATGCTTAACCAACTGAGCCACCCAGGTGTCCTCAAAAGGTGCAAAAATTTATGTTCACTGGGAAAAAATTCAGAAGAGTAATTGCCTCTAAAACCAGATTTTGATAATCTGCAACCATTGGTAGTCTTTTTGTTTTTGTTTTTGTTTTTCTTTAAACCTATATAATATGGAAAAAATTTAAAAAGCTATACTCTAAACAAAAACATGGTTCAAGGTTTTAGTTGTTGGCTCAAAGAAAGCTGACTGTCTATGTGCAGTACAGACATTTATCATTGATTATATATGTCATTCAGTGTTTTTGGAAACCATTCTTTCCTAGTACTTAAACTTTTCTAAGTAACACTGTGAAATTTCCACCTGTCTCCTCAGAAATAGTCCATAACATTAAATAACTCAGAGAACTTAAGGAAAGTATGCATTAACCTGTGACATCTGGTTTGTGTAATGACCCCATAAATGCCATGAACCTATCACCTTAAACTGATGAGGTTTACATAACCCTACATGAGCTATCAGGGCATTGCAAAAGGGACCAGGGGGACTAGAAGGCACAGATTTTCACAGTTAACTCCCGCTCAGCTCAAAAAGTCAGTGTCCTGACAGATTTTTTTAGATACATGCTTCCCCGGGGCTATTGCAAACTTCTTGCCTCTGCTCTTCTGATTCAGTGGCTCATCTCTCAAATACAGTGGATAACTTTTTGAGTGCACAGAAACAAAATATGGAGTTCAAAACTTTGCTAAAATCGTGGACTGTCAGAATGATTTCCCTCACCAGGCCAGCAAAGTCGATCATTTTGTGTTGAAGTGAAATGCAGCCGGCCCTGTGTTTCTACTAGAGTAACCAGTAGGAAGATACACTGGACACTACATTTACTACTGCTAAGGTAAAAAGCGGAGTGGATCAAAGCATCAGTTTAATGTTAGAACTGGGTTCAAATTCTGACCCTAATACGCATTCTCCATGTAACCTTAGCTATGGTGTCTAAGACTTTTTCCTCATCCAAAAATGTTGATTTATGTATCTTGATGAATTTTTGTGATGATTAAGTGTTATAATTCATTTAATATCTGTGAGTAAAACATCTGTAGCCAGAATCATTTATTCCAGATATATTTACTAATTACCTCCTTGGTATATTAGGGATGGCAGGTCTTATCAGAGTTGCTTCTGAGCACCTGTGAAATTTTGAGGATCCCTTTACAAGGCCCTGAGGATCATATAGTTTATATTTAAGTACAACTAATCTTTAAAGAATGGGGAAGGGAAAAGGAGTCAAACTGTGTCACATGCAAAGATTTCCAGGAAGTTATGGGAGACAATAAATTTATAGTAGCAAAAGATGACACAAGTAGGTCACCTTTTCAACTATACTGAAACCCACAGAAAAAAAGTAGAGAAGAGGGAATGTTAGAATTTTTCAGAATTAGAGTACTGCTTCTTGTTTTGCCTTTCCAGGCAGTTATAAGATCCAAAAAGAAGTGAGGCCATTGATGGTGTTGTAAGAAAGCAATTCAAGTCACACAAAAGAAATATTGAAAGTGGAATATTAGAGTTTAAAATGTTGAATTAGAACAGTTGAGAAAAATGAGCAGTTTCTAGTATTTGACCATGGGTATTGATGATTTGAGTAAACAAGAGTTGCTTGTTCTTGAGTTAAGGAGATCAAGACATTTTTAAGAGAAATCAAGAAGACTAGGTGTTTATTCACATAGATGTCAAAGTCACTTAAGTTTGAGGTTAGAGATGTATAGACACTCTGAGTCAGTCCACTGCATCCTTCAATGGCTATAGATTTTACCAAGTTGGTAAATAAGAGTATTGAGGAGCGACAGCAAGATTATATATATTCTAATGAGTATTGCAAATCTCAAAAGAAAAGGTATAACTTGATAATGAGGAACAGAAGCTAAGTGAATGCTGACACCACCACTGTCAACATGACCGTCAACACCATGTTGATCAGTGATGGGATGAACTGAGCTGAATGGACCCAATAATACAGGAGAAAATTAACAGCCAAGGAAAACTAGTGGAATAAGCAAATGGTGAAATAGTTGAGCATGTAGGAAAGTTTGTTTACCACGAAAGGGCCATTTCATAGGCCAGAGAGAAGAGTTAGAAGGGAAAGGAACAATTTTTTTTTAAATGGATTAAAAAAGAAGATCTATAGAATGTACAGGAAAAGGTTACAAGAGAATATAGGTATCAGGAAAGGAGGCATTTGAGATGGTATCTCAGGATGTGGAATGTAGAAGAATGGCTTAATTTCTAGGATCCCAAAAGAATACTGTTTTTTTCAGTTTCTGAAGTCCGGGTGGTTCCGGTGGCTTGCTTATTTGCAGACAGTGTATTATATTAGATCTCCCAGTGCCTACTAGCCATGCAACTTCATTAAAGTTACTTGATCTTCTTAGGTCTTGATTTAATAATCTGTAAGACGATCAAGTCCACAGGTCCATCCTAAAGCTGTAGGATTGAATGACACAATGTGTAAAGTATTGCGATTTAGACATAGCACAAAATAAACTAAATGTGTATGGCTCTATTTTTGTCTGTAAAATAATGTGATGGTGTAGACTGGTCACCTTTGCAAAGGAAAGCAAGGTACTGATAGAGAGGGAAAGGGTACAAAGGAGATTATTTTCCAAGACTGCTGCCTTTATAGCTACAAACAAACCACCCTGAATTTAGTGACATTAATAAAAACAATAAACATTTTTTTTTCTCTCCTAGTTCTAAGGTTTATTGACTTCAGGGAGGCTTCTCTCTCTTAGGCTCCCTCATGTAACTAAAGTCGGGTAGTGACTATAAAATTCATTTTTTGTTTCCTAAGTTTTATATATACAAAATTATCACAAAGATATTAGAAAGTTCCCGTATACCCCACACCCAATTTCCACTACTGTTAACCTCTTACATTAGTATGGTACATTCCTCAAAATTAATGAATTGATAATTGTACATTATTATTAACTAAAGTGCATAATTAATTTAAATATTCTCAGTTTTTCTCTAAGGTCCTTTTGTTCCAGGATCTCATCCCAGATACCACATTACATTAGGCATAATGGTTACATCTCCTTAAACTCTTCTTGGCTGCAAAAGTTTCTCAGACATTCTTTGCTTTTGATGACTGTGTCAGTTTTAAGGATTGTTGATCAGGTATTTTGTATAATGGTCCTTAGTTGGGGTTTATCCAAGGTCTTTCTTACTCTTGATGTTACCTGTATTCATTTCTATTACTTCCACAATAAATTACCATAAACTTAGAAGCTTAAACAACCAAAAGTTATTTTTACATTTCTATAAGTTACAAATCCAACCTGGGTCTCACTAAGCTAAAATCAAAATATTAGAGGAGCTGCATTCTTTTCCAGAGTCCCTAGCATAGTGCAGCTTGTCTTGCCTTTCCAAGTTTTGGAAAGGTTCTACAGGCTGCCGGCATTCCTGGTCTCTGGGCTCCCTCCATCCACCCGACAGGCAACATACTGTATCTCACCATACCTTAGTTTCATACTCTCATGTCCCTCAGACATTCCTCTTCTCCTTCTTTCATATTTAAGTACCCTTGTGATTACATTAGGCTCATCTGAATGATAAAGGATAGTCTTCCTATCTTAATGTCAACTGATTAGCAACTCTAATTTCATCTGCAAACCTTAATTTGTCCCCTTGTTATAAACTATAACATATTCACATGTTCTGGGGTATAGAACAGACATTTTTGAGATCATTCTGTCTAGCATATTAATCTTGATTAATGAGGTGGTATTTTTTTTCTCCTTTTCCATAATCTACTCTCTGAAAGAAAGTCACAAGGCACAATCCACTCGGTATAAGGAGTGGGGAAATGATTCTATGCCTCCACAAGGGCAGAGAATCTACATAAAATATTTGGAAACTTTTATCTATTTTCTCCCTTTAAAGTGTTAAACATTATTCATCATTATGACATCATGGATATTTATTTTATACTTTGGATTATAATCTAATTCTATTTAGTTTGCTTTGTTTCTCAAGTTTTTCCAGCTAGGGTTTTGGAAGCTCTTTAAGGGTGACACTTGCTTCCCCTTGGCATACCCTCATAATTATGGAGGGGTTTTTGTTGTTTTTTATTTGTTGGGTTTTGTTTTGTTATTGCCTGTTTGAGGACATTCTTACTTACAAGTTGCTCTAGGTTTGTTTTGTATGCTTCCTGCTCCATTCCAAGAATTAGTCATTTTTCTAAGGAGCTCCCGCTCCTCCTATTGAAGGCCAGACTCTGGGTGCTAGGAGTGTTTGTTGCTATTAGGGTGCCATTGCTTCTAGGACCTCTGAGCTGGAGCATGGTGCATGAAGAGCAATATGTGTGCACTAGCCTATGCATATGAAGATATTTATAAATATTTTTATAATTACCTGTATGGATATTAAGCTATGAGTTGATACTGACATCTTCAAGTCTAGTTATGTGGATCTTCTAACATCCTCCCTTTGCTTATCTGTAGCTTCCCACTTCAATATTGAGAAGCTTTACTCCACCACCCCCTTTTATTTCCTGAATTGTTCAATTTCATCATACATATAAAGTGCAGTTGGAATTGTCAGCCCATGGGAATAAACTTGAACAATTAGAGTACATTTCTTAAAGCACAGCTCCTTTTGCCTCTAGTCTAATATACTCCAATAATTTCCAAAGTTACTTAAGTTATCAACTTGTTCTCTCACCCCATTTGGTGAGGTTGTGTCATATTTGTAATACAGGTAGATTTTTTTTGTCACATTAAGCATTTCATCCTGCGATTCCCCTAAACCCTGGAATTACAAACATTTGCCTACATTGAGGTTCACTGTTTGTGCTATAATGTTCTGTGAGTTTCAAGCAGGAGGCATCACAATCCCAGACTTTAGCCTCTACTACAAAGCTGTCATCATCAAGACAGCATGGTATTGGCACAAAAACAGACACATAGACCAATGGAATAGAATAGAAACCCCAGAACTAGACCCACAAACGTATGGCCAACTCATCTTTGACAAAGCAGGAAAGAACATCCAATGGAAAAAAGACAGCCTCTTTAACAAATGGTGCTGGGAGAACTGGACAGCAACATGCAGAAGGTTGAAACTAGACCACTTTCTCACACCATTCACAAAAATAAACTCAAAATGGATAAAGGACCTAAATGTGAGACAGGAAACCATCAAAACCTTAGAGGAGAAAGCAGGAAAAGACCTCTCTGACCTCAGCCGTAGCAATCTCTTACTCGACGCATCCCCAAAGGCAAGGGAATTAAAAGCAAAAGTGAATTACTGGGACCTTATGAAGATAAAAAGCTTCTGCACAGCAAAGGAAACAACCAACAAAACTAAAAGGCAACCAACGGAATGGGAAAAGATATTCGCAAATGACATATCGGACAAAGGGCTAGTATCCAAAATCTATAAAGAGCTCACCAAACTCCACACCCGAAAAACAAATAACCCAGTGAAGAAATGGGCAGAAAACATGAATAGACACTTCTCTAAAGAAGACATCCGGATGGCCAACAGGCATATGAAAAGATGTTCAGCGTCGCTCCTTATCAGGGAAATACAAATGAAAACCACACTCAGGTATCACCTCACGCCAGTCAGAGTGGCCAAAATGAACAAATCGGGAGACTATAGATGCTGGAGAGGATGTGGAGAAACGGGAACCCTCTTGCACTGTTGGTGGGAATGCAAATTGGTGCAGCCGCTCTGGAAAGCAGTGTGGAGGTTCCTCAGAAAATTAAAAATAGACCTACCCTATGACCCAGCAATAGCACTGCTAGGAATTTATCCAAGGGATACAGGAGTACTGATGCATAGGGCCACTTGTACCCCAATGTTCATAGCAGCACTCTCAACAATAGCCAAATTATGGAAAGAGCCTAAATGTCCATCAACTGATGAATGGATAAAGAAATTATGGTTTATATACACAATGGAATATTACGTGGCAATGAGAAAAAATGAAATATGGCCTTTTGTAGCAACGTGGTTGGAACTGGAGAGTGTGATGCTAAGTGAAATAAGCCATACAGAGAAAGACAGATACCATATGGTCTCACTCTTATGTGGATCCTGAGAAACTTAACAGGAACCCATGGGGGAGGGGAAGGAAAAAAAAAAAAAAAAGAGGTTAGAGTGGGAGAGAGCCAAAGCATAAGAGACTCTTAAAAACTGAGAACAGGGGCGCCTGGGTGGCGCAGTCGGTTAAGCGTCCGACTTCAGCCAGGTCACGATCTCGCGGTCCGGGAGTTCGAGCCCCGCGTCGGGCTCTGGGCTGATGGCTCAGAGCCTGGAGCCTGTTTCCGATTCTGTGTCTCCCTCTCTCTCTGCCCCTCCCCCATTCATGCTCTGTCTCTCTCTGTCCCAAAAATAAATAAACGTTGAAAAAAAAAAATTAAAAAAAAAAAAAAACAAAAAAAAACAACTGAGAACAAACTGAGGGTTGATGGGGGGTGGGAGGGGGGAGAGGGTGGGTGATGGGTATTGAGGAGGGCACCTTTTGGGATGAGCACTGGGTGTTGTATGGAAACCAATTTGTCAATAAATTTCATATATAAAAAAATAAATAAATAAATAAAAATAAAGTTCTGTGAGTTTCAGCAAATGCTCAGTGTCCTGTATTTACCATTAGAATATCAATCACATCAATTTGACCACCCTAAAAATGGACCTGTTTTGCACTCAACTCTTAACCCTTGAACTCCTCACAACGAATGATATGTCTACCCTTTCTGGTTTTTCCTTCCCAGAATGTTATCTAATTGGTAATACATAGTATGTAACTTTCTAAGACTAGTTTATATTACTAGCAACATGAATTTAAGATTTATATTACTGAGTGGCTCAATGGCTCATTTCTTTTCTTGCTAAGTGTTATTTCATCATATGGATATACCACAATTTATCCATTCACCTATTGTAGGACATTTTGGCTGCTTCCAGTTTTGGTGATTATGAATAAATTTACTATAAAGATTCATCTGCAGGTTTTGTGTAGGCATAGGTTTTCATATCAATTGGGTAAATAGATAGGAACACAACTGCAACATTGTATGGTAAGGCTATGTTCACCTTTGTAAGAAACTCTCAAACTATCTTCTAAATTCATGATACCATTTTGAAAGTTCCTGCTGTTCTGTGTCTTTACAAATATAAGTATTGTCAATGTTTTTAGATCTGGGCCAGTCTATTAGATATGTAGTATTCTTTCACGGTTGTTTTAATTTGTAGTTCCTTAATGGCAAATGATGTTGAGACTTTCTTTACATGCTTACATTGAGATTTTTATACCTTCTTTGATGAGGTGTCTTTTCAGACCTCTTGCTCATTTTTTACTGACTCATCTGTTTTCTTATTGCTGAGTATTAATAATTCTTTGTTATTTTGGAAATGAGTCGTTTCATTTTGTTTTTTGTGAGTTTTTTTTTTTTTCAGACCTATGTTCTGCAAATATTTTCTCCCAGTCTTTGGCTTGTCTTTTCATTCTCTTAATAGTGTTCATATGCAGAGAATAAATTTATTTTTAATTTAATGAAGTACTACTTTGCAATTTTTATCCCATGAATTATGCTATTGGTATTATACTTTAAAACTCCTTGCCAACCCAAGGCCATGTAGATTTGTTCTAGGTTTCGATCAGAAATGTCATTGTTTTCAATTTCACATCTAGGTCTATGATTCACTTTGAGTTAAATTTGTATGAGGTATAAGGTAACGTCTGGGGCGGCTGGGTGGCTCAGTCGGTTAAACATCCAACTTCAGCTCAGGTCATGATCTCGCACTCTGTGAGTTCAAGCCCCATGTCGGGCTATGCTGACAGCTCAGAGCCTGGAGCCTGCTTCGGATTCTGTGTCTCCCCCTTTCTCTGTCCCTCCCCTGTCTGTGCTGTCTCTCAAAAAATGAATAAATGTTAAAAAAAAACTTTTTTAAGGTAACGTTTTTTGTATATGGACTTCCAATTGCTCCAGCACCATTTGTTTAAAAGACCATTATTAGTCCTTTGAATGACACTAATACCTGTTGTCAAAGATCAGTTCACTATATCTGTATCTATTTTTAGGTTCTCTCTCTGTTCCATTGATGTATATATCTTTTAAATTATCAAACCATATTGATTATGCTAACCTTATAATAATAGTTCTTGAAATCAAGTAGTATGAGTCCTCCAACTTTATCCATCATCAGTATTATTTCAGGTATTCTATGTCCTTTTCCTTTCTGTATAAACTTCAGAAGAATTTTGCTTCTAAGAAATAACTTTCTGGGAACTTAATGGAGATTACATTGAATCTACATATCAAGTTGTGAATACGTGAAGTTTTAACAATCTATATTACCCAGCAATTCTAGTAATTCAGGGGTGGGAGAGGACATCTTTCTGATCTTAAGGAAAAAATGTTGAGTTTCTTAAAAATAATCATGATGTTAGTTGTAGGGTTTTTATATAAATTCTTTATGTGAGGAATATAAAGAGAAGTTCAATTCATAGCTTGTCAAAGTCGTTTTGTTTTGTTTTGTTTTCATTGTCTACTGGTTGATACTTGTGGATTGGGATCTCAGCCAGGGGTTGTCACAGGAACACATACGTGTAACCTCTCCAACTGGCCTGGGCTTCCTCACATCTCAGTAGCTGATTGCTAAGGAGAGCCGGATGGAGGCTATCTCAACTTGAATGGCCTACCCTTGGAGGGCATGTAATGTCATGCCTTCTATTTATTATATGCAAGTCACTAAAGTTAGTCAGTAGCCAAGGAAAAAGGGACTAAACTCCATCTGTTAGTGGAAGATTATCAAAGAAATTGTGGAAACATTTAAAAACTCTCCACAATGACTCACATCTCAAAGTTGGAAACATTAGCATGAGTCCTTTCTGTGAAATAAAAATACTGGCTTATGGACTGACTAGTCACGTCTGATTTTAGTTGTGTTTCTGGGGCCTCTCAGCACAGGTGTCTATGTTAGCCTCTGTCCATACTTTTCAAGTCAGATGAGCACTAGGAAAGCAAACAAGAACAGGGCTTAGCCCTTAGAAGTGATGGCACTGTACACAAATACAAGAGAAAGAGAGGTAATGGAAGAAAAATTCAAGGACCAAGGAAGACTCCTTGGGAGTTTCGAATTCTGGTATCATCTATGTGTTTCCTTCTCCTAAAGAAATACTAATGTATGATGCATACTAATTTTTTTTTAAATTGGAAGTGAATTAGTCTCTCAACTGTGTGACTGTTGGACAAAGTTGTTATTTAATTGATGTTTCTGATTGCACCAAGTTGATACAATCAAGGTACAGTCTGATAGGCTGAAAATGAATATCTAAAATAACTAATCTTTCATATTTCAAATGTATTCTTGTACCTATTTTGTCCTAATTTTTTTTATGATTTATCCTCTGTTATGACAACTTAGCACTGGTTGATACAGCTAGATTTAATGTTGCTTTAACTAGTGATTTATTTTCTGCTTAAAACAGTATTCTTTAAAATAGAAGTATCACAAAATTTGGAACATAGAAAATGAAAGTCCCACATAGATCCTCTGCTGGAGAAAACTAATATTAACTCATTGGTGTACAATCTATGTGTTTTAATGCACATAGAAATAGTTATGAAGACCCCACTTTTACAATCCAAAAAAACCCTCTACATACTTACTTCATTGTAGGAAAATTTGTATATGTGCAAAATAGGAGTCTTAAAAACGTAATCCTATTTGATTAATGTACATAGAACCATACAATAAATAGATATATATAGAATATTTCCATCATACCAGTATCCAAGTAAATTTTTGTCCCCATATTCTGATTTTTACTAACATACAAAAGATTGCCTATTCTTGAATTCATATAAAAGATAGCAAACAATATGCATATTTTATTTTCTTTCTCTCAAATAATGTTTTTGAAATGCATGTCTGTTGTGTGTATCAGTAGCTCAGATTTTCTTACTGTTGAGAAGCATTCTATTTCATGAATATAAAATAATTTTTATCCATCATTCTAATAACGGATATATGAGTTGTTTCCAAGTTTTGGCTATTATAAGTAATAGCAAAAATTGCTGTCAAGCATTTTCCAAAGTGATGATACCATTTTACCCTTTCACCTGCAATATATGAGTGTTCTCTTGTCCCATATCCATGGCAACTTTTTATATTGGCAGTCTTTATTTCAACTGTGGTAAAGTACATATAACATAAAATTTACCATAAGTGACCTTGAGTACATTCACAGTGTTGTGCAACCACCACCGCTCTATTTCCAGAATGTTTTCACCACTTGAAATCCCAGTCCCATTAAGCAGTTACTTCCAATCTTTGTCTACCCCCCAAACCTTTTATAATTTCTGTCCCAATCTCTCTCCATTCTCTTTCCTGAACTCCAAGTATGTAAAGATAGACTCCTAATAGCGCCTGATAAGCTACTGAGGCTGTATTCCTGTTTTTTAATCTTTTTTTGCAGGGAGGTATTCTGAGGGAATTTTTTTTAATTAATTTGTCTTTAAGACCCTTGATTATTTGGCCTCCATTCTGCTAAGTCCACTACTTAAATTTTTCAGATATAATATTCAGTGTTAGGATTTTTATTTGATTCTTATTTATATTTCTCATTCCTCTGCTGAGAGGTTTATCTATTTAGTCATGATATCCATTTTTTATTTAAGTCCTTCAATGTTTATAATAATTACATTAACATCTTTGCCTGCTAATTGGAACATGTGGGTCATTTTGAGCATCTGTTTCTATTACCTGCTTTTGTTTTATCTTGTGCCATCTATTCTTCCCTACACTTCTAAAAAAATTTTTAATGTTTCTATTTTATTTTTGAAAGAAATAGAATGGGAGCAGGGGGTGGGGGTCAGAGAGAGGGAGACACAGAATCTGAAGCAGGCTCCAGGCTCAGCTGTCAGCACAGAGCCCGATGCGGGGTTTGAACTCAAGAACCTCGAGATCAGGACATGAGACAAAGTCGGACACTTAACCGACCTAGCCACGCAGGTGCCCCTAAAAATATTTTTAAATGATGTTCTGAACATTGTGGTTGATGTTATAGAAAATCTGAATGCTGTCTTCCTTCAACAGTATCAGATTTAGTTTAGTCAGGCAGATCAATAACTACCAAATAATTCATTTTAACTTGTCAGAATGTTGTGTGAGTGTTTTGTTTTATTTTTTCTCATTTGTTTGTAAGTTCTACAGCTCGCAGCCAAGGACAAATGGACAACCACTAAGCAGAGTTCTTTGCCCGCTTCTTTGTGCAGTTTTTTTTCTCTTTTGTGCCTTGCCGAGACAATTCCAGTGACATCAGCAGCTTCTCAGATATCTGCCCCTCAGCTTAGCCAGGCTTCTGTACTCTGTTTTGTCTCCCTCTCCTTGTGGCATAGTTGAGAAAGGTACCACAGACAGAAAGCAAGGAGACCTGGTATGTCTCCTTTCTCTGGACAGTCAGACCTACGTATAGCCTGTGTCTGATGTGTGTAAGCAGTTGTCTTAAAATTCTGTCCAGTTTTGTAGTTTTTGCCAGAGAAAAAGCAAGTCTAGTGTTCATTACTACCTAATGGGTAAGAGAAGTCTTGACTTAAGGACCTTTTATTATTTAACAACCACACTGTATTATAAAATGATAATAATTGATATTTATAAAAACATTTTCCCTACCCTTACAATATTTTTGTTCCAGGGTGATAGGTATTTTTAAAGCTTTGTTGTATATTTTTTCATAATATTTCTATGAAAGATATTGTTGGTTAAGTATAAATTTAGGAAAGTAATTAGAACCTCCTTGAAGGGCAGTAATTATATTCTGCAGCAGTAAAATGGTAAAAAGAGTTATTAAATATTGGAGTGGTATGTTAAAATGATTAGGATGATAACAGGGGAAGTAGTGTTATAGAAGACAATATAAAAAAATATATTGAAGGAGACCTTACAGTGAGGAAGTTTGCTGCAAGCTCTAAGTAACATAATGGTGTGGGAATTGAGAAAATTTGAAGGTAATAGATGAGATGGCCCTAGTGGCTCAGTGTGTGTGTGTGTCTGTGTGTGTGTGTGTGTGTGTGTGCGTGTGTGCACGCGCGCAGGTATAATGTGTGAATTTATTTACCACACTTCATTTTGAAAACTGGTTTTACCTAAAGGTTATAGAGATGCAGATAATATCATGGAATAAACACAGATTACTAAATCAAGAGTAAGGAAGAATTTAGGTCAAAACATTAAAATTCATAAATTTGGCTATGAGATTCCTAGTAAGCAAAGGAAAGAAGAAAAGTGAGGGGCATCTGGTTGGCTCATTTGATTAAGCGTCCAACTTCAGCCTAGGTCATGATCTTGCTGTTCTGAGTTTGAGCCCCGCATCGGGCTCTGTGCTGACAGCTCAGGGCCTGGAGCCTGTTTCAGATCCTGTGTCTCCCCCTCTCCGACCTTTCCCCACTCACTGTCCGTCTCTTTCTCTCTCAAAAATAAATAAACTCTAAAAAAACTAAAAAAAGAAACAAAAAGGGAACACAATATCCATAATGCTGAAAGAAAATGTACATGTTCAGGAGGACACTGCTAGTGTTTTGGTTCTAAAGCAAAAGGCAAGTTTTATAATGGGCTCTTATAGAGGTACCACATTTAAGCATTGATATTAAAGAGAAGGGTACAGTTTGTTCAAATAACATAAGTACATCTTCTGACACTCAGGGATACTGTTCTTTCCTTTACATTGTTCATCTATTGCGTCAAAAATACATTGGTAAATATATGATTTATTATAAAAATATTGGGTAGTATGGTGTCCTTGATCTTGATCTGTAATAATGGTCCTTAATATTACTTCAGCTTTTTTTTTTCATATTCAGCTGTATTCATTCTCTTCTATTTGTAAATCTGTATATCATGTCAATGAAGGGATGGATGGATGTATAGATTAGGAGGATGAAAAGCATTCAAATCCTAAATAATGACTTCTGTGTTTGAAACAAAAAATATATTTCTTGCAATGACAAATGTCATTTACCAGTATGCCATTTGACCAAATGGGAGATTTAGGAACAGTAATCTTCCATGAAGATACTGGACGAAAGCTTATAATTGACCTTTTTGATATTTATTATAGTTCAGTCTTTCTGCTTCCTAGCTTTCTTTAAACTCTGAAACGTTGGGACTATGCTAATCTCAACAGGAACTTTATAGCTTTGCCTTCCCAATATAAGAACATATTTGCATAGCATGAACTTTATATTGACTCTTATGATTCCTCAATAAATGTCTTTGATATATTTAAAAATGAATAAAATCCATCTCACACGAAACTGAGATGGAAATTTAAAGACAAATTTTGATTTTTGTTAATTCTAACCTTAAAAGGCACCATCTTAGTAGAACTAAAAAAAGTTTTAAAACTTCCAGCTTCCACATTTCTTGCTCATGATCTCTAAATGAGTAATCTTACACTGGGAAGTAGTGATGAACATTGATTTTAATTATTTTGTTCACATATGTCTTTTATTACCCATCACACACGAAGATGAGTTAGTTCAGTTTATGGAGAAAATTAAATGACAGCTGAAGTTCAAAACACCACAAAGAGATTAAGTAAAAAAGGAAATGGCAGATATTATTAATCGCAGACAAGTTTTCACCAACCTTTTTATGTGCAAGTTTCTTCTATTTTAAAAATGTGCTTCAAATGACCTCATTCTCATAATTGTAGAAACTAATTGAAAAAGCAAACTATAAAGCAGTTTATGTCATGAAAAACTGACTAGACAAGACACATGGGAGAGACACAGGAGTTATGATGTAAGACTGCAGTTGACGCTGTTCCTGGTTAGACTAAATAAATGTGATTTTTGAACTATTTTTTTCTCAAACTCTGATAGAATGATTCTATGAATACATTTCATACAACATAAGCAATAATTGAATATATGGCAAATTACTCTGTTGAGGATTTTTTTAACTCTATTGGTGGATATTTTATTTGACTTGGATATCTCTAGAGTGATTAAGTATATTTTGGCCCCTTGATTAACTAGGTTGTAAGCAAGATTGATAAAATTATGAAACAACTCATATTTTCCATTTTCTGGAATATTATATGGACTTTTCATTTAAAATAATTGAAAAATTTATTTGTTAAATGATCTATGGACATTGCTTGCCTGATTATAATTCTTTAGTAAATTCTTTGTTTAGACATGAACTTGGTGGGGGGACGTTAATTCATAAATTGGGTTTTATATTCAGTTTTGGTCATTTATGTTTTCCTAGAAAATTACCAATTTAATAAATCTTTAAAATGTGTATCGGCATAGAATAGTATTTTTTTATGTTTATTTATTTTTGAGATAGGGAGGCAGAGAGAGAGGAAGAGAGAGAATCCTAGGCAGGCTCTGCACTGTCTGCACAGACCCTGACAGAGGGCTCAAACTCACAGACCTGTGAGAGTATGACCTGAGCCAAAACCAAGAGTCAGATACTTAAGCAACTGAGTCATGCAGGTGCCCCTAGAATAGTATTTCTAAAAAAAAAAAAAAAAAAAAAAAAGAAAAAGAAAAAAAGAAAAAAGAAAAAGAAAAAAAGAAAAAAGTCAAAGATACTGGATTCAGGAATTATTAACAGATGTACCAGGAAGGGCACCTGGGTGGCTCAGTTGGTTGAGCATCCGACTTAGGCTCAGGTCATGATCTCACGACTTGTGAGTTCAAGCCCCACATCAGGCTCTGGGCTGACAGCACAGAGCCTGGAGCCTGCTTCAGATTTTCTGTCTCCCTCTCTCCCTCTCTCTGCCCTTCCTCGCTTGTGCTGTCTCTATCTCTCTCTCTAAAAAATAAACAAACATGAAAAAAATTAAAAAAACCCGGATGTACCAAGAAATAGATATTTTTAATAAATTTGCATATTAGTCTAATTAGAAATCAGCAATATGTCTTAACCTATATTTTACTCTGAAAAATCCCATAGTCAGAGTGTCTCCTTACTTTTGTTTAATCCTGTATTTCCCAAACATTCTTGAACATTGACACTTCTTCCACCATACAAAAGCATTCTTATACACATACTACAAAGCAAAGCTTTGTGGCACAGTGGCTTAGAAACACTAGCATACAGATATGAAAAGTTATCTCCCATAGTTCTCTCTTATGCATTGCTTTTATAATTGTAAAACATTAAATATTTCAAACTATATACAAACATAAATGTGCATAAATTTAGTGAAAATCTTGATTTCTCACCCTCCATTTATGCTTCGTTTTTACAGAATTCTAAATAAATGATTATTTGCTTTTCTTTCTTAAATAATAATATATTAAACATATAAATTCCTAGCTGTGGATTTTAATATATAATTTACATTGTCTTATTTACAGTTTTTCCAAATTCTTTGTTGTAGTTCCTGATTTGAAATCATAATTGAGGCTGTTTCTTTTCTTAGTGGTGCGTGAATATGTCTTACATAAACTTTTTAAAATTAATATCCAGTTTGTTACACTATAATTAGAGATTACACCTGTATACATGTGACTTAAAAAAACTGAGTACAGTAACACACAAAGTTACATTGGTTTCAGGTGTACAGCTTAGTGATTTGACAAGTTTACATTGTGCTATGTTCGCCAAAAGTATAGCTGCCATGTGTCCCATTACATCACTATTACAGTATCATTGACTGTATTCCTTATGTTCTATTTTTATTCCTGTGACTTCTGCCATAACTGGAGGCCTATATCTCCCTCCCCCCTTCACCTCTTTTAATCAACCTCCCACCCTTCTCCCCTTTGGCAATCATTAAATCTCTGTATTTATAGTACTGACTCTTCTTTTTATTATTCACTTTTTAAGATTCCATTTGTAAGTAGAATCTCATACTATTTGTCTTCTCAGACTGACTTATTTCACTTAGCATAATACCTTCAATTCCCTCAGAGCATGATCTCATTCTTTTTAACGGCAGTGTAATATTCCACTGTGTATACTTTAGTTTCCTTATCCATCCGTCTACTGATGGACATCTTATGGTGATTCCATGTCTTGGCTATAGTAAGTATACTGGAATATACCTAGAGACACATATATATTTTCAAGTTAGTGTTTTTGGCTTCCCTGGGTAAATACCCAAAAGTGGAATTAGCAAATCATATGGTATTTCTACTTTTAACTTTTTGAGGAAACTCTATACTATTTTCCACAGTGGCTATGCCAGTTTATGTTTCCATCAACAGTTCACAAAGTTCCTTTTTCTCCACATCCTTACCAGCACTTGTTGTTTCTTGTCTTTTTGGATTTTAGCTGTTCTAATGGGTGTGAAGTGATATCTCATTGTGGTTTTTGTTTGTATTTCCCTGATGATGAGTGGATTCTGAACATCTTTTCTTGATCTCTTGGCCATCTTTCTTGGTCTTCTTTGGAAAAATGTCTACTCAAGTCCTCTACCCATTTTTTTAATAGGACTGTTTGGTTTTGATGTTGAGTTACAGAAGTTCTTTATCTATTTTGGGTACTGTCTCTTTATAGGATATGCCATTTGCCAATATTTTCTTCCATTCAGTAGGTTGCCTTGTTTTCTTCATGATTTCCTTTGCTGTGTAAAGCTTTTTATTTTTATGTGTTCCCAATAGTTTATTTTTGCTTTTACTTCCCTTGCTTTAAAAGACATATCTAAAAAAAGTTTGTATGGCTGATGTCATAAGATAAATTACTGCCTGTGTTTTCTTCTGGGATTTTTATGGTTTCATGTCTCAGAATTAGGTCTCTAATCCATATCACATTTATTTTTGTGTATGGCGTTAGAAAGTAGTTGAGTTCCATTCTTTTGTATTTAGCTGTCCAGTTTTGTCAGCACCATTTGTTCAAAAGACTGTCTTTTCCCCCATTACATATTCTTGCCATCTTTGCTATAGATTAATTGATGATACAAATGGGAGTTTATTTCTGGGCTTTCTATTCTGTTCTGCTGATCTATGTGTCTCTTTATGCCAGTACCATACTGTTTTAATTACTACAGCTTGTAGTAAACCTCGAAATCTGGAATTACGGTACCTCCAGCTTTGATACTCATTCTCAGGATTACTTTGGCTATTCAGGATCTTCTGTGTTTCCTTATAAATGTTAGTATTATTTGCTCTAGTTCTGTGAAAAATGTTATTGGTATTTTGGTAGGGATTGCATTGAATCTGTAGATTGCTTTGGGTAGTAAGGACATGTTGACAATATTAATTCTTCCCAGCCATGAGCATGGAAGATCTTTCCATTTGTTTTATCTTGAGTCTCTTTTATTAGCGTTTTATAGTTTTCAGAGGACCAGTCTTCCACCTCTTTAAGTTTATTCCTAGGATATTCTTTTCAGTACACTTGTAAATGGTGTTTGTTTTTTCTTTCTATGACTTTGTGGTTAGTTATGGAAAACTACCAATTTTGGGATATTAATTTGGTATCATACCATTTTATAAATTCATTTTTTTACTGCTAGTAGTTTTGGTAGTGTCTTTAGGATTTCTATGTATAGTATGTTGTGTTGTCTGTTAGTGACAATTTAACTTTTTTTTAACCCATATGAATGTCTCTTACTTCTTTTCTTGAAGTTGCTAGGACTTCTAGTACTAGCTTAATAGAAGTGGCTAGAATGGGTCTTGTTCCTGACCTTATAGGGAATGCTGTCAGTTTTCACCATTGAGGAGGATGTCATCTGCAGATGTTTTATATATGGCCTTTATTATGTTGGGGTATGTTCTCTCTAGCCCCATTTTGTTGAGATTTTTCACCATGAATGGATGCTGAATCTACTCAGATGATTTTCGTACATCTATTGAGATGATCATATGATTTTTATCTTTTTATTGATGTAGTCATTGATTGATTTGCAAATATTGAATTCTCTTTGCATTCCAGGAAGAAATCACGCCTAATCATGGTGAATGACCTTTTAAATGTATTCTTGTATGCAATTTGATACTGTTTTGTTGATGATTTTTGCATCTATTTTTATTGGGGATATTGGCCTATAGTTTTCTTTTTTGGTCTGATTGTGGTATCAGGGTAATGCTGGACTTGAGGAATGTATTTAGAAGCTTTCCTTCATCTTCGATTTTCTGGAATAGTTTGAGGAGAATAGGTATAAACTCTTCTTTAAATGTATGGTAGAATTGACTTGTGGATCCATCTGGTCCTTGACTTTTATTATTTGGTGTTTTTGGATTGCCAGTTGAATTTTATAACTTGTAGTCTGTCTGTCCAGATTTTCTGTTTTTCCTGGCTCAGTTTTGGAAAATTATGTATTTTTAGGAAATTATCCATTTCTTCCAGGTTATCCAATTTGGTCGCATGTAATTTTTTAGAGTGTTCTCATATAATACTTTGTATTTGTATGATGTCAATTGTTATTTCTCCTCTCTCATTTGTGATTTTATTGTGTCCTTTCTCTTTTCTTCTTGATGAATGCAAGGTTTTTTAATTTTGTGTATCTTTTCAAAGAATCAGCTCTTGGTTTCATTTTTTTTTTAGTCTAAATCACTTATTTTTGTTCTGATCTTTATTATATCCTTCCTTCTTGTCTTGGGCTTTGTTCTTTTTCTAGTTTCTTTAGGTATAAGGTTAGATTGTTTGCGCTGTTTTTTTTTCCTCTTTCTTGATGTAGGCCTGTGTTGCTATATACTTTCCTCTTAGAACTGTTTTCATGGTATCCCAGATACTTTTGGATGTTGTGTTTTCATTTTCATATGTCTTCATTAATTTGTTTCTTCTTTGATTGTTCCATGACCCATTTGTTGTTTAGTATCATATTGTTTGGTGTTCATGTGTTTATATTTATTTCAGTTTTTTTCTTGTGCTTTATTTCTACGTTCATACCATTGTGGTCAGAAATGATGCATGGTATGTTTTCAATCTCCTTAAATTTGCTGAGGCTTGTTTTATGGCCTAATATGTGATTATTCTAGAGACTGTTCCATATGCACTTGAAAAGAATGTGTATTCTGTTTGGGGATGGAATGTTTTGTATATATCTGTTTTGTCCATCTGGCCCAATGTGTCATTCAAAGACATTGTTTCCTTATTAATTTTTGTCTGGATAATCTATCCAGCAATGTAAGTGGAGTGTTAACGTCTCCTACTATAATTGTATTACCATCAGTTTATCACTTTATGTCAGTTACTATTTGCTTTATGTATTTAGGTTTTTCAGTGTTAGGTATGTAGATATTTGTCATTGTTATATCTTTGTGTTGGACTGATCCTTTTAGCAATATGTAATCCCCTTCTTTGCCTCTTGCTATGGTCTTTGTTTTAGTCTATTTTGTTTTATATAACTGTTGTTATCCTGGCTTTTTTGTCCTTCCCTTTGCATGGTGAGTGTTTTTCCAACCCTTTAATTTCAGTCTGTATGTGTCTTTAAGTCTGAGGTGCATATCTTGTAGGCAGCATATAGATGGTTCTTGTTTTTGTAATCCATTCAGCCACTCTGTGCCTTTTGGAGCATTTCAGTCATCTACCTTTAAAGTAATTATTAATAGATATGTACTTGTTGCCATTTTAAAAATTTGTTTTCCAGTTGTTTTTGTAGTCCTTCTTCCTTTCTTCTGTTGCTCTCTTTGTGATTGATTATTGTGGTGTTTTACTTTTATTTGCCTTCCTCATTATTTCTTACATATCAATCATAGGTTTTGGGTTTGTGATAACCAGGAGATTCATATATCACATTTTAAGTAAATAGCAATCTATATTAATATGATGGTCTTTTAAGTTGAAATACATTCTTAGAAAAGAAAATACGGTCTTTTTCTTTTCCCCTTTCTCTTCCCTTTTTACCCTTCTTCACATTTTATATATATGTTCTCATACTTTACATCTTTTTATTCATATTTTTCTTATGTCTAATTATTCCATTACTTTCCACTTAAAGGAGTCCCTTTAACATTCCTTATAAGATTGATTTAATTGTGATGAACTCCTTTATCTTTTGTTTGTCTGGGAAACTCTTTATCTCTCTTTCAATGCTGAAGGATAGTGGTGCTTGATGTAGTACTCTCAATTGCAGGTTTTTTCCTTGCAGCACTTTGAATACAGCATGCCACGTCCTTCTAGCTTGCAAAGTTTCTGATGAAAAACCAGCTGATATCCTTAAAGTTTTTCCATTGTAGGTAACTTTTTATTTCTCTTGTTCCTTTTAGGATTCTCTTTTCATCTTTAAACTTTGACATTTTGATGATTATGTGCCATGATGTGGGCCTCTTTGGGTTCATCTTCTTTGTAACTCTCTGTGCTTTTGGACTTGGATATCTATTTTTTCCCCCTAGGTCAAAGAAGTTTTCAGTTACTATTTTTTCTAATAAGTTATCTACACCTTTGTCTCTCTTCTTATTCTTCTCCTTCTCCTCCTCCTTCTTCTTCCCCTATACTGGGAATATTCACTTGATATAGTCCAAGAGATCTCTTAATCTATCTTAATTTTTAAAAATCATTTTCTCTTTTTGTTGTTCAGCTTGTGTGCTTTCCACTACCCTGCCTTCCAGATCAGTGATAGTTCTTTGCATCCTCTAATCTGTTGATTCCCTCTAGTATTTTTTTTCTATTAAATTATTGTGTTCTTCAACTCTTTTTTTTTTTTTAATATTTCCTCTTTATTGAAAGTCCCACTGAGTTTTTCTACTCTTTTTCTCCAGCCTGGTGACTATCTTTACAATCATTACTTGAAATTCTTTATGGGACATATTGCTTATCTCTGTTTCATTTAGCCTCTTTCCAGGTTTTTTTCTTGTTCTCTCTTTTGGAAGCATTCCTCTGTCTCCCCATTTTTGCTTGACTTTCAGTGTTTGTTTCTATGGATTAATTGAAATGGCCACTTGCCCTAAAGTTGAAGGAGTGATTGGGTATGGTGTTTCCTATGCAGACTGTGTGTAGTTGGTGACTTTTCCTGGGTGGCTGGAGCTGTGGCTATGTATGCTAGTTACTCTTCTAAACCATGGCACGTGTCTCTCTTGCTCTTCTCTTGACATTGTCTCTATCTTTGGCTGTTAAGTAGCCAGCCCTCCATTCCTCAGGAGGGATTGTTCTATAGATAGGTGTAATTTGGTGTGTTCATGGAGGAGGTGAATTCAGATTCTTCCTACATTGCGGTCTTGAACTAGAACCATAAATCTGACTTACAGATACTTATTGGAGTATTCTGTTTAGCCTGGTATATAATAAAGTTTGTAAATGTTTGCAAAAAATATATAGTCTTTTTTTGTAAATTAGAATACTTAATATGAATCAGTTTATTATATTAATAATGTATTCATTAAATAGTATTCATGCAGCATTCATTCACAAAAGCACATGAAAATGCCAATTTTGTGGCTGTTCCAGGTAAAAACACTAAAAAAAAGGCATAAAAGAATTAAAAGTAATTGGAAAGAAATATTATCATTAATAATAATCACATTACACTTCCACCTGATGGATTTATCTATTTTGCCCAATGGGTCTGCCTAAATTTTGAATTTTATTTTGACCAATTCAACTAGTCAAATTCTCTCTAATTTTTGTTGAATTTATGAGTTTTTTATTTAGATTGAGTGAGTCACGTAGGCATTCAGCATATATTCCAGACATTTTTCTGGGTACTATGGATACATTAATTGATAAAAAAAAAAAAATCCAGAAGTCCCAGCTCTGAGCTCATGATCCTATCTTTGATGCTCTAATATTTCCAACTAAAATATATTGAAATGTATTAGTAATATACCTATTCAGTATAAGATGTTAACTTTTAATATTTGCCCCTTTGCTTCCTTAAATTTGTACTTGCCTGGTAAAATCTTACCTATACTTCAAACATTTTTTTACTTATTTCTCCCATTTCTTTGTCGATTATCTGTTATGTAAAGAATTTACCATTCTTTTATAACTTAGATAGTTTTCTGTTCTGGGTTTTGTTTTCTGTTTAGTTCTGTGCTCAATTTATTGGTATACAGCCTGGAGCAGGCAGCTTTCTGATCTCTGGGGATAAGGCAATGTGAATTATATTCAAGTTTCCCATTTCTCTGGAATTTACCTTCATGTAGGGAGAGACAGATCATATTTTAGAAATTAGTAAGTGCTATAAAGATAATAAAACAGTTGAATGAAATGGGATCAGTGGAGGTCTCTGTCAGGAGCTGGCATTTGCTACTATCTGAAGGAAGATCCAGTTAAGCAGAGATTTAAGAAAATAGTGTTCTAGAAAAAGGGAAGAGCAGGTGCAAAAGACGTAGGAATTTAAAGAAAGCCATTGTAGCTGAATTTCATGGAGCAGGTAAGAGCGAGGTTAGAGGGTGTGTAGAAGCTAGATAACTAAAGCCTTTGGAGTTGTGCAGAGAGTTAAGTATGTCACATAATATTAAAATAAGACTGTTCCCACCATGAAGCCTGTCCTCAAAATTGAGAATAATTAGCAGAAAGTAACCTGTCATTCTAGGTACAGAACTTGTATGCAGAACATGCAAAAGAAGCATCCCAAATTGGTTCTGTTCATGTTAATCCATCTACCACCACAATATTATATAGTAAAAAGCTAAGAATTCTTTAGAGAAAGCAATTGCTGTGAAGAGAGTAAGGAATTCTGTGAAAAGACCTCTGGTTTCCTCCTCCCTCCCCAAAGGCAAAGACGTTTCCGTTTCCTCCCGGCTAAGAAAGAAAGTTTACAAGAGCAAGTTCAGAAAGACTGCCTGACAAGAGTCCTGGGATTGGAAAGGCACTGCCACTGGTGCCCATAACATATCTGAAAAATACCTGATGGCCAGAGTTTGGCTGGGGAGATCTGGCCTGACAGAGATGAGGGAGATATGCTGGAGACAGACTGAGGTTCAGAGTTGAGCAAGTAAGGATGCTTTGCGTCTTCCCGTGGAGCATTTCTGAGGAAGATAGCTGGGTCAGTCAGACTGACGGGAACTGATAACCTCAGTTAACTGCATTGGTGTGCACTTTCTTACTGAAAGCACAACAGAGAGAAGGCCAAAACTGGTCACCAGAGGAAGCGCTTCTCACATCAGGATGTGAGATTCCATGACAGGGAGTCCAAAAAGCCCACACAAGTGCTGCACAAGCAGAAAGAACAAAGGAAATGATATTTCCATACCAGATACAAATATGGTTCCGGGTTGCTGGACTACAATAGTATCTGCCACATGAGGTTGTGCGTTCTGTAATTTCTCACTCTTGTTGAGGCCTGAGAGAAAGGGGCGGGAGGGAAAGAGAACACTTGCAACTTAGCCCCTTTCTATTTGGTAGTTTGTGTCAGGCATCAGTGAGGGAAGAGGGAAAGAATCTTTGAAAGGACAAAATAAATCAACAGATCAAAGGGGAATTTATGGATTAGAAAAATGAAGCTTTTAGTTAGCATCTGAGTGACTGTACAAAATCTAAATGGTATTCAGGATCCGGGAGTATGAAAAAAATGTATTTTAATAATTATATTCCTACAAGTTTACTTTGTTCAGTAAATTGCGAGCCCTTCAATATTCATACAAGTATTTTAAAATCTAGATTCATTTACTTTCATAAGTGACAAGTTTAGTCTTATTTGCTGCATATATTTAGTCTCTTGTTGACGTTATCTCAGAAATATATTAATATTTTAAATTATTTATTTTCCTATTAAGAATAATGTTTAATCTTTACATTATTTTTGACCACAGGAATTTTTAGACTAAATCCTTCTGTGTCTCAACATAAATCCTTTTAAAATCATAATATCTTTGTTCTTCCATTCTTAATGTCATTTATCTCTCAGTTGATTGAAATACCTCTTTAATTTTTTTTTTAAGTAGATTAGCCTCTTAATGTCTGAGAATGACTTTGTATTTCCCCTGTAGAGAATTGACAATTTGTTTGGATAAGTATTTTCCAAATGTGCAATCTTTTTTTTTTTTTCACTTTAAATCTTTTTTTTCTTTCCCTGTTCATTATTGCACAGATGTCTGCTGAAAATCTGATTGGGGTTCTAAGGGTATTTGTAGAGTTTTGTTTTTCCCTCATCCTTGTTATTAGCAGACTTTGTCTAAAATTAGGTCTCGTTTTCTTAGTTAAAATTGCTATGGAAAGAAGTTTAAATACTTTAGTTGGGTCAAAAATATTTTCTTCTTGAATTTATTTGATCTCTACTTCAAATCCATCTACCCTGTTTATCATTCTGAGTGGTGTATTCTATATAAGTTTAAAGTACGTCTTGAATAAGCTGGTCTCAAGAACACACATCCCCTGCTTCAAATGTGCAGTGGAAAGGATGTCATGAGTATCTTCCACCTTGCTCCTCCAGCATTTAGATCCTCATAGAAGAAGCTCATTCTGTGTGCATACAAACATAAAATCACTGAAGCTTCTAAAGACTGACTCTTTCCAGCATTGATACAGATTTTCTTCTTTTGTTTCTTCATTTTGGCTGTTTCTGTGAAAATCTGGGAGAGTTGTATCTATCGTATTCTAATAACAAGCAACAAGCTTATCCAGACCTCGAAAAGCACTTATTTGAAACAAAAACAAACAAAACAACAGAAAACCCTAAAGCACTTATTTGAAACAATGTTATATGTTACTCGTAGAGAAATGTCTCTATCCATCTTATGGAATGTAATGCCTAAGATAAATTTATGTAAGTAAAATTATTGGCTCAAACTTATTAACATTGAAATCTTTTGTTTTTTCTAATTCCAGTATTAGTTAACATAAGGTGTTATATTAGTTCCAAGTGTACAATAATGATGAACAATTCTATACTGAGTGCTCATCTTGATAAATGTGCTCCTAATCTCCTTCGCTCATCTCCCTGCCCTCCTCCCTCCCACTGTGCCCTTAACATTGAAATATTTTGATGCATATTATCAAAATATATTTCAGAAATGTAATGTCAAATTAAAAGTCCTCTATTAGTAGATAGTATGTTTTTGTGTGTTTGTTTTGATAGTCTAAAAATTGTATCTCAATAGTCCAGCCAATTCAAATTTTGTTCCTTCAGGTCTTTGATCTTTTTTAAAGAAGGTTTCATTAAGTCACTTATAAAGTGCAATCAGTTCTTTGTATATTAAGTATACTAATGTCACATTATATTATTTACAGTAGGTTCACCACTACAGCAAATAGACCCTTAAAATAATATCATTTATTGATATGCAAATTTTACTTTACATAGTTGCAATTATTCTACATATGATTTTAACAGTGGTCAACACATAAAAATCTTTAAATGTTCCATCTTTGTCAAGAATTCCCTTTTTGGAGAGGGCAAATATTTTGTTCAGTTTTTCTTTGAACCAAAGAATTTTAAGTCATTTAAAAAAAAAAAGAAATTTCATGTGAATTGTAGGATTAAGGATGTGCTAAAAAAAAAAAATCACATTTTCCATTAGACTAAAATTCAGAACCAAAATTTACCCGATCCATATAAGAAAAACTGAACAAATAAAATGAATTTCCAAAATCAAGAACCAAACTCAAATAAAACTTAAAAAGTTCTTTTATACTACATTATTTATTTGAGGTTGATTTTTTTCTCTGTAAATCTCCATGAAAACAGGGTCCACTTCTGTTTTATCACCAAATTATCCTAAATCTTGGCATAGTATCTGCCATGTTAAAATATTTGTTGGGACGCCTGGGTGACTCAGTTAAGCATCCAGCTTTGGCTCAAGTCATGATCTCATGGTTTGTGAATTTGAGCACCAATTTGGGCTTTGTGCTGACAGCTCAGAGCCTGGATCCTGCTTCGGATTCTGTTTCCCTCTCCATGTTTTCTTTCCCTCTCTCAAAAATAAAATAAACATTAAAAAATAATAAAATATTTGTTAAATGTAACAAGAAATCTTAAAGTTGTATCTGTGTGGTGTGCGCATGTATGCGTGCATTAATAATGCATTCAAAAAGTGCATAGGTGACATGTTCCCTGAGAACTGTATTAACATGGAAAAAACTTGATTTTCTATGAAATTCTTTTTTTTAACTTTTTCCTTATTTATTTAGAATAATAATTGTTTTTTAATAGGAAATTTATTGTCAAATCAGTTTCCATACAACACCCAGTGCTCATCCCAACAGGTGCCCCCCCAATGCCCATCATCCACTTTCCCCTCCCTCCCATCCCCCATCAACCCTCAGTTTATTCTCAGTTTTTAAGAGTCTCTTATGGTTTGCCTCCCTCCCTTTTTTTCCCCTTCCCCTCCCCCATGGTCTTCTGTTAAGTTTCTCAGGCTCTACCTAAGAGTGAAAACATATGGTATCTGTCTTTCTCTGTAGGACTTATTTCACCAGCATAACACTCTCCAGTTCCAACCACATTGCTACAAAAGGCCACATTTCATTCTTTGTCGTTACCAAGTAGTATTCCATTGTGTATATAAACCACAACTTCTTTATCCATTCATCAATTGATGGACATTTAGGCTCTTTCCATAATTTGGCTATTGTTGAGAGCGCTGCTATAAACATTGGGGTACAAGTGCCCCTATGCATCAGCACTCCTGTATCCCTTGGGTAAATTCCTAGCAGTGCTATTGCTGGGTCATAGGGCAGATCTATTTTTAATTTTTTGAGGAACCTCCACACTGTTTTCCAGAGTAGCTGCACCAGTTTGCATTCCCACCAACAGTGCAAGAGGGTTCCCGTTTCTCCACATCCTCTCCAGCATCTATAGTCTCCTGATTTGTTCATTTTAGCCACTCTGATTGGCGTGAAGTGGTATCTCAGTGTGGTTTTGATTTGTATTTCCCTGATGAGGAGCGACATTGAGCATCTTTTCATGTTCCTGTTGGCCATCTGGATGTCTTCTTTAGAGAAGTGTGTATTAATGTCTTCTGTCCGTTTCTTCACTGGATTATTTGTTTTTTGGGTGTGGAGTTTGGTGAGTTCTTTATAGATTTTGGATACTAGCTCTTTGTCTGATATGTCATTTGCAAATATCTTTTCCCATTCCATTGGTTGCCTTTTAGTTTCGTTGATCGTTTCCTTTGCAGTGCAGAAGCTTTTTATCTTGATGAGGTCCCAATAGTTCATTTTTTCTTTTAATTCCCTTGCCTTTGGATATGTGTAAGGTAAGAAATTGCTGCGACTGAGTCAGAGAGGATTTTTCCTGCTTTCTCCTCTAGGGTTTCAATGGTTTCCTGTCTCACATT
Source organism: Felis catus (assembly GCF_018350175.1). Classification (NCBI taxonomy): domain Eukaryota; kingdom Metazoa; phylum Chordata; class Mammalia; order Carnivora; family Felidae; genus Felis; species Felis catus. The sequence goes on from NC_058374.1 coordinate 102,113,105, forward strand.
CAGGTCCTTTATCCGTTTTGAGTTTATTTTTTGTGAATGGTGTAAGAAAGACATCTAGTTTCATTCTTCAGCATGTTGCTGTCCAGTTATCCCAGCACCATTTGTTAAAGAGACTGTCTTTTTTCCATTGGATGTTCTTTCCTGCTTTGTCAAAGATTAGTTGGCCAAAATTGTGTGGGTCTAATTCTGGAGTCTCTATTCCATTGGTCTATGTGTCTGTTTTTGTGCCAATACCATGCTGTCTTGATGATTACACCTTTGTAGCAGAGGCTAAAGTCTGGGATTATGATGCCTCGTGCTTTGGTCTTCTTCTTCAATATTACTTTGGCTATTCGGGGTCTTTTGTGGTTCCGTAAAAATTTTGGATTGCTTGTTCTAGCTTCAAGAAGAATTCTGGTGCAATTTTGATTGGGATTGCATTGAATGTGTAGATTGCTTTGGGTAATACTGAGATTTTTAACAATATTTATTCTTCTAATCCATGAGCATGCAATATTTTTCCATTTCTTTGTATCTTCTTCAATTTCCTTCATAAGCTTTCTAAGTTTTCAGCATACAGATCTTTTTACATCATTGATTAGGTTTATTCCTAGGCATTTAATGATTCTTGGTGCAGTTGTGAATGGGATCAGTTTCTTTATTTGTCTTTCTGTTGCTTCATTATTAGTGGATAAGAATGCAACTGATTTCTGTACGTTAATTATGTATCCTGCGACTTTGCTGAATATATGTATTAGTTCTAGCAGACTTTTGGTGCAGTCTATCAGGTTTTCCATGTATAATATCATGTCATCTGCAAAAGGTGAAAGCTTGACTTGATCTTTGCCAATTTGGATGCCTTTGATTTCCTTTTGTTGTCTGATTGCTGATGCTGGCACTTCCAACACTATGTTAAACAACAGCGGTGAGAGTGGACATCCCTGTCGTGTTCCTGATCTTGGGGGAGAAGCTCTCAGTTTTTCCCCATTGAGGATGAGATTAGCTGTGGGCTTCTCATAAATGGCTTTTATGATGTTTAAGTATGTTTCTTCTATCCCGACTTTCTCAAGGGTTTTTATTAAGAAAGAATGCTGAATTTTGTCAAATGCTTTTTCTGCATTGATTGACAGTTTCATATAGTTCTACTCTTTTCTTTTATTAATGTGATGTATCACATTGATTGATTTGTGAATGTTGAACCAGCCCTGTGGCCCAGGAATGAATCCTACTTGATCATAGTGAATAATTCTTTTTATATGCTGTTGAATTCGATTTGCTAGTATCTTGTTTAGAATTTTGCATCCATATTCATCAGGGATATTGGCCTGTAGTTCTTTTTTTTTTTTTTTTTTTTTTTTTTGCTGCGTCTCTGGTTTGAGAATCAAAGTAATACTGGCTTCATAGAATGAGTCTGGAAGTTTTTCTTCCCTTTCTATTTTTTGGAACAGCTTGAGAAGGATAGGTATTATCTCTGCTTTAAATGTCTGGTAGAATATTCCCAGGGAAGCCATCTGGTCCTGGACTCTTATTTGTAGGGAGATTTTTGATAACTGATTCAATTTCTTTGCTGGTTATGGGTCTGTTCAAGTTTTCTATTTCTTCCTGTTTGAGTTTGGAAGTGTGTGGGTGCTTAGGAATTTGTCCCTTTCTTCTAGATTGTCCACTTTGTTGGCATATAATTTTTTATAGTATTCCCTGATAATTGCTTGTATCTCTGAGGGATTGGTTGTAATAATTCCATTTTCATTCATGATTTTACCTATTTGGGTCATCTCCGTTTTTTTTGAGAAGCCTGGCTAGAGGTTTGTCAATTTTGTTTATTTTTTCAAAAAAAAAAAAAAAAAAAACTCTTGGTTTTGTTGATCTGCTCTACAGTTTTTTTTAGATTCTATATTGTTTATTTCTGCTCTTATCTTTATTATTTCTCTTCTTCTTCTGGGTTTGGGTTGTCTTTGCTGTTCTGCTTCTATTTCCTTTAGGTGTGTTATTAGATTTTGTATTTGGGATTTTTCTTGTTTCTTGAGATAGACCTGGATTGCAATGTATTTTCCTCTAAGGACTGCCTTCGCTGCATCCCAAAGCATTTGGATTGTTGTATTTTCATTTTCATTTGTGTCCATATATTTTTTAATTTCTTCTCTAATTGCCTGGTTGACCCACTCATTCTTTAGTAGGATGTTCTTTAACCTCCATGCTTTTGGAGGTTTTCTAGACTTTTTCCTGTGGTTGATTTCATGCTTCATAGCATTGTGGTCTGAAAGTGTGCATGGTATGATCTCAATTATTTTATACTTACAAAGTGCTGTTTTGTGACCCAGAATGTGATCTATCTTGGAGAATGTTCCATGTGCAGTCGAGAAGAAAGTATATTCTGTTGCTTTGGCATACAGAGTTCTAAATATATCTGTCAAGTCCATCTGATCCAATGTATCATTCAGGGCCCTTGTTTCTTTATTGATCCTTTGTCTGGATGATCTATCCATTGTTGTAAGTGGGGTATTAAAGTTCCCTGCAATTACCACATACTTATTAATAAGGTTGCTTTTGTTTGTGATGAATTGTTTTATATATTTGGGGGCTTCCGTGTTCAGTGCACAGACATTTATAATTGTTAGCTCTTCCTGATGGATAGGCCCTGTAATTATTATATAATGTTATTCTTCATCTCTTGTTACCACCTTTAATTTAAAGTCTAATTTGTCTGATATAAGTATGGCTACTCCAGCTTTCTTTTGACTTCCAGTAGAATGATAGATAGTTCTCCATCCCCTCACTTTTGATCTGAAGGTGTCCTCAGGTCTAAAATGAATCTCTTGTAGACAGCAAATAGATGGGTCTTGTTTTTTTATCCATTTTGATACCCTATGTCTTTTGGTTGGAGCATTTAGTCCATTTACATTCAGTATTATTATGGAAAGATATGGGTTTAGAGTCATTGTGATGTCTGTAGGTTTCATGCTTGTAGTTATGTCTCTGGCACTTTGTGGTCCTTGCAACATTTCACTCACAGAATCCTCTTTCAGATCTCTGGTAGGGCTGGTTTAGTGGTGATGAATTCCTTCGGTATTTGTTTGGCGAAACCTTTATCTCTCCTATTCTGAATGATAGACTTGCTGATAAAGGATTCTTGACTGCATATTTTTTTCCATTCATCACATTGAAGATTTTCTGCCATTCCTTTCTGGCCTGCCAAGTTTCAGTAGTTAGGTCTGTCACTACTCTTATGTGTCTACCTTTGTAAGTAAGAGCCTGTTTATCCCTAGCTGCTTTCAGAATTGCATCTTTATCCTTGTATTTTGCCAGTTTCACTAAGATATGTCGTGCGGAAGATCGATTCAAGTTACATCTGAAGGGAGTTCTCTGTGAATCTTGGATTTCTATGCCTTTTTCCTTCCCCAGATCAGGGAAGTTCTCAGCTATGATTTGTTCAAGTACACCTTCAGCACCTTTCTCTCTCTTCTTCTGCATCTCGAATTCCTATGATTCAGATATTTTTTTTCGTTTGATTGCATCACTTAGTTCTCTAATATTCCCCTCATACTCCTGGATTTTTTTTTATCTCTTGTTCTCAGCTTCCTCTTTTTCCATAATTTTACCTTCTAATTCACCTATTCTCTCCTCTGCCTCTTCAATCCATGCTATGGCCGCCTCCATTTTATTTTGCACCTCATTTATAGCATTTTTTAGTTCCTTGTGACTATTTCTTAGTCCCTTGATTTCTGTAGCAATAGATTCTCTGCTGTCCTCTATGCTTTTTTTCAAGCCCAGCGATTAATTTTATGACTATTATTCTAAATTCTTGTTCCATTATATTGCTTAAATCGGTTTTGATCAATTCGTTAGCTGTCACTACTTCCTGGAGTTTCTTTCGAGGAGAATTCTTCCATTTCGTCATTTTCGGTAGTCCCTGCAGTAGCTCCAAACTGCAGGGCACTTCCCCTGTGCTGTCTGGAGTAACGTGTGTTGGTGGGCAGGACCCAATGTCTGCCCCAGCCCACCGCTGGGGCCATAGTCAGACTGGTGTGTACCTTATCTTCCCTCTCCCAGGGGCAGGACTCACTGTGGAGTGGTGTGGCCGCTGTCTGGGCTGCTTGCACACCGCCAGGCTTGTGGTGCTGCTTTGATGGGATCTGGCCAAGGGCGTATTAGATGGGGTAGATCCGCAAGGTGCACAGGGATGGGAGGGGCAGATTTAGCTAGCTTTACAGTTGGTGGTGCCCTGCGGGAGGGGCCCTGCAGCACCTGGAGGGAGACAGGCTCGTCGGAGGGATGGATCCACAGAAGCACAGCGTTGGGCATTTGTGCAGTGCAAGCAAGTTCGGTGATGGCAACTGGTTTCCTTTGGAATTTTGGCTAGGGGTCGGGGAGGGAAATGGCACTTGCCAGCGCCTTTGTTCCCCTGCCGAGCTGAGCTCTGTCCTTCCAGGGCTCAATAACTCTCCCTCCCGGTGTCCTATTGCCCTCCCCACTCTCCGAGAGCAGAGCTGTTGACTTCTAACATTCTGGATGTTAAGTCCTGCTGGCTGTCAGAACTCATGGGGTCCAGCCCCTCCACTTTTGCAAGCCAGACTTTGGGGGCTCTGTCTTGCCTGGGGGCTGCCCCTCCACCACCCCAGCTCCCTCCCACCAGTCTGTGTAGAACGCACTGCCTCTCTGCCCTTTCTACCATTTTCCGTGGGCCTTTTGTCTATGCCTGGCTCCAGAGAGTCTGTTCTGCTGGTCTCCTGGAAGTTTTCTGGGTTATTTAGGCAGATGTGGGTGGAATCTAAGCAATCAGCAGGATGAGGTGAGCCCAGCGTCCTCCTATGCTGCCATCTTCGATTTAATCTAATAATTGTTTTTAAAGTACACTAGATGTTAAATGTTCTTAAAGTATTTTTTTCGGTCTATATGAAAACAAGAGTGGACTGCAATCACTCCAAATTCCCAGCTCATTGTCATTCCATATCCTCACAATGTTCCTCGAAGGTAATGTCCTTGCTTGAACTGAGGCTAAGGGAAGGTGAGAACCTCAAGGCGCCCCCAGTCCCTGAGCTCCGCCCAGATCCACACACCATGCCCAAGGCAGATAGTCCAGCAGGGGCAAACTGGGGCAGAGTTTTGACCTTGAGCTGAGGTCCTAAGAGCCCGGGGGGTTGGCTCCCTTTCTATCTGTGAGGGTGGGTGAAGATGGGCAGGTGGGGAAGGGCTGTGGGGCTCCCCAGTCCCTCCCTTGGGCCAGAAACCTCAGGGTCTCAGACCTGCTCACCCCGGATGCCTTGCAGTGGCGGGGAATGGGCCAGTTTCTCCTTCAGTGTCGGCCTCAGCCTCTCGGAGTGGCGGTTGGCAGCCGGAGGGGTCGAGACAGTGGCACCCGGGTGATTTTCTATAAAATTCTTGAGTTGTGAACTAGTTTGTTCAAAACTTTTACCTGTTATTCCACTGCCTTTTTGCATTTTTTATAAACAGTATAAATTGAAAGCTATTATCCATTTGACCAAAGTTTATAGGCTTTGATCCTCCTCTATTTTTGAAATCCAAAACCTTTACAAAGACCTGTCTGATGTGGATCTTATTTGACTCATTCTGGGGGAGCATAGTGGTTTGCTTTTATCCATAGACCTAGTTCCTATTTTAATTAAAACAAATTTTCTTATTTCTATTTTTAATATTGTTTCTGTTCTTATTTATTTCTCACTCAAGTTTAGAATTTTTAGTTTACTTTCCATTTTCATTACTTCTTTTTCATTTACTTTCCACTTTCATATTCATTAGTTCTGTCTCTATCATTTACATTTCTTAGATTTTTAAATTAATAATTATGATTATAAAAGGAAAGAAAATGTAGGAGAAGCAGCACTAAGTCTTTGCCACTGGAAAATAAAAAGTCTTTAAAAATCACTTCTTATGCCAAGGAGAAATAAAAATTAAGTTGCAAAACTTCTCAATAACAATTATTTATCAGCGTCTATGTGATGCTCCTGAAGTAGTACTGAGAATAAAATTCATAGCATTGGGGCGCCTGGGTGGCGCAGTCGGTTAAGCGTCCGACTTCAGCCAGGTCACGATCTCGCGGTCCGGGAGTTCGAGCCCCGCGTCAGGCTCTGGGCTGATGGCTCAGAGCCTGGAGCCTGTTTCCGATTCTGTGTCTCCCTCTCTCTCTGCCCCTCCCCCGTTCATGCTCTGTCTCTCTCTGTCCCAAAAACAAATAAACGTTGAAAAAAAAATTTATTCAAAAAATAAGAAAATAGGAGTGCTTGGGTGGCTCACTTGGTTAAGCATCCAACTCTTGATTTCATAGGTTTGTGAGTTCGAGCCCTATGCCGGGCTCTGTACTGACCGTGTGGATCCTGCTTGGGATTCTCTCTCTTTCCCTCTCTCTCTCTCTGACCCTCCCCTGCTTTCTCTCTCTCTCTTTTTCTCGAAATAAGCTTTAAAAAAAGTCAGAAGGTAGACTAATACGATAAATGAAAAAAGTAAAATAAAGGAATTAATACAGGTAAGAGCATAAAAGAATAAAAACAAACAAAAAGTGGTGGAATATTGAAACAAATATGTATTTTTCAATGGGCAAAAAAACACATCTAACAGTATTTAAAAAAAAAATATGGAAGAGTTAGTGTGACTTCAGACCACAATCCTGACAAGAACCAACTTGTGGTTTACAAATTCTGAAGGGAGAATTCTCCCCTTGACCTAGTGCAGAGATAGACACATTGACTTGACTCCTTCTGCATGGTGGGGTTTATTAAAAAAAAAAAGAAAGAAAGAAAAAAAATACTGCAACATGAAATTTAGCGATACTCATAGCAGCTAACTATTAATAAGTAATTCTGAAAGCATAGAGATGAAACATAACTTTCTTAAAAACCATAATTATCAAAATGACACCAGTAGAGAGCAACAAATTGAAGCACCACACTGTCACAGGAAAAATTGACCTGATATTGACTGCACAAATTAAAAAATCTTGTTTATGAATACTCATGGGAAAAAATCTTAAAGTGCTAAGAAATAGCACATTAATAAAATAATAAAATGTGGTTCGTTTAAAGGAGGCACAATTTGTTCCTTGGTAGGGACCCATTAATATAATTAATTATATTAGTATATTGTGTTACTAGCGGTAACAAAATTGCATGTGTTTGGTTTTTTCTGTGTATATGTCCCAAAAAGTAACTGGACAAAATTCAACCTCCATTCTTGATTAAAATTTTGGTTCAATAAAATAGGAAATGATGGATATATTTTTAGCATAGCATACACTTTTGTCTTTGGGTTTTTGTTTGAAATAATCATTTTCTTCCCTGAGCAAGATTTGCCTGTGGGTGCTTCTCTGTTCTGCTGATTTTAGACTTGACTCTACAGCTGGCTTTGACCAATAAAACAAGGTAAAAGTACTGGTCTTCCATTATCAGCAGATACTTGAAAAAAAGACATGTTTATACTCATTTCTTGAACTCCTGAGCTTCTTACAAAAACAGTATGTTTCAAAGTAGTGCACATTCATTTCCCTAATTCCCATTTCTTTCACATGGTTCTTAGTATGAGAAAACACATAAAGTAAACTTGAACCTACAGCCTGGAGCTAAGCCAACCTCTGATCAGAGGAGGCAGTCAAAGCCATAGTCAACCCATCAATCTGAGAAGGAGAAATTAGTGCTTACCAGGAAGATCATTTAATTTTAGGTTCTTTTTTCAAAATGTTGACTAACATGTTGATCACATGTTAAAGGCATTTCTTCAAAGTCTGAAACAAGTATGCCACTATTATCATCTAATGGGGTACTAAGCTGTTAGCCAATGACTTTAGATAAAAGAATGCATTTAGAGGAATAGGAATAAAAATTTAAGAATCTTATGGATAATGTGAATATACTCCCAAAAACTAAAGAGGGTTAGTGGCAAACCACAAATAGTAAGAGAATATAATAAAATGAAAAGATGAATATACAGAAATGAATTAATAAATAACCAATTAAAATATGTGACAGAGAAAATCCTATTTTCCATTGTAACAATAAGAACAACAACAAAAAGCAAGAAAATACCTGGGTACAAACTTTTTAATATTGTGCAAAAATTGTATGAAGAAAAATTTTAAAGTCCAAAAAGACAGAATAGATTAAAACAAGAACAAAAAAAACTATTTTTATTGTTCTTGGATATGAAAACTCATCGTCATAAAAATGCCATTTCTTCCCAAGTTATAAATTTGCATGACTTCTATAAAAATGTCTATAGGCATATTTTTATGTGGTAAAATCCATATATAAAGTACACAAGAATTACAAGGAAACCCCACAAAAAAAGAGGAATATTAGGGTATATAGCCCTACCAGAAATTAAAACATTTCCAAATATGTGGGGAAATAGGGACTTTTTACTGAGTATTGTTGTGAACAGTCTTTAATAAGAGATAAAAGGAGATCTGTGTCTCACACCATACCACAAAATAAGTTGCAGAGATAAAAATGTGGAAACTTAAACTTCCATGTGCTCAAAGAAGTCATTGGTAAGTTGTTTTATAACCAGGGAAAAGGAAAAATTTTGATTATGACTCAAAACATTACTAGGTTTGAGTACATTAAAACTTTCATTCTAGGAAATACTAAAAATATACAAATTATAATTACATACTGGGAAATACTTGAGACTTATACACAAAAAGCTAATTTTTCTAATTTATGAACAAACTGTTCAGAAAGGAAGAAATAAAAATGGTCCTAAACATGTGAATAGATGGTCAAGTTTATATATAATAATAAAAATAAATATTAAAATTATATTTCTTAGCTCTTTGGCCCAAATCCATAAATTTGACAATAAACTGTTGTATGAAAACAATAATACTTACACATTTGCCAAAGAGAATGCAAAATGACAACATTTCTAGTGAAGAATGTGTCAAGTTCTAGAAAAATTGTAGGCATTTGCCAATTCACTCAATAGTCCCCTTCTAGGAGTCTATTCCTAATATAGATCAGCAAAATCATGAAATCACTCATGCCCAAAGTTATTCTTTGTGGTGTTATTTGTAGTGGCACATTATTGGAAATGACTCAAATGTCTATCAGTCTGGCATTGGTTGGATAAATTATGGTTTGTCTACACAATCAATACAATGCAGCTACAAAATGGAATGAGGAATATTTCTATAAATTGAAATGTAACAATCTCCAAAATAAAATGTGAAATGAAAAAAGCAAAATGTGAAACAGTATAGTAGACTCTCTTTTGTGTAAGAAATATATAAATGTATGTGTGCATATTTTCTTATATTTACCAAGAAAACAATTACTAGATCAGTAAACTAAAGACACAATAAAAATAGATACCTGTAGAAGAACTGAGGAGATTGAATAAACTTTTGTGGAAAAAAAATCACACAATATAGTTGCTATATTATTTTTGTTACATTATGTTATGATACTGTTTTTGTTACAATCTTCCACTTCTGAACTAAGCATGAGATGACTGGATAAAATAAAAGGCATGTCTCTTTCATTTAGGTGAAATTTTGGCATCCTTTCTAAGTCATAGTGCCATTCTTTTTAAGTTTATTTTGAGAGAGAGAGCACAGGAACTGGGGAGGGACAGAGAGAATGGAGGAGAGAGAGAATCGCAAGCAGGCTCTTAACGTCAATGCAGAGCCGGATGCAAAGACTGAAACTCAGGAATTTGACTTGAGTCCAAACCAAAAGTCAGACGCTTAACCAACTAAGCCACTGGGCACCCCTGCCAGTTTGTTTTTAATTGAAATTTCATTGGCTTTGTGATTATTGGAAACTTTTTTTTTTTTTTAATTTTTTTAACGTTTATTTATTTGGAGACAGAGAAAGAGCGTGAATGGGGGAGGCGCAGAGAGAGAGGGAGGCGCAGAATCTGAAACAGGTTCCAGGCTCCGGGCTGTCAGCACAGAGCCCGACGCAGGGCTCGAACTCCCGGACCACGAGATCATGACCTGAGCCGAAGTCGGCTGCTTAACCGACTGAGCCACCCAGGCGCCCCAATTATTGGAAACTTTTAACAGGATCTAACAGTGAATTAACTGTTAGTCCTATTTTTTCCACATAGTATTTTTTTTAATCTTTTCATAGGCATCTTTAAAAAATGGAAAGTTTGCATTATACTACACACAAATGAAATTCTAATTATTTTATTTTTATGGTACATTTTAATATCTGACATGATACTCTCAGTGCCTTTTTAAGATGGCTTAGCTAATCTTATTTATCTAATTTAGTTAATATTCCAGGTCATACATGCAAAAATAAAATTTCCTCATTTGAGATTTTGCTTCAAATTGCTTAAGCCCCTAATCATTGGAAAAGACTTTGGAGATTTATATTATTTGTTTATTACTATAGAGGCTCATGACAGGCCTATTCATTTTGGATTTCTCTTATAATGTTTATATTTTTCATCATTTTTACAATATAGTTTAATATATCTCTTGTTAAAACTTTTCTGAATATTTAATGTTTTCTGCACCATTTTGTACAAACTGGCTGTATAGTTGTAGTATAGGACAGCTATTTATTTTGGTACAATTATTTTGTACCTAAGCACTTTGCTTACTCATTAGTTCTCACAGATAGAAAAAACATGTTTGCTGTAATTATTTGACTATGATGTCAGGTTTCCAAACGTTATAGCCAACATAGCTGATTTGTGGCTTATGATTTAAAAATCATACTATAGTGAGAATTCTTTCAGAGTTGCATTTAAATATGCTGATATGCTGATTATTCTTCATAGTAAGAGAAAACATATCCTTTACTGCCAGGGATTTTCTATGATATCCTATTTTTAGTTCCCACATGAAAAAGTAGAAGTTGCAACAGATCTCTTAGTAACACATTCCAGTAATAAATAACTCTCATTATTAGGAAATGTCTTTTACCTCACTTAAGTTTCTAGTGTTTTCAATTCAAAGCAATGACTTACACTATACTGTCTCTAGTGAATTGAAATAGTTCATCATCAACATTTTGCTATATCTCTGTGTTCATTTTTCTTCATGTGAACATTATTTCTCCTTTTTAAGTCATTCTCATATGCTTCAAAACTATTCAATAAATTACACTCATCTTTATAAATACATCATGGACTAAATTTCAATTATTGCTATTACTTCCCATCCCCTTATAAAACCACACATATCATGCCTGCTAAGGTTTCAAGTGTCTTTTGGCCTGAGGCTTTAAAATGTTTAGTAATAATTTTTACCTTTATCATATTAAAAATGCTAACCAAAAAAGATTACTCTAATTTTACTTTAAGTAATCATTAGGTGAAAGAAAATTCTTGGGAAATGAGATTTCTGATGAAAAACAAATATACTTAGAAAACTACTTTAGCCACATTAAAATTATTTTTTTAAAGCATTCTGCACGGGGAGGTTTTATTTTCCAGCTCTGCATATTTAAATGAGTTTAGATAACTAATGACAGATGATTAGTCAAAGGTAAATATGAATACTGTAAAATATGAAATACAATGGACTTTGTTAAATGCATATCAGTAGTTAAATATATGGTAAGGCAATAAAAATACTAAATATGTGAAATATTTTTCAATTTACATCCAAAATTTACATGGCTTGACATTTTTACTTTAGATAAGAGGAAATGATATTTTTATTTACAAATTTTTTCTAGACAAAGATTGGGTAGCCCAAAAGATATTAAAAATGAGGACTACGATGATATTACCTGTACACATACTTGGAACATTGTTTTTCAGAAACAGTACTCAAGACTTGATACAGAAAAGTAATTTTGTTTTTTTTTTAATTAAAGTATATATTTTTTCATGTTTATTTATTTGAGAGAGACCGCATGAGTAGGAGAGGGGCAGAGAGATAGGGAGACAGAATCTGAAGCAAAGCCCGATGTGGGGCTCTAACTCACAAACCATGAGATCATGACCCCAGCTGAAGTGCATGCTCAACCGACTTAACCACCCAGGCACTCCTCAGCTTAGTATATTTTTAATGAGAGAAGATTCTGAAAGTGTCAATGCAAGTCCTAGTTTCATATTAATTTTTTTATTTCAAAATTAATTTGTAAAAAAGCTAGAAATTATGAATGCCTAGGTCATATAATCTAATTTTCAATTTAAACCAACGGAAATAAAAATGGCTTTTTCTCTTGATAGTTGTCTAGATACATCGATTTTGCTTCAAGGGCTGTCTTTATCAGTAGAAACATAAAATGATTATAAATTCTTACACTGATCCTGTATAATACAGATTACTCAAGTCTATGTCTGTGATGGACAACTATTCCTTCTTCACTGATTGTCAATGACCTAAGCCGAAAACACATAAATCAAGAATTATGTTTTGAATTTCTAAATACTGTCTACTGTGATTGCCCATCATAATAAAAATCAGAAATCTTTCAAGTGCCACTAAATAGGGCTTTTGTTTTATAAAATCCAATAGACCACTCAGAATGACTGAACCAATTTTTCTCCCTTACGAGGGGACCACTGGTCTGATTCAGTCATTACAAAACAGTTCTTCCTCTATTTCTATGGCCTAAGCAAAAGTGAGTTGAAATATTAGATGGAAAAAAATGGATATCACTGGTAGAAACCAGAAAGAGATATTTAACTCATTAGCTTTGATTTTTATTTTCCTGATTAACTTGGACTTTTCAATGAATGTATAGCGTGTTTGTTATTCACTGATACGGAGAAGAACAACTGATGGTTGACTCTACTGTGAGGCTTAAAAGCTCTTGCACAAAGAGTGTGCCATTCCATTTTTGAAACAAGAAAGTAAAAAATTGGTAAATGAAATAAAATCTGATAGAGGAAGTAAATTCAACATTGTTTTTCTCATTCCCACATAAAAGAGCTTTATTCTCTGAGCCTTATCTACTGTGACAATAGAAGGAAAGAAAGAAGGAGATGGTGTTTATCTGTGACATGGTATTTTATGTGGTCACTGTATATTCATTTGTTCAATACAAATTTATTGAGTTCCTAATAGGTGACAGTTACTGATTATAGACATTTGGGATACAGTGATAACACAGATAAGCTCTTTGCTTCCATGAGGTTTACAATCTAGAAAGAGAAGACAAAATGTAAATTTATAAACTAGAAAATGTGCCATGTAAATGACCTAATAATTTTGCTAAGATACGATAGCTTATAACAGATGAACAACCATCAGAACCAAAAGAGAGGCCTGATTTAAAAAAAAAAGTTTAAAGTATTATAAGCTTTAGAGCACTACTGAGTAGTTAGAGGACACAATCTCTGAGAAACAGTGTTGTTAGATTAAGCAAACCAATATTTTATAGTTACTTATTTCCATCAGATTCTTCACAAAGGACAGGAGACTCGTGATCACAGAATGGATCCAGGGAAAAGGCCTCTACTAATAGTTAGAGAAGGACCATAGCTTTTGGAAGCTATATGAAGATAGAAGAAAATAATAATAATAATAATAATAATAATAATAATAACAACAACAACAACAGACCATGATTTCAATAAGATGGATTATGCAGAGAACTAATATCAATACTATGTCAGTTTTCATTGAAGATATTTGACAAATTTTAAAGCTACATAAGGCAAAAGATTAAGAAAGCAAAGAAAAACTCTGCACAAAGAAAAATTTTGAGTAGTCTGAACATGTAAAAACTACCAGGATTAGGGTTTAGAACTCACCAGTAAACACACCACGTGTATTTGGAGGGCCACATGTCAAGGAACTTACCACCTATATGTTTTCTTTTAGTAGATTTATGGTTTCAGGTCTTACATTCAGTCATTAATCTACTTTGAGTTAACTTTTGTGTATGTTCAAGTTTCATTCTGTTGCATATGGCTGTCCATTTTTCTTAGCACCATTTATAGAATACCCTGTAATTTCCCTATTGTACATTCTTGGCTTCTTTATTGTAAATTAATTGACCATATAGGCATAGGTTTATTTCTGGATTCTTTCAATTCCACTGATCTTTGTCTCTGTTTTTATGCCAGTACCATCCTGTTTTGATTATGATAGCTTTGTAATAGAGTTTGAAATCCAGGACCATGAGATCTCCAGCTTTGTTGTTGCTGTTGTTCTTTGTTCTCCTTTCTTTTTCTTTCTTTCCGTCGTCGTCGTCGTCCTCCTCCTCCTCCTCCTCCTCCTCCATCTTTCTTCTTTTTCTCCTCCAGCCACCTTCTTCTTCTTCTTCTTCTTCTTCTTCTTCTTCTACTTCTACTTCTACTTCTACTTCTACTTCTACTTCTACTTCTTCTACTTCTTCTTCAAGATTGACTTGGTTAGTTGAAGTCTTTTCAGGTTCTATACAAATTTTGATTGACTTTGTCTTTGAAAAATTCCATTGCATATTTTTTGAGTATAGTTGATACACAATGTTGTATTAGTTTCACATATACAACTTAGTGATTTGACCACTTTATATATTATGCTATGTCCACCACAAATATAGCTACCACCTGTCCCATTATATCACTATTAAAATATCACTGACTACATTTCTTTTGGTCTGATTTTTATTCCTATGACTTACTCCATAAGTGGAGGCTTGTATCTCCCTCTGTCTTCACACATTTTGCCCAACCTCTCTTCTGGCAACCATCAGTTTGTTCTCTGTATTTATAGTTCTGATTCTGCTTTTTTGTTCATTCTTTTTATATTCCATTTATGAGTGGAATAATGTCGTAATTGTCCTTCTCAATCTGACTTATTTCCCTTAGCATGGTACCTTCAATTCCCTCAAAGGCACAGTCTCATCCTTTTATATGGCTATGTAATATTCCATTGTGTATATATACCCCAGTTTCCTTATCTATTCATCTACTGATGGACATTTAGGTTGCTTGCTTCCATGTCTTGGCTATAGTAAATAATACTGTAATAAACATAGGGGGACATATATATTTTCAAATTAGTATTTGTGGTTTCCCTGGGTAAATACTCAAAAGTGGAATTAGTGGATCATATAGTATTTCTTTTTTTAATTTTTTGAGGAAACTCCATACTGTTTTCCACAGTGGCTTTACCAGTTTATGTTTCCACCAGCAGTGCACAGGGGTTCCTTTTCACTACATCCTCACCAGCACTTGTTGTTTCTTGTTTTCTTAGATTTTAGCCATTCTAATAGATGTGAGTTGATATTTCTTGTGGTTTTGTTCTGAATTTCCCTCATGATGAGTTCTGTTGATCATCTTTTCATGGTCTCTTGGCCATCTCTCTTGGTCTTCTTTGGAAAATTGTCTACTCAGGTCCTCTATCCATTTAAAACAAAAATTTTTTAATGTTTGTTTTTGAGAGAGACAGAGCATGAGCAAGGGAGGGGCAGAGAGAAAGAGGGAGACACAGAATCTGAAGCAGGCTCCAGGCTCTGAGCTCCAAGCTGTCAGCCCAGAGCCCAATGCAGGTCTTAAACTTGGGAACGATGAAATCATGACCCAAGCCAAAGTTGGACACTTAACCATCTGAGCCACCCGGGAGCCCTGATGCCCATTTTTTGATAGGATTGCTTGGTTTCTTGGTGTTGAGTTGTATAAGTTCTTTAAACAGTTTGGATACTAACCCTTTATAGGAAATGTCATTTGTCAATATCTTCTCCCATTCAGTAGCTTGTCTTTTATTTTCTTGATGATTTCCTTCACTGTGCAAAAAGCTTTTTATTTTTAGATAATAGTTTATTTTTACTTTTATTTTCCTTGCCTTAGGAGACCTACCTAGAAAATGTTGCTATGGCTGATGTCATAAAATAAATTACTGTCTATGTTCTCTTCTATGATTTTTATGGTTTCAGTTCTCACATTTACATCTTTAATCCATTTTGAGTTTATTTTTGTATAGGGTTATGGTAGTCCAGTCTCATTCTTTTGCTTGTAGCTATCCAGTTTTCCCAGCATCATTTGTTGAAAACACTGTCTTTTCCCCATTACATATTCTTTTTTAAAAATTTTTTAACATTTATTTATTTTATTTTTGAAAGGCAGACACAGAGTGCAAGATGGGAAGGGGCAGAGAGAGAGGGAGACACAGAATCTGAAGTAGATTCCAGCCTCCAAGCTGTCAGCACAGAGCCTGACGTGGGGCTCTAACTCACAAACCGTGAGATGATTAGGTGAGCTGAAGTTAGCCACTTAACCAACTGAGCCATACAGGCGCCCCTCCCCCCATTATATATGCTTGCCTCCTTTGCCATAGATTAATTGATCATACACATGTGGGTTTAGCTCTGGGTTCTCTATTCTGTTCCATTGATCTTTGCGTCTATTTTTGTGCCAGTACCATACTATTTTAATTACTACAGCTTTGTAGTATACCTTGAAATCTGGAATTGTGGTACTTCCAACTTTGATCTTCATTCTCAGGATTAATTTGGCTATTCAAGATTTTCTATGTTTCCATACAAATGTTAGTATTATTTGTTCTAGTTCTGTGAAAAATGCTGTTGGCGTTTTGATAGGGATTGCACTGAATCTGTAGATTGCTTTGGGTAATCAGGACATTTTGACAGTATTAATTCTTCTAAGCCATGTGCATAGCATATCTTTCCATTTGTGTCATCTTCAATTTTTTTATTAATGTTTTATAGTTCTCAGAGTACCAGTCTATCACCTTTTTTGGTTAAGTTTATTCCTGGGGACTCTATTGTTTTTGGTGCAGTTCTAAATGGTGGGTTTTTCTTTTTAATTTCTCTTTTTACACCTTTGTGGTTAATATATAGAAACACTGCCAATTTCTGAGTATTCATTTGGTATTATACTACTTTCTGAATTCATTTTTTACTTCTAGTAGCTTTTTTGGTGGAGCCTTTAAGATTTCTATGTATGGTATCATGTTGTCTGCAAATAGTAACAATTTAACTTATTTTTTACCTATATGGATGCCTCTTATTTATTTTCTTGTCTGATCACTGTTGTTAGGACTTCTAGTACGAGGTTTAATAAAAAATGGCAAGATTGGACCTTGTTCCTGACTTTTGAGAGAAAGCCCTCAGTTTTCACTATTGAGGATGATGTTACTTTTGGGTGTTTCATATATTATCACCGAGGCTGATGTGTGCTTGAGGACCATGGGTTTTCTGAGGTTGCGTGTTTCCTGTGATGACTCACCATTTATATCTGGATTCACCAGTTACACTGTAAGGATCCTCCTGTTATGGCATCTAAACCCATCCCTTATGGCATCCAGACCCTGCTCCAGTTTGGGCTTTTAAGGTGGAAAGGAAGAGGGTTCTCAGCCCTCTTAAACTGTGGCTTTTTTTTTTTTTAACCCTAGCATGAGTACCTCTGGTGTAGGCATGTGGACACTGGGATCACTAATGTTGCAAGTTCAGAGACAACTGGACTCACTAGTTTTGGTGTCCAGACCCTGTTCATTCTAGGCTTTTAAGGTAAGGTGGAAACATGAACCATGTTGTTCTCTAGTCTCTCCAGGAGAGCTTTCCTGCAGTTCCCCTGCCACTTGGCAGACTTGTAGTGCTGTCTCTTTTTTACGCTTATATCTCTTTAAACCATGGCTTGTTTTCCTTCCCCAAGACAGAGAGGGATCTGTCCTGGTCACTTAGTGCTATTCCTCCCCACTGCTGTTTGCATATTGGGGATGAGAATTCCCTTTTTTTACTGTGTCCCTCTCCTTTCTTGCTATTCTCTTGCCATTCTATCTTCCGTTAGTCATTTAGCTGTTTAGTTAGCCCTCGGTTCTTCTTCAAGAGTATTTGTTCTGTTAATAGGTGTAATTTTCTGTGTTCTGTGGGGTGGATGAGTTCAGTGTATTTCTGCACCATCGTCTTTAATGGGAACTCCATGCCACTGGAATTTTGTTAGAAATTGCATTGAATCATTAGACTGCTATGGATAGTAGGGACACTTTAACAATATTAATTCTTGTAATTCATAAACATGAAATATCATCCCATTTGTGTTTTCAATTTCTTTCATTAATGGCTGTTTTCAGTGCACAGATCTTTGACTTAGTTAAATTTATTTCTAGGTATTTTATTTTTTGATGGAATTGTACATGAGATTATTTTCTTCATTTCTTTCTGACACTTCATTATTAGCATATAGAAATGTAACAGGTTTTTGTATATTGATTCGGTACCTTGCAACTTTACTGAATTTGTTGATTAGTTATAACAGTGTTTTGAAGGAATGTTTAGGGTTTTCTTTTTATGTCATCTGAAGATAATGACAGTTTTCTTTCTTTCCAATTTGGATACCATTTCTTCTCCTCTTTGTCTTTCTTTCAACTGCTGTAGCTAAGACTTCGAATAGTTGGTTGAATAAAAGTGGCAAGAGTAGGCCTTGTATTGTTCTTAATTTTAGAGGAAAAGCTTTCTGGTTTTCAACTTTGAAGATGATGTTGGCTGTGGGCTTACTGCCTTGGTTATGTTGAGGTATGTTCCCTCTACACTCATCTTATTATTTTGGGGTATGTTTCCTCTATACTCACTTTGTTGAGATTCTTAAAATCATAAATCATGATGAATTTTGTCAAATTCTTTTTCTGCATCTATTGAGAGGATCATATGATTTTTTATCCTTCATTTTGTTAATGTGGTATCTCATGATGCATGATTTGCCAATGTAGAACCACACTTGGATCTTTGGAATAGACTCCACTTGAGCATGATGTATGATATTATTGATGTAATATTGAATTCACTTTGCTAATATTTTTGACAGTTTTTGCATCTATGTTGATCAGGAATATTCACCTGTAATTTTATTGTGGATTCCTTGCCTTGTTTTGTTATCAGGGTGATATTGGCCTCATAATAGAAATTTGGAATGATTTGCTCTTAATTTGGAAGTTTGCAAAGGACTGGTATTAATTCTTCTTTGAATGTTGAGTAGAATTCACCAGCGAACCCATCTGGTCTTAGGCTTTCGTTTGTTGAAAGGGTTTTGATTTCTGATTGAATCTCCTTACTAGTAATCCATCTATTCGTTATTTTCTATTTTGTCTTGATTCAATCTTGGTAGGTTGTATGTTTCTAGGAACTTATCCATTTTTTTTCTTGGTTGTCCAATTTTTTGGCATATAATTTTCTTAACAGTCTCTTATGATTCTTTGTTTTTCTGTACTATCAATTGTAACATTTCCTCTTTAATTTATAATTTTATTTGAGCTCTCTCGCTTTTTTTTTCTTGGTGAGTCTAAAGGTTTGTTAATTGTTTTTATCTTTCAAAAATCAGTTCTTGGATGTATATATTATATTGTCTTTTAAGTCTCTATTTCATTTATTTCTGCTGTGGTCTTGTTATTTTCTTTATTGTGCTATCTTTTGGGCTTTGCTTCTACTTCTTTTTTCCTAGTCCCTAGAGGTGTTTTTGTTTTTGTTTTCAAGATTATTGTCCTTTCTCAAGGTTAGCATTTATCACAATGAACTTCTGTCTTAGAACTGCTTTTACTGTCTCCAAGGAGTTTTTAACATGTTATATTTCCATTTTCATTGTTTCAAGGTATTTTTTCTCTTTTGATTTATCCTTTGACCCATTGTTGCTCAGTAGCACGTTGTTTAATATCCACATATATAATAATTTTCCAGTTTTCTTCTTGTAATGGATTTCTAGTTTCATACCATGGTGATCAGAAAAGAATCTTGATATGAGTTCAATTTTAAATGTATTAATACTCAATCCATGGCCTAATACATGATCTACCTGGAGAATGTTCCATGCACACTTGAGAATAATGTGTATTCTATTGCTTTCAGGTGGAATATTTTGTATATACAGTAAACCATTGGATTGTGAGTAACTTGTTGTGCGAGTGTTACCCACTCTATATCTTTTGATTGAAAACTTAGTCTATTTACATTTAAAGTAATTATTGCTAGGTATGCACTTATTGACATTTTAAAAATCGTTTTCTGACTGTTTAATACTTCCTCCTTGTTCCTTCTCTTGCTTTCTTTAGTGGTTTGATGATTTTCTTTAGTTGTATGCTTAGATTCCTTTCTCTTCATCTTTTGTGTACCTACTGTAGATTTTTGATTTGTGGTTGCCATGAGGCTATGTATAACAACATATATTTGTAGCAGTCTATTTTAAGTTGACAATAACAAGTTTGAAGGTATTCTAAAACTCTACATTTTTAGTATCCCCAACTCCTGCATTTTACTATCATTTGTTGTTTTTTTTTGGGGGGGGGGGACAGAGAGAGACAGAGCATCATGAACGGGGGAGGGGCAGAGAGAGAGGGAGACACAGAATCGGAAACAGGCTCCAGGCTCCGAGCCATCAGCCCAGAGCCTGATGCGGGGCTCGAACTCACAGACCGCAAGATCGTGACCTGGCTGAAGTCGGACGCTTAACCGACTGCGCCACCCAGGCGCCCCTATCATTTGTTCTTTTAATAGTTTCTTTCTTTCTGTTGTTTTGTGCACTGAATGCATAAAATAACTATGTTCATATAAACTGAAAATTATGGTAGTTATGTACATATGTATCTTTGAAGGTAAAATGGAGCTCTCAGTTGACCTGAAGTGTGAATGCAGCAGGAGTGAAAAATAAACCTTTGTTGTCTTATGTCTCTGAGTCATGTTCCTGTGAGTTACTGACATGAGACCTGACCTTATCTGTTATATTTCCCAAAGTGACCTAACCATATTTCTACTCTCCACCCTGTATACTGCTTCAGACATGCTAGCCTTCTTGATGTTCTGAAACAAGCCAGGTCCATTTCCAACTTCAGACCTTTAAATTGGAAATATCAAAGTTGGAATTCACTCTCATCTGACATCTGTGTGGATCAATCCCTCACATCTTCCACATCTATGTCAAAAGCGGTCTCCTCAATAAGACCTCTCCTTACTGACTGACCCATTTAACACTTCAACTTCTACATAACCCGTCTCCTTCTACCTGGCTTAGTTAATTACATATAATTTATCACCATCTAATATATATTTGCTCATTTTTTAAAATTTTGTTTCACTAGAACATGAGAGCAAGCCTTTTTCTTTAGTTTTTTTTTTTTGTTGTTGTTATTGTTGTTGTTTTTTTGTTTTTTTTAGAGAGTAGTTTTAGGTTCACAATAAAGTTAGTAGAAGGGTAAGAGATTTCCCAAATACATTCCATCCCCACACATGCCCAGACTTTTTCATTATTAACATCCCTCACCAGAATGGCACATTTGTTAAAATTGATGAAATTACATTGACACATCAAAATCACCGAAGTCCTTAATTTACATTACAGTTCACACATCAAAATCACCCAAGTCCATAGTTTACATTACAGTTCACTCTTGGGGTGTACATTCTGTGGATTTCAACAAAGGTGTAATAACATGTATCCATTATGGTATCATATAGAGTATTTTAACTGCCCTAAAAGTCTTCTGTGTTCTGCCTATTGATCTCTCCCAACCCCAACCTCTGGAACCACTGTTCTTTTTATTATGTCCATAGTTTTACATTTGTCAGAATGTCATATATTTGGAATTAGACACTTCGGAGTCTTTCAGATTGGTTTCTTTGACTTAGTTATATGTACTTAAATTTCCTGTGTGGTTTTTCATGGCTTGATAGTTTTTTGTTTTTCTTAGCACTGAACGATATTCCATTGTCTAGATGTACCATGGTTTATTTAGCCATCCACCTGCTAAAGGATATCTTCATTGTTTCCAAGTTTTGGCAATGATAAATCTGCCATAAACATTTTAGTGCAGGTTTTTGTGTGAACATAAATATTAAACTCCTTTGGGTAAATATTAAGAAGTGTGATTGCTAAATCATATGGTAATAATATGGTCAGTTTTTAAAGAACTACCAAAATTCCTTCCAAAGTGGCTGTACGATTTTACATTCTTACCATCAATGAGTGAGAGTTCCTGTTGCTCTGTATCCTCGCCAGTATTTGGTATTGTCCGTGTTATGAATTTTGGCCATTCTAATAAGTTTCTAGTGGTATCTCATCATTTTAATTTGATATATGATGTGGAGCATATGCTTGTTGGCGATGTTGCTATATCTTTTTCGGTGAGGTATTTGTTAAGATCTTTGGCCCCATTATTTAACTGGGTTGTGTACTGGGTTGTAAGTGTTCTTTATATATTTAGGATAACAGTCCTTCATCAGATGTTTCTTCTACAAATAGTTTCTTCTAGTTTGTGGCTTGTCTTTTCATTATCTTGACGGTATCTTTCAAAAAGTAGAATGTTAAAATTTTAATGAAGTCCATTTTATTCATCAGCTTTTTTTTTTCATGGATCATACTTTCTGGTGTTGTGTTTAAAAAGTCATTGCCAAACCCGAGGTCATCTGGACTTTTTAGGTGTTATTTTCTATGGATTTTATAGTTTTGTATTTTACATCTATGTATGTGATCTATTTTGAGTTAATTTTTGTGAAGGATTTAAGGTCTATATTTACATTTGTATTTTTTGAATATAGATGTCCAGATATCCCTGCTGGGCTTTTTCTCTGTTTTTAAGCTGATAAATCCCTATTGCCTAGAAAAGTTCTTAGTGCATAGTAGGCTCTCAAAAAAATTTTTAAACAAAAGAAAGTACCTTATGTGTGTATATCACAACAATTAAAATAAAACTTCATTTGGATTAAGAAATATTTTCTTTTCAAATATGATTATTTATGAGAAGATTATTTAGTGCCAGGAATTTATTTACTTATGGGTTAATTTCTTGAGTTTGTTTTTATCTAATTGAAACCAGAAACTTTGAAGGGGTAAGAGATTCAATTAATGACTGAGAATGAAAATAATTGGAAGAGGGAAAGAAAGGAGAATGAAAGCCAGTGTGTCCGGATTAATAAGAAATCAAATACTTGAGTCCTGAAGGTCTTTGCGGCCGATATATGCCGAAGACTAACTGCTATCCCTGCCTTCTAGAAAATAAATGTGACTTTGAGAATCTCATCAAACTCTGATCAATGAGTTAGATCTTAGAACCAGATTCTATTTGTTTTAGACAGACAACATAATATAGCATTCATTTGCCTTAACTGTTTTAGAGCAAATTCTTTTTCATTAGGGAAACACTGAATTCTTACTATTTCCAGAAAAACTGCTGAACATTTTCACTTTAATTATGGCATTTAATCTCCATCGAAATCTTATAAGAGACAGCGCCAAGTTAGACATTAGCTCGGTTTTGACTATGAAGCACAGATAGTTTTGTCACATAGATTATATCCACAATAGGACATTAGGTGGATCCCCAATAAGACATTGAGGACTACTTTGGTTACTAGGGAAAGGAGTGGAAGAAACGTTGTTAAGTGCCAAAATGTATGCCTAAAAACGTATAAACCTATTGTTACTCCGATTTTTTGCATAGGGAATAGGCCAATCTGTAGTTGGCCAATGTCATAAAGGGAGAACCAAAATTCATATCTAGATTTTTCTGTCTTCTCGTGTAGTATATTGTAAACATTAAGGTGCATAAGATTCACTTGGTCATATTGTTAAAACTCAAGCTTTTATTCCAGAGGTCTAAAATGTGTCTGGGATTCTTTGTTTCTAACAAACTTTCAAGTGATGCAGATGCTGCTGCTTATGTTCCACGTTTCGAGCAGCAATATCCTAAAGAGAGTTGAATGTGAGACAATGAAGGGTGATAAATGCAAGATTAGACTGTTGAAATATTTGGAATAATTATAGAAAGAGTAACTGAGGTCTCATTTTTTTCTACTACAAGGTGTCAAATTCCAGTGCGAAGCAAGTACTTCTATTATACCTTTACTAACAGAAACCATCACCAGGTGAAAAAAATAAGGGGAGAATGAAAACAATCATAGCATGTCATACTCCAGTCGGGCAGTAGGGGGCGTGGTGGGAAAGCCCTTGAGTTTTAGGTAGGTTTTTGCATATGGTCTCTGTATCAGTTAAAATTGGATTTGGCCATGCCTTTCCCCACTACACGAAGGTGGTTACTGAGGAGAAAGGTAAAATACAAAGAAATATAAATTTCCTTATTTTTTGCAGAAATTAATCATGATTGGGTGAGATTGCTTAAATCATGTTGAAAGTTTGAATGATTTTATGTATTTGGCTAGATATCCCCTCCACCACACACATACATTCCTGCCTGGTAACTCCCTAGGAAATATCCAAGTAGGTGCTCAGGAGATCAAATACAGATCAAATACAAATCAGATCAAATACAGATCAAGCAAATAATTTCCCCCTCCATACCGGGGCTATACTGTGAGTTCAGTTTTGCCACTTTAATATATAAACGTTTGGAATATAACCCATTCATGACCTACTGTAAATGCTTTTAAAATTTTTGTTATTTTCTTTCTTAATTAGAACGATATCTGTTTGATAATAGTGACAGTGTTTTAGAGTATTATTTAGAGTAATTTACTAATTTTATGAGCAATTTTACATTCATTGGTACTTAAGCGAACCTGGCTTTAAAAATTTTGTGTTTAGTTGCCTTTAATGGTTACTTAATAATCATAATTTTTAAGGAGCATATATAATAATACTTATATATGTAATAATAATATAATTATATAAGTATGTATAAGTATAAATATATATAATAATATAATACTTAATAATAAGCATAAGCTTTTTAGGAAGCATATATAAATTTGGGGCACCTGGGTGGCTCATTCACTTAAGTGTTTGACTCTTGGTTTTGGCTCAGGTCATGATCTCATGGGTTTATGGGTTCAAGCCCCTCATCCAGCTCCATGCTGACAGTTCAGAGTTTACTTGGGATTATTTCTTTCCCTCCCTACCTCCCTTTCTCTCTCTCTCTCTCTTTCTCTCTCTCTCTCTCAAAAAATAAATAAATAAATAAATAAACAAACAAACAAACAAACTTTTTTAAAAAAGAAGCATATATAAAATTTTGGAAAAAATGGAAAAAATAAAAGAAACCATACAAATAGCAAAATCGTGTTTGGATTGTTTTTAAACAATCCAAGTCCAAATAAGGACTTTATTTATAGCTGCTATAATTGAGTTATAAAACTGAAAAAAATTATTTTCCTCTACTGGTTTTTATAGTCAAATCCACAAAGCCATTATTTTTATTTTTAATTATGGTCTTTTCAGGTTTTTGCCTTCCATCCTTTTGAAGTGTATATAGTTCACTGTGTCAGTTTTCTTTTTTTTTTATAAAAAATTTTTTTTAACGTTTTTTATTCATTTTTGAGACAGGGAGAGACAGAGCATGAACAGGGAAGGGTCAGAGAGAGGGAGACACAGAATCTGAAACAGGCTCCAGCTCTGAGCTGTCAGCACAGAGCCCGACGCGGGGCTCAAACTCACGGACCGCGAGATCATGACCTGAGCCGAAGTCGGCCACTTAACCGACTGAGCCACCCAGGCACCCCATAGTTCACTGTGTCAGTTTTCACCCCAGGGTGAGTCTCATTTTCTATAACTTCTGAAAACTCATGAACTTCTTCACGAGTTCTTAAAATACTATTTTCTTTTGACTTGCCATATGAAAATTGTGAAACTTAGTAATACTAATAAGCCTATTTCTATGGAAATGGTCTAGATATTATCAAATCAGTCTTGCTAGATGCTGAACAATTCATGAACTGCTTGTTGAAATTCAATAAGCAGTTTATGAATACTTGAATTGAGAGATTCTATTTAAAAAAAAAATCAGAAACCAGTAAGTTCCACTGGTGACCAATGGTAACAATCCAAATTCAAACTGGTTATGAAACATCTCAGTTTTTAAACTCCTCTTGAGTGGGTTCGTGGCAGTGAGAATAGAAAACGTGTGACTACCAGGTAATGAAACTCATTTTCTGGGCTGGTTTGTAAAACAGGCTCTCTGAACAATTTCAGGCGAGGAGTTCCAAAAGTGTTTCAAGCTGTGGTAGCATCCCTATAATTAATGTACAGTCTCCCAGGGCGATTTCTTAGAAGGTCAGAACTCATTCTGGTGTTTGTTAGCAATCGTCCTTGTTATTTTCCTATCACACCTTTTAGGCTGGCGGAAGGCACTTTGCACCTGGAAGAATGCCTTTCAAAGGCCCTTGGAAAGGATGGCTCAGGGAGCCTCGTCCACATCAGAAGTGTAGGAAAAGAAAATACAGTCACATCCTTTGTACTATCAGTGTGCATCCTTACTCTGCCACGGATACATTTTTAATTGCTGTCCTTAAAACCTTGATCCAAAAGTCTTAGAAGTAAACAGCTCTCTACCATTATCCTATTACAAGTGAACAGTCTCTCAATCCTGACCTAATTTTTAGAAAGGAAAAAAAAAAGCATTTAAAAGCCATTCTGAAATGTAGTTTCTACCAACGTTTTCCTGTGGGTGATCTTACTAGCCCGTGAAATATTTGTAATCACAGAACTTAAAATATGGAACTGCAAGTATGTCAGCACAGTGTGTAATGTGCGCGCTTGCACGATATCTAGCACTCTCGGTGAGCTGATTTCTAGAACTGTAGCTGCACCAGCTGTCCGGGGAGCTGAAGCTGCCAGTCCACCCTCCTACCTCCCTTGGAGGAGACTAGGTGGTAGCAACAATCCATGTGGGCGGAAACTGAGGAAATGGAAGAATAAAGTAGAGGAGGAGGGAAGGTGGCTCACGCACGGCTGTGATGGAATAAATGACACAGCTTGAATTCAACAGTGCTTCTGTTCCTGTTTTTAGACCGATGATGTGCAAAGCCCCCTTTTTTTCCCCCTCCTCCTTTTTAAATTAGCAAAGATAATCCTTACTAAGCACCTGGCTGCCTTGCTCCTAGACCGCATCGGTGTCTGTCTCCTTTCATCTGTCATTTTAATGCAAAATATGAATGCAGTTTCACTGCTTTAAGAGATTCACTGGGAGCCTACTGATATTTTTCCAAGGACAAGAACACTTAAAAATACATCTTTTATCAGAACCTCAAGTGTTAGAATAATAGAAGAGTGACGACAGGAATAAGCAAATGGCTTAGGGGAAAATCATAATCTACTTTCTAAAAGTAGCAGTTTTTAAGAATCCTATTGCTAACACGAGCCATAATTAAATTGTTACATAATTAAAATGAAATAATAGAGTATGATAACTAAGCGTTAGGCTTTCAGTTTTTCTCTCTGTTTCCAAAGGGGTGAAGGATACAGGAAGTCACATGACTGGGCCGAAATGAATAGTCCAATCACACAAACATATTTTTTGGATAAATATTGAAAAGTTTGTTACATCAACATATCAGCATGACCTTTTCTTCAACAACACAAATGTTTAACTCCCCTTTGGCTGATCATGTGAATTCAGCCCAACCACCCGGCTTGTACCTGGCTGCATGCAATTAGCTGTAAACACACAATTCCCAAGATAGACTGCTTCAGGTTGGGTGGAAAATCTGCGGTTAGTGTTTCTTAAAGGCAGTCAGATTGGTTATTGCTGTATCAAGGCCTGAGAGTCCTCCCAGACAGGAATGTGTCTAGCAGTGTTAATTTCTGAATCTAGCTACTTCATAGGATAACCTTTTATCAGACACTATTTTGGTGGAGTATGTACACAAAGTAAGATGAGACGATGCGAAAGCTTTAAAAGCTCCAGTTCTTTTGGGTCCTGAAGACAGTCATCAAAGTGGAAATTGGGCCAAGTCTACACCCACGGCCTGTACCAGGGATCAGAAGCACCAGTGATTTCACGTGCCCACTTTTCTTTAGTGTATGTGAACACTTACATACAAAAAGAGAGACAATAGGGCACCTGGGTGGCTCGGTCGGTTAAGCAGCTGACTGCAGCTCAGGTCATGATCTCCCCGTTGGTCGGTTCCAGCCCCGCAACATGATGGGCTCTGTGCTGACAGCTGAGAGCCTGGAGCCTGACTTGGATTCTGTGTCTCCCTCTCTCTCTGCCCCCCCACCCCACTCACGCTCTGTCCCCCCCTCTCTCTCTCTGAAAAATATTAAAAAAAAATTTTTTAAAGAGGTGCAATAGATATACAGAAAAGAGGACAGGTAAATATAAACGTAGAAAAGATGTCAAGTTGCACACACACCTAATTCTTCTAGGACCCTTTGTTACGGAAAAGACCATCAGAGTGTAAAGTTGATGGAATTAAGAAATAATTATGCATGGGAGAAAATGTCCAACTATGTGGACATTTCAGAATGCTTGTGGGAGTTCTCCATTCAAGTGTAGGTGTAGACACCACCTTATTTCATTTTTGATACGTGTTTTTACAAGTACTACATTTAAAGCATGCTCTAAAGTCTGTGCTACAGAGCTAATGTGAAAATAGCCTAAATCTAAAATTATATTCCTGTTACTGTTTCTGCATGCATCTACTTCTGAAAATACTTAGACTGCTTAATATCCTAAAAATGTATATTGAGAAATCTCATGAATAAAATATTCACTGGGATTTCTATTTGACAATGTGTGAAATAATGGATCCCAGTATCATATTTCTTATAAAATTGTAGCTTCACCTTTGACAAAGAATTTTACAAATACAGAATAAAGTTCTTTGATATACATTATCACTTTAGCTATAGTGGACACTGTCAGATTATCATAAATTCTGACAAAAGTTAACTCCATTGAAGATCTGATTCTTCATATAAAGGATTATAGTTAAAGTGTTAAACTCTGGATGGATTATCTCAGATTCATAGAAAATACATTTCCATTTTCAGAGAAGTCAACTATTTCAAAGACTACCTAAATACTTTCACCACTTTTAGTAAGATTGTGTGTGTGTGTGTGTGTGTGTGTGTGTGTGTGTGTGTGTGAAGTAGTATATACTATGGATTAAGATCTTTGGACTTTGAATTCTGGCTGACCTGGTTTTCATTATATGGTCTATCACTTTCTAGGCCTAGACAAATTATAAAGTCAAAGTCTTGTCTTTTAGATTTATTAAAAAGAGATGGCAATTTATCTCATAGAATTTTTTGTGGGGATTTAAATGATACGAATAAGTTGTTTAGGACAGAACCTGGTCTATATGAGATGCTGCTTCTATTATTAATCAAAAATAAAGTTCAAATTACAATGGATTAAATTGCAATCTCAGTAGATAACATCAGATTGATTGTGACTGTCGTACAGAATATCACTGTACTATGTTGGGAAATTAACATATGCCTCTTAATAACCTGTGCCAAAATTTTCAGGGTGGCCAGGTACCAGTATTATTAAACATTGAAGGAATATATTTACCTGACAAATACACGACTTGAACTAGCTGACCTCCAGTATCAACACAGGTATTGACCTAAAATCAGGAGGTTTAACCAGTTCACATTCAAAAAGAAACTGAGGTAATGTCAGATGTAAGGAAAACAGCGCCAAAAAGAAAAACCATCTCATTTCAATGGAATAAACATGCCCGAGGTATTTAAGATGAGGTTTCATCCTCCACCAACAAAGAATGTAAAGAGACGGAGTGAAAAGGAGAGGTTAGGCATTACATAATTCAGCAATTCACATTGAAAGTTTTCATCTTCAGGTCAGTAGATCAAATATGATCTCAGGCAGTACAGAAGATTCTAAATATACCGGTTGTTCCTGCTGTGGAAAAGGCTATATAATTAAGCTCTCATCCCACCCAGGTCCACACCAGACTCAGCTCACCCAGGAATGAGTCACTGCTCTGATGGGCTGATTGCTCTGGGCAGAGCCAAAGTAGTGATTAAATAGCTCAGAGCTTTGGAGCTTCAGGGAACCTCTGCTTTAATTCTCCTTCAAGCTTAAATTAAGACTGATTCTGGAGGATATCCAGTGATTGCTAGGGATTTAAGAGGATGGTCTTCTGCAAACCATCCACAGGAACTGATGCCAACAGGCTCTTCACTGAACAGATGAAGTGCGGGTTGGGGAGCTCTTGGGCTAATTTGTTTCTCATATATGATGAATGTTTTCAAATATAAATTATTAACTGTGCTTTCAAACTGACTGCATAAAATGAGTTTTCAGTTAACCTACACTCCAAATGGCCTGCAACAAATAAACTACAGGCGTGAAAACATTTCTTTACTCAACATATGACTAAGTGTAAAACATTACTTCCCCTCCCCGCCCCCACCCCTCACCCCAGCTCTACATTACCCTACTTTTATTTTGTCACATGAGAAGACGTTATTATAAGGATCCAAAAAGACCCTTTGTAAACTGCTCAAAATAATCTATTTTAATTGGCCCAGAAGGTTATAGCGGATACTGATTAGTTTCACTGGTTGAACATGCTGCTGCTGCTAAGATCCGTGGCTTAAGTTTTGCACATCTAGGTTATCCATAGATTATTCATGCATCGTGTATCCAAGTTATCCATGGATATTTGTGCTTTGCCCAGCCAACTGTGCATGGAGAATAATTTAGTTCCACACCCACATATGTGCACATTCGCTGTGATAGGAATTTTAAAACATCTACCTATTTAATACGTGAGAAGGCTTGTATTCAACCCATCGCCACTCTTCATTGCTCCAAATGAATATATTTAGGGAAGCTATGAGGATAAAATGCATTTATGTATGAAGAGACTCCTGTATAGATTTGATTCTGGACTTCTAGAGGCTTCTCATCAAAGATAAAAGGGCTGAACTTACAGAGTATATATTATTATCATGGTAAATAAGTTCCTTAAAAAATGTATTTGAACAAGCTGGATCTCATTTTCAGTTATAAGTAACTGGAAATACTTTTCCTCCACTGGAAAGGAGAATATGATAAAAAAAATAGTTCATCATGCTTAAAATTTCCCATTCTGAGGCTGTACTCTCTCACACATTCATAGTTGCTATTTTTCAACTATGATTCAAGAGGCCTTAAACAGTAAAGTCAATAATGAAAGTGTTAGAGTTGAATTCATATCATGATTCATACTCTGAACTTCACATACCAGCTCTTTCATTTGGGACAAATATTCAACTCCTCTCAGCCTTGTTTTTTGTCTGTTTTTGTTTTTGTTTGTAATTGGGTCAAACAGTTTGTAAACTGATAAGTTTACATGGTAATTTTAAAAAGAAATTAGAAGTATTCCCTGAATTCTCTCATTATGCCTAGCAAGGTCTTAGACACTCAGTAGGTGAGTACTGTTTGTAAAACCGCATGGTCTCTCTTTTTTTTTTTTTTGAACAATTGAGATTAACTGACATGAAAACGTTTCAGGTGTACACCATAGTGATTTAATATTTGTATATGTTGCAAAATGATCACTGCAAGTCCAGTTAATATCTGTTACCATACATAGTTAGAGTTTTCTTGTGACGAGGACTTCTAAGAACTACTCTCTGAGCAACTTTCAAATATAAAATACACTGTTATTAACTATAGTCACCATGCTGTACTTATTTTTTTACAATTCATTTTTAACCTTTGACCCCTTTCATCCATTTTGCTCCCCACTCTTTGAGCCTCTGGCAACCACCAGTCTGCTCTCTGTATCCATAAGCTTTTGTTTTGTTTTGATTCCACATGTAAGTGAGATCATATGGTATATATCTTTCTCTGACTTACTTCACTGAGCATAATGTCCTCAAGGTCCATCCATGTTGCAAATAGCAAGATTTCATTCTTTTTTAAGGCTTAATAATGTTCCAACTCGGCAATCAAACAGAATGAAGTCTTTCCATTTGCGTTGTGAACAGAACTAGAGTGTATTATGCTAAGCAAAATCAGTGAAAGAAAGTCAAATACATGATTTCACTGATAAGTGGAATTTAAGAAACAAAACAGATGAGCAGAGGGAAAAGGAAGGAAAATAAGATAAAAAGATGGAGGCAAACCATAAAAGACTCTTAAATACACAAAAAACAAACTGAGGGTTGATGGGGGAGGGCACAGGGCAGGCAGGGGAAAGGGGAAAATGGGTAATGGGCATTAAGGAGGGCACTTGTTGGGATGAGCACTGGGTGTTATATGTAAGTGATGAATCACTAAATTCTACCCCTGAAACCAATACTACACTATACGTTAACTTGGATTTAAATTAAAAAAAAAAAAGAAACCTTAAAAAAATAAAAATTAAATAAAATTTTAAAAGGCTGCATAATACTCCATTGCATTATATGTATACATACATAATACACATACCACCACCACTATATACATATATATGAATGTATGTATATACATACACTATACATATGACATCATCTTTATCCATTCATCCACTAATGGATACTTAAGTTGTTTCTGTATCTTAGCTGTTACAAATAATGCTACTCTGGATATATGGATGCATATATCTTTTCTAGTTAGTGTTTTCATTTTTCTTTGAATAAATACTCAGATCGGGAACTGCTAGATCAATGACGGTTTTATATATTTTTTAAGTACCTCACTACTGTTTTCCATAGTGACTGCACCAATTTATATTCCCATCAACAGTGTACAAGGGCTCCTACATCCTCACTGGATACTTTTGTAACTTGTCTATTTAATAATAGCCTTTCTAACAGGTTTGAGGTTTTACCTTGTGGTTTGATTTGCATTTCCCTGATGATTAGTGATGTTGAGCATCTTTTCATGTACCTCTTGTCCATTTATATGTCTTCTTTGGGTAAATGTCTATTCAGAACTTATGCCCATTAATGCAATTGTTTGTTTGTTTTTTTGCTATTGTATTGTATGAGTTCTTTATAAACTTTGAATACTAACCCCATATCAAATATTTTCTCCCATTCAGTATGATGTTTTTTTCATTTTGTTGATGGTTTCTTTTGTGGGCAGAAGGTTTTCAATTTTATATAGTTTCTTGTTTCTTTTTGCTTTTGTTTCTGTTGCTTTTGGTGCCAGATTCAAACAATGATCACCAAGGCCAATGTCAAGAAGTTTACCATCTATGTTTTCTCCTAGGAGTTTTCTGGCTTCAGGTCTTCCATTTAGGTCTTTAATCAATTTTGAGTTAAGTTTTGTGTATGGTGTGAGACAGAGGTCCAGTATCATTGTTTCGCATGTGGCTGTCAAGTTTTCCAAGTACCATTTATTGAAGAAACTATTCTTCCCCATTATATACTTTTGGCTTTTTTTCTAAAAAAATTAGTTGCCCACATATGTGTAGATTTATTTCTGAATTCTCTGTTGTGTTTCTTTGATCTATGTGTCTGTTTTTATGCTTCTGCCATACTGTTTGATTACTTTAGATTTGTAATACAGTTTAAGATTAGGGGACTTGAAGTTTCCTGCTTTATTATTTTTAAGAGAGTGCTTTTTAAAAAATATTTCTGTGAAAAATGCCATTGGAATTTTCATAAGGATTGCATTGAATCTGCAGATTGCTTTGGGTAGTATGGACATTTTAACAGCATTAATTCTTTCAGTCGGTGACCACGTATCTTTTTATTTGCGTCATCTTCAATTTCTTTCATCTAAATTTTATAGTTTTCAGTGTACAAGTCTTTCACCTCTTTATTTAAATTTATTCCTAATTTTTAAATTGAAATTATAAATGAGATTGGGTTCTTAATTTTTTGGACAGTTCATTATTAGAAATGTATAGAGGGCGCCTGGGTGGCTCAGTCAGTTGAGCATCCGACTCTTGATTTTGGCTCATGTTATGATCTCACGATTGTTGAGATCGAGCCCAGCATCAGGCTCCACGTGGAGCCTGCTTAAGATTCTCTTTTGGGGCACATGGGTGGCTCAGGGGATTAAGTTTCTGGCTTTGGCTCAGGTCATGATCTTGTGGTTTGTGAGTTTGAGCCCCGTGTCAGGCTCTGTGCTCACAGCTCAGAGCCTGGAACCAGTTTTGGATTCTGTCTCTCCTTCTCTCTCTGCCCCTCCCTCACTCAAGCTCACTCTTGCTCTCTCTCTCTCCCTCTCTTTCTCTCTCAAAAATGAATAATTGTTAAAAAAATTAAAAATATTCTCTCCCTCTCTGCTCCTCTCCCACTCGTGCTCGCTCTCTCGCTCTCTCTCTCTCTCTCTCTCTCTCTCTCTCTCAAAATAAACAAACATTAAAGAAATAAATGTATAGGAAAATAACAAATTTTTGTATATTGATTTTGTGTCCTGAAACTTTCCTGAATTTGTAGATTAGTTATAACAGTTTAAGTGAAGTCTTTAGTGTTCTCTATATATCAAATCATACTATCTGAAAATAGTAACAGTCTTTTTCCTTTCCAGTGTCGATGTCTTTTATTGTGTTTTATTTCTTTTTCTTGCCTAATCGTTGTGGCTAAGACTTAGAATACTTTGTTTAATAAAAATGACAGAAGTTGGCATTTTTGTTATGTTTCTCAGAGGAAAGATTTTAGCTTTTCACCATTGAATGTGATGTTAGTTGTAGGATTGTGTCATATATGACCTTTGTTATGTTGAGGTTTATTCCTTCTCTATCCACTTTGCTGAGTTTTTACCATAAATACATACAGAATTTCATCAAATGCTTTTTCTGCATCTACTGAGATGATCATATGATTTTTGTGTTTCATTTTGTTAATGTTATGTATCACATTGATTGATTTGAGGATGTTGAATCATCCTTACATCCCTGGCATAAATCTGCTTATTGTGGTGTATGAACTTTTTAATGTATTGTTAAATTTGATTTGAAGATATTGAATCATCCTTGCATCTTTGACATAAATCTGCTTGGTCATGGTGAATGAACTTTGTAATGTATTGTTGAATTTGGATTGCTGATGTTTTGTGGAGAATTTTTGTATCTATGTTCACCAGGGATATTGACCTGTGATTGTTTTTGTTTTGTTTTGGTTTGGTTTTCTTTTTCTCTCGTGGTGTCCTCATCTGGTTTTAGGATTAGGGTATACTGGCCTCCTAGTTTGCAAGCATTCCCTTTATTTTTTTGGAAAGGTTTGAGAAGGATTGGTATTAATTCTAGGAATGTTTAATAGAATTCACCAGTGAAGTTGTCTGCTCCTGGACCTTTGTTTATTGGAAAGTATTTGATTACTGATCCAATCTCCTTACTAGTAATTTACCTGTTCATATTTTGAATTTCTTAATGATTCAGTCTTGGTGGGTTACATGTTTCTAGGAATTTACCTATTTCTTCTAGATTGTTCAATTTGTGGCATGTATTTGTTTATACTAGTCCCATAATCCCTTGTATTTGGGGTACCATTTCCTCTTTCATCTATTTTTTTCTCTTTGGGTGCTCCCTCGCTCTCTCTCTTTCTTGAACCTAGATGAAGGTTTGTCAACTTTATCATTTCAAAGAACCAGTTCTTAGTTTCACCAATCTTGGGGTTTTCTTTCTTTGTGTGTTTAGTCTCTATTTCATTCATTTCTACTTTGATCTTTGTTATTTATTTCCTTCTCCTAACTTTGAGTTTGACTTGTTTTAGTTCTTTGAGGTTTAAATGTATATTGTTGACATTCTTTTTGTTTCTTAAGATAGGCATTTATCACCATGAATTTCCCTCTTAGAACTGTTTTTGCTGTATCTCATAAATTTTGGTATGTTGAATTTGTATTTTCATTTGTCTCAAAGTATTTTGTTGTTTTGTTTTATTTCTTCATTTACCCATTGACGTTCAGGAACCCATGTGGTTGATTTCCACGTATTTGTGACTTCTCTAGTTTTCTTCTTATATACCATTGTGGTGAGCAAGATGCTCCCCGTAATTTCAATCTTAAATTTATTAAGACTTTATTGTGGCTTAACCTGTGATCTATCCTGTGCATTTGAAAAGAAGGTATATTCTTTTACTTTTGGATGGAATGTTCTATATTCAGAATCTGTTAAATCCACCTGGTGTACTGTGTGATTTAAAGCCAATGTTTTCTTATTAATACTCTGTTTGGATGATCTATTCATTGATATAAGTAGGTTTATTTATCTTTCTAAGCTACATGTTTAAATTTACTAATCACCTCTTAAACTCATCCTTACTTTAAATAACAATCAAAGTAGATGCATATAACCAGCTACCATAAAGAATACAAGATAAAATAATTTTGGTAAGAAAGCTAAAGGAAAAATTGTGTCACTGGTTAATGGCAGTTATGCATTGATCTCCTTTATCTCCTGTATTTATATAAAGCCTTTAAAATTTTATAACTAATAGTTCACTTTTTGAGGTCCAATGCATGACAGCCCCTCAAAAAGCTAAAAAATAAAAACCAACATCCAATGACCTTTCCATTAAAACTCAAGAACAAATTTTCTACTCTCCTCATCTCAGTCAATACCAGATTAATTTCTTTTTTATCACATACAACAGTATTACAAATCAATTTTATGAGTGAACTTGCATGATCAATTATTGTTTCTGTCCCCTTATGTTATTTAAATAAAAGAATAATCTTAATTGGTACAAATTTATTTATTAAAAGGATTTATTAAAATTTTTTCCTAAAATTTTTACCCCTCTTAGAGCTACAAAATGAAAAAGAACATAGTGATTATTTTTCTGTTCATGTCTAATCAGATCATATAATGTGGAAATAATGTTAATGTGTGTATCACATCTGGAGTGCAATACAAAACGCATAACCATGTAGAGGATTTATCATTTATTAAAATACACAAATAAATTGAAATGTAGCTGTGTATATATGGCTTAAATTTAGTAAGTTATTCAGTTCATAACAAAAAATACAAAATATCAACTTTACCCAATTAAGTAAAATAATGCAATACGGGTACATTAATTTCTTTAATTTGGGACTTTAAGTTTTATTTCTTTGTAATCTTTATTGATTTACAGTTTTTTCATATCATTTTTCTTCTTTATTCTCTTCTGTGACTTGTTCAGATATCTGACTCTCCAGCAAAAACCCTATCTCCCTCAACTGGTATTCCCATTTAGCCACTATATTATATTTTAACTAGTACAGAAGAATAATGTTTATTATAACAAACAGTTATATAAATAATGGTACAAATGTAAAGTATTATGTAAATATTAAGGTTCTTTGAAAGAATAGTAACATAGGAAATATTTTTAAAACAAACTAAAAGCACCAAAGCATGATTTAAAATTTATCGAACCATAAATAGAATTCCCATTTTATATAGGAATACATACGTATGGAAATACTGAAGATTAATACACCAAAATCATATTCTATATGCTGAGGCTTGAGAGCTAGAAAGTGAGATTAGAGATAATATTGCCTTCTTCTTTATAGTTTTCCCCAAATTTTCTATACTGAATATGTGTTATTTTTACAATTAACATGTGTTACATCATGTTTTAAAATATATTTTGAATATTTTTTCAACTAACAGAATTTAATGCAAACTTTTTAAAAGCCATTGCCCTTACTTCATTCATATCCTATCTGATCTTCACAGAGACAATCATGTACCTTTCATTACTCTACCAGGAATGGAAAAGTATAGCTATGATACTTGTTTACTATTACAAGTTAAGGAAAATTAATTACTCCATCTTCTTCTAATTGTCTCCAATTTAAGATTACATATATTAAGCAGGAGAAACTAAAGTAAAAAGAAATCTAGTCTGACAACTTCAGAGTATTTCAATATGAAGATAACATTAATAAAATTTTGTTCATGGAAGAGTTACTGGTCTCCAGCTTTACACCAAAACAAAACAAAACAAAACAAAGCAAAACAAAAAACACCAAACTTTTTCTTTTTTTTTTTAACAGAGTTGATAGAGCACAATATACAATTATATTTTCATGTTACCTTTTAAACTTTAGTATGAGCTTTAAATCAGTGTGCAGAACTTTTTCAATTTTTATATATTCTTTCCTTTCTGAAAGTAATAAATGTTGAAAGTTTCTGTAAAATATAAGTACTGCTTGATACGTTGATAAAACAAAGCTACAAAGAGCATATCCCACAGACCAGACCCAATTGAGCATGAGCTTTAGCTGTAATCTTAGCTGACATTTATCTAAGATGGTCTTCTACTTTGTCATTGCACTATTACAGGTACAAGTTTGGCCCATAAATCAGAGGTTCTCTAATTCTGTCTGAAAAATCAAGGTTGATTTATTTAAATTTATCTGGAATCCCAAGGCCATTCATTAGAGGATGGATTATTAAATAGAGATGTATGGCTCTCTGCAAGGTAGCCGACATTGCACTTTGGTCTAAAAAAGCTCTATACTTGATCCAGTCTTTTAACTTACCCAGGTTCTCTATTTCAGAAGAGAAGGTATTTAAAAAAAAAAAAAAGTCTTAACTTTATTGAAAAGCCTCAACCGATCCTGTTTTACTCCTAGAACAGTTCTCTTAAACTGACCTGGGATAACTTTCTCAGAGATTATTATTTTTAAAATGAAATCTTCCATACAAGGATTCTACCCAGGATGTTTAGAGATGGTTTTATCTCTGTTTTGTACATAAAGATTCTGAATAATTAGGTACATTTTCTAGTCCATTGTATGGCTCGCTGCCAGATTGCTGTCTCCCAATTTACCATTCTAATAGTACTTTCTCATTCAGCATGTCTGGATATGAGGACAATGACATATATGCATATATATTAAATTACTGCCATCCCTTATTAAATTTACATCTCTAAGTATTTGATTCTCAAAACAAAAATTGGGGTCCTTTCAATAGCATCAGAAACAGACCAAGGATGACAAATCTCTAACTTTATCTTAAAAAACCATAAACAAATCTGAGATTGAGTAACTGTTTGGTTATATATTTTTATGCTTGATATATTCTCATTTGAAATTTTAATCCAAATTTAAAATCTCTCATTACACAAAATTTTATATAAAGAGTAATCGTAGTTTCTCTGCACATCATTTAGTGCTTTAGTAAAACAAACTTTATTAACTTCCAAGTCTCCAGAAAGTATTTTTTTTAACCTCTAATTGTATGTTTAAAATTTCAGTGCATAATTTTCTCTTTTGGAGTAAAATACCATTTAAAACTTACTTGCCAAGGTTACCAACTAAAGCAAATATTTTGCAAAATAAATATCTCTTTTAATCTAACATTATCTAAAGGATAAAAATTCCAGAACTTACAAGGATAACCTCTATCATGAATTTCTTTTATTAAAATCTTAATAAATAATAAAGGTTAATAAAAATTTCAGAATTTTGGCAGTTGCACAAGTCTTTCATAAATGTTACAGAAACTTGATGTCTATACTTTGTAAAGCGCCATTTTAGGACCTACACTTTGATCCCCTCCAATGTGAGGTGATAAAATGAACACACCCATGGATGAAGAAAAACACACAAAGCTTCTAGGCTTCTGTTGTGAACTAGTGTTTGCTTGTGTCCAGGATGGGTAGGGAGGAAGGACAAGAAATAAAATTTGGGGCTTTGGTGATGGCAATGCTGCAGAAAGATCAAGTAGAAAAAGAACATGTTCTTGTTTCTCCCTGTCTCTGTCCTGGGGCAATAGTGCCTGCTGACACTGGTCTGAGATTTGCTACGAGTATAGTTTGAAGTCCTATGTATTTAAGAATTTGATTAAAACAGATAAAAATAATGAATTTAAGCAATGCTTCCCTACCTCTCCTTTTCTAATTTGACTGGACTGATTAATTAAAATCTAAAGAGGGTCATCTTCTAATGTTTTATTTGGGGAGAGGATAAAACTAAAGCTTTTTCTGACTCTAGGTAGTAAAGAGTGAATTGACCCTGGTTTCCTGGACTCCAGATATTGATCCTAGAACTCATTTGCTCTTTATTCCTTCAGCTTTTTTGAGCTGTCATGGCCTTTCTACTTTGTCTGACAAATAGTTGATACATTAAGGGCAAATGAGCTCACTGGGTAATATAAAGTAAAAAATCAACCTCTCACAGCACACCATTTATTAAATGAACTGTCCTTCACTCTGAAGGTAATCTTGAACTAATAGATGAAATCACCCAAACTCATTTATGCCCCATCCACAAAATAATCTGTTATTACTGGTCCAGAAAAATATTAAAGGGCTTATCAACAACAGCAAAAAGAAGCCATCGTTCACAAAAAATTAGTGTGAGAAAAAAAAGATAAAGTAAAAATCAGAATTTTTTGGCTGAAGAAATACTCCAAACCTTGAAGCAGAGGACAACTGGTACATAACATCAATATAAATTAAACCTAATTGAATAATCATTGCAGATAAGGTTCACCACAATGAACTGGGCATTCAAAAACTGAAAATAGAAGTGGAACACTATTCATTAAATTAATTAAAGAAAAACAGAAAGTCAACTCAAATAAATGTTAAGATAAAAAGTGCCTAAGCAAGGTAAATATGACTGAAAGTACGGTGATAGATATAGAGAATGTAAAGTCAAAAAGGAAACAAATAAATTCTAAAAGAAATAAAATATTTTTAAAAAGATAGAGAACACAGGCATAGGAGATCCAACATACATACAATTAGAATTAAAAGACCTAAAAATAAAACAATGATAGAACTAAATATTTTAATTTTTCTGAAATAAAAGTAGACTTGATCTCTCCACTAAAACAATCCCTCTTTGTACCTAGAAAAATTAACCAGGTGGCGTCAAGGCCAAAGTATATCAAAGTAAAATTATTAGGAAAAAAACTGTGTTTCCAGACCAAAAAAAGTCACTTCTGAAAGAAATTGGTATAAATCAAACTTGTTTTGAGAAATGTCCGTTCAAAACCTTTCCTGTTGTTGAAACTAGGTTAGTTCTCTTATTATTGAGTTATGAGTTTTTTAGAAAGTCTATTCTTAAAAAAATGTTATCATACACGTTTTCAAATATTTTCTCCTAGTTTATAGCTTGCATTTTCACATATAGTTGTTAAACATTTGAAATGTGGCCAGTACGACTAGGGAAATAAAATTAAAATTTTTTAAATTTAGTTAATTTAAATACAAAGAGATAAAACAAGATAGAGGAATGCCTAATGAGCACTTAAAGACATGTTTAGTACCATTAATCATTTGAGAAATGCAACATAAACTATGAGATACCACTGTGGTATCTCACTAGAATAGCTAGAATAGCTTACATGGAAGAAGCAGGCAATATCAGGTGTCTCTGCAAATGTAGACCAACTGGAAATCTCACATATTGCTGGTATAAATTCCACATTAGAACATACCTTGGCAGTTTCATGTAAAGGTAAACACACCCTTACCAGATGATCCAGCAATCCTACTCCTAGCTACATAACCAAGAGAAATGAAAATTGATGTCCCCTCAAAGACTTGTGAGTGTGGGAAAGATTTGTTCATAATGTCCACAAACTAAAATAACCCAAATGTCCATCAACTGGTGAATGGATAAACACATTGTGGCAAATCTACATAAAAGAAGTGAACTGATTATTCACAACAATAAGGATGAATGTTAACAGCATATACTAAGTAAAAGAAGCCTGAAACAAACAAAAAATCATATATAATTTCAACTGTATAAAATTTCATAAAAGACAAATTTAATAACAATTATTAGGTTGGGATGGATATGTGGAGGGGATTTACTGTAAAAGAGCATGATGTAACTTGGGGTGATGGAAATATTCTATATCTTGATTGTGATAGCAGTTATTTGAGGACATACATTTGTCTCAAGACTTACCATGCAATTCACTTAAAGTTGATAAATTTTATTCTATGTAAAGTGTATCTCAAGCTGATTATAATACTAGAAACAAATGACTGTAAAAATAGTACTTATAAAAACCTATAGAATTCAGCAAAACTGCTGCTTTGCAGAAATCTTATAGCTTAAATATTTATATTGGGAAGGTAGGAAGCACCAAAATGAGCACCAATTTATATTGGGAAGGTAGGAAGCACCAACGTCTAAATTTTTTTTTAATTGCTATAAAATACACCTGAAAGAAATGAAACAAAAGATAACAAAAGAGAAATTTAGCTCATGCTATGTATAAAAACAAATGTAATGAGGAGGACATTACAACAGCTAAGAACAAAAGCATAGGCAAACTTGGCAAGATCAGTTAGGTTTTCAGTGGTGAGTTTACTGGGGCTTATTGCATTATTAAATTTGTTAAAATTAATGACCAAACAAAAGTGTGCTAAGTACTGACAATGATGAGTATGTTCAATGAACCAGAGGTTATTTTTCATCTAATTCTGTGCATCTGAAGTATAATGGAGAAAAACACTGTTTTGGAAAACCTTGATGCTTTTCTTTACAAACTCAAATACAAATAACCTAATATATTGATTCTGGAACAATGTTGAGGCTCAAGGCACGAACCCCTTGAACAATTGAAAATCCAGGTGTAACTTTTGAATCCCCCCAAACTTGACTACTAAGAGTCTATTGTTAACCAGAAGCCTTACTGATAACATAAAGTCAGTGAACACATATTTTGTACATTATATGTATTAATACTGAATTCTTATAAAGCTAGAGA
Source organism: Felis catus (assembly GCF_018350175.1). NCBI lineage: Eukaryota > Metazoa > Chordata > Mammalia > Carnivora > Felidae > Felis > Felis catus. The sequence continues at coordinate 102,155,233 of NC_058374.1, forward strand.
AAAATGTGAAGAAAATAATAAGAAAGAGAAAATATATTTACAGTACTATACTGTATTTTTTAAAATCTTTTAAATGTTTATTTTTGAGAGAGAGAAAGAACGCGAGCAGGGGACGGACAGAGAGAGAGGGAGGCACAGAATCCAAAGCAGGCTCCGGGCTCTGAACTGAGAGCACAGAGCCCAACTCAGGGCTTGACCCCACAAACCGTGAGATCATGACCTGAGCCAGAGTCAGACCCTTGACCGACTGAGCCACCAAAGTGACCCTATACTGTATTTATTTTTTAAAAATATCTGTAAGTGACCCAGATAGTTCAAACCTGTGCTGTTCAAGGCTCAACCGCATTACTTTTTAGATACGTATGTGTATTAAGATATTACATTTGAGTTTTCTATTTTTAAACTTTCCAAATTTCAAGAGAATATATTTTTAAAGGAATATCAAGATTAATAACCATATTAATTTTTAACCGTTTCATTAAATTTTTGAAATAGGACAAACAGGATGCCTGTTTGTATGTGATTACAAATAAGTACTGTAAAATATTTCTGCCTGGGAAAGTGCACTGTAGCATGCATATATATATCTATATATGTATATATATGTATATATATATCTATATATGTATATGTGTGTATATATATATACACACACATACATATACCTATATATTCACACACATATATATGCATATACATATATACATACAATGTATTGTATATGCTATTTTATAATATATTGCATATACAAAGTACATAAATATTTTTGCACCTTAACTGTTCATTATAATAGTAGGAAATATTTTTTTAACGATTGCTGATATAAGTACTCCTCTATACCACTGCAGAAAAATGTGGCATATAGAGAAGAAAGGTGTACGAAGAAAGATAAACTATTTATGAAGAAAAACCATTGGAGACTATCAGTATTAGCCAATTTGCTTTTTCAGTTCATGGGATAACAGAAACATAATCTGATTGCATCCCTTATATTTTTGAGAAATGTAATTTAACCATTCGTGTATTGGCCACCTTCGACAGTTTCATAAGAGTTTGCAGGAGTCAAATTAAAAAAAGTTTTATAGACCTGCACTGGCACTTATATATAAATATGGCTTTAAAACTTCCTAGTTATCATTTAATCATTAAGTAATAGATATATCTGAATAGAACTATGCCCCTGTCTCCCTACTTAAAATTATACTTCTATCCTCCTTTTTATATGAAAATAAGTTTCCTCTATTCTATAGCCTCTCCATGCAAAAAGCACCAGCATGAATTTACATTGGAAATAGTCACTTTGTGTGCTTAAATATTGCTATTCTAAGAAGCCAATAAGAATCCCAAATGAGCTGTAATGCAATGCTGTAGATACAACCCTATATACAAAACCTTAGGGACTAAAGCTCAAGAGAAGTTTAATTCTTGTTCACTTACCAGTTCAAGGGGTGAGTCCTGAACTTCAGACAGTTTTTCTGTTAAGCAGTAATTACGGGACCATGGATTCATTCATCTATGGTCTTACTATAATGTGGATTCTGGTTATTATTTGTATCCAGGTATTGGAGGGGGAAACAGTGTGGGGAGTTGGCCCACACGTTTTTAAAGCCTTGTCCCAGATAAGGCACATAGCCCTTATACTTCATCCCATTGGCTACATCTCCACGGTATGTTCACAACTAACTGCAAGGCTGGGCGGGGGGTCGGGGGGGAGGGCGGGTGTTGGTGGCGGGGCAGTGCGTGTAGCCAATTTGTGTGCCCATGAAGAAAAGCGAATAGATTTCTATAAGAGATTAATTTGATGCTGTATTTTAACACCTGAATGATGAAAAGTGGAAAAGCTAAGTTCCAGGGATGGAAAATATACATACAATGGTGTCATAACAAGAAGATGAATGAAGAACGATTATACCTGGACTCTATGCTATCTCTACCTTTAACTGAGTAAATAGGCAAATCATTTTGTGAAATTCCACTTTGAGCTTTGTGACTGGATTATCTCTAAGATTAGATACAGTTCTAAAATACTATAATTATACTTTTGACAGTTTCAGAGCAGTTGAGTGAGACTTAAATGTACAAAGTTCCAGCAAATTGAAAAAAGGTGAAAAATAATTTCTGATATGAATATTAAGGTTCATATGGCTGATTTTTATTACATATCAGAGTTAAGCTATTCTTTTTATAAGAATTAAAGTAAAAGTCAGTGAGTAATTATATACCAATTGATTTTAATCACAGTTTTTCAAAAATTACATATATTTTTTTTTACCATTGTGTGCTGACACCATCATTTCTGGCACATTGCGAGTACTGAATAAACATATGCTAAATGAATGCATGACTAAATGGATAAAATAAATTAAAATGAAATTTAACTCTGACAGCCTAAATTTGTGTCAGAAATATCCCTTATAAACTATCTCCATGGTTAATAAAAAGAATGTACAAACAGAATATACATAAGGAAAATGGCTCCTGTAGAACTCCTGTAGCTCCTGTAAACACAGTGCTCTCTCTTTTTTGGAGCATGTTGTAAACAAAATTTATATTGGTCTAATAACTAAATTAACTCTAGCAAAAATCTAAAAAGTGTAATTTCACAACTGGGAGTGGTAAGTGTATAGACACAATGTAGTTCATGTGAAAAAGACTGCATTTTCAATAACCTATTACTTACAAGAATTTATATTTATGGAAGAATTTCCTAGGGGAAGGAACTAGAGAAGAAATGTAATATGTAAATGTAGAGAGGATTTAGATAGTGAAGCTGGCAGAAAGCTTCAAAGGCTTTAGGATAGACACATTTGGTCCTTTCATACTTTTTTAAATGTTTGTTCATTTTTTTGAGAGAGGGAGTAAGAGAGACAGAGTTCGAGTAGGGGAGGGGCAGAGAGAGAGGGAGACACAGAATCTGAAGCAGGCTCCAGGCTCTGAGCTGTCAGCACAGAGTGTGATGCGGCTCGAACCCACGAACCATGAGACCATGACCTGAGCCGAAGTTGGATGCCCAACCTACTGAGCACCCAGGCGCCCCAAGTCCTTTCGTATTCTTGAATATAACTGTCATCCATTCCCCTACCAACTTAGAGGAGAGTTTCCCTTTCTCCAGTGCTTATGGGAGAGAACATTTTACTTGCTTTCAGGTAAATGTAAGGCAAATTCCCTCCACATTTGTATAATCCTTGCATTTGTCCATTTCTTCAACAAATATTTTTGATTATATATATTTTCTTACAGTTTTCTTTTTTAAAAGATATAATTGGCATATAACATACTAGTTTCATGTATAATGGATGGTTGTATATATGCAATGACCACCATGATTAATCAAGTTCACATCCACCACTATACATGGTTACAGATTTTTTTCTTGTGATGAAAGCTTTTAAGATCTACTGTCAGTGAGTTTCAATTACACAACAGGATTATGAACTATAGTCTCCATGCTATATATTATATCCTCATGACTTATTTTATAACTGGAGGTTTGTAGTTTTCGATCCCCTTTACCCATTCTTCCCAACTCCCCATGACCCCCACCTCTGGCAACTACCAGTCTATTCTCTGTGTTCATAAACTCAGATATTTTGTTTGTGTTTGTTTTCTGTAATCCACATAAATGATAATATGGTATTTGTCTTTTTGTCTTTCTGAGTTATTTCAGTTAGCATAAAGCCCTCAAGTTCCACCTATGTTGTCACAGATGGTAAGATTTCATTCCTTTTCATGGCTGAATAACATCCATTGTGTGTGTGTGTGTGTGTGTGTGTGTGTGTGTGTGTGTGTGCGCGCGCGCGCGCGCCACATTTTCTTTATCCATTCATTCATGGACACTTAGGTTGTTACTATGTTTTGGCTATTGAAAATAATGTTGCAGTGAACAGGGGTACAGATATTTTTTTGGTAGTGCTTTTGTTTTATTTGGGTAAATACCCAGAAGTGGAAGTGTTGAATCACAGGACAATTCTTTTTTAAATTTTCTGAGGAACCTCCATATTGTTTTCCATAGTGGCTGAACCATTTTTAACTCCTACCAAAAGTGTACATCCTCACTGTTACTTGTTATTTCTTGTTATTTTGACAAGTCATTCTAACAGGCGTGAAGTGATATCTCATGTGGTTATAATTTGCATTTCCCTAATGATTACTGATACTGAGCACTGTTTCATGTACCTGTTGGCTATCTGTATGTCATTTTTGGAAAAATGTCTCTTTAGATCTTTTCATTTTTTATTTATTTTTTAAATATTTATTTTACTTTTTAAAAATTTATATCCAAGGTAGTTAGCATATAGTGCAACAATGATTTCAGGAGTAGAATCTTTAATGCCTTTTACCCATTTAGCCCATCCCTCCTTCCACAACACCTCCAGTAACCCTCTGTTCGTTCTCCATATTTAAGAGTCTCTTATGTTTTGTCCCCCTCCCTGTTTTTATAGTATTTTTATTTCCCTTCCCTTATGTTCATCTGTTCTGTGTCTTAAAGTCCTCATATGAGTGAAGTCATATAATATTTGTCTTTCTCTGACTAATTTCACTTAGCATAATATCCTCTAGTTCCATCCATGTAGTTGCAAATGGCAAGATTTCAATCTTTTTGATTTCTGAGTAATACTCCATTGTGTATATATATACCACATCCTCTTTATCCATTCATCCATTGGTGGACATTTGGGCTCTTTCCATACTTTGGCTGTTGTTGATAGTGCTGCTATAAACATGGGGGTGCATGTGCCCCTTCAAAACAGCATACCTGTATCCCTTTCATAAATACCTAGTAGTGCAATTGCTGGGTCGTAGGGTAGTTCTATTTTTAATTTTTTGAGGAACCTCCAAACTGTTTTCCAGAGTGGCTGCACCAGCTTGCATTCCCACCAGCAGTACAAAAGAGATCCTTTTCTCTGCATCCTCGCCAATGTCTGTTGTTGCCTGAGTTGTTAAAGTTAGCCATTCTGACAGGTGTGAGGTGGTATCTCATTGTGGTTTTGATTTGTAATACTTGATGATGAGTGATGTGGAGCATTTTTTCATGTGTCAGTTGGCCATCTAGATGTCTTCTTTGGAGGAGTGTGTCTTCATGTCTTTTGTCCATTTCTTCACTGGATTATTTTCTTGGGGGTGCTGAGTTTGATAAGTTCTTTATAGATTTTGGATACTAACCCTTTATCTGGTGTGTCATTTGCAAATATCTTCTCCCATTCTGTCAGTTGCCTTTTAGTTTTGCTGATTGTTTCCTTCACTGTGCAGAAGCTTTTTATTTTGATGAGGTCTCAATAGTTCATTATTGTTTTTGTTTCCCTTGCCTCTGGGGACATGTTGAGTAAGAAGTTGCTGCTGCCAAGGTCAAAGAGGTTTTTGCCTGCTTTCTCCTTGAGGATTTTGATGGCTTCCTGTCTTATGTTTAAGTCTTTCATCCATTTTGAGTTTATTTTTGTGTATGGTGTAAGAAAGTGGTCCATGTTCATTCTTCTGCGTGTCACTCTCCAGTTTTCCCAGCACCACTTGTTGAAGAGACTGTCTTTATTCCATTGGATATTCTTTCCTGCTTTGCCAAAGATTAGTTGGCCATACGTTTGTGGGTCCATTTCTGGGTTCTCTATTTTGTTCCATTGATCTGAGTGTCTGTTTTTGTGCCAGATCTTCTCATTTCTTAATTGTATTGTTTGATGGGTTTTTTTTTGTTTGCTATTGAGTTTCATGAGTTCCTTATAATTTTTGGATATTAACCTCTTATCAGATACGTGGTATGCAAATATTTTCTCCCCTTTGGTAGGTTGCCTTTTTATTTTGGTGATGTCTTCTTTGCTGTGCAGAAGTTTTTTAGGTTATGCCACCCCACTTGTATATTCTTAGCTTTTTTTCTCATGGATTAATTGACTGTATATGCATGGGATTATTTATGGGCTCCTTATTTTCTTCCATTTGTGTGTCTAATTTTATGCCAATACCATACTGTTTTGATTACTGGAGCTCTGTAATATGATGCCTCCAGCTTTGTTATACTTTTTGAACACTGCTTTGGTTATTTAGGGTTTTTTATGGGGCCATCTTCACTGACTATTTATCAAACATTTTCTGTGAGCAAAGCACAGCTCTAGTTCTGAGTACATACTAGTGAGATAAAGAATCATACCTCCACACTCTAAGTGTGGTAAAGAAAAAAAAAAGAATCATGCCTGCTCTTGTGCAGTGTATCATCTCCAATAATAAATCCCACATTATAATATTAGATTGAGTAAAAGGAGTAAATAACTTGGCATTCGTCAATTATAATAAAGCAAAACATTAGAAAACTAAAATAAAAAGATTAGTTTCATGTAAAGAATTAAAGAAGTGAGGTAATGGAGGATTAAACCCTTTTCCTCTGCTTTTCAGTATCCATAAAGGTGTAGAATTTCTAGGAAAAATATTACAGATCTAAAATAGAGACTTACTTGGCAGATAGGTATTGTGAATTCTATTCATTCATTTATTCAGTCTGAAAATATTGAGTTTTTACTATGTGCCACACACACAAAGATTAATATGGTAGTCTCTAGGTCAGAAACATAATTTGAATACAATGTAACAATTATAATAAGAGAAACACAGTGTTATGAACTGGAAGGGCCACTTAATACAAGCAAGCATATGTTTTAATTTAAAAAACCTTGGACACATAAGAAAAAATTCCAAGGAGGATCGCTGTATAAAATATATATGGTACAGAAAAGAGGCTATATTTGAACTAGAGATTCAAATCTCACAGCTCGCTATAAACTTGGATACATGACATTAACTTTCTGAGCCTCAATTTCCTCACACGTATCAAGGAATTATACCTACTGCAAAGAGTTTTTGCAAGGATTTAAAATATAGGCCAAGGATCTGATGCATAGTAGATCTTCTATAAATGGTCACCAGTCTTAGGATTAAATGCGGAGTCTTATAAACTCAAGTAAGAGTAGTCAAGGATATTCCAGATTTAAAAAAAAAAAAACCACACACACAAACAGCAAAGCTCTAATAATAGAATGACTTTGTATTAGGCTTCTAGGGAACAACTGAGAAAGTGGTAGGAGGTGGGATGAATAGAGAAAAGATTAGTAGAGAATGACTCTAGAGAGGTAAAGTGTATGAAGGACTAGTATGATATGATACAGAATCAGATTTTTTGTTACAGGAAATTAAGTCTGGTGGCAACTTGAGTGTGAACTGGAGATGGAGCAAAATGGCAGTTAGATCACATGCAAAACACAGGAGCCACCTGGGTGGCTCAGTCAGCTAAGCGTCCAACTCTTGGTTTCAGCTCAGGTCATGATCTCATTGTTTGTGGGATCAAGCCCCACGTTAGGCTCTGTGCTGACAGAGCAGAGCCTGCTTGGGATTCTCTCTTCCTCTCTCTCAGCCTCTCCCCCACTTGCACACACGCGTGCACTCTCCCTCTCTCTTCAAAATAAATGAACATTTTTTTAAAACAAAAAGGTCGTGCAGAAAACATTTGGAGACCTGTATCCATCCATTCCACCTATGTACCAGGTGATATTAATACACAAATGAAAAAATATCTACCTTCAAGTCCAGAAGAGAAATTATGAGGATTGACATAGTGGAAGCAAAGGGAATGAAGTGTGAACAATAGATTTGGGAGAACTTTGGAGTTAATTCAAAGAAATCCATAACCCCATGGATGAGATATGAGGGACAGAGAATGATCAGTATGATTCTCAACTTTCTGACTGAATCACCTGGGGAGGCTAGAGGCAGGCTAGCACTAAGTGAAGAACAGAGTCTCTAGAAGGAAAGACTGCTTGGGTTCAAATCCCGCCTTCATCATTTTGTAACTGACATAACGTGGGCAAGTGACTTCTCCGCTTACTAGCAATATGCTTGCAATAGAACAGGGGAGGCTTGAAGCTCAGTAAGGTGGAAAATTTTTCTAGTTAAAACTTGTTATAATAAATGTAAAACTTGAGGCAAAAATATAAACAATGTATGTGGGGAGGTTTGGCTGCTATCCTGCCCAATGCAGGAGCCACTAGCTACATGTGGCTAATAGAGCTTAACTTAAATTTTAAAAATTTAGCTCTTTAGTCACACAAGTTGTACTTTGAGTGCTCATAGTTACATGTGCCTAGAGGCTACCATATTAGACAACAATTACACAAAATATTTACGTCATGACAGAAAGATCAATTGGACAGTGCGGGTTTCCTCAGGAAATTAAAACAAGATTAGAATATTTTAAAGAGAGGCTGGAGGAAGAGGGATGTTCCTGGACCTTTTAGAGTGACTTTAGTGTGCAGACATATTTTTGTTCTCTGGGAATGCTTACTAAATCCCCACTCCACTGAAGAGAAACTTAAAGTTACCATAGCATTCAGTTTTATTCTAGCCTTTTGACAGTTTGTCCAATGGGTCACTAAACAAAGTGGTTATTTGATAGCAAGGAACAATATTCATCAGCTCAAAAATCACAGTCTTTGATTAAGTCATTGCTGATACTGCTATACCACACACAAGAACCCAGTGTTTTTCCAGTAAGACCACCACCTGCAACTCAGTAACATACCACAAAGGGTGCAGCCAATTAGATACCTGAAATGAAGCCTATGGCATTGTACACCTTTTATAATGGCACATGGAAGACACATATATTCTAGATCTAGATGTGTTTTCTCTGCTCATCATCTTATACCAGCACAAATATTCACAGACTTGGGACAAGCCTTATTCACTCTTCTGGTATGAGGATACCATTGCTTTAAGGAAACTGTGTTATGGAAAATTAAATTCAAAATTGTGATTCATGGACTTTATCAGTTAACTAATCATCACAAAGCAGCTGGTATTATACAATGATGAAATTTCTGTTAAAAAAAATCTGCAGCATAGGGATTCAAATGTTTTTTAGGTTGGGATTCTATCTTATGCCTACAGGATGTGTTAAATGGTCTGTACGCATGTTGTCTTTCTCTCATAGCCAGAACTCATGTGTTAGGCCTCCTCTCATGGAGTTTGCCAATGGTGTCTGCCCCTAGGAAGATAAATGATCCGTTTGTTTGTTTTTTTGTTTTATATAACTGAAACATTATCTCTACCAATTAAAAGCTGATACTGCTATTTGGGCACTTGAGGTTCTGCATGTCACTTGGTGAGCTGTCTGAAACTGAAGGTTACAGAGTTGCCATGGGCAATGGATCTGCTTTAAGGAAAACTGGGTTACAATTCCCCCACTACAGGAATCTCAGGCTCTATATGCTTCTCTATATATCCTCTTTCATACTTATTACACTTTAACATTATATAAAATTTACTTATTAATATTTAGTGTTTATTATACATCACTTCATTCTTGAATGTAAGTGCTTAGGGACAGAGATATTTGTATATCCAAAGTATCACACTGTGTAGAACAGTGCATAAAATATATCAGTTATTAAACAAATGTATATTGAGTAAATTGAATCATGAGTGGAACCAGAGGCTCCCCTAATGTCACCTGTTCAGTGATACTAAGCAATGGAAGACTATTGTAATCCGTTACAAATAGGATCACTGTGAGGCTCAGATCTCACAAAAACATTCTGCGTCATCCTTACAAGTTGAAACAAAACAAACATAGGCCAGGTTCTGGCTAAAGGCAAAAGTAATAATAAATTGGTAATGGGGTTAAAAAGCCATAAATATCAACCATGGCCCCAAGGAAGAAGATGACTGTGCCTACAAAAAAAAAAAAAAAAAGAAGAGGGTATTGTCTGTGCTTGCATGTTCCCTTTTATCCCTTTCTTCCACTAGTGTTTGTAGATCATTTTTATTGAGATAGGATAGTAATAGACTTAAGGAAATAAAAGGTGTCACCTAGAAGTCTTGGACTTAGATACCTAGACTCTGGGAGCTATCTGCAGTAACTGATGAGATTTTGGATTATTTGCATTTCTGGAGGGAATTGGATGCAATTTTAGGTTAAGCTACCATCAGCACTGAACCCTCCTTCCACTGGTAAAAGAGGAAACAACATATATTTGTTCCACTTCTCATTATGGAAACAGAGAAATGACACCTAGCAGAAGGAAAGGTACATGAAGGTACCTAAGTTCAGCCTTCACTGTTGTATCTGAAATGAATGCTATCAAGATAATAAGATGATTGGTATTTGTTAAAGTTAGCTCTGACTATGCCCATACATAGGAATATCCTATTTTTTTTTATTTAGTAAGCACACACATAGGGGTCTAATTATGGGCCAAGTCCACCTCTCAGTGTTTTATAAATATTAACTCATTTAGGAACTTTTAGTAATCATTGGTGCTCTTTGTTGAATATTCTGGACTCAGTAAGATTGTACTTCCTGACATCTTCTGTTAACCAACTAACCAGTTTTGGCTAGTGAGTTCTAAGTAGAAATGATATGTGTCACTTTCAGGCCTTACCCACTAGTTGCCAATATCATACCCTCCAGCCTTCTTTTAATGGCCATTTACAATGCTCCAGAGATTTTCTCCTCCCTCAGTCTGGATATAGAAGTCAGGAAGACAAAAACATGGAGCTGTAACCTAGCCAACCCATAATAAACATGTTCCATGAGCATAAAATGAATTCTTTGTTTTTAAGTTAGTGAGATTTGGAGGAGTTATTACTGGATCGTAGCTTTCCCTAACCTAGTACCAACCCCTGTGAGGTATAGGTGTGGTTTATTCCCATTTGCAGAGAAAACTGACCCACTTAAACAAGCTCACACAGTAGGAAGCAGCAGTCCCAGAATTCAGGCTCAGTTAGGCTAGCTTCAGAATCTATACTCTTAACTGAAAGGCTATGCTGCCTCTATAGACTGTCCTTTATAAAGCATAATTTTTGTTCTTTCTGACTTGTATTTTTAGATTTGCTTTGTTCCCATATGTCTTCCAGGATTCTCCATTAGCTACCCATTATTAATGTAGGCCTTCCAACAAGTTTAACTTTTCTCTCTTAAAATAGCCAGAGTTGTTTTGGTGCTTATAAGCAAGAACCCTGAAAGAAATGTATGTGTGTTTGTTTGTATGATGTTGTTGTTGTTGTTTTAATCTTAAAAGCAACAGGGATTTACTGAAGGAATTTAAGCAGAGGAATGATAGATAGATAGATAGATAGATAGATAGATAGATAGATAGATAGATCATTAAGAATATATTACAACAAATTGATTAAAAATGTTGATAGAATATCTCAAAGTTTCTAAAAAATTGAGTCATAAGTCTCAGAGAATTTTAAATATTAGAAAAATACAAAATAGTAATACTCTGTTCTCATTGTAATGTTAACTTCAAATAAATCCCAGCTCAGACACAGTATACTCTTTCCAATCCTTAGAAATGGTTTCTCTAGTGGTATGACTAAGGGAATATATTCTGAAAATCCCACAGAGTTCTATCCCTATTCACTATTGATTTTAAAGTGTTTTCAAAACTTCTTGTTAAACATTTGGAACTCTATTTTAAAGGTAACAAAAGAAGGTCTGAAAAACTAAGACTGGATTTAACATTTAATAAAACTGCCAATTGCTTTTCAATTTGGTAGCTGAGAAAATATTTAGACAGTAAATTGAAAGTTTTTATACCTATCATTGAAAAGTGGTGTTTATCTCCAGAATGTCTAAGGTAGAAATATGTCATCAAGCAGAGGCCTAAGAAAATGTTTATTTACTGGCTCACATTCAATACCTGTCTCCTAGAAGTTAGAAAATAAATGTTGCCAACTTTTGTCTTTCATTGTTTCCATAATTTCCAGACTCCTTAAGTCAGATTTTAAAAATCTGAAAATAATCAAAGCTAAGTAACAATTTCACCCATTATGCTTGAAAACTACAGAGAAAGGTTTTTATTATTTGTATCTATGAGCTCTTCCTAGAGAATGCAGGTCTAACGTTACCACACAAAACAAACAATAATTTTTAGTTTTTAGGGTTCCTAAGATGTTAAGACCAATAGAGTACAAAGAACACAATTTTCATTTAGGCCAGATAAAAGACAGAAGCTATCTTTTTTCCCTTTTTTATAAAAGAGTTGGATATAGCTATGTGTGTATGTTTATTTCGATTTGCTATTGTTTTTTTATACAATTATTCCAGTTGCAATGACTTCTCCTTTCTATGTGAATAGAGAATATTAATAAATTTAAGGTCATTGTTCCTAAGTAAGGTTTGCCAGAGGTCAATGCATTTGTTTCATAAAACTACATTTTCACTTAGGAAGAATGCTTGCACTTAGGGAGAATGAAGTAATGAATTAACATATGCAAATCCTATGACTATTTTTTTTTTTTTTTTGGTACATCTTGCCGCATGACCCTATTGTCTTAATCTACTTAAAATGAGCTTTGTCCATTTGTTTAAGGTCTAATAAGATTGCTAAGCAAGGACCTTTGCCTAGCAAGTGCTGTTGGGGATAAAAACCAGGGATGTAGTGAATAAATTTTTGTCATTAACATTGCCTAGTCATGGTATAAATTTTTATCATAAGCTTTTTCCAGTGATTGAGCAGAATGTTCTGGAATTTGCCTGCTGAGATCAAACTGCAGGCTAGAGATGACCTTGGTTTCCCAGGCACGAACGGGTCTGGCAGCTTGGCTACCCAGGACCACTAAGAACTTGAAAGTATCAGCTATTAGAAAGGGGACTGGAAGTAGTCATGAAACAATATGGTCTAGATCATACTCTTGGAATATAGGTGGGCGTGGCCTGACTCAGAGAGCAGAGTCCCGTCAAGTCTGGAGACCCCAAAAGAATGAATTGACAGTGTCCGTTTAGAATCCAGTACAAAACACCTAACATAGGATCTGAGATGAATTTAGTATTTGTGTACTATATTTTCTCCAACAGTGAATGTGAAAAAACTGGGTTTTATGTTTGTGCTGGGACTTTTACCATTATTAATCTCAGCATCTGTCTAAATACTTACTAGGTGATTATTACATGGACAGGAATGTCACAATGAAAAGAATAAACATTAGTGTCAAATTAATGTTATCTCTGAAGTCTGTCACTTATACGTTTTCTTAGTCCTTTAAATGAGGAAAGAATAGTCCTTATAATTATATTATTTATTTACCTGAAAGGAACAGGAAGAGCTAAACATATGGTTTAGAATCACAATTAGATGGTTCCTTGCAGTGAGCTCAGTAATCCATGATAATTTGATACAAACTGACATTTGGCTAAAACTGTGACAAGGAAAAAAGCCAATTTTCTTTGGAAAATAAGTGAATAATCTCCTAGAATCCCGAAACTGGGGAAAAAAGGAAATACAGGCTAAAATTTCGATTTGTGGCTGAATAAAAACTTGTAGGTATTATAGCACTTTCCTTCCTCCAGATTTTCAGCAAGCCTATAATTTACAGTAGCCCCTTAGAACCCTTTCTTTTTGCCTTATACACTTGTTTATTTTTCTTGAAAATTTCCCCAGTGACTGCAGACATTTTTCTTAACAGGTGATTTTTCAATGAAATGTCATTTTGGCTTTGTGAGTATCCTTAGTGGCATGTACCAAATGACTCATTTCATTTGTGACCAGAGCCAAATTCAAATTTAATTTTCCAGAGGGGACAAGTTAATGTATAACCTATTGTGCCACCTGGCATCCTAAATTAAATTTCCTGAGCTTTTTTTACTGGAAACAGAATCAGGTATATGTTTTGTAAAGGCATTTTCAACTGTCAGCTGGGACTTCAGTCACTTTTATAGTTTTATAATTAACCCATTTGTTATAATTAATAAATAATAAATACCCAGGATTATTAATTTTGAAAATGACAAATGGGTTCTTTAGTTCTATGGAACTGAAATGGCATATGCTCTGAACATTACAGAAATATGAAAACTTCTCACCTGAACTGTCATTCTAAGTCATGTACTAGCTATTGTGCCTGCCTCATGAATGCTATCATAGACTGAAGTGTTCATTTGAGATTCAAACTCAAACCAGTTTAATTTCAAAACTCATGTTCTTTCTACCGCATAATGGTAGAGTTACACGTGTTCTGTTGAATCTTAGGAAAAGGGAGAACATTACAGAGTCTAATATAGAAAAGAGAGTTTTTCAGACTACTTCAAAATGGCATCTAGACACAAAGCCCTAATAACATTATGTATTAAAAAAACAACAACAACAACAACTGAGGCTGTGTATATACAGAATGCTGAGTTATTAAGGCCACTTGCTGTCCGGAGTAGCCTGTCATGTCACTAAAACACTATAATTATACCACAATATGTGCCCTATAACATTCTACATTCTAGCAGAGATTTTCTCATTCATATCCAAGTATTCAAGATTGTTTTATATGTTTGACTAAACCCAAATGAGTCCTTTTAAATAGTAAACAAAACATTTTACACGGATTTGTTTTTTTGAAGATAAATAAGGTATAAATTCACGAATGAAATATTTTCTTCTTATTTCAGAAGCAATTACTACCATTCTTATTCTTAATCAGAGGTTAAGACTACAGACCCTGAATCACATTCAAATCACCACTTCTTATTTGGACAACTTTGGGGAGTAGTATGATCTCTCTGGGCATCTACAGTGGGAATAACAATGATGATAATAACAACTATAACACTGACCTCATTTAGTAATTATGAGAACAGAACAATTTTATTTATGTAAAGAACTTCAGGCTCTCTGCTCCTCCCTGTTTGACAGACAGTTGCATCTTCTGGTACAGTGCCAGCCATGTCCCCAAGACATGATGGTGAAGGTCAGAGTAAATGGATTCAGCTGTATCGGGCACCTGGTCACCAGGGCTGCTTTTCGCTCTGGCAAAATGGATGTTGTCACCATCAGTGACGTCTTCCTTGACCTCAACTACATGATCAACATGTTCCAATATGATGCCACCCACAACAAATTGAACAGCACAATCAAGGCTGAGAATGGGAAATTTGTCATCAATGGAAAACCCATCTCCATCTTGGAGGAGGGTGATCCCACCAACATCAAAAGGCATGATGCTGGTGTTCAGTATGTTGTGGAGTCCACTGGAGTCTTCACCACATGGAAAAGTCTGGGTCTCACTTGAAGGGTGGGGCCAGGAGAGTCATCATCTCTGCCCCTTCTGCTGGTGCCATATTTGTGATGGGAGTGAATCATGAGAAGTATGGCCACTACCTCAAGATTGTTGACAATGCCTCTTGTACCACAACTGCTTGGCCCCTCTGATTAAGGTCATCAGTGACAAATTTGGCATTGTGGAGGGATACATGACTACAGTTCAGGCCATCCCTGCCACCCAGAAAACTGGACAGCCCCTCTGGAAAGCTGTGGCATGATGGCCAAGGTGCTGCTCAGAACATAATCCCTGATTCTACTTGCACTGCCAAGGCTGTAGGCAAGGTCATTCCTGAGTTGAATGGAAAGCTCATTGGCATGACCTTCCAAGCCCCCAACCCCAGTGTATCAGTTGTAGATCTGACGTGCATCCTGGAGAAAGCTGCCAAATATGATGACATCTAGAAGGTGGTGAAGCAGGCATCAGAGGCCCCCTCAAGGGCATCCTGGGCTACATGGAGAATCAGTTTGTCTCCTATAACTTTAACAGTGACACTCATTCTTCTACCTTCGACACTGGGGCTAGCCTAGCTCTCAGTGACCTCTTTGTCAAGCTCATTTCCTGGTATGACAGTGAATTTGGCTATAGCAACCAAGTGGTGGACATTATGGTCCATGTAGCCTCTAAGGAGTAATAGCCCCCTGGACCACCAGTCCCAGTAAGAGAAAGGAAGAGAAAGATTCTTAGCTGCTGGGGAATCTTTACCCCAACTCATCCCCTAACATACTGAGAATCTCATGACCTCTACACAGCTTCCATCCCAGATCCCCTAAAGAAGGGAGGGACTTGGGGAACCCTACTGTGTCATGTACCATCAGTAAAGTATACTGTACCAAAAACAAACAAACTTCAAACAATACTTACAGTTAGTGAGTACTCCAAAAACATCGTGTACTACTCTTTGTTGTTAAAGTCTTCATGCTTACAGTACCTTAGCATGATAGCTTATTTATCTCTAATACTCAAATCTCAATCACTACTATATTTTTCTCCTTTTCTTCCTTTTTGCCTCATTTCTTCTTACCATAGTCTCTAAATAATAATTGCAAAATATTTAAAAATAAAACCCATGATGTCTGCATCTAAGCACACATACTATAAATATTTTGGAACTTTTTTTCTCAGTTCCTCCTGTAAATAGGTTATACCTATTTACACTGTAATTATGTTACATACACAATTCTAGGACTTTCTTTATTTACATAATGTTACAAAAAATCTCTTCACAACAAAAATGTTTTGTTATAAATATATACTAGGTGTTAACGATATAAGTTAAGAATTTATACTAAGTTAATCAACAGTCTTACCATTGTGAATCATTTAATTTCCTTTTATCTCTTTTTCTTTCTTTCTTTCTTCTTTTTTTTAATCATGATAGTGAATGCTATGATTCATTCATTCACCAAGTTAGAATCTTTCCTAGCTCAACAAGACAGTAGAGAACAAAAGGAGGCAAAAGCCCTATCTTTGTAGAGCTAATGTTCTAGCTGAGGAAGGACAACTACACAGATAACCTCTGTATGTGTATAAAGGAATGGCATGTGCTATAACCAACATTAAGGTAAGATATGGGTATAAATAGTAATGGGTAGGATCTCTTTTAGAAAAGCTGAATTTGGAAAGCCTCTCTGAGTAAAAGATATTTGAATAAACACCTGAATAAAATAATTAAGTCATAAAAATTTTAGTGCATAAAACTTATTACAAATATTTTTGAATGTTTGTATTTTTATATGTGGATGCAAATCAATAAATGCAAGAAATCTACGTAATTTCTTGTCCTATCCAAAAGTTACTCCCTAGCAGAATTTAGCATAAAAAAAATCAATAATATTCTACTTTGTTAATGATAGTAATAGAGACACACTCAACTCACTGGTTGACATATGAGAGGTTGAAAATAAAGCTCACAGAGTTCCATGAGTACTCAGGCCAATTTCCTTATCTCATAGGTTAGAGGTCATAGATCTGAAAACTGACTTTGGTTTCCTATTTGCCGGCAAAATTCTCATCTGTCTCTAAAATACAATATGAACAATATCCACGAATATGATCTGAACAGGTTCATCTCTTTGGATTCAAGTTATTGGCCACAACATACCTATTATCTTTATACTTACAAAACAACCCAAAATTTCCTGTGGAATCCCAGTACATAGAAACCTGTTATATTCAGCAATATGTAACCTGCAAAGGATTTCTGGCCGTCAGGGTGCATAATGGAAATTGCCTTTGCTTAGAAGTTTACATAATCACTTACAGTCAGCCTTCCTAGAGAAGTTCCCACATTCAGCACTACAGCCCTTTGATCATAATGCAATAGGACAAATGTCAGGAAATACATTCCCATAAAGTGAATAAATCTTGTTCTTTAACCCAGAAATGACTATAAACATTACCTTCATGGAAATTTCTCTCATATGCATATTTTCAGCTTCTGAGAGGGGAACACCGAATGACAATTAGGTAATGGTGTTTTTAATTGAGGACAAGATTAAACCTTTCTCATCAGATTCTCACATAGTGCAAACTGATCATTTTGGTCTGTATGCTATAGTAAAGACATGACACATTGACCTCAGAGCATTCAAGAATTGTTTAATTTTCTTTGAAAGAAAAAATGAAATGGATTTTGGTAAAGTTGTCTTGAGAAAAAATTATACAATATTTTTGTATCCTTTTGTAGTATGCTTCTATATTTAGCAATTGAATTTTTCCTTTAGTTTCTTTTTGTAATATAACACTGTAGATACATAGATGGGACGTTACAGAGCTTAAAAGAACCTAAACGAAGACTTACGTTCATGTCTAAGCCTCAAATTAGATTCAAGAAGAGGAAAAAGTGATTAAGAAAGAGAAACCATGAAATGAGAATGGACCCAGAAAATATAGAGGAGAATTATGTTAACATCGGGCAGCTAAGGGTCAGAAGTACCACGACAGGAGAAGGCAGAGAGAGAAGTAGAAAGAGAGACCTCAATTGTGGATAGAAATTAAGAGGCAAGAGGGAGAGGAAGAGAAGATAAATGTCAGTAGAGAGGATTATGTCAGACCTCAAATCATTTTTTAAAAATGATGTCAGAGAGGGCAGAGAGGGGAAAGTAAAAGAAGATCTAGGGAAGAAGCAGAAGACCCAAAGTCTGGATTCTTTTGACTGAAAATGACACAATCACACTACAAACGTGTTGCACTTAAGAAGAAAATATCTCAAGGATACATAAGTATCTTAGAGAACACAAGACCTAAAAGTTCAACCAGGTCTTTCCAAGGACTACTCCAGGAATGAGAAAGCTGATTGTGGAAGCTCACAGAGCCTGGCTTGCCAAGATTTAAACGAGGAATGTTTGCAGCCTGGGAAATGGCTGGTTGAGAAGCCCCAAAGCAGACCAGGAACACCGGCTCTCCTATGCAATGTCAAGGCTCAATACAGTCTGTCCTTGCCTGTGGATCAACATGTTTTCCACTCTGTAAATGATTTAAAGTAGTAAAACAACCCCCTTCCTATGACGTATACACTACCCCTGTAATGTATGCCTGCACGTCACTAACCTGATTGTACTGTTCCCCCAATAATCTGAGTATGCTTTGTTCCTGCTTTTGAAACTACACATTCCTTTCCCCTGCACTCCTTGAAAGGTGCTGGTAAGATTCTCAATAAAAACTGGAGAAGAGCTCTCTTTAGGGCCATCGCCACCAGAGCGCTTGGCCTCCTCACCCTCTCCTTTCTGACTGAGGAGTCTGGATTAATCTGCCATCTGCAGCCCCAAGGTGTGCTGGTCAAATCTGGCAGCTGGTAGTGTCCAGGATTCTTTTTCTTCCACTCGTCCCTTTTTCCTCCATTCTTCCCTTTTTTGCAGACTGGCTTCTGGTTAGAAATCTGGGTTTTCTAATGTCTTTCTTTCATTGCTAGTTTCTTTCTTTCTTTCTTTCTTTCTTTCTTTCTTTCTTTCTTTCTTTCTTTCTTTCTTTCTCTCTCTCTCTCTCTCTCTCTCTCTCTCTCTCTCTTTCTTTCTTTCTTTCTTTCTTTCTTTCTTTCTTTCTTTCTTTCTTTCCATTTAGTATAGTCCACATCAGAGACTGCTTAGATTTCTGAATTTTTGATCTCAAATTATCAAAGAAAAATCATTCAATACAGTTGGGTCAAGGATCCACCCCTGGTATATTGCCTTAATCGTCTTTCATGAGGGAGTAATAATTAAATTGCGACGAGTTAGTCTTCCAGCTGTGGGACAGTTGTCAGGGAAGGAAGTCATGGAATACGTAGGAAAACTTGAAGATATCAATTTCTTAGAACTAAAGCATATTAAAGAAAGGAGTAATGGGAGAAGAATGTCTGGAGTCAGTAAAGTAAAAGGAGTTTTTAAGAAAAACAAACAGTAAGAGAGAATGGGAGAGACAGACTGTTAAAGAGGAATCAGCCCAACTGTAACCACAGTGCTTCCCACTGACATCTATGTTTGTGAAAACTCCCTAATGCCACAAAATGTGTTACCTAGCTCTACATTTTTAGGGAGAATGGAATGCCTACTTACAAATCACATAATTTAATCTTCCACGACTGACATCTTTTAAGCACAAGGATTGACTCTTTTTCTGATTGTGGTAAGAAAACAAATAAGAGACCTCCCCTCTTAATAGATGTTTACATGTGCAAAACTGTACAATTAACTATAAGCAAAATGTTGTTTAGCAGTTCTCTAGGACTTAATATTTTTTTTAATTTACACGTCTTAAATAAAGAACTGTATACCCCTTGATTAGCAAACCACCCCTCCCCCAATTATTCCACCCCTCAGCCACAGCAACCATTCTTGTCTCTGCTTCTATGAGTTTGACTATTTGAGATATCTGATATGAGTGGAATCATATAGTTTTTGTCTTTTTTGTGACTGGCTTATTTCACTTAGCCTAATGTCCTCAACATTCATCCATGTTGTTGTATATTTCGGGATTTCTTTCTTTTTAAGGTTGGATGATAATTCATTAAATGTATATATCACATTATCTTTATCCATTTATCTGTTGAAGGACATTTAGGTTGTTTCCACATGTTGACTACTATAAATAGTGCTGCAGTGAACTTGAGAGTACTAACTAATATATCTTTAAGATCTTGATTTCAATTATTTTAGTTAAATACTCAGAAGTGGGATTGGTGGATCATATGGTGGTTCCATTTTTAATTATTTTAGGAATTTTCATACTGTTTTCCATAGAAGCTTTACCATTTTGAATTCTCAACAGTGTAGAAGGACTCCAATTTCTTCACATCCTCACCAATACTTTTTGGTCTCTCTCTCTCTCTCTCTCTCTGATAATAGGCATCCTAATGGGTATGAGGTAAGACTTCATTGTGGTTATGATTTGCAGTTTGTGGATAGCGATGTTGAACATCTTTTCATATATAAGTTGGTTGTACATCTTCTTTGGAGAAATGTCTAGTCAAGTCCTTAGTCTTTTTACATAAGTGGATTATGGGGGGAGGGTGTTTCACTTGATTTGTAAGAATTCATTATATATTTTATAAATTAATCCCTTACTAGATACCTGATTTGCAAATATTTGTCCCATTCCATAGATTGCCTTTT
Organism: Felis catus; assembly: GCF_018350175.1. NCBI lineage: Eukaryota > Metazoa > Chordata > Mammalia > Carnivora > Felidae > Felis > Felis catus. Next base: position 102,175,893 of record NC_058374.1, read on the forward strand.
GGTTTAGTTGATTATTTTCTGCTTTGCAGAAGGCTTCTAGTTTGGTTTAGCCTCATTTATTTTTGTATTTGTTGTTTATACTTTTGGTGTCATATCAAAAAATTATTGCCAAGATCATTATAATTTTTTTCTATGATTTCTCCTAAGAGTTCTACAGTTTCAGGTCTTACATTTAAGTCTTTAATTAATTTTGAGTTGATTTTTGTATGTGGTATAAGACATGGGTCCAATTTTATTCTTATGCATGTGGCTGTCCAGTTTTCCCAACACCATTTATTGAAGAGACAATCTTTTCTTCATTTTGTAATTTTGTCACTCTTGTTTGAAGATCAGTTAACCGTATACGTGTGCTTTTATTTCTATGATCTCTATTTTGTTCCATGGATCTATATATCTGTTCTTTCGTCAGTGCCATAGTGTTGAACTACTGTAGCTCTGTAATATAATTTAAAATCAGAAAGTGAGATACCTTCACCTTCGTTCTTTTTTCTCAAATTTGTTTTGGACCCTTGGATTCCTTTGTGGTTTCACATGAATTTAAGAATTTAAGAATTGCAAAAATGAACTATTGGGACCTCATCAAGATAAAAAGCTTCTGAACTGCAAAGGAAACAATCAACAAAACTAAAAGGCAACCTATGGAATGGGAAAAGATATTTGCAAATGACATGTTGGACAAAGGGCTAGTATCCAAAATCTATAAAGAACTCACCAAACTCCACACCTGAAAAACAAATTATCCAGTGAAGAAATGGGCAGAAAATATGAATAGACACTTCTCTAAAGAAGAAATGCAGATGGCCAACAGGCACACGAAAAGATGCTCAACGTTGCTCCTCATCAGGGAAATACAAATCAAAACCATATTGAGATATCACCTCATGCCAGTCAGAGTGGCTAGAATGAATAAATCAGGAGACTATAGATGCTGGAGAGGATGTGGAGAAATGGGAACTTTCTTGCACTGTTGGTGGGAATGCAAACTGGTGCAGCCACTCTGGAAAGAGTGTGGAGGTTCCTCAAAAAGTTAAAAATAGTTCTACCATGTGACCCAGGAATAGTACTGCTAGCAATTTACAAGGGATACAGGAGTGCTGATGCATAGGGGCACTTGTACCCCAATGTTTATAGCAGCACTCTCAACAATAGCCAAATTATGGAAAGAGCCTAAATGTCCATCAACTGATGAATGGATAAAGAAGTTGTGGTTTACATACACAATGGAATACTACTTGGCAATGAGAAAGAATGAAACATGGCCTTTTGAGGCAATGTGGATGGAACTAGAGAGTGTTATGCTAGGTGAAATAAGTCCTACAGAGAAAGACAGCTACCATATGTTTTCACTTTTATGTGGGTCCTGAGAAATGTAACACAAGACCCTGGGGGAGGGGAAGGGGAAAAACAAACAAAAAATTACAGAGAGGGAAAGAGGAAAACCATAAGAGACTCTTAAAAACTGACAATAAACTGAGGGTTGATGGGGGTGGGAGGGAGGGGAAAGTGGGAAATGGGCATTGAGTAGGGATGAGCAGTGAGTGCTGAGATGAGCATTGTTGGGATGAACACTGAGTGTTGTATGCAAACCAATTTGACAATAAATTTCATATTTAAAAAAAAGAATTGCCTTTTCTATTTCTGTAAAAAAATCTCATTGGGGTTTTTATAGTTATTGCATTGAATCTGTAGATCACTTTGATTAGTATGGACATTTTAATAGAAATAAGTCTTCCAATCCATGAACATGTCTTTCTTTTTGCTTATATTTTCTTTAATTTCTTTCATCAGTGTTTTGTAGTTTTCAGTGTACAAGTCTTTCACCTCCTTAGTCTAAGTGTTTTTAAAATTTCTGATGCTATTGTAAATGATACTGTTTTTCTCATTTCTTGCTTAAATTGTTGTCAGTGGAATAACTACCGTGGAAACCCCACTTATTTTTGTGTGTAGATTTTGTATGCTGCAGTTCTACTGAATGTATTTATTAGTTGTAACCAGTTTTGTTTGTTTGTTTGTTTTGGAAAGCGCTTAGGTTTTTCTATGTACAAGATTATGTCATTTGCAAACCGGTGCAATTTTACTTAGTTCTTTCTGATTTGGATACCTCTTATTTCCTCCTTTTACCTAACTGTTCTGGATAGAACTTCTGGTACTATGTTGAATAGAAGTAGCTAGAGTGGCCACCCTTGTCTTAGAGTGAAAAAATTAACTTTTTCACCATTGAGTATGCTATTGACTGTTGCCTTTTCATATCTGGGCTTTATTATATCAATGTAATTTCCTTCTGTTCCCAGCCTGTCAAGAGTGTTCATGGTGAAAGAGTGTTGAATTTTATAATTCATTTTATAATTCCATCTATGGAAAATATCATATGACATTGATTCTGCCATTAAAGTTGATATTTATATGTTGAACTATTCTTGTATCCCAGGGATAAATCCCACTTGGGCATGGTGTACGAAACTTTTAATGTGCTGTTGAGTTGGGTTTGCCGCAATTTTATTGAAGATTTTTTGCCTCTATATTTATCAGAGATATTGGCTTATAGCTTCCATTTCTTGCAGCGTCTTTATCTGGCTTTGATATCAAGATAATGCTGGCCTCATAGTAAGAGTTTGGAAGCGTTCACCCCTCTTCAATTTTTTGGAAGCATTTGAGAAAGATTAGCATTAATTCTTCTTTAAATGGAATTCATCTGAGCCTGGGCTTTTCTTGTTGGGAAATTTCTGATAACTGATTCACTCTCTTTACTGTTTATAGATCTGCTTCTATTTCTACATGATTAAGTCTTGGTAAGTTGTATTTTTCTAGGTATTTATCCATTTCTTCCGATGTATCCAGTTTGCTGTTGTGTAATTATTTATAGTAGTCTCTTATCCTTTTTCTTTCTGTGACATCAGTTGTAATGTCTCCTCTCTCATTTATAGTTTTTATTTTGAGTCCTCTTTTTTCCTTAGGTAATCTAACTAAAGTTTGTCAATTTTATCTTTTCAAAAAATCAACTCTTCTATTGATTTTTTTCTACTTTGTTTCTATTCTCTATTTTGTTTATTTACACTCTAATCTTTATTAATTCCTTCTTTCTGCTAATTTTGGCCTTAGTTAGGTCTTTTTTTTTCCTAATTCCCTAAGGTGTAAATTTAGATTGTTTATTGAAGATCTTTGTTATTGTTTCATTTTTTCCTTCTTTTCTTAATGTTTATCACTAAACTTTCCTTTTAGCACTACTTTTGCTGTGTCCCATAAGTTTTGGCATGCTAGGTTTTAATTTCCGTTTTCTCGAGATATTTTCTAATTTATTTATGATTTTTTTCCTTTGATCCATTGGTTCAAAATGTTTTATTTTCACATTTTTGAATTTTCCATTTTTCCTTCTGCTTTTGATTTCTGGTTTCATTCCATTGCGTTTGGAAAAGGTACCTGGTATGATTTCAATTTTTAAAAAAATTGATAAGACTTGTTTTTTGGTAGACATGCAATCTACCCTGGAGAATATTCCATGTGTGCTTGAGATTACTTTTCTGCTGTTTGTTCTGTATGTCTGTGAAGCCATTTGGTCCACAGTGTTCAAATATGCAGTTTCTTTATTGATGTTTTATCTGGTTCTTTGATCCATTACTGAAACTGTGGAATTGATTTCTCCTGCTATTACTCTATTGCTGTCTATTTCTCCCTTCGATTCAGTCAATATGTTTTCAAGTCTATATGTTTCTTTATATATTTAGATGTTCTGATAGTGGGTGCATACATATGTATAATTGTTATATCTTCCTGTTAAATTGACTCTTAACATTATTTAATATACTTCTTTGTCTCTTATGACAATTAAAATTTTTTTAATGTTTATTTATTTTGAAGACAGAGAGAGAAACGGAGCGCAAGTCAGGGAAGGGCAGAGAGAGAGGGGACACAGAATCCAAAGCAGGCTCCAGGCTCTGAGCTGTCAGCACAGAGCCCAACGTGGGGCTCGAACCCACAATCCATGAGATCGTGACCCGAGCCAAAGTCGAATGCTGAACCGACTGAGCCATCCAGGCACCCCTCTTAAGACACTTTTTTACTGAAAGTCTATTGTATGTGATATAAATGTAGCTAGCTAACTCTGCTTCCTTTTATATTCATAAAAAGTTGTTTTCCACCCTTTCATTTTCAGCTTATGTGTGTCCATACACCTCAAGTGAGACTCTTGTAGCCAGCACATAGTTGCATGTTGTAATCCATTCAGCCACTCTGTGTCCTGTTATTGGACAGTTTAATCCACGTACATTCAGAGTAATTATTGATAGGAAAACAAATTGATTTAAAATCACAGTTTTGTTAGTTGTTCTATTTGTCCTGTAGTTCATTTGTCATTCTATTCCTCTCTTGCTGTCTTCCTTTGTGTTTCATTCTTTTTTATTTGTTTCTGTATTGATATGCTTTGTTTCTTTTCTCTTTTTCTCTTGCGTAACTTCTATAGGTATTTTGTGGTACCCATGGAACTCACATAACATTTAACAGTCTAGTGTAAGCTGAGAACAATTGAAATCTCATAGAAAAATCCTACACCTTTATTTCTCCCCACATATACTTTGTTATTGATGTTGCAGTTTACATGTTTTTAGTTTGTATCCACTAACATATTTTTTAGATATCATTATTTTAATGATACTAGAATTAAGTGATTTTATACTAGAGTTTTACTAATTTTATACTAGAATTAAGTGATTTACCTACTTCTGTTATAGTAATATAGTATGAGTTTTATAGTTAGTTATCATGTTACTATTTAGCTTTTTTGTTTATTTCAACTTGAAGAACTCTTTATAGCAACTCTTGTAAGACAGATCAAGTAGACACTAACTCCCTCAGCTTTTGTTTATCTGATGAAGTCTTTATCTCTCCTTCATTTTTAATGGACCAATTTGCCTGCATAGTATTTTTGGTTGGCATCTTTTTTTCCCTTTAATTCTTTGAATAAATCATCCCACTCCGTTCAGGCCCAAAACGTTTCTATTTTAAAATCTGTGTGCAATCTTACAGGGAGTCCATATTCATAACAAGTCTTGTTTCCTTGTTGCTTTCAAATTCTCTCATTGTTTTTGACTTTTGACAAGTTGATTATAATTTGTCTCCATATAGATTTCTCTGGATTCAACTTATCTGAGGTCCTTTGGGTTTCCTGGATCTAGTTGTCCATTTTCTTTTCCACATTTGGAAAGTTTTCGGTCATTATTTCTTGGAATAAGCTTGGTTGTCACTCTTCTTCTGTGACTCACATAGGACATATATTAGTCTTCTTATTGACATCCCATAAATGCTTAAAGTTTCCTCATTTTTTTTCTTTTTTGCTCTTCTGAATAGTGTCAAATATCTTTAAATTTGCTAATTCTTTCTTCTGCTCAGTCTTGTCTGACATTGAATTCTTCTATTAAGTTTTTCAATTCACATATATTTTTTAACTCAAAAATTAATATTTAGTTCTTTTGAAACATTTTTCTCTTTGTTGAAATTCTTACTTTCATGCATTATTTGTAGCATATTGAGCCTCATGAGCATTTTGATAATAGTTAATTTTAATCTTCTTTCAGGTAATTGATATATCTCCATTTCATTAGGGATATTTTCTGGAGTTTTATCTTGTGCCTTTTTTTGGATCATGTTTCTATATTTTTTTCTATTTTTCTTGACTCTTTGTGTTATTGTCTGTATATTAGGCAGAAGTGCTACCTCTCTCAGTCTTTACAGATTGGCCTCATACAAGAGATGATGTTTATCAATCAAGCCAGCCAAAGCTTCTGTAGGCCTCTCAAATATTTGTGTTAGTCCAAACCACCATTTTTGTTCTTAGCTCTTAGAAGAAACAAACAAATCCCTGGGGTAGTAACTGGAGAAATCAGCACATCACATGTACTCTCCAACTCTTTCTTTCCCCAGGGAAAAGCTGGGAGCTGGAGTCTTTAACCTGCTCACTCTGTGTTGTACTAGTGTTTATGGGGGGGAGGAGGGGGTCAGGGATGGGGTGAGTGTTTGTGTCATAGTTCAGATAATGTGCTGAAATCTAGAAAAGTCCATGTTCTATCAATTTTCTGATTTATGTAACAGAGAAGTCAATCCCTTGGGCAACTTCTGGAAATGTTGCAATTTGAAACTTTTGACATACAGTCCAATTCTATCCCTACCCAAAGAAAAGCTGGGAGCTGGCTTGCTTGTTTGGTTGGTTGGTTGGTTGTTGTTATTTTTACCTGATTGTTCCATGTTGAGCTGGAAGAAGAGCTGTAGTAAATGCCGATAAGCTAGTTTAATTGATTGACTTGTTCTCTGATGACCCCAGAGGTCTAACATATGCTGTATCCCATTAGTGCTGTGATCCAGGCAAGACAAAAGTTAATCCCTAGGTAGCACGCAGAAAAGTTGGAATGTTGAATTTGTGATCCAACGTTTTCCCTCCCCAGGGAAAAATTAGGGGCTAGTTTTATTTCTATTTTTGCTTTGGCTTCCACCTCCTTATTCAGTGCTAAGCCAGAAGGAGCTGTGGTGAGTGCTCACACACTAGTTCAAATCACCACCTTTGTTCTCTGTATCCATAAGGGTCTAGTGTATGCCAGGTCCTGTCAGTGCTTCAAGACAGGTAATTAAAACTAATTCCTTAGATGGCACCCAAAAAAAGTTGTAACTTTGGATGTATAGTTCAAACCTTATCCTCCCCAGAAAGAAGCTGGGAGTTGCGGGGTGGGTTGGTTGGTTGGTTTCCCCCCACGCACTTGTTTTGTGTTGAGCTTGAGAAGGATCTGTGGTGGGTGGATGTGTTCAGGTCAAATTACTGTCTTTTTTCTCTATAGTTCCAGGGTTCTAGCAGTTGTTGATTTTGTCAACACTCTGAGACACGTAAGATAGAAGCCATATCTTGGGCAGCCCTCCAAAAAGTTGGAATGTTGTCTGTGCGGTCTAATTCTCTCTTCAGGGATAAACTGGGATCTGGAGGATTCCTCCTAATTATATGGCAATGTGTTAGGGATGGGGATTAAGGCAAGAGGATGCATCCAATTTTCCTATCTGTTTTGTGGCTGGCTTCATACTTGACCAGGCTGCAAGAGCCTCTCATCTCAACTAATTTCTGTATTTCACACAATAGTTGATTTGTGTATTGCTGTTGAATCAACGTGTCCATTGGAGAAAAAAAAGTCCAGGGCTTCCTATTCTGCCACCCTACTGACATGAGTCTCACTTGTTTTATGCCAACATTTTGCAAAATACCAGGCACTTAATGCTTATAAATTAAGGACAGAAAGTAACATACTTTTGAGACTTTTGTGCTATTGATTTATTGAATCATACATTCATTTTAAAAATGAGCTTCTTGTTTACTAAGTACCTTTTTCCTAAATATGAAAGATTCTCCATAGGAAAGACACAGATAAAATGGCCAACTCGATACACCTAGTGCACAAATTCCTCTAGGCTAGGTTCCTTGAGGAAGTCAAATAAAGAGTGTCCTTGTTTTTTGCTTGGATCCTGTACAAAACGAGAGGAAGATAAAAGGCCAGCAGATGGAGAATCAACATATGTCCTTTACTGTTGATAAAGGTTACGAAGAAGGACATAATGGAAGAATCAAAATTGCTTTGCTTACTGGATCCACAGAAATAGACTTATTTACCAACTAGGCAGCTTTTCACTGGGTCAGTCACCCTAACAAGAGAGCCTGCCACCCGAGAGAGATAAGGAAATGTGCTATCTGTGAGCATTCCTAGAAGGCAGGAACACAGGAATGGTTTACCCCCATGGCACTCCAAATGGGTGTACACAACTCTCAATTACAATGAGTGAGACACATTAATACTGAAACCAAAGTATCAGTGAGTTATTTTTAAAAATGAGAAGTTTTACTAAATTTTGTCTTAAAGATTTAATTTCACTCATTAATGATATAATTGATTTCTGCTAGTAATTAATACACCATTACAGATTTTATTTATTTCTTAATGACAAGGCTTTGGTTATAATTCCCCTACATTAATTTAGTGGAAGCAATCCACTGGCAATCTATTAGATTTTCCTAGTTAAATTAGCATGATGGACTTTTAATGGATCTTTTAATAAACATTATGATGATCAACAATATTGTGAAATCAGAATCACTCTCAATGACATTTTTGACTTTCTGTAGTAACAGTCCTCAGTCATTGATTTTGGTCCTCAGAGTAATAACTCAAAATGTATTACTAATAGATTTCTCTACTGTTAGCAGTGACAAAGTGAACGTGGAGTAGGGCAAATATAACAAGATTTTTTTTAATATTCAATTAGCTAATCTAAGGTTTCCATTTCATGTTATTGTGGTCCTCCAATTCTGTGATCTTTCCCAATAAAATACAAACAGAAGAGATGATATTTTATTTGGAATTGAAACAGTAATAGACCATCTATTGCATTTGTACACTTTATGTCAAAGGGTCTTGTGTTGAGATCACTGGCAAAGGCAAATCTTGAGTTTAACTTAACCTAAGTATAAAACCATATTTTCTCTGGAGTATGAATTCTTTTTTTAATAATATACATTTCTCTTTATTAAAGTATATGGGACATATAACACTGTGCAAATTCAAGGTATACAGTAGGTTAATTTGATACATTTATGCACAATATATGATTGTCTGGAATATGAATTCTTAAGATTGTTATGTTCAGTAGGTGGCTGTTTCTCTTTGCTCTGTGAAAACACACATCTAGACTCCTTGACTTAGTGAAAGCAGGAGAACCTCAGTAACTGAACCCGGTTTGTGTCTTAAGAGAAGGCTACTAAGCTGCAAGCTGAAATTCTCCTAGGACATATTTGAAAGAAATTTCTGCAGGTGGTTGAGAGTTGTCCTTTATGCAGCTGTGGTAATGGAATGAAAATTGCTTACTCTGGGAACATTGACTGTATCATCCTTAAATTATCTGTGTACTACTTAAATAGTTTACATTGCTGTAGGGATAGGAAGGCTCAGTTATGTTTCCATTCTGCCATCACTGCCTATAAACACTGAGTATTCAATGCAAACAAAGCAAATTGTACCACATTTTTTTTTTAATTTTAAACTTTTATTACACTTTTATTGCTGTGTGACATATTGTGACTAAGAAAAGATAGACCTTACATATAAAGATAAAAAGGAATTTAGGAAAAATTTTCCTGTAATCTATCATTTAAATATAAGCACTGTTAATATTTTAGTTGATAACCATTCAATATGTTTATATAAGTATATGCATTTTTCTTTATTTTCCCTCAAACTGTCATGTATTAAGGAATCATGTAACACTAATGTATTAAGAATCTCCTGGGGTGCCTGGCTAGCTCATCAGTAGAGCATGCAACTCTTGATTTCAGGGTTGTGAGTTCAAGCTCCACCTGGGGCCTAGCGTTTACTTAATAAAAAGAATATTCATTATGCATGAATCTTATATTTTCTAATTGAATAAAAACACTATAGAAAATTAGAAAAATGGATGGAAAATATAATGGGGATTGCTATAAATCCTTGTCAGATATAATGACTGGAAATATATTAAGATACAGCTATATATTTCATTTTTCCAGTTTGTATTCTGAATAATTGGTATATTTAAATAATAAGAACATATGCCATGTCAATAAATGTAGAGAGACATCAGTACCATAGTGATCAAAAGAGTAGTTTCTAGAGTCAGATTAGCTGCTTTTCTGATCTAAGACTGCCACTTGTGCAACACCGGACAAATTGCATAACTCTATGGAACTCCATCTTTATATTGGGATGTAAAAGTGCTACCTTCCTGATCTAGCTACTCTAAAGCAAAGAGTATATAGTATTTTATAATACATAACATAAAATCTTAAAATCTTACTTATGCTCTTCCTAAATAGTTTATCAAGTGAGTAGCTATACCAGAGACCACTTAGCCAAATTCTCTTTTGATAGATTTTCATAGCATTTTCAATGATTCACTATTAAAAAGAATGTAATGAAAGTCCTTATACATTCATCCTCAGACATTTGCCAAATTGTTTTCTTAGAATGCTTTGCACTAAATGGGAGGCCAAAAATTATTCATTTGAAAGAACTTTTGGAAATATGGAAATGTTTAAAAATTATTATTGGAGTGTAGTTGCCAATGTTATTAGTTTCCAGTGTACAACACAGTGATTGGACAGTTCTGCACGTGACATAGCATGCACAATAAGAATAGTTACCATCTGTCACCATACAATGTTATTACAACATTATTGATTATATCCTCTATGCTGTATTTTTCATCCCTGCGATGTATTTGCTTTATAATTGAAGTTTGTGACTCTTACTCCACTTCACCTATTTTGCCTATCTCTCCATGCCCTTACCCTCTTGCAAACCACCAGTTTGTTCTCTGTATTTATATCACGTAAACCCTGAAACATAAAGGGATTTATGTGAAATGTTCAGTGAAGAAATGAAATAAAGTCTTATCAATTTTTTTAAGTTTATTTATTTTTAGGAGACTGGGGAAGCATGGGGGGGGGTGCAGAGAGAGAGGGAGAATCCCAAACAGGCTCTACACTGTCAGCACAGAGCCTGACCTGGGGCTTGAACCCACGAAACTATGAGATCATGACCTGAGCCAAAATCAAGAGTCGATGATTAACTGACTAAGCCACGCAGGCGCCCCTTATTAATGCTTTTAGCAAGAGGTTTTCTGATGTACCAAAAAGGACTCTTTAAAGAGCATGCAAGATCTTACAGTAGAAAATGCTTTCATAATTATTTTTAATCAGAAAACTTCCCCCAATCCATTGGAATGAAAACAAAAGAAGTGAACTCCTGCAGTGTTCTATGTCTAAGAGCAATGAAATCTCTTCAGTACAAGCATTAATAGGCATTTTGAAAAACTATAGAAAAGTGCACTGTTGGCATGCATTAAAAATGAAAGGGGAATTTGGCATATGTGTGTTGGTGGCTCCATCTTCACCTGAATCTCAATAAATGCAAAATACCCCATCTCTACAGTCCTGTAAGGCTGAAACTTGTAAAGCCAAAGGATTTGCAATTGTTTAAGTTAAAAATCACATTGATTTCATTTTAAGTAGGCTTCACACCCAGTGCAGAGCCCAGTGCAGTGCTTGAACTCATGACTCAGAGATCAAGACTTGAGCTGAGATCAAGAGGCAGATGTTTGACTGAGCCACCAGGAACCCCCAAAATAACTTTTAAATAGCCCAGAAGCGAATGGTCTAAATTCTGACTTGGATATTAGAGTTAGCTGTAGTCAGAGCTTGCACATGTGATGGATGCTGCAATGTTGAAAGCACATAGAAAGTTTAAGGTACTCAGGGTGATTAAGTGATTATAAGAGGAGGGTAAAGGAACAGGGTTATAATGTTAAAAAAAGAAGAACTTGTAGTTCTTCCTGAGACTTAATTTGTCTAATATTGTGGAGACTGAGGGAATACACCCCTCTTTCATCAGGTAGGGTCATTTGTACTATGATGTCCTGAAAATGAGTCAGATTTAGCTAGGGCATCAGAGTAATTAGATTCAGTATACAAATATTTCAGTATATTTCTTACATAGATGTAAAACTGCATGCAGCTCCCTTAAAGAAAAACTTCATCATCTGATCAACATCCAATTAAAATACATATTCCAAGGGTCTTAGAACTATTCCCTTGATCTCTCTTAACCATAGTACACAGGGCCATCAAAAGTGATATTCTTAACACTTAACACATGTAATGTTCTCTTGTCCCACTCGCTTCTTCTGGGCACATGGGATCATCTTTTATTTCTTCTTGATTTTTTTTATTGTGGTAAAAAATATATAATATATAACATAAAATTCACCATCTTAACCATTTTCAAGTGTACAATTCAGTGCCATTTAGTGCCTTCACTATACTGTTCAATTGTCTCCACACTCTAGTTTCAGAATAATTTCATCATAACAAAAAAGAAACCCTATACCTTTAAGCAGTAACTCTCTGTTCATCTGTCTCCTCAGCCCCTGGTAACAACTAATGTGCTTTGTGTCTCTATGGGTTTAACTATTCTGCTTATTTCATATAAATGGAATCATATAACACATGGCCTTTGTGTCTGTCTTGTTTCACTTAACGTAATGTTTTCAAGGTTTATCCATGCTGTAGCATCCATGTGTCAGTCCTTTAGTACTTGTTATGGATAACAGTATTCCATTGTTTGTATGACCTATCTTGTGGATGCACGTATCAGTTGATAGATACTTGGGTTGTATCCACACTTTGGCTATTGGGAATAGTGCTATGAATGTGCACAGTTTTTTTGTTTGAATATCTGTGTTCAACTATTCTGAGTGTGTACCTAGAAGGTGAATTGCTGCATCAATGATAACTCTATTTTATTTATTGAGAAACTGCCAGACTGTTTTCCATAGCAGCTGCACCATTTGACATTCCCACCAGCAGTGTATGAAGGTTAAAATTTCTCTATATCCTTACCAACACTTATTTTCCGTGTTTTAATTCTAGCCATCCTAGTGGGTGTGAAGTGGTATGTCGTTGTGGTTTGTATTTTAATTTCCCAAATGACTAACGATATTGAGCACTTTTCAAGTGTTTTTGGCAATTCTTATAACTTCTTTGGAAAAATGTTCATTGAATTCTCTTGCCTATATTTCAACAGGGTTGTCTTTTTGTTGGTGAGTTGGAAATGTTTATATATTTTGAATACTAAGTACCCTAATCAGATGTAATATGCAAATACTTGCTACAAATTTGTGGGTGGTCTTTAGCTCTCTTGATAGTGTCCTTTGCACAAAAGCCTTAATTCTGATAAAGTTTCATTTGTCTATTATCTTCCGTTGCTCATACTCTTTGGGTCGTATCTATGAAATCATTGTCAAATCCAAGGTCATGGTTTACCTGTTTTATTATAATATTTTTAGCTCTTCAGACCTTTGATCCATTTTGAGTTAATTTTTAAATACAGTGTGAGGCAAGGGTAAAAATCTATCCTTTTGTACACTGCTATACAATTGTCTCAATACCATTTATTGAAAACACTGTTCTTTGCTCCAGTAAATGGTCCTGGCACTCTTGTCAAAAATCAATTGGCTACATATTTGCTGTGATGTGGATGGAGCTAGAGTGTATTATGCTAAGCAAAATAAGTCAGAGAAAGACTAACACAATATGATTTCACTCATGTGGAAATTAGGAAATGAAACAGATGAAAATATGGGAAGGAGGAAAAAGAGAGGTAAACAAACCATAAGAAACTCTTTACAATAGAGAACAAACTGACGCATGATGGAGGGAAGTGGGTGAGAGATGGGCTAAATGGGTGATGGGGATTAAGGAGGGCTCTTGTCATGTTGAGCACTGGGTGTTATACGTAAGTGATGAATCACTAAATTCTACTCCTGAAAAAAATACTGCACTGCATGTTATTAACTAGAATTTAAATAAAAATTTGAAGAAAAACATCAATTGGTCATAGATGCTTGATTTATTTCTGTACCCTCAAGTCTATTTCATTGGTTTTTTGCTCACCCTTCTGCTAGTGCCACACTATTTTGATTACTGTAGCTTTGTGTTAGTTTTGTAAGCCAGAAATGTGAGTCCTCCAGTTTTGTTTTCCTTTTTTCAATATTGTTTGGGCCATTCAGAGGGTCTTGAAATCCCATATTAATTTTAGGATCAGATTTTCATTTCTGCAAAAACGGTCATTGGACTTTGCTAGAGATTTCATTAACTCTGTAAGATTGTTTTGGGGGAGTACTTCCATTTTAACAAAATTAAGCCTTCCAGTCCCTGCACGTGAGATGTCTTTCCATTTATTTAAGTCTTTTAAAATTTCTTTCATCAATATTTTCTGGGTTTTGGTGTACAAGTTTTATACTTTCTTTGTTAAACTTAATCCTAAGTATTTTATTATTTTTGATGCTATTATAAATGGAACTGTTTTCTAAATCTTCTTTTTTGGATTACTTATCAATATGTATAGAAATCCAAATAGTATTTGTGCATTGATGTTTTATCCTGAAACTTTCCTCCAATTTGTTTATTCTTCTAATAGTTGCATTATGGATTCTTTAAGATTTTACATATATAAGATACTGTCATCTGAAAATAAAGGTAGTTTTACTTCTTCTAATTTAGATGCCTTTTATTTATTTTTCTTGCCTAAATGATTAGGCTATAAATTCTAATAATGTTGAATAGAAGTGCAAAAGTGGAATACTTGCCTTTTTCCTGATTGTAAGGAAAAAATTTCAGTATTTCACCTTTGATAATTATGTTAGATGTGAGTTATTTATAAATAAACTTTATCTTGTTGAGCAAATTCCCTTTAATTCCTAATTTGTTGAATGTTAGTATCATGAAATGGTGTTGGATTTTGTGAAGTGGTTTTTCTGTGTCAATTGAAATGATCATTGTTTTTTTGTTTTTGTTTTTGTTTTTGTTTTTGCTGTGTTTGCCCTTTTTTAAATTAATGGGGTATTTTATATTAATTTTTGTATGTCCAACTACTCTTGCATTTCTGGAATGAATCCCACTTGGTCATAGTGTATGATCCTTTTAAGTAGGCTACCAGATTGTTTGCTAGTATATTTTCCAGGATTATTGAATTTTTGCTCAAAAAAGATACTGGTTGTTAGTTTTCTTGTGATGTCTTTGGCTTTTTATGAGACTAGCCTCAAAGAATATATGAAGAAAGTATATTCTTCTAACTTTGAAAGAGGTAAAGAAAGAGTTGAGTTAATTCTTCTGAAAAGTTTGGTGTAATTAACCAGTAATCGGCTCTTGCACTTTTCTTTGGTAAGAGGTCTCATAAGGGTATTTCATGTGGTTTTAATTTGCAATTTTCTTATCACTAATGATTTGAGTACTTTTTCATGTACTTAACAGCCATTTTTCTTATGTGAAGTATCTGTTGAACTCTGCCCCCATTTTCAAATTGTTAGCTGTCTTTTTATTGTTCATTTGTAGGAATTGTTAATATATACTAGACACAAATCAGACATATATTTGTGAATATGTTTTCGTAGTATGTGGCTTGTCTATTAAATTTGTTTCCTTGAAAGGGATTTTTAATATTGATGAATTTTAATTTGTCAGTATTTTCCTTTAACAGTTATTAGTTTGTTCTAAGAAGCTAGAAACTCTTTATTGTTCTGTCTTTAAGTCCTTTGACAGATGTATGAATTATAAATGACTTCTCTTAATTTGTGATCTGACTTTTCCCTCTTTTAATAATGTGTTTTGATGATCAGAAGTTCTTAATTTAATGAAGTCCACTTTGTCAGTCTTCCCATTACTGATTAGCATTTTCCATATTCCATTTGAGAATTCTTTGCCTACCTCAAGGTGATGAAGATATTCTCCTATGCTTCGTTCCAGAAGTTTTGCTGTTTTTCCTTTCACATTTAGGTCTATCATCTATTTCCAGTTATCCAATTAGATAAGTATCTAATTGATTTCACATCATTTGTTGAAAATAAATCCTTCCCTCCCTGAATTAATGATGTGTCTTTGTTACAAATTAGGTGATTCTCTCTATATACATATGAGTGTTTCTGGACTCTACTTTCAGTTCTGTTAGAGTATTCTAACTTAAAAAAATGTACTAAAAATGAAATTATGAATATTATAAATATGAAGCTTTATAAGTTTCATACTGAGTAGTATAAGCCTTCCAACTCTGTTGAACTTGCAGAATTTCACAGAAACTAGAGTTGCATATAAATGTTTAATTAGCTTGCCAATTTACATTAGAATTAGTATTGAATTGGGTCTATAAATCAATATGGGACAAATCGAAATCTTAATATTTACTGCTCCAGTACAAGAGTATGGTACACTTTTTTCCATTTATTTAGATTTCATTAAATTTTTCTCAGCAATGTAGAATCAATGTAGAGATTATACACATATTTTATTAGATTTATTTTTAGGTGTTTAATATCCCTGGATGATATCATAAATGATATCATATTAAATACAACTTCTAATTATTTTTTTAAAAATTTTTAAATGTTTATTTATTTTGAGAGTGAGAAGAAGTAGGGGACAGCAGAGAGAGAGGGAGAGAGAGAATCCTGAGCAGGGTCCTCAAGGCCAACTCAGAGCCCAATGTGGGGTTTGATCCCCAAATCATGAGGTCATGACCTGAGCCAATATCAAGAGTCGGATGCTTTAACCAACTGCACCCAGGTGCCCCTAATTGTGTTTTTTGAATTAATTGTTTCTTATATGTAGAAATTTTTTATATTGACCATTTATCTAGAAAACTAGATAATAGTTTTATTCTAAGACTGTTGGCATATAGAAACGTACAAATTGCAAATAATGACATTAATTTCTGTATTTTATATATAACTTGGACACAGTCCTGTGTCACAGTGTCAAGGTGCAAACTCTGTTTTCCCGAAACTTGCATGTATGATACCAAAATAGAGTTGGTACAGAGGTATTGTGTGACATAGGAAAGACAGACATGAAGCTGTATTATTCACTGAAGGTTCATATGCTCAGATATGGTATCAGACAAAATCTGACAGATGCATAACAGAAATATCCTGTTTTTAGTTTGTCCTTGCATGTCTAGTTTTTTCCCCCCATAACACTCATAGACCCATAACCAGACCATTGGTACTGAACCTACAGAAATAAGTAAACAGGCAACAACATTCCATAAGCTTCAATGGTTAAATCCCTGTTAAACCTTAAGCTTGTAATTATAAAGGATAAACAACTTAAACCTCTAACAACGTTGCAAAGAGCAAACAAACAACAACAAAATATTGTAAGGCATTCAGAAGAAAGATACTTTTAGTGAAAGGATATGAAATAAATTTGTACATTATGATGGGTTCCCTGGAAAATATCAGAATTGAGGCTTGAGGTAGTATGTAAGGAAATATTTGTTTTAGGTAATTACTGAAGGAAAAAACAGTATAATTAAACTATAAACATATTTAAAAATTAAATGTCAGCTTCTGGGGATATTAACAATATGGATTGATTTGTCATTTTTTTTATTTTAGCACTATTCACTATGTGGGTTGCAAACAGATACAATTCTACAAAACTTTAAAGTACAATATAAAAAACAAAAGTTTGCATGTTAAGTTTGAGATTAAATACATCTATTTTAATTGAGATTGAGCAAAAAATCCAGTTCATTTTTTCAATGTTTTGAAAACTCATCAGTTTAACTGAAGGTATAAACACATGAATTGTTGAGAAACCCATACTTAAGCAGGAAAATCAAGACATTTTGAAAAGAATAAAACAATTATAAGCAATAATCATTGAATAGATGGTATGACGTTCTTAATTCCTTCAGCATGAATGTTTATATTAGACCTGTTAAAATGTTCAGCCTTATTTTGATAAAAGGCCTAAGAATGTTACATCTTGTAGACACATCATTTAAGAAATCAAATCATGGAAATGTCACTTGTATATACTTGAGTTTTTACTACACTCTCTTACAAACAAATAACTAATCTATAGCCTTAGGAAAAGGCAGCACAGCAAAGTTAATTTCCCAAACTGCAGGTCAATTGAAGCTTGCTTGAATTACCATTATTTACTGGCATATTGGTACCTGGTTTCTGAATTTCTCGTTGACTTCCAAATCAATTCCAAAGTCCTCTGATCTGTTAGACACGCACAGAATCTGCTCTCCATCTCCTCAATACCACAGATGTCAAATTCTTATTCCAATCTATTCCACCATAGGTCTTTCATCTCATGGAAAAAAAACTTTTCTGATCATTGAATTAAAATGGTTACCTCTGCCTGGTTGCTCCAAATTCAGTTCATTCTTACTGGCATACCCTGAACCTAGTTCTAGGGTATAATCCATTCTAGATTTGCCTGACATCAGTGCATGCTCTCACATTACCAACGCAGACAATTCAGAGGGAGAACAGGTGAAGAAATAGACACAGCATCTACAGAAACAGGTTACATTCTCTTTTACCCTTAATTGCCCTGTAATGGTTAGCAGGCCTTTTAACAATCTGGCCCTCAATTTTATTGTCTGTTAAGAGGAAACAATGGAATGATCTCTGAGGGCTATGAGATTAGGTAAGATGATATGGGTAAAAATACTACAGAAACATAAAAGTATTGGCATTATAAAATAGGCTGATTTTGAAAGTATCTAATATTCTGAGATAGGGCTGATTTCCTTTAGAAACAGTATTAAAAGTGGTGATGAGGAACACTCAATATGGCATGATTCTTACTAAACTTTGAGCATAAAATAGATTATATAGAATCTTGTGAATTCCCCAGAGGAATATTTGGACAGTGTTTACATTTAAAATATATATTTTATCTATATCTATATCTGTATCTATAGATATATAGATATCTATAGATATATCTATATATCTATATCTCTATAGATATAGATATCTATATCTATAGATATATACTGAATTCTAAACAACTGCATTGCAAACAAACTTTTCATTGATTGCTTATAAGTAAAGATATCTCTTCATGGTATTCTTGATATGAAATTAAGATCTAAGGAATTTTTTAAGCAGGGTTAAAATTGTTGAGATATCAGTGTTCTTGCTTATTCCCTTGTTAAACATTTTATGCTAGAGTAATGGTACAAATGGCAAGAGACTTTTTCTTTCTTATTCCTCTATACGAATCCGATCACAAATAACTATCTCTATAGTTGTGGGTAGGTGATTTAATCTCTTTGGACAAACTTTCTTTCACATAAGTTTAGTGAACCAGTTGAGCTATGATTTGCTATATGTTCAGTTAAATAGAAATCCTCCCTCTGATTTCAAAGGGAATTAATATAAAATTAATGTTGCTCTTTTAGCAACTTGTTTTCACCACACTATATTCCTTATATAATAGACTATTTGAAAAATATATCATTTATTTTCTTTCTAAGACCTTTAGCTAACATCAGCTCAAACTGCTTTTATTTTGCCCTTGAGATAGATTCACGTAAATAATATTTTCCTTGCTAACCTCAATAGCCTGACACAGTATATTACTTTTTGAGTCACTGTCCTCCTTTTCATTTCCAATATTTTCTTAGCCATAACTTTAAGAAAAGGCTTTTGTAAAGCCACATTGAATACTGCTAGCTCTTTATTTTCTTTTCTTTGGAAATTGTGAAGTATTATAGTTCAATTATGGGGCTCTTACTCTCTGCCCCAGAGACTTGGTTCCCATCTATATTCATCATTTTCCCTTGCTCGATTGTAGATCCTCTTTATGTAACATTGCGG
The DNA here is from genome assembly GCF_018350175.1 of Felis catus. NCBI lineage: Eukaryota > Metazoa > Chordata > Mammalia > Carnivora > Felidae > Felis > Felis catus. The sequence continues at coordinate 102,195,123 of NC_058374.1, forward strand.
GTGTCCAGTTTAAAAATGCATGTGGATAATTTCTCTTTATCTAATTCGGGTACAGAGAGCCCTGAGGTTTTTTCCTTACCAGTCGGCTATCAAACTATTAGCAGTGCTGCCAGGCCAAATAATCCTGAGAAAAAGGAGCGGAAGGGAAACCAGGATAGAGAGCCTCTCGATCTTTAAGTGCCACTAAAACAAGCGTATGGGGGCGCCAGGGTGGCTCAGTCGGTTAAGTGTCCAACTTTGGCTCAGGTCATGATCTCACTGTTCGAGGGTTTGAGACCCGCATCTGGCTCTGTATTGACAGCACAAAGCCTGCTTCGGATCCTGTTTCTCTCTCTCTCTCTCTCTCTCTCTCTCTCTCTCTCTCTCTCTCTCTCTGCCCCTCCCCTGCTTGCATGGTCTCTCTCTGTCTCCCCAAAATAAATATTAAAAAATAAAAAGAAGTGGATGGCTTCACTTGGTTGCTCGAAAACAATAACACAACGAGTTTTTTTTAGCACTAGAATTAATTCTTCTTAATTTTAAAAAGATAAATTAATTTTTAATGAAAAAACAGTACTTAGGTACACATTCTCTAAAAATTATTCACTTCCTAAAAGATTGTACATAAAACATCAATAATTATCTGGCATATGTTAGACTACAAACAGGTTCTTATAACATGGATTAATTTTCCTCTAACTTAATTGTTCACAGATGAAGAGTGTACTCCTCACTATTGGCTTAAATGAACTGTATGATGGGAGGAAACCCAATCTAGAAATTAGTAATCTAAAAAAAAAAAAAAAAAGGAACAGTAGCAGCAGGGATAATAATAACAATAATAATGGCTAATATCATTAAGTCCTTGATATGTGCTTGGAACTAGCATTTTATGTGCACTTTAATTTATTCCCACAAAAAAAAAACTTAAGGATATATGTTGTATCATTCTGTATTATAGATGAGAAAAGGGAGGCTGGGAGGGGTTTTGTACATTTTCAAGATCATACAATTAGTGGTAAAGCTGGAACTCCATCCAAATTCTTGCCCCAGAAAACATATTTAATCAATTCCCTGTTTTAGGAAGAAGGGAAAACAAAAGATCTGTATTTTGAAAGGCAATGGCAGAAAATGTATAGGTATAACATAATAAAAAAATTAGATAGAAATCTGTAAAACAATAGGCAAAATTTAGAAATTTATTTTTCCATTTTCTCACAATCAAAATGATATTTATGAATAGATTTTACCAGACAACTAATGTGGTTATTAAAGGTAATGTTTGATGATATGTGAAAATTTGATGGAACTGGTAGTACCACGGACCAACTAGTATATGTAAGCCTTTCCACCAACCTGGAGAATTTTCTTGGTACCTCTCTTATGTATCATTTCTGTGGTCTACAGAAAGCCTTGGCTAGGTTTCCACTTAATGAATTTCTAGTTTCTAAAGTCTCTAATTCCCACTCTTGCCATAAGATACACTTTTCTCCTCAGTGCCCTGATCCAATTTAGTTTCTATTCTGATCCAGTAGCCTCAAATAGATGGCAAAGGGAACATTAAAGTAGTAAATAAATGAATCCATTGAAAAAGGATAAAGAAAATGATGACAATGAGATCTTAATCAGAACAAAAAATGTGAGGGAAAAAAATGAGCAATGTATTTTTTTAAAACAAAGAATGGAGAAGCAAAACATTAAGCAAAATGGATTGAAACACTTCTGAGAATAGCGATTATTTTTTAATACCATACATAGAGGCGGGGCACCTGGGTGGCTTAGTGGGTTAAGGGTCCGAGTTCAGCTCAGGTCATGATCTTGCAGTCTGTGAGTTCGAGCCCTGTGTCAGGCTCTGTGCTGACAGCTCAGAGCCTAAAGCCTGAGCTTTACATTCTGTGTCTCCCTCTCTCTCTGTGCCTCCCCTGCTCATGCTCTGTCTCTCTCTGTCTCAAAAATAAATAAAAACATAAAAAAAAATACTATACATAGAGGGGATAAATTAAATTTCAGTAGCGTAGATACTCTAGATTAAAAAGTACCTGAGAAATGAAATAAAGAGAGAAGAAAGACAAATGACCTGATCTTACTTTTAATGGAGGTAGGTTTGCTATAAAGGGTAAAGAGGTGATATCCACTGATAGGTAAACCCAGTAGCACCCGGTGAAGGTCTCCAGCCTATTCCTAGACTTTTAGGAGAACATAAGGAGACAGAATACAAATCTTAGTCTTGCAAAAACTAGATTTACTTACATACAGTATGTAAATAGAATCTTCTTTATATTCACAAATAGAAATGCTATTAATTGTAAATTTGAAATATGAGTAAAACCCATTTCTTGTTAGCCAACAGTCCCCTTCAAGGAACTTGGGTTACAAACATCTAACGCCATTTACCACTGAGAGAGTAAGTTTGTTGGGTAGCACGTGAGGTAAAGAGGAAGACAGGACGAGAAATTGGCTAAAATGTTGATAGGGCCAAAGCCTGGAACAGGAATATGTAATCTGGACTCATAGTCTGCTTACTAATTTCTTCTCACATTAGTTTACTTGTTTCTCCATGCAGCTATTAAAATCATATAGTTTTAAATAATTGAGATCTAGAAATTGTGCTGGGAGTATTTTTAGAATAAAGATTTCTTTTAACTGGATATTAGGATCCTCTCATACAAAGACATTCATTGGGAAACAATATTAAAGAGATAATTGATTTTTTTTTCTTTCTCCTCCTCCCCTCTTCTCTCCATTTTCACTTTCATCAAACTCTTAAAATTGATTTTAAATTAACATATATCCTCCAACTATGAAACTATTCTAAAATATGACTTGAGAAATAGTTTAGCAAAATGGAAGACAAATAGTTCCATAATGTTGCAACTTTGCCAAATACACAAGTATCTGTCATTAAAAGGAATCGTAACAGGGTTGTCTTCTCTTCCCCTACACTTAGAATAAGGATCTTAATCTTAAACATCACATAAATAGGAGAGATTTAATTAAAACCTCAAGAAATGTGTTACTGTTAATTGAATTCTTGCTACAGTTACCTTTGCAAACCCATGTTAATGAAACTCCAGTTCAAAGTGGATGGGTTTGGGGAATTCACATAGCTCTTTATTTCCTTACCTGAGATGCCATGATAATCTCGTCAGCCAAATACCCAGTTAGGAGAGTTCTCATTTGTAGCTATTGATCAAGTTTACACAAACTGTTAGGATTTCTAAACAAAACGAATCAGAGGTTCAAAGGCCATAAAGCAAGGTCAGTGAGTGAGAAAGGGAAACACTTCTTTGCATTTTGCAAGCCTTTCACCTGTAGAGCAGAGAATGGGCTGGCTCCTACCTGAAGCTAGGGTCCGCTCCGCCCCTCACCTAGCTCCCCCTCCCTTGTCCCTTCCCCCACCGGCGGAACGTCCCCGTCCCCCGTTGGGTATCTCTCGGTATTACCAAGCTATAAATTGCCTTAGAGCTTAGAGACAATCAGGTCAGCACTGCTCTCACAAGGGAAAAGCTTCTTACTTCCGAGCAGAACCGTTCAGGGGAACAAGAGGAAGGAGGGAGGGAACCGGTGCCTTCGTCGTCACTGGGCTGGCGAAGGGTGGAGAGAGAGATGGGGGAGGGGACGGACGGAAACTGCATCCGCAGCGGGGTCGCACTTGAGCCCAGTCTACAAACTTCGAGGTGGCTGCAGTGGAAACTCCCGGTGCGCTCTCCACTGCCTGGCAGCTGCCGGGTGGAGTCGCGCTCCCCGGCCCCACCTATGGGACGGAGCTTCCCCAGCAGCGCGGGGCGCCGCACCCCTCAGGAAAAGTCTCCAGGCATCTAGCGAGACTCGGGTCATTCTACCCACCACTTCCACCCCAGAAAACCCCCGCAGGATACTCTCATTAGCCTCCGAGAGCCCAGAGGACCGCCTCCCTGTGGCTCAGTTTGAGGACACTCGTGCAGATCCTTTCCTATCCCCGCCCTGCTCTGCTTTCACAACTCTGCTGGGTCAAATGGCCAAAGACAAACTTCTGCCTCTCCTTCCCCGCTCCCACCTTAAAAAACAAAAAAACAAAAAACAAAAGAAAAAAAAAAAAAAAACCCCACAGTCTGCGAACCCACACGCGTCGGAACTCCTAGCGTGCTGTTGCAATCTGGGCATGCTCAGTATCAGGGCAGGTTTTGATTGAAAGTTAAAAAAAAGAAAGAAAGGGAAAAAGCTTTGTATTATGCCGTCTCCTTCTCTTGTGCATAGGGCTGGCTGAACAGGTTGCAGGGCATCCCTGCGCCTCCCCAAGGGGCTTATCGGGTGCCCTTGATTGCGTCTCCTTGGGATCTATCCCTCTCTTAGTTCACCCCCTCCCCCAGCGCTCCCGAACCTCCCTCTCCCGGTCCCTGTCCGCTGTGGGGATGGAGAGACACTAACAGAACTGGGATGGGCAATGTTGGCTGAGCGGATCCACCTATTATTAGTGGGCCCGGATTGGCTCCTTGCAGCAGCGTACCGAGGTGGAACCAATCAGGCGGTCGGGGCTGGGAGGTGATGGGCGGCCGCCTCCTCACTGGAGGGATTCCTGGAGAAGCTGCAGTGTGGGGATGCTCTAGACCAAGTACTGCCCTCCGTGTCTTTCTACCTCCTCCTCCTGCAGCGGCGGCAGCCCAGCACTTAGCGGCGGCAACTTGAGGCTGCACCCGGGGCGAGCCCCCCAGGGTGGTGCTCCACTGAGAGGGGGGCTCAGCGCCCCGAAGGGGTGTGTGTAGGGTGGGGTGGCCAGCTGGGACCAGCTGGTGGCCCTGAAAAACCTCCCACACACCCACACCCACACACCCCTTTTGTGTTGCAGGCTGCCCCTCCAAGAGCAGAGGCAGCGAGAGGACGCGTGTGTCTTGCACAGGTCCACGCGGGGAGAGCGGTGGGGACGGAGACCGGCACCACCTTCTGGTCCTCCCTCCAGGTAAGACAGCGAGACTGGCAGCGTGGCCACCTCGGAGGTGCCCGTTGGCTTGAATTCGCCCGCAAGATTTTGCTCTCGGTACACTTGGGTTTTGGTCGTGGGAGGCTGCGACCTGGGGAGGGAGCCCCGGGTGGCCTATTGTGAGAAATATAATGAGCCACATGTACATCTCCTCGAAAAGCACTTTGCCCAGCGCCCGTGATTCAGAGCCCGGAGTTGATGTTGGGTATCCCCCATCTTCTTGCTGCCTCTTTCCTTCCCATTCTTTCTTCTCCGTCCCCCACCCCCAATCTCCATCTCTCACCTCCCCCACCCCTTGCTCAACCTCTCTCTCTCTCTCTCTCTCTCTCTCTCTCTCTCTCTCTCTCTCTCTCTGTCTCTCATCTTCAACCTCCTCCCATCCTAAGAACGCACAGGGTTTCTTTCTCTTCCTGGAAACGATTGTCTTTTCTCAGAAGAAAGAGGGGGTTGAAGAAAGGAGAAAGATTTCTTTTGCCCCCGGGGGGGGGGGGGGAAGAAAACAAGATAGAATACAATCTCTGCAAAAATTAGAATACAGAAAGCAATTAAACTGAATAAAGGGAGGAGACAAGCCATCCAGACCGGGCTGTCAGAGAAGGGAAGCTTCAAGTTTGACTTGATCTCCTCTTTACAAGAGGCTGTGTCTCTTATTTGATTCCTTCAAATGAAACAAAAATAAACCACTGCTTTAACCCACTTTCAACTGCTTAATTGCTGTTGCTTTTAACCATGTGCTAACCAAGTGCTAACCATCTGACTTTTCCTGTTCCCATCCGTCCTGTGGGGCTATTTCGTATTGCCCATCAGCAGTAATATCTGAACTTTGAGGGGTTTCTCATATGAAGAAACAAAATTTTTTTTAAACAGAGTCTTACCTTCCTGAGGTTCTCTGGTATGGCCTTTATGTTGGGGAGGGCAAAAAAAAAAGTAAAGTTTCAAGACATTTTTGTAAGTAACACCAGTGTTATCAGGAGGTTTGGATTTCTCTTTTGAGAAAGCTAATCTTCTAGTTAGTTTTGTGTACATGTTAGTTTTCACTTTATTAAATATTAACCCTTTGGTGAAATCAACCATTTCAGTTTGGTGTTAAAGCTAATTTTGTGTATGAATTGCCAGTTCATCCTACCGTTCACTATGCTGTGCATTTGATTGCCTAGATATCGTACTCATGCCTTGCCTTATTTTTTTTTAATGAGAATATTTGTGAATGTAAACATGGCTGGTGTTCATGCAATTTCAGTACCCCATTTGGAAGGCACACGGACGCTCAGCTGGCCAAGAATCCTCTCGTACTGGAACAAAGTTTAGAAAGTAATGGTAGGGAGATAGGCTGGAATTTTAAAAACCTTAAGAGGAAAATTGTTTTCGTTGTCATGTCCTATTATGAGAAAGAGAAGGACAGCAAAACAACTATGTTCCCTGCTGCCTGCACAATAGGTCAAGTAAAAGGTACTTGTTGGACAGAGCCTTGACAGCAGCTTCAGCAATTTCTAATTCCCTCATCAATGATATAAGCTTTCCTTTCCTTTTATTCATCAGAGACAGCTAAGTGATTATTGTCAGATGGGAGGAGGTAGAGAGAAGTGCCTAGCTGAATGTAATGGGGAAAGCATTCCAAGTGGGTCCTACATGAATGCAGAGAAGCCAGCAGATGTTAGTATCCAGATGACTCCTTTCCTTTGATTTATCAAGGGAAATGCCAACTCTCATGTTTTGTTCTATTTGCACACTTGGGGTAAAAAAAGGCAATCTTCTTTCTGTCTGGTCTTCCACACTAATTTTTGGACCCCAGAAAGTATTTTTTTTTAAACCACATATCTTTATAAGTTTACACACTGACTTAGAAAGGAGCTGGTTTCATTTACTATCAATGTAATGTATATTTTCTAAACCATTTTCCATTTGAGGCACTTATCTTTCCTATCTAAGTAGAATTAGCTAGAGTCACAAAAACAAGATCTTCTGTCTAGAGCTTTCGGCATTTAAATGCCTTGTTGTTGTTGTTGTTGTTGTTTTTTAATGTAGTATCTCTGTTGAAAGCTAACTGATTTTTAGAGGTGCCACCTTTTAGGTACAAGGACAAAAGGACAGTCGCTTAATTGCCTTATATGTGTACAACTGAATTAACAAGTTTATACATGAAAAGATGTACAAAACAGAAGCCCAATTACTGCCCATGCAAGCAAATTAAGATTTTTGTTTGTTTATTTCTCCACTGTCTTAGGAAAGGTAAAAGTTTGTGCTTGATTTGTGAAATTTATTTTCATGTATCTTTACAAATGTTAATTATAGCAATTACCTGTAGGAGAGATGCATATGAGTAGTTTTTTACATACTTCTGAAAAATTAAGCCTTTATATTCTAGAAGTCAGAACTAATTCCAATATATAGTGAGTGGATTGAGAGGAGACTTTAAATGATGCATTTTAGGAAAGTATTCCCACAAAATGTTCTAATGTGACAATTTCATATAATCTTCACATTTCCTCCTTTAAAAAGAATATCTTAGTAAGTCCTCATCATGTTTTAGAGCAAACATGGCAATTAGATTTTAAGGTATTCTTATCAGAACTGAAGACTGCTACTATACACAGGAATCCTAAAATACTAATTCCATAAAATACCATTCAATCTTAGTAGTTGCAGAGTACTTTTATGCTTCATTTCATAATGGAGAATATTATTCTATTTGGTCCAATTATCAGATAGCTCTAATGAAGAAATATGAAAATGGATAACATGGCATTTACATGGTAAGATTTTCAGGTTAGGCTTGATGCTAACTGAAAATAAAACTAGAATATAGTAGCTTGTTTTAAATGATAGTTGCAAGATGAAATGGAAGTTTAATAAATAAAATGCAGAATGTGTTAGATAGCTGAAAGTTAATTTGAACTTCCCGTTAACCTAACAACACCATGGACATGATACCAATTCATATCTTTTGAGGCTAGTTTATTAAATCAATTTAAAGAAATTCCCCAAACAGGTTTTTAGAACCATCTAATCTAAAGAATTCGACTCAAGACGGACAATTTTATGAGCCTGAAATACTTATAGCTCTTATGATTTCCAGTTTGTGCAACAGCCGGGAAGAGATATCATTAATGCCAAATTGGAACATAACATTCCTTTTTCTAATGGTAGTGATTAGACGATCTAGGGGAGGGAAAGCAGAAATAAAACATTTTCATTACATAATGGAGTAAATTTAGTCTGATATTACAAAAAGCCAAGACCAAAGTTTGACTTTCTGCCATAAAATAATGTAGGTATGGGTCCTGCAAGTGTTTTGCTAAACAATAATGCTTTCTAAAATTAAATGTCTGCTGTACTTGTGGATTTTTAAATTTTTTCAATGATTTGCTTGTCACAAATACATCCGTATCAAAAGTTTAGTGGATCAGAGATGCTTTTTAGCTGAATTTGTTTTCCATTGAAATTGGCTAAAGCTATTTAAAATGGAACAAAGTATATGGCAGTCTAAATTCATAAGTAATTAGCATTTAGGGATGTGTGTGTGTGTGTGTGTGTGTGTGTACACACAGATGTACACACACATGTGTATACTTTTTAAATTATGTAACTTTTTCTAAAAGGATTAGAGATTAATGGACAGTATCAAATAATCTGCTGAAGCTAGGGACTACTGTAAAAAGGACCCTTCAAAGAAAAATAACAGTGACTTGGGGATGCTTTTAATGGTTCTTTGGTTGAAAGCCTATTATACCCAGAGGCAAAATTAATGGGGGTCTAGATCTTTCCCTTTAGACAGCTTTTCTATGGCTTTGGGAAGAAGTTATTGTTCATATGAGTCATGGATTTAAAAAAAAAATCAGTACAGGAAGATGCACTTCTATATACAGGGGACAAACCAAAATCATATTTTCATATAATGTAGGGATAAACTTTCTGTTTTTCTAAAGCTTGTATCAGGTGGTTTTTTCAACATTTGCGTAAAGCTAAACTTGTTCTGAATCTTTTACATAACTGTATGACATGGTTATTGCTTTTTTCAGGTAAGGGGGAGTGGTTTGGTGTCTTTAATAATCACTCAAGGAATGATCAATATTTTTTCATAATATTTTTGAACTTGATTTAAACATCTCCATTAAGTGTGGCCATTTTTTTTTAGAGCAGGCATTTATTTTCTCTAAGGAGAAGAAAACAGCATGTTTCCTTTAACTTCCTTGTCACTTTAAGAGTTCTTGAAGAGCTGCTTTTATATTGACTGTAAGATAAACTATGCTAGCAGGGCATATGGACATCTCTACTCACATGGGTTAGTAATAGGAAAATAAACTTATTTTAAATTATACTGCAAATATGTTAACGCTATCTATTGCAAGTAAGAAAGTATGCTGTGCTTTCTTGCACCTATGAATAAAACGTGAGCCTTTAACTGTTTTATTTTAAAAAAACCTATTATTTTTAAAGTGTACAATGAGAAATCTATGTTGTCAAGAGTAAGCACTGGAGATGCTCTTTGCACAGTTTTAAATAGAAATGTAGAGGTCCTGTTGCAAAGAAGCCCTCCTTTAAAATATGTTCCTTAATTTAAAAGCAATATTTAAGAAAGTTCTAAAACAAATTAAAGCCCAGTTTAGAAAAAAAGTAGCACATTTGTGATAGTATTAGAGATGAATTTTCTGCCACATCTTTGAAAAATGAGAAGCAGATTAAAAATTATTTCTCTAATTTCTATAATTTTTATATTTGGTTTTACCGTAAATTTTAATTGTGTGGAACTAGTTTTTGTTCTCTCTGTGTTTGTTTTGTCTCTACAATGCTCAGTGCTTAGAAGGCTATGTGGCATGCTGGTTCCCATAATTTACCAGTAATATAAACGAGGGGAGAGTTCATCTTTTTTCGGCTATTGCTATTGTGGAAATAGAAAGAAAAAAATACTGGTCATTCCCATACTGGTCTCACATGTAGTATGTTGAGCATACTAATTATACACATAGGGAATAATTTTGTTAAAGAGGAGCTCTGGAACATTGTAAGGCAGATGAAGATAACAAATGCCTTTTATTTCTTAGCTGTTTGTACAAAATGGGAGCTAGAAAATTTCCATGCAAAGAATGGCCCTTTTCAGATAGTATAAGAATCTGGTAAAACTCTTTTCCTAACAGCCTGTAAGACGACATTTGATCACACATACCAGACAAGAACTCTGCCGGAACATCCCCAAATACTGTGCGTAAGACATTTAGCCAAGTGCCTCAGTCAGGAATTTATTTTTGGTTGAAATATCCAATTAATCAAATCCAGGGTTGGTACTGAAATGTGGGTCTTATCTCATCCCCGTGCACCTATTGTGAAATGCAGCTTTGCTTCTCATCCTAAACAGCATAGAGTTCATATAATTATGATGTTTTGCCAAAGGATATCCTGAGTAAAAGGAGTTGTGTGTTTTTTCTTCAATTAGTAAATGTTGTCTTTTTTTTCCTAAACAATTCAACTAGTTAAGGATAACATGCACATAGGCACTTAAACACAAATAGAATCACAGAGTTATTTAAATGTAGAACATTCTTATGCTACAATTGCTTAAATAAGACACACTATCTCTTGTCCTCTTCTCACATCCCCTCTGACTACAAGCATCTTTTCACATTAGGAATTAGACAAGCCCAACCCACACCTCTGATGAGAATTCCCTGGGTGTGGCCTCCAGAGGGCAGCCTCTTGTTTTTACGGAGGTCCATTTCCTCTCTGGGCCAGTCTTGCCGCCCAGACCTCACTCTTGCTGGGAAGCAGGTAATTGGATTTACTAATTGCTACTTAGAGATTTGTGGGCATATTTTCATCAACCTGAAGGCAAAAACACATGGAATACTCAGACGAAACATACACAGCCATACCAAAGTTAGCACTAACACTTTTAAAATGTGATGTTGGTCCATGTTTTTATAATTGTTTTTTTTTTTTTAAAGGCTTTATTTCATGGAATTTGTTCTGATTACTCACAGATGATGAGATTGTTAGACATTGAGTGAATCAATGTAACTTTTTGTACTTATTAATACCCGTGGATAAAGCTGAAATAATTGGTAAAAAGAATTTCAGATCCTTGGGTTGGCTTGGGTACTTCCGAAATACACCTGTGTCTTGTTATGGAACCCTTAAAAATTTACATAACTCATCTTTGTTGTCACTGAAAATTGAGAACTGGTTTGCTTTTCTATGGACTCTTTGGATATTACTGTGAAACACCACAAAGGGTTGCTTTTAAGACAGATTATTAATAATCTGTTTTCTGACCTAATTTTATGTGAGAGGTACTGTAAGTATGAACAACTGTATAGCATCACGGCAACAGACTAGACTCCCAAAAATGTCAATTTCTAACTGTGTGCTCGTGCTCTCTCCTTCAGAAGGAGAAAGCCAATTGAGTGTATTTTTTTTTCCTTGTGATGTACTGCACCCCAGTATTCTAGCAATATAAACAGTGGGTAGGACCTTGTTCACCACCTGTAAAACAGGGACACTGTGTAATTTTGAGGACAAAAATCATCAAAAAAATTTTCTTAGACAAACAACTTAATGGCCTTTGAAACAAGGAGAAGTGATATAACACAGGTTACCAAGGCCTAATTTAGCTTCTCTCCCAATCAGGGTTTAGGTAGCAGGGTTATTAAGAACAGTTGACACAATTTCTCAGGATAAAGACAAGGTAGCAAAGCATTGAATCTCTTTCTGACTTGGACTGTCTGCCAGATCCTGGTTTACAAGGCTGGCTTTCTGCCTAATCCCCAGCATTTTCATCAGATTTGAGGACTGAATAAAGTGAACCATTGGGTATTAGAGCATATTTCTAGAGCACCAGAATCTCTTCTATAAATAGAATAACATCACCATCCTATTTTAACCAATGTCCAAAATCCAAGAACACACACACGAAAATTTATATATATTTCATACTTGAATATATGTAAATCAGACCACTATATGCCTAAAAATACTTTTATTTATCTGGCTACAGAAATTCTCATGCTGCAAGGGTAGGTAACAACTTGATAGTACATGTATCTATTTTTAGTATTTTTATTAAATTTAAAAAGCCAAGCAACCACCTTGAGATATATCTAATAATTCAAGAAAGTGACATTTCAACAGAAAGCCACCATACTCATAAATTGACCAAAACTGCTCTGCTTTTAAATTGTGAAAACAACACAAGAAGACAAAAATTACCCTATATGCATGTTTCCTTTTTTTTTTTTAATCAGGAATCATAGATACTTTCTGACACCACAAATGAATATTGATGATAGCGAAGAGCCAACTCCTTCAGGAAAAAGAGTAGACAAGTTCTGTTATGGCTTTGAGAATCTGTTTCATGGTTTATATATTGAACACATAGCGACAGTTTTATATCTCTTGACTTCTGGACCTTTAGACCTGTATGCATTGAAGCATATTACCACTCACTGCCAGAGTAGAAGAGATTTGCTCTGCTGTCCAGCTAAGAGTAATATAGTAACTCCCTTGCCTTACCTTGGTTTTCTTCCTTTGCCACCTCTCACCTTCCTACCCTCTCCTTATTCTTCCTTTTCTTCTTTCTATCTTAATGAATTATCTTCCTATAAAATCACTAAGTGGAGCTTTGTTCTCTAAAGTGCATGATAATCTCTACCACCTGGACTTCCTTTTGTGTCAACAAGCAGGAAATTTAATTCTTAATTTATAGACATTTTAAGTTAGCTTTACAAAACAGCTGTATAGATAAATAAGGGAGCAGACTCTTCATTTGTTTATGAAATATGCCATGATTTGTGTGTTTGTTTTTAAGACCTTACATGTGAAGTCTAGCCTATTGGTAATTTCTAGAAAAAAAATTGATTACAAAAAGATAGAACAATAGTGTTTGAAAGTCCAAACAAATGGCATATCCTCTTAGGCATTTTTTTTCTTTTTTTTTTTCTTTTTCCTATTTTGTTCTTCTAATGATAACAATTAATAAATGTTTTTATGACAGGGATGTAGCCCTGAGTTCTTAAAAAATTACATTGCCTTATTTGGTTTTGATGATGGAGAGATTCTCCATTTTACAGATGCAATAAAGCAGACTCAGAAGTTAAGTTACCTGCTTGCAATTACACACTCGGGAAGCCTTTATAACTCTCTCCTACCGAATCTTGCTGCCTCAGCATTTAATGAAGAAAAAAAAAGTACATTTTTAAAATTCTGTCAATATATAAGAAGTAGTTTGTCATCCCTCATCAAAATTAAAAACACAAATCTAACATCACTAAATTTGGATATACTCTTTTCATATTGAAAAGGTAGGGAAAGTGTAATATGCAGTCATTAGCTGTGTGACCAAAACTTTGAAATAAGTTGTATTTGTAATTGAAAATGATTCAAGGGACTGTTTTCTAAAATGTAAGAGAAGTCACTAAGCCTGAGTCACTAGGCTCGGTTGGCCCTTAGTCATTGCTATATCACTGCGATAGGAGATGTCATTTCACTTGTTTCCTTATTTGTAAACTATGTAGTCCGAAGCCACCTCCTGGAGGGGCACAGAGATGTGGCTGAGATAATGAGTGTTGTAGCTTTACTGCCTATGAGTTCTCCTTACTCCTCTCTCATTACTTCCCTCATTCGCACTCACCCACACAACCTGTGACTGCTTCCTGAGCATAATATTGATGGAAGTCGTTGAATCTGTAGATTCTTTTCTATTCCAAGATGGAGAGAGCTAAGCAGGGGACTTATGCAAGGCCCAATTATTACTCAGTCCTAGTGTGAAGTCTGTCAAATAGCAATTCTTGGTATGAAGAAATAAATACATTTGGACGTGATTAATACACATTGCAACGTGGGCTAACTTAATTGACTGTCTAGCGGATCTGATACAAAGAAAGGAGTTTTAATTGGGAAAGACCTATAGAAACAATGCAAAGTTAATTAGAGCATAGGAGAGGTATTTATGGGGAGTTTTGGACAAATGCAGGGTAATCAGATTCTTATGTTTTTACTACATGTCAGGCACTTTTCTGTGTACTTTCCATGCTTCATTCCATTTAACGTTGCCAACAATCTTAAGAGGTTGATACTAATGTATAAATTTTAAATGAGAAAATTGGGGGAAACGTAACTTGTTAGGGTCATATAACTGTTACATAGTAGGATATGGATTCAAACCCAAGCAGTCTATTCACGGAACCTGTACTCAACCATAAGCAATCATATAGTCATTGAGATCCTCAGTGGAAGAAGGGGAACAAATGGTGACCAGGAAGTAGGGGTGTCTCAAAGAGATCGACGAATCATAGGCAAACTTTGTCCACTTCATAGTTTGAGCCAATATGACCACCACGGTGATGTGATAAAAGCATGAAACGTCGAAGTCTTATAGACCTGAGTACAAATACCTACTCTGTCATGGTGAGCTTCAATGCGATTATTTCACTGATAGAGGTTTCATTTCACCAGGAAAGGAACTGTAATAACGTTTGAAAATTGTCTCATACTCAGTGGATGGCAGATCTGACCACCCTGGCCACCCATTTTTATGATTCAGGGACTCTTTTATTTAGAAAAATTCCACCTAACTCAAAATGGTTTAGGAAAGAAAAGGGATTTTAAAGTTCTCATTACCATACATCATCATGTTCAGGATATTCCGGATTTGGTCATAGCTGGAGATGGAAAATCAAACCATATGATTAGGACCAGATCTGTTATCCCTTACTCCCTCCCAGCCTTCCATCTTAGTCCTGCTCTCCTCTTCCATTGCTTTATTTAGAGTCAGCCTCTTAGTTTACAGTGGTAGGAATATACCCAATGACTATAGGGTCATTTAAGAAATCTCCATGTAAAGAGAACATCTTCTTTTGCCAAAAAATTTCAGGATAAGCATGACTGGAACAACTTGGGTCACTTGCCCTGAACCCATGAAATATGTTATTTATCTAGGCTGAGCATTGTGTCATCCCTGGATTTAAAAGTTGGGCACAGCATTACTTAACTAAATAGAAAGAGAGTTTTGCTGTTACAAGAAGGAAAATGACTAGATTTAGGGCAGGCAAAAGCAGCCAACATCCAGTTCCCAAGGTCCAGGCCTTGACCTCAGAAAAGATGCCACCTGGCCTTAATGCTGGTGCAGGCTCTTGGAGGACCCCTGCTGTTCCAGGCACTAGTTGGTGGGTCAGGGGAAGATCCAGGGAATTCTAGGGAAAGATCCATTGTAGTTGAGGATGTGGAGAGGAATGACACTGAGAGGCTTAAAGCAATGGCCATTTACCGTTATGGAAACATTCAGTAATTTGACAACAGGTATGACTTTTTCAGGGTGGAAATGCTGAATATCAGAGGTTAAGGGCTGAGTTGAGTTTCATTTAATTCTATTTGGGTCCTTCCTCTTTTTTAATACAGTAGTCAGGTACTTCTAGAACTTGAGGATTCTTAGACTCTAAATTCAGTAGAGCTGAAAGCAGCTGCCCGAAGGTATGTGCAGGGCCAGTTGTGCATAGGTCAATACTTCAAATTGTTGTTTTGTGTGTGCGGGGGGGGGGGGGTTATTTCAAATTTACAACCACCCTGTTACCCCCAACTCCCTATATATTGCTACAGATGCAACAGAATGAACAAAAGTACGATACGTTTTCCTCCCTGCTGTAGCCCAAAATGAACAGGAATTTTTTAGGAATAATGTATTTCTTCAGTAAGTACCAACATGTTGCTATTATAAGCCAAGCACTGTTTTAGATGCTGGGAATGCAGAAGCAATCAGCAGACAAGTTCCCTGCGTTTAAGGCAGTTTGCATTCTAGGGAAGGATACAGACAATGAAAAGCAACAGCAACAGCAAAACACAACTAAGATAGTTTCAAAAAGTGAGAAATGCTGTTAAATAATAAAACAGGCAAGTAAATGAAACAAAGCAACACTGGGGACTCTGGTGAAGCAAAAAAAAAAATATTTAAGTCGAGGCATAAAAGGAGAGGGAGCCAGTTATGTGAAAGTTAGAGGAAGAGCATCACAGCTTCCCTCCACAGAGGGAATAAGTTTCTGCTCCTGGAAGAAACTGAAGGCAAATGCAGCCGAAGTGGAAAGGTACTGGTTTCATGAGTTGAACCCTGCTTTCATATTCTAATTAAAACAATCTTTAAATACTATTAAGGAAAAATTTCAAAACAATGTGATAGGATCACAATAGCCTCAACATAGTTTAAACACACATGAAGTGTCCTATCTGGGTAATACATTTTCAGTCTGTGTTCATATGCTTATATTGTTTTATGGTTATGGTATCATGGAATACATGCTCTTTCCACCCTGACTTTCAAAATGCGTTCTCAGGTGTCTTGCAGGTGTGTATTTTCATTCTCCATTTTCATCTTTAGAAGTGTAACTCCTTTTCTTTTGTGGCATGTATTCCTTAGACACTTTCTATGTATCTTTTGTTGACTCTTAATAACCTTTCTCGTTTTGCCCTCCTTTCTAAGGGAATCGCACATGTGGCTTACCCCCTAATTTTATTATTTCTCTGAATTTGAGTGAACACCTTGGCTTTTTATCACAGTAATGATTTTTTCAATGTAATTTCCTTTTGAGTATATATTCGATGATATCCTCCAAAACTCTAATTTAGATTTTTGAAACAAAAGTAAATAAACACTGGAAACATAATGAAACAAATCAGTTTGTGTCGATTGTCATTTAGACAACACAAGTCTCAGAGCATTAACCGGAAATTATTTCTCCTTTATCTAGTTTCATATCCTGGTTTCGAGAACTCAATAACCCAAGTCTACCTAGGTCATCTTGTGATAGTAAACTGGGTGCTTACAGAGGCATATTAACTTCTGTGAGATTACAGTACTACTCAATATGCTGCAGTGGTAATGAAGTAATAATTAAAGCATCAATGTTAAATGGCCTTCTATTTTCCCTTAAGATTCCTCTGGACATTATACTCTGATAATAGTATATTTTGAAAATGGAATTTTCTTTGCTGAAATGGTGCAAACCCACCTATGTGTGAATACAGCAAGGGTGTTATAATAAACTATTCTGGTCAATAAGCGATAGGCTCTGTTTTCCTTATCTGTAGAAACGAGGCTCTTTAGTATCCTAAATATCTTCTGTTTTAGTACATATATACAGGTATACTTGCAAATGTTTGGATTTTACAAATATTGCTGATTGCCCCACTAACTGCAAGTGTTTCAGGATTTTGCAGTGGTATTTTTTTTTTATCATCTCTGACTTGCCAATGCTTGAGAGACAAGAGAAAAGGAGTGTTCTAGAGAATTGTGTGTGAGTGAATGAATCCACTAAATCTATATTTTCTAATGTTTTCAAATGACAGCCAAACTCAATACACAAGTTCAATAAAAAAACTCAAACAGAAGTTCAATAAAATATTATTATGGTGTTGTGTTCTAATACTTCCTTTTCAGTTCTCTTTTTTCCTAATTCATTAAATAACACCTTTCAGTTCTCTTTTTTCCTAATTCATTAAATAACACTACTGGTCATGGCCAAGTAAGTTAATTTAACAACCTACTAATAGGTAACAATCTGTAGTTTTAAAAATACTTCTTTAGAAGTATTACCACTTTTCAAAGAATTAGAGTACATTTAAGATCCCATTAAGTGTATGTAAGTACAATTGATACTCAGAAATTTGCAGTGGCTTATTTTGAATATAAGGGATCATCATTCTGTAAATGTGTAAAATTTAATAGAATTCCCATACCAGAATTATAGTGTTCTTGCTATACTCACATAGGGGTAATTTTGTGTAAATTTGCACTGGGTTATTTTTTTAATTAATTTATTTTTTGGTTTTTACTTAAATTCCAGTTAGCTAACATTAGTGTCATATTAGTTTCAGGTGTACAATTTAGTGATTCAACAATTCTATACAACACCTGGTTCTCTTCACGGCAAATGCACTTCTCAATTCCCACCACCTGCTTCATACGTTGCCCCCATCCAACTCCACTCTGGTAACCATCAGTTTGTTCTTTATAGTCTGTTTGTGGTTTTCCTCTCTCTCTTTCCCCCCCCCCCCATGATGGTTTTGGTGGTTAAATTCCACATATGAGTGAAATCATACAGTATTTGTCTTTCTCTGACTGACTGATTTCCCTTAGCATAATACCTTCTAGCTCCATTCACATTGTTGCAAATGGCAAGATTTCACTCTTTTTTATGGCCGAGTAATATTCCTATGGAATTTTATATATGTATATAATGGAATTACATGTATATAATGGAATTACATACATACATATATGAAATATACATGTATACATACACATAAACATGAGAGTGCAAGAATCCCTTAAAACTAGTATTTTTGTATTCTTTGGGTAAATACCTACACTGTTTTCCAGAGTGCACTGTAGTAACCTTTTTTAAGCCCCCAACGAACCTGGCACTAATATTGTTATTGGTCATTCTCACTCGAGCAGATCCATGTTAGTCTGCTACGTTCTGAGAAATTCGGTTAATAGCTACTGGCTATAATAGCTATCAGTTAAAAACTATTACTCTTTCTTTTTGCTGAAACTGGGTCAGTGTGTTTACTCCTTTTTGGTATGGATAAATTTTCTCATAGAGACACACAGATACACAGTGGTTAGAAATTGTTTCTCTTCCTTTAAAGTAGTGAGCAGAGAACTAGCCTATGGAACCAACACACAATAAATACTGTGCATAGGGTATTTAGAATTTTGTGTTCAAATTTGAAAACAAGCAAATACTATAAACCCCCTCAGTCTGTCACTAAGTTAGTGATGTTGTGATTTTATTAGATGATCTCTCTGATACCTTTCATTATTAACATATTTTACAGTTATATGTTCAAATTTAAAAAACAGTGTGAAAACCCTCAATCTGCCATTAACTTCATGATGTGGGGATTTTACTAGATGGTGTCTCTGAAACCTGGCTGGCTCAGTTGGTAGAGCATGTGATTCTTAGTTTTGTGGTTTTGAGTTCGAGCCCCATGTTGGGTGTAGAGATTACTTAAAATCTTAAAAAAAAAGAAAAGTGCCAGCACTCCTGGCAAATTTGGAGGGTAAGCTAAATCATGTGTGTTTTATAGGAGTCCTGACATGAGAACAACTGCTATTTTAACAGATGTTTGGATCTCTTAAAGAGCCCTCCAAGTTACCACATCCATACCTGAACTCAATCTTTTTACTAATAAATCTAGTCCTTCTCCAATGTCTTTGATCCTAATGAATGATTCCACCATCTAACGAGTTGTGTTATTTGGAAACTTATTGTCATAGGTCTCTCGTCCTTACCCCAAAATCCAGAATAAATGAAGTCTTAATCATTTTTGGCTCACAAATATCTTTAATCTCTACCTCTATTGCCACAGCATAGTCAAATCAACCTGGTCTTCTTAATCCTACTGTTCTTGACTTTCAAATCCATGTATTATCTGGACTCTACTATTCACCAACCTAATTTCTCATATTACTCCTCTCATCTTCATGCTCTGGGCACATTGTCCTTCTTTCAAATTTTTAGTATTCCAGTCTCTTCCTGCCTCAGGACCTTATCACATGCTGCTCCCTCTGCTTCAAGTACTGTGGAATGTATCTGCTATGGGCAGACAATAACATTGTAAAATCAGAAATATAATATGGCTGGTTGTTTAGAAATAAATGTTTATTATGTCTGAGAACAAATGTTTAGTTTTTACATATTACAAGAGTTTGGATGTCTCACTTTTAAAAATTAACTACAGAACTGTCAAACTGTGATAGAGAGGGATTTGAACAATAATTGAAAAAAAAATTTGTTTTTTTTTTACATTTTAGGAAACTCTAGAGTTTAAGTTTGAATATGTTAAATACTTAACTGCTTTTAAAGAGGAAATGTATTTATAAATTAATATGTTACAGGTGAGGATACCCATGAGACTAAGTAAAAGAAATCTTGAGTGGGTTGTAAAGAAGTGCTTTAAATACACATCACTGAAATTTTAACCTTAGGATTTTTTTTCCAATTATTTTTGTAATGTGTTTTCTTAAAATCATGGCATCACAGATTTTTTTTCTTATTTGTTTCTTTTCTTTTTAATGGGAACACTCTGTGATCTAACATCCTCTGGGTGTGAAAACACATCTCCAGAAAATATCTGACAAAAAATGCAGTGAAAAATAAATCTTCCTAAATATAAAATAGTGAGACTGTAACAAATACAGGCTGATATGATCTTTAAAATTCTTTGATTCATGATTACTCTTTAAAAAAATCTGAGATATGTTTTCATTTCTGTACTTTTCTTCAAACAATGCATTATAATATTACAACAAGAATTAATGTTTATCATCACAGTGCAAAAACTCAGGTTGAACTTGAGTGCTCTCTGACTGCAGGACCCATTTTTATGTTGTTTCCAGTTATATCCTCATCGTTGACCTACCTAGCAGTGCTTAGCACTTACTAAGTAAGCACTTAAAAATCTTTGATGAATATTACTGCTTAAATTATCCTTGTTGATTTTATTTTCATTTATTTCTCTCTCATTCCTAGTTTTCTTCAAACTAATATAGTAGCTTAATGTCTGATCTTGGTAATAGGAATCTACATGAGCTGGAATTATAGTTGACTTTCATTTTTAGTCCAAAATATGACTTCTTTGTTTTTATTAGTCTTTACTTCCCCAAATAAATTGGCCAGAGAGCTCACTATTAAGTTCAAAATGAATGTGTTTTAAGTGTTTACTTTGTGATAATTAAGAGTGTAAACATAATGAAGAATATATTTCAATTCTACTTTAGTGGGACCACTATTTTAGATTTTGGGGGTCAATGCGAACTATTTTAAAATACATAATCATTCTTTTGCTTTACCTAATCCTTTTACCCTCCTCTTCATCTTTTCTTAGTACTGTTTTTAACCTTTTCCTCAATTAAATCCTACGTCTGTATTACATTCAAAGCACGAAGAGTTCTATTACTAAAAAACAAAGACACTCATTCTGTATAGATTTTCTAAATATGTTTAATTCTCTACTTTGGAAACTTTTTAAGTTTAGTTTGTTGCCAGTAAAGAACAGTGCTTTTAAGGAAATATTTTAGCTTTTAAGTGAAGAAGTATTCTATAAAATACTTAAAATATTCAAATAATCACAAAATGTATAAATTGAAAAAATAATCTTTCAGATTCCTTGTTACTTTCCAGATGTAATCACTGTAAAAAGTCTCTTGTATGTACTAACAGAAATATGTGCATATGCAAACATACATTTAAAATCATTCTATGAAATATAATGTACTACACATTTTAAATTATTAGATGATTCTATGTTGGGTAATATTTTACACAAAGTATCATTTTGTAATGTACATACATTTTTAATTTTTTTAATGTTTATTTTTGAGAGAGAGAGAGAGAGAGAGAGAGAGAGCACGAGTGGGAAGGGTCAGAGAGAAAGAGAGACACAGAATCTGAATAGGCTTCGGGCTCTGAGCTGTCAGCACATAGCCTGAGGCGGGGCTCGAACTCAAAACTGGGGAGGTCATGACCTGAGCCAAAGTCAGTTGCTTAACTGACTGAGCCACCCAGGTGCCCCATGTAATGTATATTTTTTATATTAGAAAGTTATATAAGTCATTTTGGTTAATGTAACATGAAATAATTCTATAAAATATGTTAAATATGGGGCACCTGGGTAGCTCAGTCGGTTAAGTGTCCAACTTAGGCTCAGGTCATGATCTCATGGTTTGCTGAGTTCAAGCCCTGCATCGGGCTCTGTGCTGACTGCTCAGAGCCTGGAACCTGCTTCTGATTCTGTGTCTGCCTCTCTCTGCCCTTTCCCTGCTCACTCTCTGTCTCTCTGTCTCTCTCTCTCTCTCTCTCTGAAAAAATAAAATAAGCATTAAAAAAATGAAAAAAAATGTTAAATTCAAGTGATCCAAGTTACTTTAAGCCAATTCAGTTTTATATTTTTAACTATTTTTGGCATAATTTGTGATGATTGTGTCAATACACGTAAGATATTAAATGATTTTATAGATTTGATTATGTTTAAGGATTAAAAAAAATGTTTGTTTATTTTGAAAGAGAGAGTGCAGGCACAGGAACGGGGGAGGGGGAGACAGGCCCTGTTAGTGCAGGGCCTGATGCAGGGTTTGGTCCTACAAACCACAAGACCCTGACCTGTGCTGAAATCAAGAGTCAGAAGTTTAACTGACTGAGCCATCCAGGTGTCCCATATTTAAGGATTTTTTTTAAAGTTCCTCTTTTATTGAGTCGCCTGGGTGACTCAGTTGGTTGAGCTTCCGACCTCGGCTCAGGTCATGATCTCACAGTCCGTGAGTTCAAGCCCCGCATCAGGCTCTGCTGACAGCCCGGAACCCAGAGCCTGCTTCAGATTCTGTGTCTCCCTCTCTCTGACCGTCTCCCATTCATGCTCTGTCTTTCCCTGTCTCAAAAATAAATAAACATTAAAGTTCCTCTTTTATCATGTTACAAAGTATTCTTGGGTAACAGATATTGGAATGTCTTGTTTAAAATTAATATTTTTATCAATAATGTTGTTATAGATCATAATCTATGTGGTTTTAATGTTTGAGTTCCTTTATATGTTCAGACACTAATACAAATAAAAATTTTATAATCACATCTAATATATATTTGGTTGGGGGTTGCAGTAGGCTAACCTTAAGGATTTTAAAGTATCTCAAAATGTAAAATGTTTTAAGAATTATCTTGCACATTTTAGCTATGCGACAAATATTTTAAAACAAAAACAAAGAATATGGAAGTTGTTTCAAGAAATAGGAAGTTTTTAGGAGTCCTTAGAAAGTTCATTAACTTTAATAATAATAGTTTGCATGTAGAGAGCTTTAATTACATGCCGTGTGCCTTTCTGAGATTTTTTGTGCATTACTCATTTAATCGTACTTCAAACCATTTGTGAGGTTTGTACTATTATGCCCATTTTGGAAATGAGAAAATGAAAGGTCACAGAAATGATGCTGTTTGCTTCCAGCCGCTCCGCTGGTAAGTGTTACAGCTGGGATTCAGTGAGGAAGGTTTGCCTTTATTGTTGATAGGATCTAGGTCACTGAGCATTAGCTTAAAAGTACTCAGTGTCAACAACCTGTAGTCCACAAAGAGCTTACCTTTTGGGGGGACAGATAGTGGAAAAAAATGAAAGAAAAAAGGGGAGAGGGAGGAAAGGAGGAAGAAGCAGGAAGGAAGGAAATGATTCTGGGTGTAGTATGTTTTATTTTGGTAAGTGCTGTCAAAGAAGTAAAAACAAACAACAACAACCAAAAACAAAACAAAACAAACAACAACAACAAAAAATAACAAGGAAAGAAAGTAGAGGGTGCCAGGTTTCCAGGAAGAAGGTGGAATGCATTTTATTATTTCTTTTTGTGCTGAAACTACCTTTTAAGTATCTTTTTTTTTTTTGCAATTTAAAGTTGAAATTTATTTCAATTACAATTCTTTTGTTATGCGTTAAAGCTGTTTTAACCTTTAGAGGCATACGATTATTTCAGAATAGGTCTTCTTAATGATTCATTGCGTATGAAGACATTGGACGATGCAATTAGCTTTTTAAAAATTGAATTATAATTAATATACAATGTCCTATTAGTTTCAGATGTACAATAAGATTCCACAAGCCTATACATTTCTCAGTGCTCATCATGATAAGCATGCTGTTAATCCCCTTTATTTCACCCTTTCCCCCCACCCACATCCCTCTGGCAACCACCAGTTTTTCTCCGTATTTAAGAGTCATTTCTCTGTGTGTGTGTGTGTGTGTGTGTGTGTGTGTGTGTGTGTGGTTTGTTCACTTGTTTTGTTTGTTAAATTTCACATATGAGTGAAATCAGAGGATATTCTCTGACTTATTTTACTTAGCATTATACCCTTAGCATTAGATGCATCCATGTTGCCCATCCTCCTTTTTTATGACTGATACCCCATTGTATATATATGCCACATCTTCATACTCCATTCAGCTATTGATGGACCCTGGGTTGCTTCCATATCTCACCTTTTGTAAACAATGCAGCAACAAACATAGGGGCACATATATCTCTTTGAATTAATGTTTTTGTTTTCTTTGGGTGAATACCCAGCAGTAGAATTACTAGATGATACGGTAATTCTATCTTGAATGTTTTGAGGAAACTCCATACTGTTTCCCACCATGACTACCCCAATTTGCATTCCCACCAACAGTGCACAGGGGTTCCTTTTTCTCCACATCCTTGCCAATACTTCTTATTTCTTGTCTATTTTGAATTTAATCATTCTGACAGGTGTAAGATGATATCTTATTGTGGTTTTGATTTGCATTTCCCTGATGATGAGTGATGCGGAACATCTTTTCATGTGTCTGTTGGCCATTTGTATATCCTTTCCGGAAAAATGTCTATTCAGGCCCTCTGTCCATTTTTAATCAGATTATTTGTGTTTGGTTTTGTTTTGTTGGTGTTGAGTTGTATAAATTTTTATAAATTTTAGATATCAACCCTTATTGGATATATCATTTGCAAATATCTTCTCTCATTGAATAGGTTGCTTTGTCATTTTGTTGACAGTTTCCTTCACTTTGCAAAGGCTTTTTAATTTGGTGTAGTCCCACTAGTTTTGCTTTTTTTTTTCCCTTACCTGAGGTGATGTATCTAGAAAAATGCTTCTACAGCTGATGTTAGAGATTACTGCCTCTGTTTTCATCTAGGAGTATTATGGTTTCATATCTCACACTTAAGTCTTTAATCCATTTCAAGTTTATTTTTGTATATTGTATAAGAAAGTGCTCCAGTTTTATTCTTTTGCTCGTAGCTATCCAATTTGTCTAACACCATTTGTTGAAGAGACTTTTATCCCCCACTGTATGTTCTTGCTGCCTATGTCATAGATTTACCATCTAAGTGTGGGTTTATTTGTGAGGTCTCTATTCAGTTCCATTCATCTACGTCTGTTTTGTTGCCACTATCATCATATGGTTTTGATTATTACAGCTTTGTAGTATATCTTGAAATCTGGGATTCTGATACCTCCAGCTTTGTTCTTTCTCAAATTGCTTTAGCTAATTGGGGTTCTTCTGTGGTTCCATACAAAGTTTAATATTATTTCTTCTAGTTCTGGTATTTTGATAGGGATTTCATTAAATCTATGGATTACTTTGGTTAGTATGGACATTTTAACAGTATTCATTCTTTGAATCCATGAGCATGAAATATCTTTCCATTTGTTGGTGTCATCTCCAATTTCTTTCATCATCAATGTTTTATAGTTTTCAGAGTACAAGTCTTTCACCTCCTTGGTTAAGTTTATTCCTATTTTATTTTGGGGGGTATAATAGTAAATTGGAATGTTTTCATAATTTCTTTCTGCTACTTCATTATTAGTATATAGAACTACAACACATTTCTGTTAATTAATTTTGCATCCTGGAATTTTACTGAATTCATTTATCAATTTTAGTAGTTTTTGGTGGAGTCTTTAGAGTCTTTATATATAGTATTATGTCATCTGCAAATAGTGAAAGTTTTACTTCTTTCTTACCAATTTGGATGCCTTTTATTTCTTATCTGATTACTGTGGCTAGGACTTCCAGTACTAGATTGAATAAAAGGGGTGAGAATGGACATTCTTACCTTGTTCTTGGTCTTAGAGGAAAAGCTCTCAGTTTTTCATTGAGTATGACATTAGCTATGGGTTTTTCATATATGGACTTTACTATGTTGAAGTACGTTCTCTCCAAACCTATTTTGTTCAGAGTTTCTATCACCAATGCATTTATCAGAATAGGGTGGTAGCTGAAGGTCACATTTGAGCACATAGATCTGACGTGAGAAACTGAGCTTTGGTAAGATGTGGGACCATGCGTGGTGACTTGACAACAGAGGCCCTTGTGCTTTAGGTAAAGTAGTGAAGAAAGTACCCCAAGTTTCAGTTGAGGTAGCATGGGGGCAGATGGCGTGGGGTACTGGGTTGACTTGGCCTCTATTCTGAATGAGATGGGAAACTGTGGTAGAGATCCTCCCCCAAGGAATGTCGTGAAAAACCCAAGACTGGAAAGCAACCTGGTCATATGTGCGAGTCGCTCATTCAGGCCATATGTTACCATGTATGGGAGACAAAGAAGCAAAAATTGTACAAAAGGCAACCCCCTTCTGCACTCGGGACTCAGCCTTTTGGGATCCTAGCCCGCGGAGCCCATGCGAGCATGAAGAAAGTTGCTTGCTGGAAAGAAAAGCCTCAGTGTCCCAGCTCTGTGTGTGTGTGTGTCTCCCCATTACAAAATCATTGAAATGTTTTGAACAGAAGGGTAACATGTTCCTACTGAGATTTTTTTTAAGAGTCATTTTGAATAAAATGTTTTTGCTAGATTGAGTAGGGCAAGGGCACAGAGGAAATTTGCTCTTTTGTAGGCTATTATAGTTGAGGCAAAATTGCCCTATATCTTCTCTCTGTGTGTTTTCCTAGATTTTGTGGCCTTTAAATACATTAAAAGACCAAGAGAAAGTTTGGAAATATGTTACTATAGAATGTTTATTTAAAAATGGGTTCAACTTCCATCATGTGAGTCAGAGCCCATCATAACACTGATTTTATTTTATTCTTTTTTAGCATTTTATACATGCATTTCCCAGCCACCTTGCCATCTAATTCATTGTCTTGGGGCAAGTAGATACAAGTTGTGTTATCATTAAAGCATCTGGGAAAGTGGCAGAGAAAAATTTTTCCCCTATGCTTGAAAGACTTACTAATGCACTTTCAAAGTCAGAGGAAGAGAAACATTAAGGGTTCATGAATATAAAGTGAGTGCAATTGGTTCTAAAAGCCATCCTCCGTAAAATACCTGGATTGGTATTGATATTCAAGAAAATTGTTTTTAGACAAAATGCTTTTGCTTTTCAATATTTTACATTTAATTTCATTTTACACAAGAATATATCAATGTCAACATTTAAATGATACCCGCTGTGCTGAAGACTGATTTTGAAAATTGTCAGACATTTGATGTTATTCTCTAAAAGTAACCATCACCTAAATGTTGCTTATAGTTAAATATATATCAACAAATTAACAATTAATAGGTATTTATAATCCTTATAACTGTGATGAACTATATTTCAGTCAGTATGTACTCCTGGTGCTTTAGGTACATGGCAAATAATTTCTCATTGTTTACTATGAGATGAGCATTCAGCCACATTTTCCAGATTTTTTTTTCTAAAGGCTTGGTTTTTTCAAGGAGCATATAAGATAGAGTGAAGAAAGATCCAAAAATGCTTTCACTGAAAGTATAAGACAGTCTATTATCTATTGGTAAAGTTAAAAATAAAAAAGGATAAATAAACAAATACAAGTTACTTTAGGTTAAGGCGTTTACTAAGGTTTCATGGCCTCTTAAGTCTATTTAGTCATGAGAACTGGGAGCCTCACAAGTCAGGAAGATAGAATTCCAGTTGGTAAAATTGAGAAAATAACCTCCTAGGATATTTCACCTTTCTACCTTAGAATATAGTATACGTTATTTACTTTTTCTATTATAACATGATCTCCTGGAGAATAGGGAGAATGTCTACATTGTCTCTGTATCCCAAACAATATCTTATACATAGTTGATACTGAGTAAATACTTACTGATTGAATGAGGTATGTGTATTCTTCTAAGATGGTAATACATAACCTTTTATTAGGAGAAATGGGATATTATTGCTTGTTTGACAACACGGATTATGTTTCTCAAATGTGATATTTTTGGCTTACTGAAAACAACTTTACCGTTCCTAGGTGGAAATATTTAAAACTAACAAAATTTTATCTCTAAAGAGGATTTCTCAAGTTTTGTACTTCAAAACTATTATTAGTTTCAGTCAATTTTATGATATGAGAAAAGCGACATGTTAATTACTAACAGTAGTAGCAGGAATAAAAAGCAAAATTGTATTTTTTATGCTTTTTAGACATAAAAGTAGTTTTTTAATCACGTAAAAAAATAAATTTTGTGTGTGTGTGTGATTTGGGAAGATTTGTATTGCCCTTGTATGTAGAGGACTACACAACTGTGTAATGTACGCATAAGCAAATTGCTCGTATTTCAACTCATTTCCCATTTTACTTCCACTTTCTTATTATCATTGTGTACAATGCCCTAGTTAGATGGATAAACCCATTTTCATTTGTAAGCTTTAATGAAATATATTCAAGCTGCTGCCATAATAAAATATATTCAACCTACTGAGAAATAATGCATGCAAAGTGATTAGTATGATGCTTGACACAGATAAATGCTCAATAAATGATCATTTTATCTACAATGCCTATTATTATTCTTCCTAATCTTCTTGGAGTTGTTCACTTTCTGAAATGCTTCAGAGATCACTTCTACCAACTACCTTCTGAACTCCACATGGTTCCACATACCTCCGCCTGGTGATTGGTTAATATCTTTGGTAGCTTCTGAGTCATGCTTCATCAGGAAACCAAGGGTGTGATTTGCATCCTAGCATATCCTCCTTCCTCCTGCTCACTGTCACTTCTATTTTTGCTTTAGAGCACAGGGTTCTTAAAGGCATCTTATTCCAAGGCTTCCTTTATACACAGATTTTCTACCTGCTTCTCTATAAGAAATGTGTATTTGGTAACAAATGTTTACTAGAAAAAGGCAGCTATAGCTAGGTTAATACCTAAGGCCAAAGCTTTTCATTTCTTCTAAATCCTCTAGTAGTTCCCCTCTGTAGACTACTACCAATTTTCTGCCCCAGTTCTCCCAGGGTTCCTGGTCCAGTTAATTTACTTAAACCGATCAAAAATGATTTGAGTACCTATAGTTAATCCATTGACAAGCACATATTGAATTCTTACTTTATCCAGGGATGTTTGTTCAACACTAATTCCGGATACCTTATCCTGGCATCCATATTGCCTCAAGAGTTTCAAAATATTCAGAATTGTATGCAAAATGTGGTGTGCATGTTTGCATATGCAATTTCCTAGTCCCCGGGAATGAACTCACAGTTTCTATCGGATTGTCAAAGGGTGAAGACTCTAAAGAGATTTAAGATTTACTCTAGAGAGGCAAAAATGGATAAAACATATTTTTCTGGTTGAGGAATTTGCAATAGAAGTGAAATTGACATAGTAAATGGAAGTATGAAAATAGGGGTGAATGGTATAGTATATAATATTTACGAACAGAAAAATCACTTAGTGATAAATTGGAGGGAAGAACTTTATCTGGCCTAAAAATAAGTTACTTGTTAAAGTTTCATGGGATTTCCATCCTGTGAGGAAAAGAGTATGAGCAAGGCCTTGGGATTAGTATTGATTAGAGTGTTTGGGAAGATAATAAAGAGGCTAGGTCTTGAATAATACTGGATTATAAGAAAAAATTATTGAGTACATGAGATCTTAATAATTCCCATGATATAAAATGCTAAATAGTAAAAAGATACATGGCAGATTATCTTTTAGCTAATCTTCCTTAGATTTAAAAACATTTAGGTTCTGAAACCCGTAAATAATCTTGAAAAATTGTTTTGTAAAATAATTCTTAATAACAGCATAATACATCATTAAGAAATGTGCTGTGGCACTAAGTACAGTTCTTTAACAGCATATTATAATAGCTTACACTGACCTAGACTGTTTATATTTTACTTTCCTTAAATATATCCAATGCACTTTGTTTCTGGGCTTGTATTTTATATAATTGGAAGGGAGAAAATGTTCAAATGTCATGGATTTAGAGAGGTGCTGGAGTCTACAGGGTACTGGACATTAGGCTATTCATAAGATTGCCCTTTTCTTGGGGCGCCTGGGTGGCGCAGTCGGTTAAGCGTCCGACTTCAGCCAGGTCACGATCTCGCGGTCCGTGACTTCGAGCCCTGCGTCAGGCTCTGGGCTGATGGCTCGGAGCCTGGAGCCTGTTTCCGATTCTGTGTCTCCCTCTCTCTCTGCCCCTCCCCCATTCATGCTCTGTCTCTCTCTGTCCCAAAAATAAATAAACGTTGAAAAAAAAATTTTTTTAAAAAGATTGCCCTTTTCTTGTAATTCACTAAGATATTTGTAAACTGATGGAGACCCAATTCTTGTATGACTGTGATCACTATCAGTTAACCATTTGTTTTCTTTCCTTTGTTCTTGGGCAGCTGGGAGTGCCTGAAGAATATCACACATATCCCTCCTAGCAACTTGTACTTTGCCCTCAGCCTGCCTTAATGCTCCCTCATCAATCTCACAGGTTCATGAGTTCGAGCCCCACAACAGGCTCAGTGCTGTCAGCACAGAGCCCGCTTCAGATCCTCTCTCCCCCCACCTGCCCCTCCGCTGCTAGTGCTGTCTCAAAAATAAACAAACATTAAAAAAAAAAGAGCGTAGATATCTTCACTTGAAAATCACAGTAGTATCTCAAAATTAATATTAAAAAAAAAGTAATGTTTATTTTTGAGAAAGACAGAGAGAGAGGTCATGAGCAGGGGAGGGGCAGAGAGAGAGGGAGACACAGAATCCCAAGCAGGCTCCAGGCTCTGAGCTGTGAGCACAGAGCCCAAAGTGGGGCTCGAACCCACAAACAGCAAGATTATGACCTGAGCCGAAGTCAGACACTTAACCGACTGAGCCACCCAGGCGCCCCTCAAAATTGATATGACTTAAACTGGACTGTTGACACCTCTCTTGTGCCTTCTCACATCATCTTGCATCTTCTCTTCAGAGCTTTACAGTTTCTGTCAGTTGTAATCAATCTTTCATTCTCCAATTCACTCTTTCTAAAATTGACCCCTTCTTCCCGGATATCTCTTCCATAGAGCATATTGTTTATCTACACCCCTCACTCTACTTGCATTTCCATTACCTCTGATCTCCTATCCTGAGTCCAACCCTTCTTTCCATTGATTTAAATATTGCTCTACCTTCAAGGTTTAGTTGAAAAACCTCAGCTAGAGTGTTTCTAAATGATAACTATGCAGAAGTAACCATGTTCCTAACATGAATACTTATGGTCTTTGGAAATGTAGGTAGTACCCTATTTTACACTCTTTTTGTTATGGGTTTATTTAAGAGTTAATCCTATTGACTTTTCATGAATACTTAAGTTACTTTTCTTCTGTCCGAACTGTTATCTCCTTGTTGGCAGGATCACGTCTCTCCTTGTTGTTTTTGTTTCCTTTGGTTTGTTTTTATCCATCAGATCATTAAGCACAAAATGGGCTCGTGATGGGTAGTTTTTGGCTAAAACACTGGTAAGATTTTAGGAGGCAGATGACACATAATCAATACTAATATACATTGCAACTTACGGTGTACAAAGCATTTGCACA
Source organism: Felis catus (assembly GCF_018350175.1). Lineage (NCBI taxonomy): Eukaryota > Metazoa > Chordata > Mammalia > Carnivora > Felidae > Felis > Felis catus. The sequence goes on from NC_058374.1 coordinate 102,226,346, forward strand.
TGCTTTTTCTCATTTATTAATCATAACAATACTATTCTATATTATTATCTTTATTTTGCAGATAAGGAAACAGACTTGGTCAAGAATAGGAAACTAGTAAATGGCTGGGCTGGGCATAAAACTCAACTCTGTCTCCATACCCAGCTTTCCATGTTATCATAGCTGCCTTCTAAGATTGCATTTTATAAAAGAAAGTTAAAGACTGCCTAGTTTCTAATACCCATGGATCAAAGGGAAATATATCTGAAACAAATTTATCAAGATAGATGGCAGAAATCCTAGACATTACTGAATTTTCAAGTATCCACCATCAAATGACAGTTAGGTGATATTTATTTATATGTGGAAGAATAAATTAATAGCACCCTTTTAAGGTGTAAAACTAAAAGGTACTCAGACCATGTAGGATGAAAGGAAGCTTGGTCAGCAATGTCCCTAGAAATCTTTCTCAATTTGAATTGTGCTCAGGAGGAAGGTCATAAATCACTCACTGCTTTAGTGATATCTGTTAAGCAGTCTTTCTGGTCTTTGAAAGCTAAATAGCAGGTACCAAAATAAACAAAGCTCACAATGAGATGTGTCTCATCTCATGCATATCTTCTTAGATCCACAAAGTCAGCACTGTTAAACTTAAGTGCTGAGAATTATTCAAATAAATTCTCTCATATCTGACAAATATTCAAGAGATAATAAGTCTAGGAAAACTGAATAAGTCAATAGCTCTATCATAATTGTATATTAGCAATTTTCCATTCTGTCCATCTTGACATAATGTTATTTTTGTCTTTGTGCTTATGAATTAACAGTCGAGGTCTGTCTGGTTTCCTACCACACCTTCCATCATCTCCCTGAGCTCTAGGGCTGGTGAATCCTCACTGAGCCTTGAACTATGCAACATAGTTTAAATGGAATAGTACTTTCCATGGTTTGAAAAAAAAAACAAAAACAAAAAACAGATGGATTCCTTAACTTCTTACATGCTAAAATGGAAAACTCTTTTTCTGTTTTTAACATGAAAACAACCTACCTAACACCTATCATTAATTTTAGTAAATAATTATCATTTCTCAAATTATAATATATTTTCAGTTCTGCACATAAAAGTCCTCAGAAATTGGCTTAATTACATGCAACCAGGGATCAATAACTGCTATTTAAAAGTGCCAAAAAAAAAAACCCACAAAAAAACAAAAAACAAAGCAAAGATTTTCAACTGTGCTTCAATATAAAAATAGAGAAAATAGTTTAGCAATACAAAAAAATCATCAGCATTGGATCCCAAAAAACTGGCCTATACATCCCCTGTTCCAACCTCCCTGCACACATATTTTAATTACATTAGGGGGAAAAGTTATTTTTCAGAATTCTGCAGTCCTTTTGAGACAACTAAATATGAATTCTATAATAAGTTTATTTTATAAATTTATTTATTTTGAGAGAAAGAATGAGTGATTAGGGGAGGGGCAGAGAGAGAGGGAGAAAGAGAATCCCAAGCAGGTTCTGCGCAGTCAGCACAGAGCCGGATGTGAAGCTCGAACTCAGGAACTATGAGATCATGACATGAGCTAAAGTGGGATTCTTAACCAGCTGAGCCACCCAGGCGCACCCTAAATAGGAATTCTAATTTGAAAAGAGTCCCTTTGACAGAGAAAATAAAGACAAACATAAGTCAAATTCTAAAATTAAAAAGTAGCATGTCTAAGTATTATTATATTCTCATTATGATTTGTGTTCACTAGAAACTAAATTGCCCAACTACAGTGATATGTTATTTGCCAGCCAGTGTTAACTAAGATCTACTAGGATTGTGCAGACAAATGGATGACTGCCATAATTGTAACCAATATGAATGTCCTTAGCATGAGCGTACAAATAAAAACAACTCCAGATTATTAGGCAATTGCAATATCAAAAGGAAGAGTAATTAATAGTAAATGACAGCTTGCCTTTTCAAATCTAATAATAATTCTTGCCTTAATTTTGGGGGGGGCGTCTTTCCATTGGCTGATTTATCAGAATATATAAACACTGACAGTAAAATTATTGAGCGTCTAGACCAGCAATATCATTTCTGAATATAATAATGTACATATTTATCGGTTAAACTTTTTTTAGTGTGCAAGATTTGCAAGATTCCAAAGCCAGCTTATTTAGGTATATATATTTCTTTCCATCTGTGTTAAAGTGGAGGAAAGTTTAAGTACCAACATTAACTGAATATGCAAAAAACAAAAAGTCTGAAACTTAGACACTCATGAAATACAGGCTGGAAGGGGATTTTATAGAAAAGCTGAGTCAAAGATATTAAGCTTCCTATCTGAATAAAATTTAATATACTATGATTTCTGCTAAAATGAGGCCAGTAGGGGATAACATGTTACTAAAAACAAACTTCTCTTACATGAAACTAAAACCCAAGTCTAAAGATAGGTTATAGACTGGATTTATGTCATGTTATATAGACAACCGAAATAAACAAACAAAAACCGTGGTACATTAAGTTAATACATTAGAAACGAGTTCAGCGCATAGTATTTAGACCTATGTTCTTGTCATAACCAGTAATACAAAAAACCTAGTCAAGTGTCTTCTTTCTCCTTGAGATCTCAATTTTCAGGGTTCCTCATGCACGTAGACCCTTTCCAGGTCACGGGGGGGGAATAGGCAGGTTAGCAGTGGATACGATTTTTGGTAAAGTTTGCAAAAATAAGATATTTTAACCATAATTAGTGGGACGACTGTGTTCTTTCCACCTAATTTTGCAGTCATATTGCTGTTACTGCCTTTTCTTGTGATGGTCCCTCATCATGTGTCAGGAAACTCTACATGTCAGGAAATTCAACATGTGTCAGGAAACTCAGAATCTGGAACCACTCCTATATGCTTTCCCTTCGCCCTGATCTTTCTTTTCTCTTACAAATACTTCTTCTGTGCAAGTGTTCTGATTTGTTAATAGCACTTTGATCGTATCTGTTTTTAGTGTTAATCTGACTCAGTCTTAATCGATGGCATATGGTATTTTTTGTTTTGTCACTATCATTATCTAGAACACCTGGCTCCAAACCACCAGTTAGATTTACAAAGACTCACTCCCAAGCCTCATGAATTCATGGTTGTGTGACCCGGCAAGTCACTTACTCTCTTATTCACTTCATGACCATCAAGTGAGGATCAGAATAATAGTTTTCCTTCATAGACTTGTGATCAGGAGTAAATGAGATGATACATATCAAGTGCTTATTGCAAAGCTTGGATAATAGTAAAAACTTATTAATTAGTTCTTAACATTATGACTGCTGAAGTCATAATGTTAACTCATACTCTCCCTTTAGGTTTCTGTAGGATCCTGTAAAATACCTTGAAAACAAATAAATATACACTGAAATAAATTTTTCATAAGAGAATTGATTATTTCTAGACATAAAATCAATTTGAAATACAAAATGAGAAGAAACAAAGTGTTAGTCTCATAAAGCTAATTTATGATATTTAGGATTATAGGCTTAAGTAATCACATAGTAAATAAGGCAATCAAAAATTCTTTGGTACAATATTCTGTTAAATGCTTAATGTAAAACAATGTTTATTTTAGCAATTACTAAAGATTCAGCATTTGCGTGTTTCCCACATACTAAACAAACTCTAAAAACACAGTTGGTGGCTTGAACTATGGCATCGTCATTTGAAAAATAAAACGTTTTATTGAAGAAACATTTTCATTTCTCTGTGATTGACATTTTAAGAATATTTTTAAAGTTATTCTATAAAAACAATTGTTTCTGAAGTTATTCTATAAAAAACATGCTTTGTTAGATCCAGCATATTTTACTGGGACCATATATTTGAACCCATAAGGCACAATAGTGAATGATTGCAATATGTGCACAGTGTTTTAGTAACACAAGCTGATTCTAGATGCCCTAGGACCATAAAAAATGCAAGAGTAACAGTAACCGTGTCAAATGCTTTAAGTTTATTCTATATTGAATTTATGGACTAAATTGTAGTTTAGAGTTTTTTTTTAACCAGTCGGGATCCCAACCTAGAGAAATCAGGCCTCCCACTATACTGAGGATCTTACCAAAAAAAGCAGTCAATGGTGTAGGAGAAACAAAATGGACAAAGGAAACCTAAGGACAGGAGGCAAGTTCAGCCATGCAGGTGCCGTGCAATGGGCAGTGACTTCATCCAGAATGATTATACCAGCTTTAAAGGTAGATTGTACGTACATAAAGCAGCACAATCAGTTTCTAGCATATAGTCCGTGACGATGCAATTGAGTTTGTGTCTTGAGATCCAACTCTATATCACAAAAGCTCTTTAATGCCCTCCATTTCTTAATCATTTAGTATAAAGTTAGAGCTTCATTTATTCTTTTCTACTAAAATTGCCACTTGCTCTGTTTGAATAAAGAACTGGCTATTTCTTCAGTTGTGCGAAAAAGTGAATGGGTAGTGTCTTTACAAGAATTACAGGAAAAAAAACGTTGGCAAATGTGCTTGAAAAGAGATAGGAAAATATGTGAAAAGAAATAACTAGGAAAATGCCTTAGGGTAAATTATGAAGGAGAAAATTTTAGCTATCCTTTTCTGTTGAACAAACAAGAAAATGTAGTGAATGAAATGAATATAAATCTCTTGGAAAAAAGAAATTTATCTGAGACCCCCGAAAATTTTATTTGAAACTTGTTCTGAATATAGAAAAGAACATATTCTGAATCATACACAAGGTGAGCTTAATTTAAAATGAATACCAACAACCCTCCCCAAGGCAGAAATATCCCCAAATTATATCTCCTCATGTAAATGGAGGCTTTGCAGTATTTAGGATGCAGTGTTATTTCTAATAATTGCTTATAATGAAGATAGCGAATCACTTAATTGGTTTTGTTTAAAACAGTATAAAATATTAAAATACTTAACATGAGAAAATAAGATATCTTTTTTGTAAGTTTATTCATTTTAAGAGAGACAGAGTGAGCGGGGGGGGGGGGGGGATGTGGAGGTGCAGGGGGCAGAGAGAGAGGGAGAACAAGAATCTCAGGCGGACTCTGCACTGTTAGCACAGAGTCTGATGCAGGGCTCGAACTCTCGAAATGTGAGATCATGACCTGAGCCGAAATCAAGAGTTGGATGCTTAAATGACTGAGTCACCCAGATGCCCCAAAAGAAGATATCTTTGAATTAGCTTCATTTCTCCTTGATAAATAAAAAAAGAAAGTAGTACTTTTATGTACTTTACAACAGATAATGGAAATTTTTAATTTCAATGTTAAAAAATTTTCTACCAAAAAATGAGATGAGTTTCAATTAATGGAAACCTATAATTAGAAAATTTACCTTCCTTAAATCTCATAGCCTCACAGTAATGTGTCTAAGTGCTTTTGACCTATATGCAATATCTAAGTAGATTTGTGACTGTCAGTAGTGAAAGACAGCATGCTTAAAACTTTATTTTAAACTTATTTTTTAACATGCCGACTACAGAAGTAGCAGATCATGCATTTAAATATGTAACACATTCGATTAAACTATAATGTGCCGTAGAGTAGCTTTTGTACTTTTTTTGAAATATCATTTGAAAAAATATTAAGTCTAACTTATTTTTATCAAATGCTAAACATCAGGATGTTATTAATGATTTCTGAGCTTAAGGGAAAAGCTATTTTCCTTTCTCACTCATGATCTCAATGATCTCACTCACTATCTCAATGATATCAATATAGAAATATTCCTTAATAAACTCTCCTTAGAGCGCTCTGGGTAAGATTAAATGTTTGGTGACCAGGAGTTAAAGTGTTGTTGTTGTTGTTGTTGTTGTTGTTGTTGTTGTTGTTGTTTTAACCAGACCAGGTTTGGGATGCTGTCCAAACCTTGGAGGTGGATCTTCATCATTGCATAAAACTCTGTGAGCTTGAAAAATGACAGTCCAAGACTGCTGTGTAGAGGCAAATGCATCAGGTTGTCCTGATGCTTTAAAAGGAGCGGACTGATGATGCTTTGACACTGGTTCACATTAGATCCCATCAACTGATTTGCTCCATACAATGAATAAGGATCTGTATAATTTATTAAGTGCTACAGGGAGACTCTTTGCTAGGGCTTTACGTGTATCTTCTCACAAAGATCGTAACTAACCTATTACTAAGTGTGTACTGTGAATTAAAATTTGGGTAGAGGGGAGGTATCCCTTCCCAATGGTTTTGGAATATTGTGTTGATCAGGGAATACAATGCTGGTGTCTGGTGTTCTCACTGGTTTTTATTTTGTGGAGATAGTCCACACAATACTCTGGGCTAAAATTCCCAAGTTAGGAAATGAACTAAATATAAAGGCCAATTAAGACCTTGTGCATAGACAGCCTTCCTTTTCTTCAGCTTCCTAAGGGGTGAAATACCTCAGACTGAACTATCCTATTAACCCAAACTCCTAAACTTACTAACCAAAAATTTCTTAAAGCATTGACGAGTGCTTGAATATTAGCGATTCTGGTGTAGAGCAACATAGATCATATCTTTTGTTCTGCTTGTATGGTTGAAAACGCGTTGTCTGCAATAAGATTCTTAAGCTAACACTGTACTCGATAACTCTACAAACTTGAGCAAATTACTTAACTTTGTTGTCTCATATTTCTTACCCATAAAATTGGAATAAGAATAGTACTACCTCATAAACTTGTTTGGAGGATTGAAGTCTTAATAAATGCCAATGTTCTTGGAACAATGCCTGGAAAGAGGTAACAATACATGTTAATTATCATTATTGTTACTGTTTTCCTTGTTATTTGCTCAGATATAGGTTGTCCGTATACCTTATTGAGGCAGTTCAGTCGACCTGAGGGAGGGGAGAAGCATCAGTCCACACAACCAGTTGGCACAGGAATGTTTACTTCCAGTTTGGCTATTTTCTCATTGTGTCAAAGAATAACAAACAGCATAATCTCTATTCTCTTAACTTCCTCAGGCCTCTGATCTTCCCATAGTCACAGCAAAGTAGGATCTGAATGGCTTTCATCTAGTTTGTCTTGGTAATAGACCCACAGTCCATCAAGAAACAAATGCCATTCTATGGCCCTAGTTAAACAGAATTCATGATTGTTTTTTCCCCCAGGACTGCATTGCAACCACAGATGAGAATGGCAGACTGCCAGCGGGCCCTGCCAGCTGGCTTTCTACTGCATTCTGGGTTTTGGAGAACAGGAGCACAGATATTTTTGATTCTGCAGGCCAATTCAAGCACAATTTACAATGGGGAAGAAAACCTTTAACAGCAATTTCACACGCACTGAAGTTATGTCTTTAACACTAAAAAATGCCTTTTCTTTACATACATCGTTTCAAAATGGATACCAGTAAATTAGCAGCTAAAACTGGACATGTATAAAAAGAGCATGTTTTCCAACAGTTAATTGCAGACCCTGTAATGATACAAAATGATGTGACCATTGATGGGGAATTGTTCCATTCATTCCTTCTTTTACTCATCTCTTCAGTACATATTTTGTCAGTGCCTACTCCATGCCCCGTACTTAGCATAAGACTGCATTTACTTCATTATTGATGGCTTTGAGTTGACAGAATCTGTGATACTAGAAAATGTTGCTCACTAAATATCACCATTTTCAAATAAAATTTGAGATTACAATTTGGCATTTGACAATTAATATTTGAGGTTATTGATGGTTTTCTCATGATTATCTCTAGTGTAGGACTTTGCCTTGTCTTCCAGTATATTCTTAGAGCTACAGCACTGCCCAGCGCAAGTTAAAAGCGCAATACAAAAAACAACTGAATGAATAATTATGACAATCTAATCTAATGATGAAAAGCTATAAACCCTGGAAAATGTGTTTTTATTTCATAATCTAGGTGGTAGTCTACAGATACAATTTTTCTTCAGATTCAAAAATGTATTTTATATATTAAACATATTAATGTATTATATGGTAAAAGATGTGTGTCTATAAGTGTGGGTAAAGATGTGTACTACCTATACCATTTAAAAGTTTTAAAAATATACTTATGAAATAATATTTTTCCTATAAAAAAGTTTTTTTTCATTTTTGCTTCCTTCCTATCCAACATTTTTCTCTTTGAAACTTAATGTAGCTCTTAAAACTGTTCTGTCCTCTGTTTAATCTGCAGACTTAATATAATTGGATTTTTTTGAACCTGGCTCTTAAAATGCTGTGTGAAAAATATTTCTCTAATATTCTTAGTTCAATATGCTTTATATTTTATCAATGCTTTTTAATGAAACTCCCAAAATAATTTTATATCTAGATTACTTTATAGGTAAAACAGAGTATTTTCCCAATATAAAGACCTTTTGAAGGAAGTCATTAATTTTGTATAATTGAATTTAGCTCTTAGTTTTTTTTTTATCAATGTTACCTTTAGAAACACAAATTAAGAAAATCATGTGAATAGACTCCTATCTAAATTAAAACTATCATTATCTTATTAATTGTAATTGTAGTTCAGTAAGACCAAACACAAATGTGACAAAACAAGTTGAATAAATGGTCTTTGGAAGTTGCTAATAGATCCGCTGGTTATGATTGAGAAGCATTGGATAAGGATAGCTATATTTCCATAGTTTTCTGGCAAAAGAAATGTTCTGATGGGGAAAAGATACTGAACATATGTTTATTTACTCTTCCTTGAGTCAACAAATCTCAATTTGGACACTTCTGTAACTAGGGCTAGATTGGTGAGCCAGCTAGACAACATACTATTCTCGTGGAATTTACATTCAAGAAGAGACGGCAGAAATTAATAAGTACATAAGTAAACATGGTGAAAGAGGGATGGAAAGAAGGCATGTTTGGAGAATGTGGAACTAGGGAAAGGATGGGAGAGGAGGTTAGCAATAATAAGTAACACCTTGTGAGACCTTGAAAGCCATGGGCAGAGTTGAGATACATTCATGATTCTTAATGTAAATACTCAACACTGTCAAAACACACATAATTTTTAATGTGGTTTATCAGAACATGGGAAGGCAGTTAAAATCACTTGACCTATTTTCTTCCTCATCCATTTGCACAGATTACATTTTTAAGTTCTTTTATAGTAAAATCACTTAATTAGACATGCAATTTACTTATTTGTTTATGTGTTTATTTACTGGCTTACTATGCTGTGCCTATTATTCCCATGATTTATTTATTCCATACCTGGAATAAGGTAGCTTGTATCTGGAAGCTTGTATCTCCTGTTCCTCTTCACCCATGTTTGCCCATCCTCCTGTTCCACTCCCTTTTGGTAACCATCTGTCTGTTCTCTGTAGTTCTGATTCTGGTTGGTTGGTTGATTTTTTAGATTGCACATAGACTGAAATCCTATGGTATTTGTCTTTCTCAGTCTGATTTATTTCACTTAGCATAATACCTTCTAGGTCCATCCATGTTCACAAAGGGCATGATATCATCCCTTTTTATGGCTGAGTGATACTACATACACACACACACACACACACACACACACACACACACATACATGTATATATACATATATATGTATAATTACATATATGTATACATATATACATATATGTATACATATAGACATTTATAATTGTATATACAATTATACATATAGACATATATAATTGTATATACAATTATACAATTGTATACATATACATATACATTGTATATACAATTATACATATATACATATATACATATATATGTATACACACACACACATATATATAGCATCACACACATATCATATCTTCTTTATGCATTTGTCTATTGATGGACAGATGGACAGATGGATGCTTAGGTTGTTTTCGCATCTTGGGTATTATAAACAATGCTGCAATAAACATAGGGGTGAATATATCTTTGCTAAAATCAGTGCTTTTATCTTTGCTAAAATCAGTGCTTTTGTATTTTTTTAGGTAAATAGTCAGAAGTAGAATTATTGAATCATATAGTATTTCTATTTTTAATTTTTTGAGGAACCTCCATACCATTTTCTACATCACCTATACCAATCTACATTCCCACCGACAATGTATGCTGGTTCCTTTTCTTCCATATCCTAACACTTGTTGTTTCTTGTCTTTTTAATTTTAGCCATTCTGACAGGTGTAAGATGGTATTTCATTGTGATTTTGATTTGCATATCCCTGATATTTTGTGATGTTGAATGTCTCTTCATGTGACTGTTGGCTATCTGTATGTCTTTTTTGACAAATGTCTATTCAGTTCCTCTGCCCATTTTTAATTGGATAATTTGTTGGTCTTTTTTTTTTTTTTGGTGATGAGTTGTGTAAATTATTCATGTATTTGGATGTTAACCCCTTATAAATGGGTATATCATTTAGAAATATTTTCTCCACTTAGTAGGTTGCCTTTCTGTTTTGTTGATGGTTTCCTTCATTGTGCTGAAGTTTGTTTTTTTTTTTTTTTTTTTTTTTTTTTTATGTAGTCCCAATAGTTTATTTTTGCTTTTGTTTCCCTTGAATTGGGAGACATATCTAGAAAGATGTTGCTCTGGCCAATTTCAGAGAAATCACTAACTATGTTCTCTTCTAGGAATATATGGTTTCAGATTTCTTAGGTCTTTAATCCATTTTAAGTGTATTTTTATGTACAGTGTAAGAAAGTGGTCCAGTTTCATTCTTTTATACTGTAGCCGCCCAGTTTGTCCACATCTCCAATGCATTTATTTAACTATATCCTTCCTATATAGGAACTTTACACACTATTTTTAAAGGTGTATGTATGTCTATCTGACTGACTTGATACTAATCCTTTGCTTCTAACTAGAAAGAATGGTCATGAACAATGTTTTCCAATTCAATTATTTAACTATCAACACTTTTCATGGTGATAAAATGTTGTATCTTCCAATACCAGGAACTTTGAATTGATTTGGATCTCTTCAAATAATTTTTCCTAAAAACAGATAGACTTCTTACTCAACTGTTGAAAATTAAAGTTGGTTACCAAGTTTTTGAGATATTATTTTGGCCTAGTCTTTTCCTTTTATTTTCCAGACATAAATATCTGCCAAGGAAACACTATATTTAAACCCCTGAGAAGTTCAAAAGGGATTGGAGACAGCAAAGGGAGTTCTTTTATATTTCAGTATCCTCTGTAATTAACATTTATGTCTCAGCATTAATGGAACTAAGCTTTTGCCCACTTTTTATTTTTAGTGTAGTGGTGAGGCGATTATTATTTGTGAGAAAGGACAGTCTAGCTGTTAAAAGTAACACAAGTGTAAATTGGAGGGTAATTGGAAGAGATAATTTGCTGTTAGGAAAACATGTCCAAATATTTGTTTGTGTAGTTGTTGACAAAATGGTGATCATCAGGCCAAACAAATTCTCCTTCACAGCCACCAATCAGTTGTTGTTGAATGTTGCCTTCACAATACTCATGTGGTCACATTCCATCATACATGCTTGGAACTGAATTTTAAAATGGAGAATATTCTTAATGAAAGAAATGTGGGTGCTGCTTCTTTACCTCTACATCCTAAAAATTAGTCTAGCTGTGTGCTTTAATCAATCCTTATTAACTCTGATCATATAATGATATTTAGTCTTAACATTATGTGTGTAACTATGCCCATTGATTGTTGGAAAAGAAAAATCTGTGTAAGAACATATATTTTCCAGGACCCAAGTGAAGGCAAGATCAACATGCAACAGTAGTGAAAACATGAAGGGTAATTTAGGAATCTCTCTGAAGCCACTACATCAGGCCAATAGTTTGCAACACTTTATATACATCCACTTCCTAAAGTGTTATTGATTTATAAACTATGAAGCGAAATGGCACAGGTAATATAAACTAACAGACTAACTAAAATTACTGAACAGTAAAAGCAATACTTTATCATTTGTAATACCAGTCACTGAAATTTAGAAAAATTATTAACAGATATTGACATTATTGACTTTTCCCTCAGAAATAATCCATTTTTCTAGAAAGTTGAAGAGCAAGAGCTGGTAAAAACAAAATAAACATCACTAACTATTTATCAAGTAAAGATACATAAGAAATTTAAATATATTTTCCATCTATGTAGGCACATTAATCCTAAAATGACACGTAAGGTAATAGTTGAATATTTCACTGGTAACGATACATAAGGTAATAGTTGAATATTTCACTGGTAACTATTTGTTTTGCGTGAATTGTATTGCATGTTTTGCGTAATTATATATTTTCCCCTTCAGGGGAATCACATTTTATCTTCTGATGGTCATGGAATTTGTAGCCTGCACCAAAAGAGCATGTCTTATCTTAAGAAATTATCAATAATTTGAAGTCTCAAGTAAGTGCTGATGTATCCAGTATACAATATTTGGTGTATTCAGGTTTCTAAAAGTAATTTGTGGGATTGTATCATAAAACAGACACTTTGAAACTCAGATTTTACTATCTAAACCCTAGAAACATAAATACTAGGAGCTGAATTGGGGTTAAAATATTCAAGCAACTGGATTTGGCCACAATTGTACAGAATCAATTCTCAAGTCAGAGAATTGAAAATAGCATTCAGTATTAAAGTAGTATGGTAGTTCAAAGCTGAAAGTAAGTGATAAAATTGCTGAATCTCAAGTCAGTCTTTCAAAGTAAATTTGGATACATCTTTTGCATTTTATATCAAAAAAGTAGGAAAAAGAATCAAAAATTTAATTATTTTGCAATAAATTATGTATAGAAAATAATAGGCGTCTGTTTTTGCATTAGTTAAATCTTTTTGTTTATTGGTTAAAGTGATACATAAATATAACAATTTGAAAAATTGCTGAGTGAAAGCAATATTTAGGATATTCTTAAGTTACAGGTATCGGTTTATATATACATGTCTATTAAAAATTCTCATAATCCTGAATGGCAAATAGCGCTTCACATGTTATAATTTAACTGAAAAATATTTAACATAAATAGTAATACATAAATGTATATATAAATATGACAAGATTTTTATAATCTCAGCATATTTTTTTTTAAAAAAATCTTTGTGTCCTTTAAGCTAGGAGGCAATAATGATACTCCACTCATTTTCTTTTTCTAGTTAAAGAATCACCAAATGTGTTACAAGTATACTTATTTTATTGCACTTCACTTTATTGTGCTTCACACACACTGTGTTTTTTTTGTTTTGTTTTGTTTTTACAAATCGAAGGTTTGTGGCAACCCTGTGATAAGCAGGTCTATCAGTGCCATTTTTCCCACAGTATGTGTTCACTTTGTGTCTTTGTGTCACATTCTGGTAACTTTTGCAATATTTTCATTATTATATTTGTTATGGCAATCTGTGATCCATGACCTTTGATGTTACTACCATGATTATTTTGGGGCCTCACACGCAGCACACATGTAAGATGGCACATCTTCTTTTTTTTTTTTTTTTTTTTTTAATAATTTTTTTTTTCAACGTTTATTTATTTTTGGGACAGAGAGAGACAGAGCATGAACGGGGGAGGGGCAGAGAGAGAGGGAGACACAGAATCGGAAACAGGCTCCAGGCTCCGAGCCATCAGCCCAGAGCCTGACGCGGGGCTCGAACTCACGGACCGCGAGATCGTGACCTGGCTGAAGTCGGACGCTTAACCGACTGCGCCACCCAGGCGCCCCCAGATGGCACATCTTCTTGATAAACGTTGTGTGTGTTCTGACTGCTCCACCAATCAGCTGTTCTCCCCATCTCTTTCTCTCATTTTCCTCCATATTAGCTGAGACACAGCAATGTTTAAACTTAGCCAATTAATAATGCTACAAAGGCCTCTAGGTGTTTCAAGTGAAAGGAAGAGTTGCAAGTCTCTTACTTCAAATCGAAAGTTAGAAATGATGGAGCTTAGTGAGGAAGCAAGTTGAAAGCCAAGATCATGGGAAACCTGGGCCTCTTGCTCCAAAGAGTTAGCCATGTTGTGAACACAAAGGAACAGGTCTTAAAGGAAATTAAAAGTGCTATTCCATTGAACACATAAGAAAGTAAAAAACAACAACAACAAAACAAATAGTTTTATTGTGGATATGGAGAAAATTAGAATGTTCTGGATAGAAGATCAACACTTCTACAACATTTCCTTAGGCCAAAGCCTAATCCAAAGCAAGGTCCTAACTCTCTTCAGTTGTATGATTGCTGAGAGAGGTGAGGAAGCTGCAGATGGAAAGTTTGAAGCTAGCAGAGCTTGGTTCATAAGGTTTAAAAAAGCCATCTCTAGAACATAAAAGAGCAAGGGGAAGCAGCAAATGCTGATGTAGAAGATGCAGCAAGTTATACAGAAGATGTCACTAAGATAATGAAGGTAGCTACGCTAAACAACAGGTTTTCAATGCAGATAAAACACCCCTATATTGGAAGAAGATGCTATCTAGGACTTTAACAGCCAGAGAGGAGAAGTCACTGGCTTCAAAGGACAGGCTGACTCTCATGTTCGGGGTTAATGCAGCTGGTGACTTTAAGTGGAAGTCAGTACTCTTGTACCATTCCAAAAACCCTAGGGCCCTTAAAAATTATGCTAATTCTACTCTGCCTATGTTCTGTAAATGGAACAACACAGCCTGGATGACAGCACATCTGTTTACAACATTTACTGAATATTTGAAGCCCGCTGTTGAGACATAATGCTCAGAAAAGAAGCTGTCATCGAGAGTGATTCCTCTGATGAATCTGGGCAAGGTAAATTGAAAACCTCCTGAAAAGGATTCACCATTCTAAATACCATTAAGAGCATTTATAATTCATGAGGAGAGGTCAAAGTATCAACATTAATAGGAATTTGGAATAAGTTGGTTACCACCAATGTCATGGATAACTTGAGAGAGGTTCAAGGCTTCAGTGGAGGAAGTAACTGCACATGTGGTGGAAATAGCAAAGAACCAGAAGTAGAGCCTGAAGATGGGACTAAATTGCTGCAATCTCATGATAAAACTTTAAAAGATGAGGAGTTGCTTCTTATGGATGAACAAAAAAAGTGGTTTCTTGAGACCGAATTTACTCTTGGTGAAGATGCCGTGAAGACCATTGAAATGACAACAAAGGATTTAGAATATTACATAAACTGTAAAAGTTGATAAAGCAACAGTGTGGTTTGAGAAAATTGACTTCAATTTTTAAGTTGACTTTCAATTTCAATTGACTTTCAGTTTTTCTACTGTGAGTAAAATGCTATCAAACAACATGGCTTGATACACAGAAATAATTCATGAAGAGTCAACTGATGTGGCAAACTTCACTGCTGTCTTATTTTAAGAAGTTGCCACAGTCATTCCAACCTTCAGCAACCGCTATGCTGATCATACAGCGGCCATCAAGATCAAGGCAAGACGCTTCACCAGCAAAAAAGACTATGATTTGCTGAAAGCTCAGATGATGGTTAGCAGTTTATAGCAATGAAGTATTTTTTCAATTATGGTATATACATTGTTTTTTAGATGCAATGCTATTTCATGTTTAATATACTACATTGTAGTATAAACATAACTTTTATATTCACTCAATAATCAGAAACTATATTTGATTCATCGTAATATTTGCTTTTCTGCAGAATCAAACCCGCAGTATCTCTGAGATATGCCTATATATCACTTGATATATGAACGTGATCTGTCTGATCAGTGGAGCTAAATAATAAGTAAAAAATAATAATTTAAATAGTTAGGCATAAAAGTTTCACAATCTCAATTAATTAAAATTTAGTTAAAAATCAAATTTATCAATCTCTTTTTTTTTAATTAAGTGTTACAATTTGAAAAGCAAACTGCCAATACTGGTGTGTATTAAATTTTAATTAATCTTTTCATGGAGGAGTTGGCCTATAAAGTAAAAATTCAATTCAGTTGTTATCATCTTGTGACTGGGACCTTAAAATAATTGTATGTTAGCATATGTGATTCATCCATTAGGAAGCTAGTGCAAAGTTGAGATTGTGTTGTAGATGGCCACCATTACCCCATAAAAAATATAAAAATTTAATTGTTCATACATAAATAATGCACACCTATTCTGAGCAAATTAATATATTGGATCTATGGTAAAGAAAATCAGTGGATCTAAATGTTGGCATGCTCCATTTCGTTAATTATTCTCAAAAATGGTGACAAAAAGAAGGTAGTAGATGTGTGCAATACTATGATAAGCAAATAAAAAATCCTCAATTTTAATTCTTCATATTAAAAGCATACAGAATTCCACAAATTACCAGGGGATGTTAACTGAAGAAAAAGAGGGTTCTAGTTTAAATGAGACTGTATTTATTTTTAAAATTTGTTTTCACTTAAAATAATAAAGATAATGATATTAGTATGTATTATTGATCACTGAGCACTTTGTATGAGCCAGGTGTTCCAGGTGTTGCTCTAAACTCATTATTGCTCAGAACACTTAAAAGACAGGTGTGTGTGTGAATTTACATTAGGCAAATCAAGCATGCAGAGGTTAAGTACAGTTGAAGCAGTTTTCAAAATTGCTCATACGTTCATATATTACAATTAGATCAATTTATGTTAATCTAAAGAAAAATATTTTATTTCCCCAAATTGGCTATTTTTTATAATTTGTTAATAACATTTGAAAATCATTTACATTTTTCGACTCGAAAGAATAAGTCACACTTCATCTTTCTGTGAAGCCCCTTAAATACTAATGAAATCTTGCAAAAATAGAGTATATCAAGAGATTACAGATTATTCAGATTTTGTTTACATTATTAAATGAGAGAATCAATGGATCGCCATTTTTCCATTCTAAAAACGCTTTGTACCTAATGGCATATTGCATAATGCAATACAGTAAGTAATATAGCAAAATAAGGTCAAAAATCATAGAAAAAGAATGGCAATTGTATTATTTCCCTGAAAAGTGAATACTGCACTTTAAGAACTGTAATAGAGAAAGCAGTTGCTCTCTATTTTCAATGTAAAAGCAGACTACATAAACACTGCTAACTATAAGAATACTAAAATAATTAAAACTACGTTTAATTCTTAAAGGTAACATAATAAAATGAGGGTTTTCAAAGAAATTTTATATCACTCACAATGGTTTAGATTCAGTGTGACATTAGACCTATTAGGTAATTAAATGTCTTTATGTCTTATAAATTCCATGACAGCTTTAAGCCTTAGTGCATGTAAAACATGTACAGCCGTTTTTTCGAAAACTGTTATTCTTTAGGTACCCCAAATAGTTGTTTAGCTTCTCTTAGGGAGATAGAATCATCCTTCAAGGTCTCCTACTTCAGACAAAAAAAAAAAAAAAAAAAAAAAAAAGCTAAATTTAGCTGGTAAAAATAAGAGAAACTTTGACAGTTTCTTAATATGAAGTAAATACACAGGCAACTTTTTTATAGAAGCGTATAAACTCTGTTACCGTTCATATGGCCTCTGAGAACAGGCTTGTTCAACAGAGCATCAAGTTCTTTGAAAGCTTACTTACTTGAAGTTCTAATTATCATGAAAGTAAATTCTATCTGTGATTAATTTTTATTAATAAAGAAAAGTCAAGGGATGCCTGGGTGGCTCAGTCTAAGGTTAAGCATCCAATTTCGGCTCAGGTCATGATCTTACGGTTCTTGAGTTCAAACTCCACATTGGCTCTCTGCTGTCCGCACAGAGCTCATTTTGGATCCTGTGCCCTCCTCTCTTTCTACTGCTCCCCCAACTTTCATGTGCTCTCTCTCTCTCAAATAAAAAAAATATTAGAAAGAAAATTCAAGATCTATTATATTTGCTTAAAAATATGCCTTTTTAGATTTTAAAGGATAAATCTTGTATGTAGTTTTTATTTACGTATGCTTACTTCCACAAGTAGCATTCTTATCTGGCAGGGCCTGAATGAACTCTAAAGTTAACATGCCTGTTAGCTTTATAAAACCTACAATACGGTTTCACACAAAAGTTGCTTAATTCAAAAAGCAAAATCTGAGTTGCCATCATGTTGGAGTAGATGCTTCACTATAGAAGAAATGGCTTAAAATGATAATAGGATTAGGAAGGGGAAATTTTCTAGATGGAAAATTATTTATAGTGGGGTCCCTACGTGAAATGATTGTGCTCACAGAGAGATAGATGTGTTACTAAGTTAACTTCTAAAAAATAGTTCAGTTTTCTTCTTCCTTTTTCCTTTCTTTTCTTTTCTTGTTTTGTTTTTGTTTTTGTTTTTGTTTTTGTTTTTTTAGAAAGCCGATTTCTCCAATGCTGAGAGTTTAGATAAAATGATGTCTGATATAAAATATTATCAGTTGGGAAGCTTCAACAATGAGGGATCCATCCTGGAGACATAAAGGCTGAAAAGATATATAATGAATATTTAGAAAATGATTAAGCCCATGAAAGTGGATAGAGACATCATTTACTTCCATATCCAATATTGAGAGGTGGCTGAAAGAGTATCTATTGGCACAAATCAAGATAGTAAATGAAATTCTATATTATATAAGTTAAATGCATAAGTTATGAGACTGTGCTAAGAGACAAAAAGGTGAAAAGTGTGCTTTGGATTCCACAGTTTTGTATTTAAAATGGGCAAATAAACTATAGGTATCATGTTGTATATTACATCCCCGTAGGTTACTTATCTCATACCTGGAAGTTTGTACCTTTTGACCTAAACCCAATTCCTCCTTTCTCACCCCACCTGTGGCAACCACCAATCTGTTATGCTTATAAGAGTTCAAGTTGTTTCTTTTTTGTTTTTTGTTTTTTGTTTTGGATTCCAGACATAGGCAAGGTCATACTGTTTGCCTTTCTTTGTCTGACTTCACTTAACATAATACCCTCAGATTCCATCCATGTTGTAGATGGCAAGATTTCATTCTTTTTATGAGTGAAATCATACATACACACATATATATGTATATATACCACATTTTCTTTGTTCAACTAAGGTTTTTCCATGTCTTGGCTATAGTAAATAATGCTGCAATGAACATGAGGGTGAAGATATGTTTTCAAGTTAATGTTTTAATTTCTTTTGGGTAAATACCTAGAAGTGGGGTTTCTGGATCATATGGTAGTCTATTTTTAATTTTTTGAAGAACATCCATATTGCTTTCCATAGTGGCTAAACCAGTTCACACTCTCACCAACGGTGTACATGGGTTTCTTTTTCCATATCCGCAACAACACTTGTTATCGCTGGTCTTTTTGATGACTGCTGTTTTAACAGGTATGAGATGATATTTCTTTGTGATTTTCGATTTGTATTTCCCTGAGGATTAGTAACATTGCACATCTTTTCACGGGCCTATTGGTGAAATAGGTCTTTGGGAAAATGTCAGTTTGTGCACTTTTTGAATTATTATTTTCTTGCTATTGAGTTGTGTGTTTTTTATATATTTTGGCTGCTAATCCCTAACCAGATATGTGATTAGCAAAGATTTTCTCCCATTCTGTAGGTTGCCTGTTCATTTTGTTGATAGTTTCCTTTGTTGTGCAGAAGCTTTGTTGTTTGATGTAGCTACACTACGTCTGTCTGTTTTTGTTTTTATTGACTTTGCTTTTGGTTTCAAATATGAAAAATCATTGCTAGGACCAGTGTCAAGGAGCTTACTCTCTGTGTTTTCCTCTAGGAATTGGGATATAGTGACTGTAGTTCATAGTACTGTATTCCACATTTGAAAGTTGCTAAGAGAGAGTAGATTTTGAAGGTTTTTTGTCACAAGAAAAACAATTTGTAACTATGCAAGGTGATGGATGCTAACAAAACATATTATTATAATCATTTTGCCAGGTATGCATATATCATTATGTTTTGCACCTTAAATAATATAGTATTATGTGTTATAGGTCAGTAAACTTGGTAAATATTTGAATAAGTTAAAAAAATAAATAAAATGGTCTATTAGAGAAAAGGATATCCTTATCCATATCTATTTTCTGTGTTAGATGATTATGATGCTCTTCTACTTAATATATTGCCAAATATAGAATTTGGGACAAATACATCAAAAGTAAGCCACTGGATAATATTTTCTAGAAGTTTTTTTTTTTCCTGTACTTTTTTCTACTTGAACCCTCTCCTATCACTTTCATTGGTATATTTCCTTTAAAACATATGCAAGTCAAAATATTTTTTTCTTTAATTTCTTCCTGGACTCAGTCAAAACCCATAATGAGTTTAGCAATGAAACTGCTTTCTGAGGACACAGTAGGGAACAAATGGACTCAGAGGCCTCAGGGAGCTTCCATTCTAGTCAGTAGGACAGATCACCAACCACCTTCCACGTAAGAGCCTATAGCTATGGCTTGTTGAGTGCCAACTTTAATAAGTATTGCTGGTTCACAAACATTCTATCTAATCCAAAGAATTGTTTTAGCAACATTTTACTATCTCCATTTTTTTTTTAATGTGAGGGAACCTGGATATTTTTATACTGTTTTGTTGTAAACATTTTTTTTTGATGGGAAGGCAAATGTTTTGGGTACAAGGCCTGTGAAACAGACAAGATGTTTATTTCATGGCTACTGAGTAGCTTTTGTCCAATCTCTTGGCACAACTTAGACCCTGTCCAATAAAAGCAGAAGCACAATTGCTACAGTAAAATCTTGAAAAGTAAAGAATAAAAAAGATAAAACATAAGAAGAAAAAATTGTCTGGGGCGCCTGGGTGGCTCAGTCGGTTAAGCCTCTGACTTTGGCTCAGGTCATGATCTCGCAGTTCGTGGTTTCAAGCCCAGCGTCAGCTCTGTGCTGACAGCTGGGAGCCTGGAGCCTGTTTCAGATTCTGTGTCTCCCTCTCTCTCTGCCCCTCCCCTGCTCACGCACAAGCACACACTCAAGCGCATGCTCTCTCTCAAAAATAAAACATTAAAAAATTTAAAAAACATTGTAAACAAGTTTGTAGTTGTCCTTTCCAAGCCTAAGTCTTAATATGCTTGGCACTAAATATTTTGGTATTAGTTTTATTTGGTAAGTACATTCATAGAAGTTTTATTTGGTAAGTACATTCATAGAAGTTTTATTTGGTAAGTACATTCATGGAAGTTTAAAGCTCTCAGGTATTTTTACAGAGCTTTAAGTTGACTTGTTAAATAGAAATGTTTGAAAATTTATGATAAAATTTCCTAGGCTTCATATGATAAACTTGAGCATAAAATGCCTCAAACCCTTTACTTATATTTTCTAAACAAACTGTAAATGGTATTGTTACCAATTATTGAAACCTCTTTTTAGAATGATCTGTGCACTAAAAATTCCAAACAATTTGGGAAAGGGTAAACCATTCATTTTTATACCTCTATCCTTTTATTATATATCATCTATAATACATTAGAGTTTGCTTTGCTTACTCTTAGTTATTTTAATTTCAGTTTAGTAAAATATAAATACCTAAACATAGGAATACTATCTATTTGAGATATATTTGACCTATAACACTAATTTCAGATGTACAATATAACGATTCATTATTTGTGTAGATTGCAAAATGGCCACAAATCTAGTTAACATTCATCACCACACATAGTTAAAAAAAACTTGTTTTTCATGTGATGAGGACTTTTAAGACCTTTTAGCAAATTTCAAATATGCAACACAATATTAAGAGCTATAGTCACCATGCTATACATTACATCCTATGACTTATTTATTTATAATTGAAAGTTTATACCATTTAACCCTCTTGATGTATTTCACCCACTCTCCACTGCCTCTGGCAACCATCACTTTGCTCTCTTGATAAGCGTCTTTCCTTTCTTCTTTTAAACATGCTTATTTATTTTGAGAGACAGTGTGGGTGAGCAGGGAAGGGGCACAGAGAAAGGGAGAGAGAGAATCCCAAGCAGGTTTGGCACTATCAGCACAGAGCCTGAGGAAGGGCTTGATCTCACAAACCCTGAGACCATGACCTGAGCCTAAATCAAGAGTCAGATGCTGAACTGACTGAGCCACGCAGGCTCCCCTCTTTTCTTGTTTTTATTTAAGATGCCACATATAAGTGAGATGGTATGGTATTGGTCTTTCTCTGTTTCCTTTATATCCCTTAGCACAACGCCCTCAAGGTCCATCCATGTGGTTGCAAATGGCATTTGCATTCCTTTTTATGGATGAATAATATCCCAACGTATATATGCTACATTTTAAAATTCATTCCTTCATGATGGACACTTAGGTTTCTTTTATATCTTGACTACTGTGAATAATGCTGCCGTGAACATAGGGGTGCATATATCATTTTGAGTTAGTATTTTCACTTTCTTTGGTTAAATACCCAGAAGTAGAATTGCCAGATCATAAGGTACCTCTATTTTTTAATTTTTTGAGGAAAGTCCATGCTGTTTTCCATAGTGGCTGTACCAATTGACATTTCCCGTCAACAGTGCACAAGTGTTCCCTTTTCTCCACATTTTTGCCAACATTTGATTTTCTTCTCTTCTTGATAATAACCCTTCTAACAGGTAGGAAGTGAGGAATACTCTTCTTTTTAAGAGAAATGACCTTGGAAAAGGAAAGGTCGATTACTTGGCCTATTTAAACAATTAAAAAATGACAGCACGTTACAGTCCTTTTAAAAATGTTGTAAATAATGTAAAACCTGAAATCTCTAACACGAAGAGAAAATAATTCTAATCATATGTGCTAGAGCATCAGGGAAGGTTTTTTTGTTCCAGAGCAGTTTCTCATATTTCATAAACAGTGATGAGTTTTCCCTTCCCCGAGGTAAGATAAAAATATTTGTAATTTAGGAGTACTCCTCCTTGTCATGTATTTCAAGGAATCCAAAGAAATCCAAGCACTATTTTTAGCATAGTATGCAGTACTGGAGAGTATGCTAAAAATAGTGCCAGTGAATAAAGATACGAATTAAATAAATTTGTGTATTTAGAAAGTACAAGTATAGATGTTTCTTTTTTTTTCTTTTTTCCTTGAAGTATAATTAATGCACAAAGTTACATGAGTTTCAGGTGTACCACATAGTGATTCAACAACTTTATACATTAGGCGGTGTTCAGAAATGTAGCTGCCGTCTTTCACCATACAGTGGTATAAAAATACCATTCCCTATGCTGTACCTTACATCCCCAAAGATGTTTCTTTCAGTAAAAGAAGGGGAAGATTCAATTGTTTTCAATAATAGTACGAAAAATCTTTAAAAACCTAGGAAATTACAGTAAAATATTATTCCTAATACCTGCTGATGACTAATTTTATTCTAGGCATTTAACCTAGGCACATAACCAAAAGACTAGGAAGACCTTGGAATGTAAAACTGCACTTCCTGAGGATAAGTAGAAGTACTTTGAAACATTCCACAAATAGTTAGGAGTACTTGCCCAGTGCCAGACCCTGAGCACTGAAGAGACAACAGTCAACAGAACAGAAATGGCTGCCCTCATTGGGGGGAGCCAGACAGATACACCAAAAGGTAAAGTATTGAGCATGTCACGTGACACAAGTGGGGCGGAGAAAGAAAAATGGGAAAAGGCCCCCCTGCTGCTTTAAGAGTGTGGGTGGTCCCTGGACCCCCTGCTCATGTGATTAGCAGTTGACTGACTCAGGTGATTAGAAAAATGACTTGGAAGTAGAATTAGAACCGAGACGTCTGCCTGTCTGGATGCAGTCGTGATCAAACTGCCATCAGAACTGAGGAGACAAAACAGGGTCTGGGGCTTCATCTTTTCTCTGCCTGAGCATGTAGTACCTGTAGGTCGTATTGATCATTCTGTCATTTTATTTCGTCTCAAAATATCAATTTTAGTGCCTATTAGGCCAGGCATTCTGCTATTGTGAATACAAAGATGATTAATACTTCACAACTGTACATGAAAAGCTTAAATTCTGGTACCTTAATAATACCTACTGGTATAACTCTTTGATATAAATTATTTAAAGATCACATTTTCATGTTTTGATTCATCCAAGCATACACTTAAGTTAAATTGTTGTTGGAAGGGGAATTTAACATTTATTGAGGACGTTCTCTTGTTCGAGTTCTGAGGAGAATATTTCACCTACATTACTTCAGAAAAATCACTAAAATATTCCAATATCATGATTCTCACTTTAAGGTAAGGAAATATAAAGGTGTCCAAGTTTGTGAAGTAAGCAAGTGGCAGAGCAGACCACTGAGTTCACAGTCTTCATTTCTTTAAATTAAAGTTTATTTCTTGTGAGAGAGGGAGAGCACAAGCAGGGGAGGGGCAGAGAGAGAGGGAGACAAAGAGAATTCCGAGCAGATTCTCTGAGAGCAAGGAGCCTGATGTGGGGCTCAAATTCACAAACTTCAAGGTCATGAGTTTAGCCGAAACCAAGAGTCAGATGCTTAACCAACTGAGCCACCCAAGAGCCCCAAAAGTCTTCATTTATTTCTGGAAAAATATGTGTACAGAAACCACCACTCCATGAAAGAGATTCATTTTGTCACTTGATGATATCATCATGATTGCATACAATATGGACAAATTAAACTTTTGTGAAAATGAGTTAAAAGAGAATTTGGTACAAATATATACATATTACACATACATATACACAACATACATAGATACACATACATATATACATAACATATATACAGAAATATACATACATACACATACATATATTATACACACACACACACACACACACACACACACACACACACACACACTTCCCTAATGGAGGACTAAGAGATCGAACTCCCCCAAGCAAAATAATCAACTTTAAGTGATGATGCTTAAAGATTTATTTCCTCAAAGTGTTTGTCCTTTCCAGAAGTTGCATACTTATTAGAGCATTAACTGCTAAATTCTCCTTTTATGTACTGATGGAAGTCTCAACAGACAAGCTGTCTGTAGCCAAAATAAAAAAATGCCCTATGCAGTTAGGTCAAACCCTCTGATCTGCCTCCCAGTTATTACTGTCACGAAGCCACTTTTTATTTTGTCAAATGAAATAAAAATGTGGGTTTGCTTATGCTTTACAACCAGAAAAACACCATCAAAACCACACGTTCTTGGGATTTAACAGAAGCAAAATGATCAAGATGGCTGCTTATAGAGAACATTGGTCCAATTCTCTGCCTTATATTTTGAAGGGAACAAGTAATTTTAATTACCTCTCAGATATAGAAGGGAGAAAGACTTTTCTCCAGCCATTCCCAGAGTCTGCAATATTTGGAATTGCTCATCCAGCAGTCATGTTGCTGCATAGAAAATCATGCAAATTTCGTTTTATGCCCAAAAGGTGAAAATAATTGGTTTTATTCGAAATAGAGATATTCAGACTATACCACAGTCTTATTTTTTTTGTTTTTTCTTATCTCCTTGTTTACCCATAGACACACATACTTTTGTATAAATCACTCTCTCATATATATGATATACATAGGAAGTCATTGTGCCCCTGGCAAATAATAGAAAGCCAGAGTTTTAAAGAGACTCAAGGAAAAGAACCTGTCAGAATCTCTGGACTTATCAGCGAAGTTTCACTAGCTGGCAGCCTGAGGCAAATCACTTCACCTTCCTTAGCCTCAGTTTCCTCATATCCACAATCTCCAAATTCTGTAAAAATTCTATTTACTCACCAATTAATACAGAGTTTATAATTTCCAGACTCAGGGGATCTTTATTATTGCATTATTTTAGTTAAAATACTGGATGTATACTTACAGAATCTAAAGATTGATGAGGGTTTTGTGTACTGGTTACACTATTTCTAAATGTAACATTATCTTAAAGGTAATTGGTGCTCCTTCAGAGATACCAGAAGCTTGGGCCACAGTCTTTTCCAGTTTTGATTATTACATATCTCAATAATATAAAACTGAAATTCAGAGAGCAGCAGTTAATTGTTAGATCAGAATCGGTGTCAATCATTCTGCTCTACTGATCAGAATTTAAAGTCATCATTTTCTTCCTTAATCACTAAAATAGTCATTTCATGTTCTACTAGTTCTTTGACATTGTTTCTAGTTTACCCTGTGTTATAACACTCCTTCTTTCTGTAAATAAGCATTTTTGAGAAAATGGGTAAAGAAAAACTCATGGATAGGTTGAGGGCAGAGCCCTTGGATTTTTGTTTTTGTTTTTGGCCCTTGGAAGAATCTCTAGGTGTCCATGTTGAATCTCCTACCTGGCATTCCAGGAAATCAATTTTATTATATTACTTAGGATTGATCAGGTTCTGTGACACTGTTTTATATTATACATTTTCTCAAAGAATTGATCTAAATATCAGAACATGATTCATTAATGTATAATGAAGGACATTTCTAATGATTTTATTTTGCTGTTTTATTTTATTATGTTACTTTTTAACGTTTATTTTGGAGGAAGAGCATGAATGCGGAAAGGGCAGAGAGGAGGGAGTCAGGGACAGAGGATCTGAAGTCAGTTCTGTGCTGACAGCAGAGAGCTCAATGTGGGGCTCAAATTCACCAACTATGAGATCATGACCTGAGCTGAAGTCAGATTCCTAACAGACCTGAGATACCCAGGTGCCCCAATTTTTATTTATTTATTTATTTATTTATTTATTTATTTATTTATTTATTTATTTATTTGAGAGAGAGAGAGATCTATGTTGATCTAGAGAGAGAGAGGATCTATGTTGAGCACAGAGCCTGACATGGGGCTACATCTCATGACTGTAAGTTCATGACCTGAGCCGAAATCAAGAGTCAGAGGCTCAACCAACTGAGCCACCCAGGTGTGTACCCCGAAGGACATTTTGATCAACCAAAAGATTCATAATCTCTGCAAGGCAAAGAGGACTTGGGAGCTGAATTTTATGGCACACTCCCTGCTGCTCCTCCCTAATGATATGGAATGATTATCCAAAATGTTTACTTTATGGGTATAGCACTCAATAAATACATTATATTTCTCCCTTTTTTTCTACCCCCCCATATAAATCCCATGCTCCCATTCACATTTTTATTAACCCATGTAAAATATTCCCAAAGTGAGTGCTTATTTTATATAAATGTGTGATTGGTTAAGTGACTTTCTGGGATTAGAGTGTGCCATTTCTTATCACAAGCAATCTAAATTGTTTTGCTTCATAAATTTGTCTCCTTATGTTTCAAGTGGAAAAGATGGATTTCTTTCTGATCTTGCCTTAAGTTTTTTCAGGACACATAATTGCTTTCTACATGTTTCCAACAAATCTACATGTAGATTCCAACAAAAATCATGAATACAAGCTTAGGCTTCACACATAAGTAAAAAAAATTCCAATGACATATATACTTCATCTTTGTATTCCCAGAGAATTGTTACAAAAATAACATTTATTTGCTCCCATATTTTCCTTATAGTTAAACCTTGTTGTTGTTGTTGTTGTTATTGTTTGTTTTTTTTTGTAATTTAAGCCAGTAGAGATATAGGTTTCTTCTTCATTGTCTTCCATGGGGAAAAAAAATACACGACTATAAATCAATATAACATCTGTTTTCTTTTTAAAAAATTTTTAAGTTTATTAATTTATTTTTGAGAAAGAGAGGAGAAAGTGACCAGGAGATGGGCAGAGAGAGAGGGCAAGAGAGAATCCCAAGCAGGCTCCCCACTTAGCACAGAGCCTGATGCAGGGCTTGAACCTACAAACCATGAGATCATGACCTGAGCTGAAACCAAGAGTCAGACACTTAACTGAATGAGCCACCCATATGCCCTCATCTATTTGTTTTATGCAATACTGTCAGCACCATACTGGCAATACAATCCATTATACTTTTGATTCTTCTGCAATCTGATAGGGCATCATTCTAGTTTAGTCTTCAAAGTGTTGAATACCACATAAAACAGGTTATTTTAATGTTTAATAAATGTGTTCTCTCTTCAAACAGTAGCCATTTATAACACTGTTAAGTATTACTGATGCTCTAGGATCATCTCCAATGTTGTCTGGTTGAGCCTCTCCTTCCTCTTCTGTTCTCATATCCATCTAGGCATTATGAGCCTTCACTATCACCATTTTTTGTTTTGCCATGTGCCTCCCAGAATCATTGCAGTTCAGACCTAGAAATAGATTAAAAGCTCTTTACCACTGGGTAGGCCTCAGAGCCATTTAACTACTACATTGAAAGCTTCCTAATGGCAAGCTTCTTACCTTTGTAGCCATAATGCTTAGCATAGCTTACAATGCATAGTAGACATTTAATCATTTTTTTAAGTAAACGAAGAACCAAATAAAGGATTAAGCCTAAACCTTGGCCTTCCTTCCTAGTACTTGCTAGTTTCTTTACCACATATTCAGGATCCCAATTCTCAATCATTTAAAATCTAAAGTCTTATATTAAGCCTAAATAAACTTTCTTAAGCTATAGATGTCAAATGGTAAAACTTCTTAGGGATTTTTTTCTGCCCTTCTTATTCATTAATCAACCCAGCTTAAACCTCTGGAGTAAACTCCTATCCAGTTCAGACTACAACATTAATTTATTCATTCACTTAATTAGTGATTATTGATTTCCTACTATGTGCTGGGCATTTTGGATACAAAGAGGAGCAAAAACTAATACAGCCTTTGCCTTCTTGAAAATAACAGTCTAGCAAAGGAAACAAGAGTAATTAGATACTTGTAAAAATATACAGTTACAACTGTGAAAAATGCTACAAAAAATAAGATATACAATATTCTGAGAGCTCATAATAAAGAAATCTCACCTTATTGGGTAAGCTACACTTGAATAAGGAAAATTTGAGCTTCTATCTAAAGGACAAACTAGAAATTAACTAGTTGATAAGTATGGCAGAGAAAATCAAAGAAAATTTTTGAGAGAGAAAACAGACAAAGGAGAGACAGGGCCACTATGCTAAAGTACAAGGAATGAAGAAAAGTCTGCTAAGGGGAAAAAAATTAAGAAAGTAGATATAATCAGATTACATAGGGTTTTAGGTCATGTCAGGATTTGTCTAAGAGGGATGGGAGACCACTGAAAAGAGTTGAACAAGGTAGGGAAGTGATCAGATTTTCATTTTTAAATGATCACTCAAGTTTCAGTGTTGTAAGTGAACTAAAGGGGCTCTAAGGTGGAGACGGATAGATTAATTTGTCATCAAGATGAATTTTCTGACTTGTACAACTAGATGGATGTGGGTGTTATTTATCAAGATAGAAAACTCAGTGTGTGGGAAGATCATGAATTGGATTTTGGACATGAATGTGTGTTTGGAAATAAGTCCTATGAGAGATGTCTTATAGGAAATAGAATGTATTGACTTAGAGGTCAGAAGAAATCATTTGTGTTTAGGTAGTAATTGAAGCTGTGGATGTGGAAGAAATATAGAATAAAAGGAGAGAAAGCTTAAATCTAAACTTTGAGGTACTCCACCACTTAATATCTTTGTAAATAAGGAGGAGCCTGCAGGCAACAAAGAAAGAACTGACCCAGAAGGAGTGAAATATGACAAATGTGTGACAGAACACCAGGGAAAAATATATTTTGAAAGGGTGGGATGACATCATTTGTATCAAAAGTGATCATGATATCAAAAATCTGAAAAATGTTTGTGAGATTCAGTAACATGGAAATCACTGGGACTCTCTCAGCAAGAGCTGTTTCAATGACTCATGAGATTAGAAGCCAGAATGACGGGTGAGGAGTTGAGTGAAAGTCAAAATGGAGAGAAGTATAGACAACGCTAGCCTTACTAAGACTTTGTGATTATGACGTTGGTGACACCCAGTGGAAGTGAGGTGACTTAATACCTTGGAAACTCTTTTGCCATTGCCTTACTTCTTGCTCTCTCTTTACTCTAAATGAGCTACAATAGAGTCCTAGGGTGCTTCCCAATTGAGACTAGCCACTTTGTTAAATTTCAAAACATGATGAATATGTGCTTCCTATACTGCATAATTATATTAATAGATTAATAAAGTATTCTTTATTAAGGCTCAAAGTAACACAATTGATAATACCTGTGTCGGAATTCCTATTTCCATGACTTCCTGGGTGAGTTTCTGTGATATATCTTTAAGTTTCCTTTGTAGCATTCAAGAAATACAATTTAGACTTAGGGTACGTAACAAAGGTAGTATCAGGTTGACATATTAAGTATGAGTCAACTGTGATTTCTCAGAAAGTGAAAATGGATTATTACTTTATTTTTTATTTTACTTTACTTATTACTTTACTCCATTTCCTTCTTCTTTTTCTTCTTCCCTTTAAGAAATAAATACTCAGGCAGCTCTTCCTGCCCATGGGTCCTATCCCCATGCTTTACTAAAGTTACCTTTTGCACCAAAAAATAAAATAAAATAAGGAAATAAATACCTCATGATTATACTATATAAGGTATTAGCTTATAAGTAGGAAAGGTAAATGGAGATAAGTATAAATATGCTGAGATTGCAAAAGAAAGGCGATGTCAGAATAAACAAATATAAGAAGGAAGAGAATGGGATTCAGAGAATTAGTGTGATAGATGACTTTGAAAGCAAGATGGAGATGCAGAGATGAATAGAGAGCTATTAAGAAAACAAATTTGGGAGCACCTGGGTGGCTCAGTTGGTTAAACATCTGACTCCTGATTTTGGCACAGGTCATGATCCCAAGGTTCATAGGATTTTGCTCCACCTTGGGCTCTGCACTGACAGCGCAGAACCTGCTTGAGATTCTCTCTCTTTTCCTCTCTCCCTACCCCTTCCCTGCTAGTGTTGTCTGTCTGTCTGTCTCGCTCTCAAAATAAATAAACTGAACAACTAATTCAACAGAGATTATCCTAGAAGCTCTGCACAGGTCTAAAACTAAAGACATAGTGGTTATTGCAATACTCTAGATAACAATTTTGGAGAGTAAATAGAAACAAGAGGCATTATGTAATGGAAGGATTCTCAAGACTTAGTAATTATTGGGAACATGTCAAAGGGAAAGGCAGTCAGTTTGGAGTCAAAAGGAGCTTCACATACAAGATACTTTATTTTTTTAAATATATTCATTTATTTTGAGAAAGGGGGGAGGGAAGAGAGAGAGAGAGAGAGAGAGAGAGAATGAGAGAGAGAATGAGAGAGAGAATCCCAAGCAGGCTCAGTACTGTCAGCACTAAGCCTGACTTGGGGCTCAGGCAATCATGACCTGAGCCGAGACCAAGAGTCAGTCACTTAACCAACTGCCACCCAGGCATCACTACATGCAAGATACTTTAAAAGGGAGATATGTTTAACAGATTAAAATGCAATTTTTGGCTTCTTAGCCATCATGTGTTGGTAGGACATGCAAGTGTGCAGAAGAAAATATAAACCCACTTAGAGCTACTGTACAGCGATCTAAACATTTCCTGAAATGCTCCCTGGGAAGGCCCACTCAGTAACCATCATTTTCTATCATATCCTCTAGATTGAGAAAGAAAAGTGAGAAAGTCAATTAATAGAAAATATGATAAAATTTATTGAGTTATATGTACTTACATCAGACTGGGAAGTTAAATTTTACTTTTAATTGTAAGTAAAATCACATTAATTGTATTAATTTCTAGTACGTATTGTGAGTCTGCTGTTAGATGGCATTAACTTTGTCTTAAGAAAATGTACCCAGTACTCTTGGTTTCTCATATAAAGTTCTTCTACAGAAGGTTTATTTTTTAAGGAACCAAATTCTAAATTTTATTTATCCTTTAAACATATGTTGGGGTGCCTGGGTGTCTCGGTTAGACATCCAACTTCAGCTCAGGTCATGATCTCACCATTCATGAGTTCTAGCCCCGTGTCGGGCTCTGTGCTGACAGCTCAGAGCCTGGAGCCTGCTTTGGATTCTGTGTCTCCCCTTCTCTCTACCCTTCCCCCACTCATGCTCTGTCTCTCTCTGTCTCAATAATAAATAAGCATTAAAAAAAATTAAACATATGTCTCCTTTGGGGTGCCTGGGTGGATCAGTCGGTTAAGTGTTCAAATACTGATTTTGGCTCAGGTCATGATCTCATGGTTCTTGAGATTGAGCCCTGTGATGGGCTCTGTGCTGACAGCTCAGAGCCTGGAGCCTGCTTCAGATTCTTTGTCTCCCTCTCTCTCTGCCCCTCCCCTGCTCACACTCTCTCTCAAAAATAAGTAAACATTAAAAAAAATTAAAAAAAAGAAAACCTTATGTTTGCTTTATTTACTGTAATATATATGAGTGGCAGTGCTTCAGTCTCATATTTCTACAGTATACACATATTTTAATATTTATGTGTTTATTTTGAGAGAGAGAGCATGAGCAGGGAAAGGGCAAAGAGAGAGGGAGAGACTCCCAAGCAGGCCCTGTGCTGTTAGCACAGAGCCGGACATGGGGCTTGATCCCATGAACCATGGGATCATGACCTGAGCCAAAATCAAGAGCCAGATGCTTAACTGACAGCCTACTGATATTTAAGGAACTTTACATATTTTTCCCTAGATCTTCTGATGATGTAAAATGCATGCATCCTTAGAAATTTACACATTTTGTTCTCATTTTCCAGGTTGTTTATGTGACAAATTTTCTCAGATGATGGCAGTTATGATTTTTATAAAATGCAGAATTCTTTCATTCCTTTCCCTGAACAAGTCTTTAAGTAGATTTTCCCAATATGCGAGTTGCCAGGCTTATTACTATTTTTTTTTGTTTTTTTGTGTTTGTTATTTTGCTTTGCTTGATCAATAATCAAATATTTTGCAATATTTTCTTGATTAGTAAAATATATGATTTACTTGGCTCAATGATGTATACAGATAATGATTAAACTCACAGTAATTGGGGTCTAATTATTAACCAGCGATCTAGATAATGAACAAATGAGCCGTAGGCATCACTGTTCACATACTTGAGGAGATTGAAAAGACGCAGTGATATGTTTCTATCTGAAATCTCGATTATGTATCTAGGAGTCTCCTAAAAACTTGAATATCTTTAAGAAAATTATGTATGTTGAAAAGGGAACTGAATTTGGATATACCTTGGGAAAATCAGTTAGTCTTACTTAGTTTTAGTGGGTTTTTTTTTTTATTTGCGAAGTACGGATCATAATTTTTGCCACACAGATTGTTCTGACTCTTAAGTAAGATAACATGTGACTTTTTCAAACTAGAAAGGTGGCATTAATCTTCACTTATTCTTTTGATCCCTATTAAAATGCATCCCTTAGCAAAATTCCAAGGAAATATATGTAAGTAAGCTCTCAAAAGGGTTTTGGGAAATGATTGTGGGGCTCTGACCCTGGAGAAATGGAGACTATAGCAATGATACCCTGGAGACTCTATCTGTGGGTGGTAGGAAGAGGGAGTTTGTGCTAATATTGAAGAGTAAGATGCGTAACTGGGGACTAGAACTACAGTGAAAAGAAATTTTTATTTCCTGGTTTTGTTTCTGGAATATATTCTGTTAATAGCCTCTGCCCTTGTATACCAGTTTTTATATGATTTAGCCACCCAGCAGTTTAATGAGTTAGGCCTATTTTAACAGCAACAAATTATAGAGTAATTTGTTTTCCTTTATTGATGTACATGTTATATATATATATATATACATATATATATATATATTTCCACTGTACTGCCTCATTTGCATAAGTTTAACTAGGCATATGAATTACAGTTCTGAGGCTGCTGCACGTCAGTTTATGGGTCCCTACACCTTCTGATGTCTGCTTAATGACACATACAGCTCAAATGCTGTGTTAGAAACATTTCTTATTTTTCTCACAAAACCTCTGAATTTAACTGAGTCAAGAATGCTGTTTTGTTTTCTTTTTTCATGCATTAATTAACACAAATCATTATTTTGTGAAATATGTATTCAGTATACAGCTTGATAATCCATTGTCCCTACCCCTCAATTACATGCAATATAATGCAAAAAACAAAGGTGGACAGATATTTACAATGCAAAACTCAAAGTTATAACCACCACATGGATATTACAGAATGTTATGGGGGTTCTAAATAGGAAGTGGTGACTTTTATCATAGGTAAAAAGAGTAGGCATCTTGGAGAAGGTGCCTTTTGATCTGTACCTTGAAAGATGACTCGTCATCTTCCTAAAAAAAGATGGACTGGAGATCATTATGAGTTATACTGAAAGTTTTAGAATAGGAAGATGGTATTAGAGACTTTAGGAAGATGCAGTAGTGGCTTGACCCAGATGGATTAGAGATAGGGGATGATTCTGCAAGTACAAATGCAATTAGGGAAATATTTTAATAATAGATCGGTAGTCCACAAGCACTGACCCCCTGCCACAGAAGCATCTGCAAAGATTGTTTTCCCCATTTTACTGAGATGTAATTGACATATAACATTGCATTAGTTTAAGGTATACAACATTGTAATATGTATCTATTATGAAATGATTACCATAATAAATTTAGTTTATATCCATCACCTCACATAGCCACATTTTTTTTGTGATGAGAACGTTTAAAATCTACCCTCTTAGCAAGTTTCAAATACATAGTACAGCATTTGTTAACTACAGTCATTGTGAAGTGCATTGCATTCTTAGAACTTATAACTAGAAGCTTGAACCTTTTAACCACTTTTAACCAATCCTCCCCACCCCTCATCTCTGGCACCCACCAATCTGGTCTCTGTACCCATGAATTTGGGTTTTTTAGATTCTATATATAAGTGAGGTCATACAGTATTTGTCTTTCTCTGACTTATTTTACTTAGCATAAAACCCTCAAAGTCCATCCATCTTGTCAAAAATGTCAAGATTCTTTTTTTTTGGATGAATAATTTTCCATTATATACATTTTTCCTTTATCAGTTCATCCATCAATGGACCCCTTAGGTTGTTTTCATGTCTTGGCTGTTGTAAATGACGCTGCAATTAATGTTTGAGTGCAGATATCTCTTAGAGATAATGATTTTCTTTTCTTTTGGAAGTATACCCAGAAGTAGAGTTGCTCAATCATGTGACATTTCTACTTTAAATTTATTTTTATTTTTATTTTTTATTTTTGAGACAGAGAGAGACAGACCATGAGCAGGGGAGGGGCAGAGAGAGGGAGACACAGAATCCAAAGCAGACTCCAGGCTCTGAGCTGTCAGCACAGAGCCTGATGCAGGGCTCGAACTCATGGACTGCGAGATCATGACCTGAGCTGAAGTCAGACGCTTAACTGACTGAGCCACCCAGGTGCCCCTCTACGTTTAATTTTTTGAGGAACCTCCATACTGTGCTCCATAGTGGCTGGACTGATTTACATTCCCACCAACAGTGAACAAAGCTTCCCTTTTCTCCACATCTTTGTCAACCTTTGTCATTTGTTACCTTTTTGGTGATAGCCATTCTAACAGGTGTGAGGTGACACCTCATTGTGGTTTTGATTTGCATTTCCCTGATGATTAGTGATATTGAGCATCTTTTTATGTACCTGTTTGCTGTTTGTATGTCTTCTTTAGGAATATGTCTTTTCCGTTTATCTGCCCATTTTTTAATCAGATTTTTTTTCTGTAGATCTAGATGAGGTCTTTCTATATTTTGTATATTAACGCCTTACTGGATACATTTTTTAAACAGAAAATTTCCAGGTCCCTCATGAGACTTTGATTCAATGAGTCTTAGGTAGGGCTACAGAAACAATACTGCAAACCTGTCTAGTGACTTGGATAAACAGGCAAGTTTAGGAACCACAGCTTGCAATGATAAAGTTTCTGGCCTTGTTGTTAGGGAATGGAATTAGGATAAGATAATGAGAGCAAAAAAGAAAGAAACATAGGAATGACATAGAAGTTACTTTGCTGCTATTAATTGCCAACATTCAAAATGATGATTTTCTACTATTTGTGTTTTGCAAAATGCACTTGCAAAACGTTTTCTTCTTGTTTTGTTACTATATTTATAAGTGCACTTAATGTCTATTTCTACCATTTTTTCTCGACATCACCACAAATTTTGTCAAAATATATTTCAAAAGTGTTTCTTCCTTCTATTTATGCTGACTATAATTCTGAAGTTATTTAAAGATTTTAAATCTTTTTATAATTACATTGAATTTTTATTTTATTTTTTTTTTCAACGTTTATTTATTTTTGGGACAGAGAGAGAAAGAGCATGAACGGGGGAGGGGCAGAGAGAGAGGGAGACACAGAATTGGAAACAGGCTCCAGGCTCTGAGCCATCAGCCCAGAGCCTGACGCGGGGCTCGAACTCACGGACCGCGAGATCGTGACCTGGCTGAAGTCGGACGCTTAACCGACTGCGCCACCCAGGCGCCCCACATTGAATTTTTAAAATTACTTGCTATCATATGCATTTTTAGAAAGAAAAGTATCAGCTGATTAAGAAAATGTATTATATTTCCAACAGTTTTCCAGGCTTTGTTACCTAATTTGCATCCTCAATTGTCTTTTTTTATTAAGATTTTCAAATGCATAAGAATAGAAACATTTATTTTTAAATGTATATTTATCATATTGATATTTAATTATGGTATGTTTATAGGGATATTTTATTCTAGATTTTAATCAGATGTTTCTAGGTCTAAATGAAATACAGTCTTACTTTAATTAAATGCTGGACTATGCTAAAAATAATTAGGAAAAGCTAAAAGAAAAAAAACCTAATGCAAGATTCAGGTTTTACTTGTTGATTTTGTATATGTAAAGTATATCAGCTTTCCAGCTGAGCCAGCAAGTTTTGAAATTATGTATGGGACCCATCTGTTAAGCAGGATTTTCTTTTATTTAATTTCATTGAAATGTCTGAATATATAACCTAGCCAAAATGTATTGTATTCTGTTAAATCAGAATTCTGGCAAAACCAACATTGTTATGGGAAGTAAATGATAATAAAGGTTATTGCATGCAAGGTCATTAAAACATTTTTAGTAAGGAATACCCAGATTGTTTATCGAAACTAACATTCACTTGATGACATTTCTCCTTTTAATTTTTTTTAACATTTATTTATTATTGAGAGACTGAGAGAGACAGAGTACAAGCTGGGAAGGGGCAGAGAGAGAGGGAGACACAGAATCTGAAGCAGGCTCCAGAGTCTGAGCTGTCAGCACAGAGTCTGACATGGGACTTGAACCCACAAACTGTGAGATCATGACCTGAGCCGAAGTCAGATGCTTAACTGACTGAGCCACCCAGGCACCCTGACATTTCTCCTTTTAATTCCAAAATGCAATCTAGCTAAATCCGTTTATTTCCCTTTTTGTTTATTCAATACTAAATATATTTAGTATTGCTTATTTGTTGATCTGTTCTCTTGAATTACAGTTTTCCTTCTC
Organism: Felis catus; assembly: GCF_018350175.1. NCBI lineage: Eukaryota > Metazoa > Chordata > Mammalia > Carnivora > Felidae > Felis > Felis catus. The sequence goes on from NC_058374.1 coordinate 102,263,444, forward strand.
TACTGATATATACAGAAAATGAGCAAAGTATTTTTTATTTATTAGTGGCACCTTGTTTTGTTGTAACCACTGGAACCATGAAGACCCGTTTTTAATTCCATCTAGAACTTTATTATCTGTCCAAGTCTCTGGGTTTAATATTTATGAAAGCATAGTGTTTAGTGCTGTTTTGCTAGCTCATTTCTTTTCAAGAAATATGCACTTGAATACTTTTCTGTTCAGGCTCAGTATAAATTCTCACAGCAGTTACAACTGACCCTGTGCTTTATTAGAAAGATCTTTCCTATATTGAGCTGAAATTTTTTTTTTAATATCTCCACCTATAGCTCAATCCCTGTGGTTATGCAGAACAAATCTTATTCCACACAACAGCCTTGCAAGTATTTGAGGATGGTTATATTCATACTCTTACATGATTGCTCTAGGCAGTTTTTCATGACTCATGTCTTTGGTTTCTTTACCATCTTGTCTTCAAATGTGTCCCAATTGGTGTATGTACCTAGAATTGAGTGTAGGACACTGGCATTAGTCTGAACATAACAAAATAAAGTAGGACCCACATTAACCTTGTTTTTGAGAATACATTTCCATTAATAGCCCTCACCACCCACCCATGCATGAGCATACTCACCTGATCAGACAGGCTTTTAAGATAGTTTCATAGTGTTGTCTCATATTCAATTTAAAGTCAAATAGAATTTTGGGCATGAGATAAAACTTGAGTATTAGTTGTTGGATAGAATAAGAACAATAATATTTAGTTAGATCTTAAAAACTCATATATTATACTGAACAAACTTTTTAGAAAGTTTTAAAACCATACATTGACAAGAGACTTTTAGTCTTTCATTAAGGTTTTAAGTACTCATATCAAATCCTATATAAAACAATTTAGCTCAAATGTTCAGGTAATAGTAACGTAGATTTTTTTTTCCTAAATAAGACTGCATCATACATGCTCTAAGTGGGCTTAATTCATCAAGGGAAGAGGACCAGGAAAGCATTGATGCGAGAAAAGTCAATGTCTTGCTAGTTTCCATGGCAGGCAGGTTGCCTGACATGTCCTCATCCTACCCGTACAAATGCCAGCATCAGGCCATGCAGCATGCATGTGTAATTTGCTTTTCTGGAAAGCTATAGCAGGGCAGGGTTGACTGATTAAGAGAATTGAGAGCTACAGACTCAGATGAAAGGGCTGCCCTGAGGACACGGGAACTGCTTACATGTTGGTCCTTTTTCAAGCTAGGGAGATATGACTCTTGGTAAGTAGAGAAAAGGCTGTATTGGCTAGACTGACTGTGCTCTCCTGAACAGTGCAAATGATCCTCATTGCAGATGCGTTCTTCACTTAGTATTATTTATCAGAGTACCAACTAGACACAAACAAAGCAATAGAGAGACAGAGCAGCTAGGCCCAAATTTATACCAAAGATAGTCTTCATAGAATTATTTATAATTGGGAGAAAAAAAAGTGTCCAACAATTACAATATTAATAAATAATACCTCCATAAAAGGAAATGTTATGTATCCATCTATGGTGAATACTAAAGAAAAATCTTCAATATTTCCATAAAATACTGATGATACTAAAACAAAAATTTCAGAGTAGTAGGATTAGTGGCATCTTACTGCTTAAATACATAAATAATGTATTTGGAAAGAGAGATAATAATCGAGACTGAGATGCAGAGACAGAAGGAAAAATAAAAGATTATCAACCATAATTTTAAAGGATTTATTGCTTGATGGTGGAGTTACTGGTGACATACTACTTTAATTTCTGTATTTGTGTTTATATATGTTATGTTAACATAGGAATAAAGTTACAGCCTTTATAATAAAAGTATATCATCAAAAAGTTAAATGATTATGACAGGTGTAAAGTAAAATTGGGAAAGATGACAATGGAGGCAGGTTACTAAGGGAGGCAGGTTACCAAGGGAAGCCAGGAGACCCAAATGCAGAGCTGAATCAGGTAAAATAAGGGACTAGTCTGCTGAGAACTCTTTCACCGGTACCTTTGCCAACGTACACTCACTTCACACTTCTCCCCTCCCTGGAATAATCGTTAAGTCCCCTTACATCTTTACCCCACTTTAAGATACAAAAGTCCAAGGTGGGATGTTGTATATTATTGGCCCATAACACAAAGCATATATATCTATGCCCAAGTTTCCAGGGCCCTGCATTGACTATTCTCTGCTGCTTTTGGCTTCAGGTGGAGACATATCTCCTATTTTGAAATTTTTATTAGCTCCATTCACAGAAAGAGTATTGAAGGCTAAGTAATGACAAATGTTTTATACATCAAAATTTGTAATAGGATAGTGAAATATTATGTTAATACTTCTCCAGAGATTCTTCAAATCCTTAAATAAGATCTTTAAAATAGATTTTTAACTGTACGAGAAATTCTAATTGTGTTTGCCACAATTCTTATGACTCTGGAACATTTCAATAATGCGTATTTTGTATTTATGTGTTTCAGTTATAATAGAAATGCATTCTCCTGAAGACCAATACATAAACTGATTTATGCATACACCGCCAACGTTGGACACCAGATATTAGTATCAATATATCGTAGAGTATCATCTGGATGGTTACTGCTCAAGAGAGCTATGACATTTAGGTTTCTTTTATTTACTACTAAGGGAAAATGAATTACTAAACTGACAAAATTCAAATTAAAAAACATATAAATGTTTTTATTTTTGAATGATATGTAGGAGTCTGCCTTTTTTTTAATTAATAGACTTGAAAATGTAAGCTGTATTACAGTCATGGAAATCCACGTTTAGGCTAGTAATGTAGTGACAACTTCTTACTAGTGAGACCATAGTATCTCTATACTTGTATAAGATGTTTCAACAAGGTTGCAGAGAAAGTTATAGAAGCAGTACCTGGCACTGAGTAGTTTTATAAGCTAAAAGATGACATTCAACAAATGGAAATGAAAAGACAGGGTACATATCATAGATAACTTCATGACTGTGTCATAGATAAATGTATGCTAAGAGATATTGGATGGCTTTAAAACACTGAGATTACGCCAATGCGAATTCAAGAAGCAACAGAGTGTGCAGTTCACCTAAAAACCTCCCATAACCACATTGAGAATATTTTTTAAATTGAAATATAATTAACTTACAGTGTTCTATGAGTTTCAAGTATACAGTATAATGATTCAACAATTCTGTACATTACTCAGTACTTATCAAGATAAGTGTACTCTTAATCCCTTTTTATCTTTTTCAGCCATCTTCCATGGACCTCCTGTCTGGCAACCATGAGTTTGTTTTTTGTATTCAAGAGTCTGTTTTTTGTCTCGTGTGTGTGTGTGTGTGTGTGTGTGTGTGTTGTTCATTTGTTTTATTTCTTTTCTTTATTTTAAAATGTTTATTTAATTTGAGAGATAAAATGTGAGTGGGAGAGGGGCAGAGAGAGAGGGAGAGAGAGAATCCCAAGCAGGCTCCACACTTTCAGTACAGAGCCCAATACAGGGCTTGATCTTACGAACCATGAGATCATGACATGAACTGACATCAAGAGTCAGACTCTTAACAGACTGAACCAACCAGGTACCCCTTTTGTTTTATTTCTTAAATTCCACATGTTAATGAAATCATATGATAATTTATTTTCTCATTCTCACTTATTTTACTTAGCATTATACCCTCTAGCTCCATTCATGCTGTTGCAAATGGCAAGACCTCATTTTTTTTATGGCTGAGTAATATTCCATTGTGTATGTATGCTACACTTTTTTTTTAATATGAAATTTATTGACAAATTAGTTTCCATACAACACCCAGTGCTCATCCCAAAAAGTGCCCTCCTCAATACCCATCACCCACCCTCTCCTCCCTCCCACCCCCCATCAACCCTCAGTTTGTTCTCAGTTTTTTAAGAGTCTCTTATGCTTTGGCTCTCTCCCACTCTAACCTGTTTTTTTTTTTTTTTCCTTCCCCTCCCCCATGGGTTCCTGTTAATTTCTCAGGGTCCACATAAGAGTGAAACCATATGGTATCTGTCTTTCTCTGTATGGCTTATTTCACTTAGCATCACACTCTCCAGTTCCATCCACGTTGCTACAAAAGGCCATATTTCATTTTTTCTCATTGCCACGTAATATTCCATTGTGTATATAAACCACAATTTCTTTATCCATTCATCAGTTGATGGACATTTAGGCTCTTTCCATAATTTGGCTATTGTTGAGAGTGCTGCTATGAACATTGGGGTACAAGTGGCCCTATGCATCAGTACTCCTGTATCCCTTGGATAAATTCCTAGCAGTGCTATTGCTGGGTCATAGGGTAGGTCTATTTTTAATTTTCTGAGGAACCTCCACACTGCTTTCCAGAGCGGCTGCACCAATTTGCATTCCCACCAACAGTGCAAGAGGGTTCCCGTTTCTCCACATCCTCTCCAGCATCTAGAGTCTCCTGATTTGTTCATTTTGGCCACTCTGACTGGCGTGAGGTGATACCTGAGTGTGGTTTTGATTTGTATTTCCCTGATAAGGAGCGACGCTGAACATCTTTTCATGTGCCTGTTGGCCATCCGGATGTCTTCTTTAGAGAAGTGTCTATTCATGTTTTCTGCCCATTTCTTCACTGGGTTATTTGTTTTTCGGGTGTGGAGTTTGGTGAGTTCTTTATAGATTTTGGATACTAGCCCTTTGTCCGATATGTCATTTGCGAATATCTTTTCCCATTCCGTTGGTTGCCTTTTAGTTTTGTTGGTTGTTTCCTTTGCTGTGCAGAAGCTTTTTATCTTCATAAGGTCCCAGTAATTCACTTTTGCTTTTAATTCCCTTGCCTTTGGGGATGTGTCGAGTAAGAGATTGCTACGGCTGAGGTCAGAGAGGTCTTTTCCTGCTTTCTCTAAGGTTTTGATGGTTTCCTGTCTCACATTCAGGTCCTTTATCCATTTTGAGTTTATTTTTGTGAATGGTGTGAGAAAGTGGTCTAGTTTCAACCTTCTGCATGTTGCTGTCCAGTTCTCCCAGCACCATTTGTTAAAGAGGCTGTCTTTTTTCCATTGGATGTTCTTTCCTGCTTTGTCAAAGATGAGTTGGCCATACGTTTGTGGGTCTAGTTCTGGGGTTTCTATTCTATTCCATTGGTCTATGTGTCTGTTTCTGTGCCAATACCATGCTGTCTTGATGATGACAGCTTTGTAGTAGAGGCTAAAGTCTGGGATTGTGATGCCTCCTGCTTTGGTCTTCTTCTTCAAAATTCCTTTGGCTATTCGGGGCCTTTTGTGGTTCCATATGAATTTTAGGATTGCTTGTTCTAGTTTCGAGAAGAATGCTGGTGCAATTTTGATTGGGATTGCATTGAATGTGTAGATAGCTTTGGGTAGTATTGACATTTTGACAATATTTATTTTTCCAATCCATGAGCAGGGAATGTCTTTCCATTTCTTTAAATCTTCTTCAATTTCCTTCATAAGCTTTCTATAGTTTTCAGCATACAGATCCTTTACATCTTTGGTTAGATTTATTCCTAGGTATTTTATGCTTCTTGGTGCAATTGTGAATGGGATCAGTTTCTTTATTTGTCTTTCTGTTGCTTCATTGTTAGTGTATAAGAATGCAACTGATTTCTGTACATTGATTTTGTATCCTGCAACTTTGCTGAATTCCTGTATCAGTTCTAGTAGACTTTTGGTGGAGTCTATCGGATTTTCCATGTATAATATCATGTCATCTGCAAAAAGCGAAAGCTTGACTTCATCTTTGCCAATTTTGATGGCTTTGATTTCCTTTTGTTGTCTGATTGCTGATGCTAGAACTTCCAGCACTATGTTAAACAGCAGCGGTGAGAGTGGGCATCCTTGTCGTGTTCCTGATCTCAGGGAAAAAGCTCTCAGTTTTTCCCCGTTGAGGATGATGTTAGCTGTGGGCTTTTCATAGATGGCTTTTATGATCTTTAAGTATGTTCCTTCTATCCCGACTTTCTCAAGGGTTTTTATTAAGAAAGGGTGCTGGATTTTGTCAAAGGCCTTTTCTGCATCGATTGACAGGATCATATGGTTCTTCTCTTTTTTTTTGTTAATGTGATGTATCACGTTGATTGATTTGCGAATGTTGAACCAGCCCTGCATCCCAGGAATGAATCCCACTTGATCATGGTGAATAATTCTTTTTATATGCCGTTGAATTCGATTTGCTAGTATCTTATTGAGAATTTTTGCATCCATATTCATCAGGGATATTGGCCTGTAGTTCTCTTTTTTTACTGGGTCTCTGTCTGGTTTAGGAATCAAAGTAATACGGGCTTCCTAGAATGAGTCTGGAAGTTTTCCTTCCCTTTCTATTTCTTGGAATAGCTTGAGAAGGATAGGTATTATCTCTGCTTTAAACGTCTGGTAGAACTCCCCTGGGAAGCCATCTGGTCCTGGACTCTTATTTGTTGGGAGATTTTTGATAACCGATCCAATTTCTTCGCTGGTTATGGGTCTGTTCAAGCTTTCTATTTCCTCCTGATTGAGTTTTGGAAGAGTGTGGGTGTTCAGGAATTTTTCCATTTCTTCCAGGTTGTCCAATTTGTTGGCATATAATTTTTCATAGTATTCCCTGATAATTGTTTGTATCTCTGAGGGATTGGTTGTAATAATTCCATTTTCATTCATGATTTTATCTATTTGGGTCATTTCCCTTTTCTTTTTGAGAAGCCTGGCTAGAGGTTTGTCAATTTTGTTTATTTTTTCAAAAAACCAACTCTTGGTTTCGTTGATCTGCTCTACAGTTTTTTGAGATTCTATATTGTTTATTTCTGCTCTGATCTTTATTATTTCTCTTCTTCTGCTGGGTTTAGGCTGCCTTTGCTGTTCTGCTTCTAGTTCCTTTAGGTGTGCTGTTAGATTTTGTATTTGGGATTTTTCTTGTTTCTTGAGATAGGCCTGGATTGCAATGTATTTTCCTCTCAGGACTGCCTTCGCTGCGTCCCAAAGCGTTTGGATTGTTGTATTTTCATTTTCGTTTGTTTCCATATATTTTTTAATTTCTTCTCTAATTGCCTGGTTGACCCACTCATTCGTTAGTAGGGTGTTCTTTAACCTCCATGCCTTTGGAGGTTTTCCAGACTTTTTCCTGTGGTTGATTTCAAGCTTCATAGCATTGTGGTCTGAAAGTATGCATGGTATAATTTCAATTCTTGTAAACTTATGAAGGGCTGTTTTGTGACCCAGTATATGATCTATCTTGGAGAATGTTCCATGTGCACTCGAGAAGAAAGTATATTCTGTTGCTTTGGGATGCAGCGTTCTAAATATATCTGTCAAGTCCATCTGATCCAATGTCTCATTCAGGGCCCTTGTTTCTATATTGACCGTGTGTCTAGATGATCTGTCCATTTCTGTAAGTGGGGTGTTAAAGTCCCCTGCAATTACCACATTCTTATCAATAAGGTTGCTTATGTTTATGAGTAATTGTTTTATATATTTGGGGGCTCCGGTATTCGGCGCATAGACATTTATAATTGTTAGCTCTTCCTGATGGATAGACCCTGTAACTATTATATAATGTCCTTCTTCATCTCTTGTTACAGCCTTTAATTTAAAGTCTAGTTTGTCTGATATAAGTATGGCTACTCCAGCTTTCTTTTGGCTTCCAGTCGCATGATAAATAGTTCTCCATCCCCTCACTCTCAATCTAAAGGTGTCCTCAGGTCTAAAATGAGTCTCTTGTAGACAGCAAATAGATGGGTCTTGTTTTTTTATCCATTCTGATACCCTATGTCTTTTGGTTGGTGCATTTAATCCATTTACATTCAGTGTTATTATAGAAAGATACGGGTTGAGAGTCATTGTGATGTCTGTATGTTTTATGCTTGTAGTGATGTCTCTGGGACTTTGTCTCACAGGGTCCCCCTTAGGATCTCTTGTAGGGCTGGTTTAGTGGTGACAAATTCCTTCAGTTTTTGTTTGTTTGGGAAAACCTTTATCTCTCCTTCTATTCTAAATGACAGACTTGCTGGGTAAAGGATTCTCGGCTGCATATTTTTTCTGTCTAGCACCCTGAAAATCTCGTGCCAATTCTTTCTGGCCTGCCAAGTTTCAAAAGAGAGATCAGTCACGAGTCTTATAGGTCTCCCTTTATATGTGAGGGCACGTTTACCCCTTGCTGCTTTCAGAATTTTCTCTTTATCCTTGTATTTTGCCAGTTTCACTATGATATGTCGTGCAGAAGATCGATTCAAGTTACGTCTGAAGGGAGTTCTCTGTGCCTCTTGGATTTCAATGCCTTTTTCCTTCCCCAGTTCAGGGAAGTTCTCAGCTATTATTTCTTCAAGTACCCCTTCAGCACCTTTCCCTCTCTCTTCCTCCTCTGGGATACCAATTATGCGTATATTATTTCTTTTTAGTGTATCACTTAGTTCTCTAATTTTCCCCTCATACTCCTGGATTTTTTTATCTCTCTTTTTCTCAGCTTCCTCTTTTTCCATAACTTTATCCTCTAGTTCACCTATTCTCTCCTCTGCCTCTTCAAGCCGAGCTGTGGTGGTTTCCATTTTGTTATGCATTTCATTTAAAGCGTTTTTCAGCTCCTCGTGACTGTTCCTTAGTCCCTTGATCTCTGTAGCAAGAGATTCTCTGCTGTCCTGTATACTGTTTTCAAGCCCAGCGATTAATTTTATGACTATTATTCTAAATTCACTTTCTGTTAAATTATTTAAATCCTTTTTGATCAGTTCATTAGCTGTTGTTATTTCCTGGAGATTCTTCTGAGGGGAATTCTTCCGCTTGGTCATTTTGGATAGTCCCTGGCGTGGTGAGGACCTGCAGGGCACTTCCCCTGTGTTGTGGTGTATAACTGGAGTTGGTGGGCGGGGCTGCAGTCAGACCTGATGTCTGCCCCCAGCCCACCGCTGGGGCCACAGTCAGACTGGTGTGTGCCTTCTCTTCCCCTCTCCTAGGGGCGGGATTCACTGTGGGGTGGTGTGGCCCGTCTGGGCTACTTGCACACTGCCAGGCTTGTGATGCTGGGGATCTGGCGTATTCGCTGGGGTGGGTAGGCAAGGTGCATGGGGGCAGGAGGGGCAGGCTTAGATCGTTTCTCCTTAGGTGATCCTCTTCAGGAGGGGCCCTGTGGCAGCGGGAGGGAGTCAGATCCGCTGCCGGAGGTTTGGCTCCGCAGAAGCACAGAGTTGGGTGTTTGCGCAGAGCGAGCAAGTTCCCTGGCAGGAACTGGTTCTCTTTGGGATTTTGGCTGGGGGATGGGCGGGGGAGATGGCGCTGGCGAGCGCCTTTGTTCCCCACCAAGCTGAGCTCTGTCGTCAGGGGGCTCAGCAGCTCTCCCTCCCTTTGTCCTCCAGCCTTCCCGCTTTCCGAGCAGAGCTGTTAACTTATGACCTCCCAGACGCTAAGTCGCGCTTGTTGTGGGAACACAGTCCGTCAGGCCCCTCCGCTTTTGCCAGCCAGACTCGGGGGCTCTGCTTGGCCGGCGAGCCGCCCCTCCGCCCCGGCTCCCTCCCGCCAGTCCGGGGAGCGCGCACCGCCTCGCAGCCCTTCCTACCCTCTTCCGTGGGCCTCTCGTCTGCGTTTGGCTCCGGCGACTCCGTTCTGCTAATCCTCTGGCGGTTTTCTGGGTTATTTAGGCAGGTGTAGGTGGAATCTAAGTGATCAGCAGGACGCGCGGTGAGCCCAGCGTCCTCCTAAGCCGCCATCTTGCCGCTTCTCCTATTAACATTCTTATAGCTGAGCTCAGAGAGGTGAAGTCTTGGCCATGTTATCCAGTCAAGACAAGGGTCTGCATTATCCGGTGCCTTCCTCAGATTCTTTTCTATGATGCCTGTCAACAAGCCTTGTTTTGACAATAAGACATTGTTTTCCTGTATGCTACATTTTCTTATTCATTCATCCATCGATGGATACTTTGGTTACTTTCATATCTTATTGGCTTGTGGCTATTGTAAACAACCATACTGAGAATAACATTTTTAATTGAGGGAGAGGGGAAAGAGCCTTTTGCTAGTTGTTATTATTATGTATATAAATTAAGTCTCAATTGGCTTTTCAAATCCTTCTGTGATCTGTTCGGTGGAAATTAATTCCTTTCCTTTCCTTTCCCTCCCTGTTTTCCCTGAACTTTGTTTTACCTGTATTGTCTCATTAAAGTTTGTATATGATGATGATGATACTAATAATGAAGCTTTAGTGACTCAAATATTGAAACTTAGATTAGCTAATTTGTTCGATGTCATGCAGTTTATAAAGTATTAAGATCCAATCTTGAGCAATCTGATCCTAGAGTCTCTCTCTATATATCTGTATATATATTTTATTGAAGTATAGTTAACACACAATGTTACATTAGTTTCAGGTGCACAACAGTGACTCAACAACTCTATGTGTTATGCTGTGCTCATAAGTGTAGCTATTGGCCATCACCATACAATGCTATTAGAATTCCATCGACTATATTCCCTATGGTGTACCTTTCATCCCCATGACTTATTTGTTCTATTACTGGAAGCCTATATCTCCTACTTCCCTTCATGCCCTTTTGTCCATTCCCCCACCCTCGTCCCTCTGACAACCATCAGCTTATTCTCTGTTTTTATGGGTCTGTTTATCCTTTTGTGTGTGTGTTGATTTTTTGTTTTGTTTTTTAGAGTCCACATTTAAGTGAAATCATATGGCATTTGTCGTTTTCTGTCTGACTTAAGATTGTATACTTTCAATTCCTGCACCATGAATATATAATACAAGTTTGTTTTATTTTTTCCCCTGTGATTCATCCATTTGGGGAGGTTAAGACATTCATTTTATTTAGTAATATAACTTCCATAATATGTAAGTCCATGATGACCACCAAATAAATAAGATTAAAAGGAAATAAACCAAAATATCCAATAGAGTTATTATACAGTGTGATTATAATTTTATCCTTTATAACACTAATATATTTTCCTTATATTCTGTAATAATAGAAGTCAGCATGGGGGATAGTTAGTTAAAAAGTGGAAAATCTGGTCAAACATACCTGTTTTCAAATTACCTATCCCTAACTTTGTAACAGGTTATCTGTGGCTTCAGTTGTCTCATCCATAAAATGGAAATAGTTTAATAGCCTATTTGTTTACATGGAACCACTGAAATTATTAACAATGTCATTTACAAATCTTATTTGGTATTTGTACTGTATGTCTTGAATAACAAGATGTTGCAGAGACATAGGTCAAGAAAGATAAAAGATGGTGAGAATGAGGTATAAAATTTAATAAATAATGCATGAATTTTGTAAATAAGCAATTTCGGTCTAAGAGAAAGTAATAGATAACGTTTTCAAATCAAAATATCCTTTACCACCACTATAGAAATTTCAGTATATCTTATCTTGATTGAAAAGTTACACCTAAGTATTTCTCTTTTTTTTAATTAATGTTTGTTTATTTTTAAGAAAGTGAGAACAAGTGCGGGGGGTGGGGCAGAGAGAAAGGGGGACAGAGGATCTAAAGCAGGCTCTACGCTGACAACAGAGAGCCTGCTGTGGAGCTTGACCTCACAAACTGTAAGATATTGACCTGAGCTGAAATCAAGAGTCAGATGCTTAGCCAACTGAGCCACCCAGGCGCCCCACACCTAAATATTTACACAAACCCAGGTACAGGTTTACTTGACTTTTTTTTTCCTCTATGCAATTCCAAATCAAATAAGATTCTCTGTACTATGTATGAACTTCTGTGATCAGTTTCAAGATCTTGAACTCAGCCTGTCCCTCATTCTGAACACAGGAGACCGTTCTCCGTTTTCAGCACCATTGTTCCAGGATCCACCAGCATGTCCATACATTATCCAAATTTACAGTTCATGCATAACTAATGGGATGATACAGTGTAAAGGACCTGGAATTGCAAGACCTGTCTTCAGCCCAAGGCTTTGCCACTTGCGGATTCCTTAGCTTTGGGCAAGTAATTCACATTTTGGAATGTAAGCATATTTATTTGTGAAATTGAAAAAAATAATTTTCTTGGACCATACTGAGAGATATATGTGAACAGCCTTTAAAAATGATAAATAATCACTTTGAAGCTCCAAGTCAGAATGACAATGGTCTTAATTTCATGGAATCAGTCTCTGTATTGAGAGAGACATTAAAAGTCATTAAGTTCAAACATATCTCTCGTGCTTGATTATCTTTCTAAATAAGATGCTAATTTTATTTTATACAGAAGAAGTCATTAACTCTGCCCCCAATATGTCTTAAAACATTTCCTTTGAGTTATAGAGGAGTGTTATTTTCTGTTCTTCACTGAACTCTTTTAATCTTCACACAACTCCATTAGGTAGGTGCTATTACTATCTCTATTTTCTAGATGAGGAAATCTGAAAAAAAATAATTGTAAAGTCATTTGCCAAGGATTCACAGCTAGTAAGTTGTGGAGCCTGGACTTGATCCCAGACAGGCAGGGTGCAGACAGTCTCCAGAATTTTAAATAGCCATAACCAGCACAGCATACTGTCCCCCGGTAAAATGGAATGTGGGAATCTCCTCTGCTCCCTGCATGTAATTGTGGATGGATATAAGAAGCATCCTTTCAAATATCATAATAGTCTAGAGTCTAGACCATCACAGTCCAATAGACCTTTATGAGATAAAGGACTTGTTCTATATCTGTACTATCCAATATAGTGCCAGTAGGCACATTTCGCTTTGAGCGCTTGATAAGTGCTTGCGTGATTAAAGAACCAGATTTTTAATTTTAGCACTTTGAGTTTAAATAAAATAGCTACATGTGGCTGGCAGTCACATAGTGAGAACTTATTGAACAATGCAGTTTTAGGTCTTAGATCATTCCTTCTCATGTTTTTTTCTTCTTTGGCATATATGAAAACAGCACTTATGTGTGACACTCTCCCTATAGAACAAAGTGCCTAAGAATTTAGAACAGTACAAATAATTCCTGTGTACACTTCACTTGTAACCTCCAAAGGTTAATTTCCTCTGTTTGTTTGTGTGTGTGTGTCTGTGTGTGTGTGTTTGCATGTGTGTGTGTTTATACGTGTTTATGTGTATGATTATTTCCCTGATCCATTTAAGACTACACTGCAGGCATGATTCCCCCTTCCTTTACAAAATACGTAAGTGTATATTTCCTAAAAATAAAGATATTATCTTCCATAAATCAGAAAATTAACATTTACTAGTCATAATACCATTATCTCATCTACAGACCTTATTCAGATTTCAGCACTTGTCCCAATAATGTCTTTTATATCCAAGCAAATACCATTTTATGTTTTGCATTTAATTTTCGTGTCTCTTTAGTCTCCTTTATTCTGAAACAGTTCTTTAGTCTTGATTTGCATTTCATGACATACACATTTTTAAATGACATCGGCCAGTTTGCAGGCTTCCTCTCAATTTAGGTTTGTTCAATGTTTCCTTATGATTAGATTTACTTTGTGCACTTTCATTAGGAAAGTGCAGGAACAACAAAAGTGATGGTAGTAACAACAGAGTGATGATGTGTCCTTTGTGGTACATGATATCAAGAGGTACATGATGTCCATTTGTCCCAGTAGGGTGATGTTAACTTTGTCACTTTGTTAAGATACTGTCTACTAGAAAGATATTTGCTAGTTAAGCTTATAATCCTTTATTTATTTTGATGCTCAAATTGTCCAGATTTAAACAGAGAGTTCCTTGCAAGCTGGCCCCTCTATCTTTCTGAAATGACTCCATGGTTATTTGAGTATATTCCTAATTTCTGGCACGAGAGGAGTTTCAGACTCATTTTTTACTTTCCCTGACTAGCCTTGGAATCAGGAATTTCCTCAAAGTGCCTAGATTTCTTTTTGTTCCTTTAGATTTCTTTTGAAAGGAATGTATTTTGAAATCAGGATCTTGGGTCCAGGTATGCTTCTTGTTGCTACTGGATGTCATTGTGTTTAGGCCTTCTAAGCAGATAGAACTAGGAAGTACACATACCCTCATAATGTATATGCGGTGCATATACCCATATCTCCGTATATTTTATATATTGTAATTATGTTTCTATATATTTCTGTATCTTAAAGCCATAAGTTCAAACCAATATCTCCAATTCCAACCAATACCATGGAGTTGATGCTCTCTTCCCCCTTCCCGTGTTTGTAACGCTCTTCTCTGATAGTGTAAAACCTAGCTCCTATTATCCACAACATATTTCTTTGTTCATGCCTAGAATACAAAGAAAACAGTTTCAAAATTATTAACCTATGGATCTGAGGAAAGATGCCTACTACGTCGAGTTCAGTATCTGTTTAGAATTCTTTGTGTCTTCAGACTGAGGATACATAGTCCACATAGTATAAAAGTTACCTGAAATGTCCCATCTGCCCCCACACCCAGTGTGGCTATTATTCATTGAAAATGTATTTCTTTTTGCTTTTTTTAAAAATTTCTACATTTGCTTTTCTTTTTAAAAAATTTTTAACGTTTATTTATTTTTGAGACAGAGACAGAGCATGAACGGGGGAGGGTCAGAGAGAGAGGGAGACACAGAATCTGAAACAGGCTCCAGGCTCTGAGCACAGAGCCCGACACGGGGCTCGAACTCACAGAGTGCGAGATCGTGACCTGAGCCGAAGTCGGCCACTTCGGCTGAGCCACCCAGGCGCCCCTCTACATTTGCTTTTCTTTAACCCCCAGTCTTGTCTATTTTTTTTTTTGTTTTAAGTAAATGAAACATGACAAATTTCCCAAAGTCAAAACCGTACCAGGCATTTGACTCAGTCAGAAATGTTACTCCTTCCACCTTTTCTGCATAGAACTGTTCAGAGGAGTAAATAAGATTATAAATGTTTAGACTTTGCATACTACTTTTAGGTCTCCCAAAGTCTGATCTAGTTACTCATTTAATAATAGTGATTTACCAATGGTTAGCACTCTGGACTCTGAATAATAGTGATTTACCTATATTAATGCTTCATACCATTTCCTCTCATCTATGAAACCAAATTGGAATGCAAATAATGTGAATAAAATGCTTCTCAGTCTTGGGTATTTGGAACCTTATTAGTAATAAGTTATTTGTACCCTTGTCACAATTGATCACAAAAGACTATTTGGAAACTTTAGTTTCCTAATTAAGAAGTACTGGCCTGTTTTTATTGCTTAGAAAGTAGAACATGGTTATTGCATATGGGATAAGCCTAATGTTATTGCAGGAGTAATGTACAAAACATTGCAGAGTCAGACCTCATTTCAGTGGTGCCTTAAATATGAAGAAACTAGTTGTAATGCTGTATGAAGGTTATAATTGTTAGAGTGAAACAAAGAGTCCTGAGGCATGTCTGAAGAAATGAGCGGATTACATGCTTAACTAATTATGAGTGATAAGGTTCCTAGATGAGGTCATGCTCTACATAAGAATGGGAGGAAGAAGCATTACGTCATTGGAATCACTTTAATGCATTTCTTTTAAGAAAAAGCTTTGTTTCTGGAAGCATCTAATATTGCTGCATTTTCCTCATGAATTCTGTGCATATTTTAAAATAGTCATGCTGTTATGTATACTTTGCTAATAATATTTGATAAATATTATGCAGAACAGATTTTTTTCTCATGGGTAAAACATTTGCAATAACAATTCTGGATCAAATATGAGGTATTTCTTCCATTGGGAGCAATATATATATTTCTTTCTATGATCACATAAAAGTTAAATTTCGTAAAAAATTTTAAAACAAAGTTAATTTTACTGTGACTTTATAACTAAGCAATGGAAGAAACAAGGAAACTTATTTATAGGGAATTCACAAATGACAAAAATAACTCTGAATCTTAAACATTTATGGGAAGTAGAGATGCTAGATCAAGACCAAAGATGTAATAACCATGTAGGCATCAGCAACATGACAGTCTCCCTAAGATGGTCATTTTCAAACATACTTTCTATATTCTTGATAGTGTACAAAAACATATTTTCTTGTCCATATCTTAATAGCAGTGGGAACTTAGGGTTGTTAAATTAAATTACAAGTTGCACGCACCAAAAATGTTAGTTCTAATACATTTTTGGTAAATGTCATATCTCAGTTTGAAGGGAAAATTTAACATACTCTCCTCTAGCACAGATAGATGAATAAGCATTTTCCAACATATCTCCAGTTTCACTAGGAATTTTTTAAAGCAATACACAGTTGTGTCCTGTTTGCATACCCAGTTTCCACATTGCAGGTCTTATCTTCCAAATGAGGTACAAATACTGGCCCTTCAGGACCCAAGTCTTCTCCATGCCATGGCTGCGGTTTCCAAGAGCAGCGCCAACACCCCTCCTGAAGATTTCTTTCTTTTCCAACTGCTCTTGCAACCTTTTATGTCCACCTCTGTCCTTGCTGCTAGAGAGGAACTTCCAACTATTATCACCAGGATGTCTTTGGGGTCCAGCTGCCTACTGCACCCAAGTATTTCATTGAGATGCTTTTGGAAACCCAATTTTTATGTAAGGTTATTTCCATGAGAAATTGGGTTCAATGTTCTAAGAAATGTAGTTGTAAATTTTAGTTTAAGACTAGTGCAGATCATAATTTTTAATTTTTTTTAATCTCTCATCTATTGGGATATGTCCCATTCTTCAAGTATGACCATGGGATCATGCCTAAATTTTCTTAGTTCTTTTGAAATACCTTTCCAAATATCTAGAGGAGGTTTCTAACCAGCTAATGTTTATCCCTTCCTTCTTGGTCTGAATTAAGTATTGAAGAGAAGTTATCCTAATAACTTTCTTTTCCTTCTACAAATGAAATTGTTAGCATGGCAAAGAAAAACATTTATTAGCTTTTCCACTTTCATTGCAATAAGATTTCCAATAGATATCGGGAAACTCGTCAGGCCCCTATTTGCTACAAACCCTTGCTCTTCTCTCACCTGATTTTGTAATTATCATTAGGAAAAAAGCACCCATAGCCTCCAGCCAAGCATCTGTAGCACAGCATACCCCTTTAACAGGATGCTTCTGTCTGCATTTTCATTGATTTCTCCCAATGCTCATTTGTATGCTTCTATTAAAAATATATAGAATTCCTTGATACCTTATTTTTCAGTATTTCTCTCCACTTTTCCGTAGTGAGACTTAAAAGTGTGCGCTTGAAGTAAATAATACTAATTGACGCTTTTTTTTTTAAATCTGCTATTATGAGATGGGCTAACGTATAGCTTCGAAAGAGCAAATTTATAAACAGCAATAAAAGAGTTTTGGACATTTTCTCTCTGCTGATCTCATTAGTAACTACTGTAAGAGTCATTTGACACTTCATTTTAAATTATAAATATTTGGCTCATGCTCAGCTAGGAATAAATTACATAGGCTATATCATACGATGGTTTATCTTTGGGCATAATTCATTACAGCTGCATTTAATCATTTCTAAAAGGTGGTACCATTGAAAAATATAGATGTTTTTATATTTATTTCTATGCTTATTTGCCCTTGGATGAATTAAATAGTAATCCACTATTCAATGCAGCTTAAAAAAATAAAGGTCAAAGAAACATGATGACCTTGGAAAGGTTGTGACTTCATTTTTTTTAAAAAAGCAAATATTGCTTTTTTAAGAAACATTAAAAAATCAGAATTTGGGAGATAGAACTGTTACAACAACCAGGGTATCTCCGGAAATCTGAGAGTGTCCTATGTCAGGTCATGTTGTCATTGATGATTCTACAATACATAGTAATTCTCATACATTCTGAATCTTGAATCTATTCTTATTTGGGTTATCTAACAAGGATTATCTTAATCTAGCATATGCGTCCATTTTGAGGACAAAGAATATAAAGGCTTCTAATTTTTCTTGTGATTATCTGGAAATATGGTGAATAGTTTTAATCTAAAATTTCCTGTATAAGAAGAGGGGCGCCTGCGTGGCTCAGTCAGTTAAGCCTCCAACTTCAGCTCAGGTCATGATCTCACAATTTGTGAGTTCGAGCTCCACGTCAGCTCTGTGCTGACGGTGCAGAGCCTGCTTGGGATTCTCTCTCTCTCTCTCTCTCTCTCTCTCTCTCTCTCTCTGCTTCTTCCAAGTTCTCTCTCTCTCCCTCAAAAATAAAAATCCTGTATAAGAATGTTGATAAAGCTAAATAAAGGTCAGATACTACTAGCAATAATGAGGAACTCAATATAAAACCAAGACTTAAAGATATTAGAAACCCTTAGAGCTGAAAGTTGATATTATGTCCTGTATTTCAGGAAATATAACCAAACCAAATGTTATCAGTTGGATTCTGTCAAAAAATCTGGTGTTATTTTACCATAATAGTTCTAGTTGATCATTCCATGATCTAAACATTGTAGCTTGAATGTGACACTACCTTCTATGCCCACAAAGGGGGCCAATGAGAGAGTGACCATTTGGTACCATATCCCAACCTGTCTCTAATCCAGTTCTATTCTAAATATAATTCAAGTAAGTATCTGCTCATCACAGGGTAGTTTTAAGGTGGAACTCAAGGCTGTTAACTAAAAACAAAACAAAACAAAAACATAGCATTGCACAAAATTACATATATTTTGTTCCATATCTAAAGTAATAATAAGGGAAAACTGAATACACAAAAAGTTACTAATAGCAATTATTTGGGGGAAGGTAGAATTTTTATTCAGTAATTTACTTTCTTCTTTAATAATTCTGTAGTGTTGGAATTATTAACAATTAGCAGTTATCAGTTATCTGATTAAGAAAGATAATTTGTCAAAAGATAAATTTTATAGAAATATAAGGTAATGGAATAAAACCATAGAATTTATAGTCAAAACATGGGACTGTGTGGCCACCTGACTTTATATATGTCATGTATTTCTTCTGAGCCTCAGTATTCTTGTCTGTAAATTTATGATCGATAACAAAATTACCAAGCTAAACTGTTGCAATGTATGAATAAATGCTTTACAAGCTGCAAATAGCAAGATACATTTGGTATTTATATATGTACACTTTTTTTATTGGAATTAACATACAATGTTATATTAGTTTCAGGTGTATAACATATTGACTCAACTATTCTGTATATAACTCAGTGCTCACCAAGATAAGTGTACTTTTAATCCCCTTTGTTCTCTGTAATTAAGAGGTTTCTTTTTTGTTTCGTCATGTTTTCTTAGATTCCACATATACATAAAATTATATAATATTTGTATTTCTCTGACTTATTTCATTTAGTATAATGCACTCAGTCCATTCATGTGATCGCGAATGGCAAGATCTCATGCTTTATGGCTAATACTCCATGTTATGTATATATACCATGTCTTTATCCATTTATTTATCCATGGACACTTGGGTTGCTTCCATATTTTGGCTCTTGTAAATAATGATGCAACAAATATACTGGTGCATAGATATTTTTTTATTTAGTGGGTTTGTTTTCTATGGGTAAATACCCAATAGTGGAATTACTGATTGTATGTTATTTCTATTTTTAGTTTTTTCAGGAACCTCCATACTGTTTCCTACAGTGGTTGTATCAATTTATATTCCTGCCAATAGTGTCCAAGGGTGTTTTTTTTCCCCTTACATCCTCACCAACCCTTATTATTTTTTGTTTTTTTTTTATTCTAGCCATTCTGAAAGGTGTAGGGTCATATTAGAGTTTGAATTTGCATCTTCTTGACATTAGTGATGAGCATCTTTTCATGGTCTGTTGGCCATGAGTATGTCTTCTTTGGAAAAATGTCTGTTCTGCCCATTTTAATCAGATTCTTTGGTTTTTTGAGTCGAGTTTTATAAGTTCCTTATATATTTCAGATAATAGCCCCTTATTGGATATATCACTTGCAAATAAACTCTCCCATTCAGTAGGTTGCCTTTTCATTTTGCTGATGGCTTCCTTCACTGTGAAGAACTTTTTTATTTTTGCTTTTATTTACCATGTCTGAGGAGACATATGTAGACAAATGTTGCTAAGGCCAATGTCAAAGAAATTACTGCCTATTTTTTTTTCTAGTTTGATGCTTTCATGTCTTAATCCATTTTGAGTTTATTTTCATTTATGGTATAAGAAAGTGGTCTAGTTTTGTTCTTTGCATGTAGCCATCCAGTTTTTCCAGAAGTTTTTTAATTAAAATTTGTCTTTTCCCCATTGTATACTCTTGCCTACTTTATCATAAATTAATTGACCATATAAGCTTGGGTTTATTTCTGGGCTTTCTCTTCTGTTCTATTGATCTGTGTGTTTATTTTTGCTCCAGGACGATAGTGTTTTTATTACTATAGCTTTGTAGTATATGTTGAAACCTGAGATTGTGATACCTCCATCTTTGTTCTTCTTTCTCAACATTGCTTTGTCTTTTAGGTCTTTTGTGGTTTCATACAGATTTTAGGGTTATTTGTTCTAGTTCTATGAAAATGTTGCTGGTATTTTGATAGAGATTGCATTGAATCTGTAGATTACTTTGGGTAACATGAGATATTTTAATGATGTTAATTCTTCCGATCTACAAGCATGGAATATCTTTCCATTTGCTTGTGTCATCTTTAATTTTTCATCAATGTTTTATAGTTTTCAGAATATATGCCTTTCACCTCTTTGGTTGTGTTTATTCCTAGTTTGTGTGTGTGTGTGTGTGTGTGTGTGTGTGTGTGTGTGTGCGCGCATGCGCATGTACACACAATTATAAATGGAATTGTTTTATTTCTCTTTCTGCTACTTCATTATTAGTGTATAAAAATGCAACAGATTTCTGTATATGAATTTTGTATCCTGAAACATTACTGAATTCATTTATCAGTTCTAGTATTTTTTTGGTGGAGTCTTTAGAATTTTCTATATATAGTATCATGGCATCTGCAAATAGTAAAAGGTTTACTTCCTTCTTGCTAATTTGGTTGTGTTTTTTTTTTTCTTGTCTGACTGTTATGGGTGGGACTTTAAGTAATACTACATTGAATAAAAGTGGTGACAGTGGACATCCTTATCTTATTCCTGATTTTAGACGAAAAGCTCTCAGTTTTTCACTGCTGAGTATGATGTTAGCTGTGAGTTTTCATATATGTCCTTTATTATGTTGAGGAATGTTCCCTCTAACCCTACTTTGTTGAGAGTTTTTATCATGAATGAATGTTGTATTTTGTCAGATGCCTTTTCTGCATCTATGAGATTATATTGTTTTTATCCATTCCCTTGTTAATGTGATGTATCACATTGATTGATGTGCAATTATTGAACTACTCTCATACCTCTGAAGTAAATCCTCCTTGATCATAGTGAATTATTCTTTTAATGTATTCTTGGATTTGATTTGCGAATATTCTGTTGTGGATTTTTGTATCTATGTTCATAAGAGACGTTTCCATGCAGTTTTGTACTATCTTTGTCTTTTTGTTTTCTTTGTAGTGTCTTTATATGGTTTTGGTATTAGGGTAATGCTGGCCTAATAAATTTGGAAGTTCTCCTTTTCTACTTTTTGTGATTATTTGGGAAAAATAGGTATTAACTCTTCTTTATTTTTTTAAAATGTTTATTTATTTATTTTGAGGGTGGAGGGGCAGAGAGAGGGAGAGAGAGAATCCCAAACAGCCTCCATGCTGTCAGCATAGAGCCCAATGCAGGGCCCAATCTCATCTCACAAACCATAAGATCATGACCTGAACCAAAATGAAGAGTAAGATGCCTACCGGACTGAGCCATCCAGGCATCCCTAACTCTTCTTTGCTAGAATTCACCTGTGAAGCCATCTGTCATGATCTGTTGTTTGTTGGGAGTTCGTTGGTTACTGATTCAATTTCATTACTGGAAATTCATCTGTTCAAATTTTCTGTTTTTTCCTGATTTGGTTTTGGAAGGTTATATGTTTTTACGAATTTATTCATTTCTTCTAGGTTGTACAATTTGCTGGCATATAATTTTTCGTAATAATCTTACAATCCTTTCTAAGTCTGTAGTGTCAGTTATTATTTCTCTTCATTGGTTTCTGATTTTATTTGAGTGTTCTCTCCTTTTTCTTGGCAGCCTCACTAAAGGTTTATCAATTTTCTTTGTCTTTTCAAAAACCCAGCTCCTGGTTTCCTTATTTTTTTTTTTTTAGTTTCTATTATTTCCTTCCTTATATTAACTGTAGGTTTTGTTTTATTTTTCTAGTTCTTTCAGATGTAAGGTCAGGTTGAGATTCTTTTGTTTGTTTCTTGAGGCAGGCCTGTAGTGCTATAAACTTCCCTCTCACAACAATTTTTGCTGCATCCCAAAGATTTTGGACTTGTTTCCATGTATTTTTAAATTTCCTCTTTGATTTCTCAGTTGACTCATTCATTGTGTAGCAGTAGGTTTTTAGCCTCCACATATTTGTGTTGTTTTCAGATTTTTTCTTGTTAACTGATCTTTAGTTTCATACTATTGTTGTTAGAAAGGATGTTTGATAGGATTTTAATCTTAAATTTATTGGGACTTGTTTTGTGGCCTAACACTGATCTATCCTGAAGAATGTTCAATATACACTTGAAAATAATGTGTTATCTGTTTCTGAATGTAATGTTCTCTATATATCTGTTAGATCCATCTGCTCTAATGTGTTGTTCAAAGCCACTGTTTCTTTTTTGATATTTTTTATCTGGATGACCTAACCATTGAAGTAAATGCAGTGTTAAAATCCCCTACTATTATTGCATTACTGTTAATTTCTCCCTTATGTCTGTTAATAATTGTTTTGTTTAACTATGTAGGCACTCCTTTAGGTATATATAGATACCTAAATTTTTACATATTTATAATTTTAAATATTTATAATATTTACACAGATATCCTCATGTTGGGTCATTCTCCTTATTATGTAATGCCCCTTTGGCTCTTGCTATGGTCTTTATTTTAAAGTCTATTTTGTCTGATAAAGTACAGCTAGTTTTATGTAGCTAGAGGTTTGACAGTGGTCAAAGCTTAAACATAATTGAATGATATCACTAAAATTTGATTTATTGAAAACACTTTTTCTCTTCAAAGACTGAAGGTAAAATTAGCAACAGATGAAGCCAGGGCATAGGTTTTAGAGTGAGACAGATTGAAGCTCATATCCCATTTCTACCACTTTCATAGCTGTGTAATCTTGTGTATATTACTTGTTTTCTTTGAGAAAGTAAAAATAATAACTATCTCATGATGTTGTTTGGAGTAAAAATAATATGTTGTAATGCTTGAGATTGAATAGGTGCTCACTAAATGGTCAAGAAATTAGGTATGCAGAGAGCTTGCTTCTGCCCTTGGCACTGTGAATCTCATTCCACACACATCTTTAGAATTAAGATTGATTACTGAGAAATGGGTATGTGGGGATGATGTAGATGTATGTATTTTTCTCTTAGGAGTTATTTGAACAAGAGAATTTTAATAGACTTTCTGTAGGTAGCTTTCCTACCAGCTGCATTTATTCTGTCCCTCTTGCTGGCAACTACTTTTTGTAAATAGAGATGGGCCAATTTATTTGATGCTGCTTCTGTGGGAAAGAGAGGTCCTTTGGGGGCAAAGTGTGGCTATCATGCAGAACATTTTCCTAATCAAATGACTTAGAGAACCAAGCAGTCAGGAGGAGAAGCAGTGTTGGTAGAAACAGAGTCTATTTTCTGTACCCACCTCTCCTATCTTAGTACAAGAACCACTTGGAGAGGACTCTCACAGACACTATCACATCTGAGTATGTACCTGGGTGAGTCTTTCCGTGTGTTTGGGCAGCCACTTTCCCTCACTGCAAGGTTTGTTTCCTTCCTATCCTTAGTGGTAGTTCAGTTTATGAAATCTACTCTTCTCTATGAAATTGTGAGGCTAAATTTGTTTCCTCTAAACCTATGACATCCTCAAAATATGAAGATCCAAATTTAGGGTTTGGTTTCATTTTATCTTATATTTATTTATTTTTAAATTTAGTACCATAATGGCTTCCCTAATGAGAAGGTAAGTGTAACTTGTACACTAGCATGATCGTGGCAACTGTGAGAATGTATGCTTGCTGCCTTTATGCTTTCTGTACCTCAGTTTCCTTGTATGGATTAGGATTTTTTTTTTTACTTATCTCATAGGGTTCATTGTCAATTGTTTGTCTGAAATCACCTACAAAGTATTGGTGCCTCCAAAATTATCCAATCTTGCAAAAAATACTGATTACAAAGGGATCCCTGTGGTAAGGAGATTCATAGTTAAACTGTCAGTTTAAAATATTTTGCTTTTCATTTTATTTAAAAAGCAAAATCCACTTCAAGTTAAGTTTGCCATGTGAAATTTTAAAAATTTGTATGAATAGTAACATCACAAAAACATCATAGAAATCTCATTTTGTTCAATTTTATAGCCATCATTTATTTAATGATCCTTATAACTTTCTTTGCAGCTATCTTTTAGGGAACATATGAGAAGTCTTCTAGAGCTAACTACTATCAATTCTTACAAACACAAATAAAACATTATATGAAAGTGTACAAACATTTTATTTCACTTGGATAAGAGACAGTTCATTCAATTCAGCTAAACTGGTTCTTATATTAAAACAAGTATTTATTTCATCACTTCAGTTATAGGCTAATAAATTTTTACAGCCTTCTGAAACACAAAATCTCAAAGACTTATGTAAACCCCCCCCACACACACACACTTTAAAATTCTATAGGTTATTAAACATCATTCTTAGTATCCTCGGAACTTGTTTATTTTTAAGGAAAGCCTCTAAGGTATGCCTCTGGAAGAAATATCTAGGTCATAGCTAATATACTCATCTCTCTTACACCATCTTGTATACTCTCTGTGTTGGGATGCATACATTTAGATGAGTCTGTGTAACTAATATTAGAGAAATCTTGACCCTGCCAATGTACCAACTTCTATGAGCCTACCTGTTTAAAAAAAAAATTGTTGTTGTTGGCTGAGGTATAGGTCTGCTAAGATACACTAACTTGAAGAAAAAAGGCTACAGTACATATTTTATCAAGTATTATCAAAAGTAGCCCAAGAACACCATTCTTGAGGCTTCTGAGTCCTTCAATTTAACAATACAAAAATATTGCATTTAAATTACTTGTCAAGTTCAGACCATGGGATAGAGTATTAGTATGTTTTCTAATACAGCCTCTTAAATCCATCCCATTTGAAAGAGTAGAGAAGTGGGAATAGTCAAATATCCTCAACTTCGTATGTTGGAACCCCTTGGAGATTATCCATTTTAGGAATAGTTTAATGCTTTCTGAATATTTATCATAAGCTTCTATACAGATCTTAGCAAGAAATCTACAGGGTAAATTTTTATAGTATATCATTTTACCTTTTTAAGAGAAAGAAGAAAAATGACATGGAATCCCACCAGATTTAGATATTTAAAAAAATGCCTGGTATATGTATTTAGCTCTTTTTAGAAATGGGAAATTCATTAGAAGAATTTGAGGATAATCTATATTTAAGAAATGCAGTTTATATATCTTATTGGTCATGGTCTCCCTAATGAAAGAACGTTTATTCAAATCTCTTTACTTAATAAAGACATATTAAAATTTACAATATATAAAACACTTTGTTTGATCCTCATCACAATCCTCTATGGTGAGTAAAAGCAACATTAATATGTTTCTTTTTTGGTGGTACTAATTTGCCTTCCTGACCCAGAGTCAGTGCCAATCCATTCCACTTGTGAAAGACCTAAGAGTCATCTAAAGAAGCATGAACTGAGATATTAAAACCATTAGTTATATCTCACATCTAGAATTGCGAAGGCCTGTCAACCAAACAGATTAATTGCCCATGTGCTATCAAACTAAATGTTGAAGTGAACAATCTTAAGATCTAAATATATAGATAAAAATAAATATGAGCTTTTCTTTGGAAACATATACTGAAATTTACTACAGAAAGAACCCAACACTCTTTCTGATAAAGATAGCACACAACCCTCTCTCTAGAGACTCTAAGCACAGGGAGCAGGTGCATGACCCTCAGATTCCCTGAAGGTAAACAGTATCTTGAATTGATGGATTAGTACAGATCATATGAAAATATTACATGTTGCTAACTAAAGTTTGAAAGGACAAAGCACCATACTCTAGCTAGTACTCCATAGAAATCATGTCTTGCCTCATAAGTTTATTTATATTTGGTTGTGTCCATTTCCAGTGAAAGATGGATAGGAGCTTAATAAAAGTTAAAATTAGGTTCTAAGAATAGTACATTCTAAGCCTACATAATTTGCATTCTGTCTTTGAACAGAGGGACAACCATGGTGAGCAATTAGGCTTCTAGTGATGACATCAAGGACAGCTTATCCCTAGTGGCACAGGTTGCATCTCCCAAGAAGGTTAGTCTAAAGTCTGAGGCAGATTCTCTGCTGAAAAGATTCTGAGAGGCAAAATTTGGGACTCAACTGATTTATGACTCATTTATTCAATTAATAAATTTTTAAGCTCCTGCCATTAGGCAGTTGGCAGCTACAACATAGTTATGGCTCAAGTTCTGTGCAACTTCAACTTTATTACGTTAGTAAAAATAACATCACTCACAGGAAGGGAGGCTAAATATTATATAAAGGAACAGAAGTAGGACCCATTCATAAGAGGAGGCAAATGACACAAGAATGGAAGTTGAAGCGTGGGTTCAGGGTGGCAAATAATAATTTGAGATTAATTGCTGTTTACTTATGTTGAGCATTAAAGTGGTTGGGAGAAAGAAATCTCCCATGATGTTATTCCTAGGATTAACATACTTTTATGTATTGGTTTCAATTAGTCATTTGCCGTTAAGAGCTTTTTAGATACCAGTTAAGAGAAATCTGTGTAAGTTAAGACAAAAAAGGCAATCCTTCCTAGTATAACAAATTGTTAGAGCTAAGAGCATACATAAGAAATTTGCTGTAAGGTCATTTGAAAGGACATACTGTAGTCAGCTTGCTAGTTATCTATCTATATGGAGTAAGGTCTATACTGATCATGGCATCTAAAAACCTGTATTTTGGTAGCCTCAAAAAATATTCAATGTATAAAGACTCAGATTGTCTTTGACATAAATAGTAACTAAGCAAGGCTTTGAATATAAGATAGGAAAAAGTTGTAAGAAAAATCAATTATTGAATTCCACTGCATTTAAGTCACTTATCTTTAAGTCACTTCTTTTAGAATGGCAAAATTAGTAGTAGAGTCGTAAAGTTAGTGGTAAAGAAAATTTAAGCTTTGTCTTCAAAACATGTATAGTTTGAAAGGAAAATTTCAATGTAGAAAGGTGAGTTGATGAATAGAACATGTTCTATTTGGAAATATTTACTTAGAGAACATCCTGTTCATACTTCTTTAAGTTTGCTAGTTACCTGAACACTATGATTTTGAACTTAAACCCTAAGGAGTCAAGTTCAAATGATGACTTGTATGCTCATTATTATAGGATTGGAAAATTAGACCTTGCCTTTTTAAGGTGTCTTAAATTATTACATGTATGTTACATATTTAAAACAGCTTTCAGTATAATTCTTATGAATTGGCTTTGCAGATATGCCTGTTTTTTTTCTTTCTCTCTCTTTAAATAGAGTATTTAGGGTTGCCCGGTTGGCTTAGTCGGTTAAGCATCCGACTTCAACTCAGGTCATGATCTCGCGGTACGTGGCTCTGTACTGACAGCTCAGAGCCTGGAGCCTGCTTCTGATTTTGTGTCTCCCACTCTCTCTGCCCATCCCCCACTCATACTCTATCTCTCTCACTCTCAAAAATGAATAAATGTTCAAAAGAATTTTAAATAGAGTATTTACGGTAGCATTTGGAAATATATTTAATGACAATTTTTCCCTATAAAGAAGCCAAACTTTGATGTTCACTAATAAAAAACTTAAATTCTTTATTTATTAGTATATGTGAACAATAATTTTCTCTGAATGTAACCCAGTGCTGCAACTTTGCATAAACAAGTAAGGAAGCCTTGATTCAAGGCTATTGTAATAGGAGAGGCCAGAACTCAATCTGAGCTCTATTCCACTGAAACCAAGGGGAAGAGAATTTTAAGTGATTAGGTGGAGGGTTGTGTTTGCTAATTGGCTTTACCTATGAGAAAATGAAACTTTCTCAAGACAATGTAAAAACAGTTTTACAGCTTGGACCAACGCATCCAAAGATAGGGGCATTATCTTCCTTGATGAGTACATTTCAAAGGGATGGCTTCCAGGTTTTTGAGGAAGAAAATTGTGGGTTGTAGAACTGGTAAGAAGCTTTAAAAAAGATTTACATCTCAAAGGAGTAGAGAATGATTTTACAATTACAAGTTTCCCAAAATGCTCTAAAAGAGACCTCAAAAGCCTAAAGTTAGGAAGAAGACTGTCTAGTCAAGCTTAAGGAGGGCATCTGCATCAATATATCATGTTGTAATTCTGTTACAATTTGGACTTCCTTTCTAAGGTTCTTTGACTACAGACCTCTGGGTGTGACTTTTTTGGATATGGAAAAGGGGAGGAAAAAATAGTGATGATGCTTTTGGTACTTTACTCTCTATTACCCACTTTTTATTTCTTGAGAGGCTGCCTTTGTAACCTTTAAATGTTATAATTTGAGAAGAAATTAGATTTTATATTAGTAACAAACAAAACTGAAAATCATATCTTAAATTATTAGAATTTCTCAGGAAAGAATTATTCTAGAAATATAATTAGTAGTATTTTTTAGTGCTTTCACAATTTTCAGTATTTCAACATAACCATCATGATGCATAGGAAAAGAGATACGGTTATAAGAAAAACAAATTAAGGTTAAGTCATGCTGAACAATTATTTAAAGAAAATAGCCATATTCCTATACCACCAGCAGCTTATTTTAAATTTTTTTTTCAATGTTTATTTATTTTTGGGACAGAGAGAGACAGAGCATGAACGGGGGAGGGGCAGAGAGAGAGGGAGACACAGAATCGGAAACAGGCTCCAGGCTCCGAGCCATCAGCCCAGAGCCCGACGCGGGGCTCGAACTCACGGACCGCGAGATCGTGACCTGGCTGAAGTCGGACGCTTAACCGACTGCGCCACCCAGGTGCCTCTACCAGCAGCTTATTTTAAAACTGGAACTAAAGAACATTTATATGCTATCTTGTTAAGAAGACAGCAATAATTATAAATTCTCTTATTCCTTCAGAATCTTTTAAACAAAAAGCCTTAGTTTGGAAGACTTTATAAGGCTCGAAAGCTGAAACAGTGTTTGGAAAAAAATAGGTAGCTTTTGTTATCAACATTTTTATGAACTAATTCTTAATTCTCTGAAAGCTAGAATGCTCCAATATTGTTTTGTTTTTTTTTAATGCTGTTTAAGATAATTAGGTATGGTTTTCCAGTTACTTGGGGAAGAGTTAAGTGTGACTGATATTCCTGAGATCATAATTTTTATGCTGTTAAATGTGATGCTGACCATACGAGGGAATGTGAAGGTATGAGGCAGTTAACAGTAGAAGTAAAAATTTAGAACTGTGAGTCTTTGAATTATATTTTAAAGAATTGTAGCAAAAGCTAAACCTCATCTTATTCTTGCTTTCCTTTCTCTTGTTTCCTTCTGCCATCCCCATAGAGCTGAATTCTTAGGGTCTTTCTCATCTCTCTTCCTTTCCAATCTTTTCCATTTCTTTTTCCTTTGACACTGATCTTTGCTAGGAAAATAGGACACTGAAAGAATATATAACTTCCCACAGCTATCAGGGAGTAAGTCCTAATCATGTCAGTACTCAGTAAGCCATGTCTGAAGATGCAACCTTTCCTCTGGGTTTAATAGGATAAAGCTAGTAGTGGAATAGAAATTGAGAAATGTGGCCCAACTGATAAGGAAACCTCACCATAAAGTATGAATTAGCAGCAGTTTGCCAGATTTACTTCTGGAGTGTTTCATCGTTATTATAGTACCTATTTTATCCTTTGACTTCTGTGGACATATCACCCAAGATAATGATCCTCCAGCTATTTGCACAGGTGCAAAAAGGCAGAGGCGGGGGGTGGGGGGGACTCAAACGTGCACACGGACTCGCACACACATAAGCATGCCAGGCCCAAGCCTCCCTGATTATAGAAAAGAATAATTCATTAATAAGGTAAATATTATAAAGTCCTGTGGCTCCTCATTCATGATTTACTCATTTCCAAATTACTTTTTAATTTGTTTTAGAAGTTGACAGATTTGACCAGAGGCATAAATCTAAGCTGTCCAGGAAGTGTAACTGTCTGCAGTAGCATCCTGAGAACAGCTGCCGTCTTTGTGTGGCTTATGCATCGGTTGCTTTTGTAGACCCTAATGAAGCCAAAACCAATTAGCAGATTAGAAATTGCCAGAAATCAGAGATACCTCGCTTAAGAATCACTAAAAATGAAAAGTACTCTGCTACTCCTCTTCTTTGTTCCTCTACGGATTTTTAGAATAAGAGGGTTTTGTGTGGGGTTTTTTTTTTTAGAATAAGAGGGTTTAGAATAAGAGGCTCTGCTGCTTCAGGAGAGCATCCCTCGTGCAGTTGCCAGGTGACATACAGGGCACTTTGTGAATCTGGAAAGACCTTAAATCTGTGGCACTGCTGAATTTCCTGCCACAGATTAAAACTTTTAATCAGTATTTTAAAATCGGGTTCATAAAATGACCTGTTGAATAGTTTAACGTAAAATAAAGCATTTCAAAGGGTATTTCATATAAATGTAAATGTGGGCTATGAGATAGTCAAGAGAATGTGGCTTTCATAGTCTTGTTTTTCTAGACACTTGGGGTCAAAGTCACGTTTTGAACGTGCAAAGTAAGCTTATAAACTTAAATCTTACTGCTTAGATTTAAGTTCTTTTTATTTTCATTATTAAAAGATGAATGCTACCTAAGCTTTATCTGTAGCATTAATTTTCCCATAAAGACAGGGGAACTGAATTAACAGGGGAAAGGGTAGGGCCCTGGAACATTTAGGTCATGGCTTTGGAATCAGAGCTCTCAGCAGTTTCATGCTTTGTGGATAATTAAAATCGATACAAAATAATTACACAGCTAGAAGGATCTCCAGATACTTAATCCAGTCCCTTGCCTCTAGGAGAAACTAGCTGTCCTCTAAACTAACCTCCACATAGGCATTCAGATTGTATGAGAGAAATGGGAATCCTCGAGTCACTTTCTGCACTAAGAACAATGCAAATATGGCTAAGTAGCAAAAGATTGTTTTCATAAGTGTGATGTCAGTATCATACCACAGTCTTCTGTGGTCCCTAAATTAGCCATGGAAGGTTGTGATGGCCAAGATGATACCTCTTTTTTATAATGACAATGACAGAGATTTTAGGATTTCTGACTATGTCCCATCTGCTAAATGGTTTTGCCATTTTCAATGTCTCTTATGTGATATCTTAAAAGTGCAGATTAAGTGCACATTCCTCCAAGCAACCTTACTAATCTCTACCATTTGTTATTTTATTCGTGGCTCTTTAATAAGGATTTAAGATATAGATATAAAACATAAATATAGATAACCACATAAAGTAGCATTTGCCATCTCTCCACCTTAATCATAAGTCCTCTAGTTCCCAGAGCCAATTACAATGATCTCTTCCCCAGCAAATGCTGGTTGATAATATTTTTTTGAAATCTGGGTGAAGCCAGCTCTCCTTAGGGTCTGTCCTCAGGGCAGATGAGGTCAATCATGAAAAGTGTTGAGTTTCTTGGCTGATTTCAATTCTCTATTCCAACATTGTGTTTCTCTTTATGCCATTCTTAAGGATCCTATCTTATGGAGGCAAGATATCATAAGATCAAGGTAAAACAAATATTTCCAAGTTCCATTAATGTTCCACTTTCTTCAAGTAAAATTTAATGTGACAAAGTTAGAGTACAACAAAAGATTTTGGATAGTCTTTTGGAATTTAGTTTTATTTTTAGGTACACTTTCTCTGAAAGAAAAGGGCAATGGTTCTTCAAGTTTTTTGTAAATCACTAGAATTCAAAATCCCTAAAGTAATGTGTCAAGTTCGATTAGTGGGTTAGTCCAAGACTGCTGATAGTTTTAGAGAAACTTAATATCTTAACTACATGTTCTGAAAAAAAATGGAGAATTTTTAATTAATATTGAACTTGAGCCACATATGGACCTGCATCCTATTTAGACCCATAATATCTCCTTTAATCCTGCCATCTTTGACTACTGATCAAAACTCAAGATTTTATTAAATATTTTCCATTGATTGTTATGTCTGCAACTAACTGCCTTCACAATCTCTTTATTTTATTACCTATATCCTACATTTCTTTACAGAATGTTCCCTTTTTTTCCCCCTTGAGGTAATAAACACACAGTTACTTCACTCAGGAAGAAACAGAGGCAACCCAGGTGGAAGCTGTTCATTCCCTTACACCTGGAGTTGGGGGAGGGGAGGACTGCAAGTGGGATGACCACCGCTATGCTCTCATTCAAAACCCTTCCTCTACACTGAGGATGCTGGAATCCAGCTCACTACCTTTCTTTGGCCACAAATCCAACCACCCTTTTGTACGACCTCAGTGACTCAATTGAGGCCTCATCCCTTTATTCTAACACCTCAACTAACACTCCATCGACACACATCTTCAAAGCTTAGGCCCAAAGAAAATAATTTTCATTTGAGTCCTTGTTAGACTCTGTTACGCTCCATGCCCTTCAACCCTGTAACTACCAATTTAACCTTCGCCCAAACACATGAATCCACGCAGTTACCCGTTTCCATTGCCACCTGTTCGGTTGTCTTATTCTCCTACTTAAAGACCATCAGATTTGGCCCTTGGTCTTCGTCTCTACACATGTTTTTACTTGTACAAGATTATAATTAGTCCAACAGTTTTCCAAGTGTGCCTAACTTTCTAAACTCCAAGATATTCTCATGGCCTCTCTCCATCCTACCATATTAAAAAAAAAAAAACTTTAGCATCCAAATTACCAGGTTTTCTATGTCTTTGCTATAGGAAAGTGTCTATATCCATCTTAGAAGTTCTACAGAATTATGCCTCACTATTTGAAAGCATTTATTTCTTCATTTTGTGGTTAACTTTGTGTTTATCTAAGACTATTTAACTACTTAAAAGGTAGAACCAGCTTACTGTGTTTGGTAAAATAGGCTTCAGTGTCTGCCTCTAATTAGCTCTTTCTGACATCACTTCGTTCCTCCGTACAGTTTTATAATATGTAATACAAGGATGTCAGTTAAAACAGTGTCTTAAATTTTGCATGTATTCTATGAATTCAGAAAAATTGACCAGGGTTTTCTGTGTGTGTGTGTGTGTGTGTGTGTGTTTCTCTGTATCATTCTATGTGTCATAGCCTGTTAATAGTTGATAATTAATAGATATTCATTGAATAAGAAGGTGGTATTTCCTCAATTATTTTTTACAGAGTACAATAATTGTTAAGGAGTTAATAATCCACTTCAGGATATAGTTCTCAGTCAACTATTAAAACTAGTATAAATGCATGGCATGCCAGGTTTGGAAAAAGACTTTTAAGTTTTAGTGACATGCTGTACAATGCTACCATGACACCAGTTTTTGGGAAGAGACTTTGCAAAACCTCTCAATTATACCTCATTGTTATGGTTCTTATGCTTTCCTGGATAGTTCTCTAATAAAACTGTGTAACATTGACTTTGTAGTTCACTATTGACAAAGGCTCATCACATGGTTTATTTTGTTTGAACCTCCTAATAAATCCTAAGCTATAACTCCTTCTTCATGTATAGGTTGCCTATAATTGTAAATTTTGCATAATAGATTTTTTCAAAAGATAATATCTTATAAACATGGTAACATACATCTTCCAGAAGCTCATGTCCTTTTGGATTTATGCATTGCTAAACAACATTGAAAAACTTAGATTGTTTTTATACAAAGACTTCAGAATTTTAATAATCTTGGAAAAGGGATATATGCCAACAGATGCTTAATCTTCATTGTAGCCCAAATATATCCTATGCCCAGAGGACACTTTTTCTTTTTACAATATTTAAATAACAGTATCACAACAAATGCCATCCTTCCCCTCAGCCCCACCTTCTAGGTGTAGTACAGGGATGATTTTGTTAGCTATTACAGAGATTAATTTCATTTGCCTTTGCCCTACAGATAAAGAGTAAGCACAAGATAGAAATATTTTTAACAAAATAGTTACCCACAAACAGCAGTTTTGATTTAAAAAATGAAAATAAGCTACTAGCTCAGCCTCAGAACTTTAATT
The DNA here is from genome assembly GCF_018350175.1 of Felis catus. Lineage (NCBI taxonomy): Eukaryota > Metazoa > Chordata > Mammalia > Carnivora > Felidae > Felis > Felis catus. The sequence goes on from NC_058374.1 coordinate 102,297,565, forward strand.
TGATTTGTGTGCCATCTAATTAATATTTGTTAGGAGACTTGACTTTAGAATGCAAGTATAAAAACAAAATTCCAGAAAAAATTTCAGCTGATCTAAACCCCTTTAAAGAATTGTTCAAAAGATAGGTTATTACTTCAATAAATAAAAGATTACTGTGAACAAAATGTGAGTGAAATGAGGTTAATTTGTGATTAATTTAACTGAAAAGAAATAAAATTAGTAAGTTTAAAACAGAACTGTACCTTACTTAAAATTAGCTTACCTTGTTTATCTCTGTATTTGATTATTCCTTTAAATGTAATTTTGGAAAACTTGTGCTTCTTTGGCTAAAATTTTAGTTTAATAAATACATACACGTAGACAGTGTAATCCTCCATAATAATACTTTGTGATGATTAATATCAATATGCAAAAGTGTTTTATTCCTTTAGATTTGAAATATGATTCAGCATTCAAAACTTTATATTCAAGTTCAAAATAAAATTTTCAGAGCAGGGGCACCTGGGTGGCTCTGTTGGTTGAGCATCTGACTTCAGCTCAGGTCATGATCACACAGTTTGTGAGTCTGAGCCCTGGGTTGGCCCCTGTGCTGACAGCTCAGAGCCCGTAGACTACTTTGGATTCTGAGTCTCCCCTCCCCAGCTCATGCTCTGTCTCTCTCTCTTTCTCTTGAAAAAGAACATTAAAAAAATTAAAAAGGAAAAATTTAAGAGCACTTTCTGTTTTTATATATCAAAGTTGGAAACACATGCATGAAAAATGACAATTTAAGTCATATGACCACCACATTAGTTCTCATTTTTTGACAATTTCTTAGTAAAGCAATTTAAAGAAATGAGTAGCCACCGATATGTATGGACCAGAAAGAAATTTAGAAATAATACAGCAATTGAGCTGTTGGATTTATTTGAGAATAAAGAAAGGACTATCTTATAAAATATGCATATATCATTCATATGTGTATATGCATACATATCTCACATGTATGTGTGTGTGTATTTATATTTATATTTGTTCTCTGTAAGATCGCACAATTTCTGGTCATTCAATGATGTTCTTGGGAAAATGTTACCAAGTCAGACCTCTGTTCTCTGTTCAGGAAATGAGATCAGCAGTGCTTTTATGAAGCACTCATGGAATCATCAGTCTTTGGTGTTAATTTGGTTATATTAGTGTTGTGCAACACTAATAATGTGGGTTTTGACTGTATTAGTCACAGACACAATTCTAACGATATTAATGAGAAACCACTTCTGTTTTGTATCAAGAGAGTAAAGGATAGATAATTGTGCTAAGTCCGCCCTCATTCAGTCTCCTGCCCACTCCCCCAGAGCCATTATCCTTCCCATGTCCTACCTAAAACTGAAGGCAGCCCTTCTTGGCTGTATTACTTTTCTAACGTTTCTTATCCTTTTAGGAGAAAAGTCTTAGGAACGAATAAAAAAAGGTACAGTTAAAAATGTGTGGTTTCCTCTCTAATGTCACCACTGTGCTTAATATTGTTGAAGGAAAGACTCAACCTTTCTTAATGTTACAGCAGACTTCCTATACGAGAACACTTCATGTATGAGGCATCTTAACATAGAGCGCTTTTGTCTTTATTTCAGTAAAATGTTCTTTTAAAAGTACTTAAAATCTGAATAAAACCTGAAAAATTTTTCCCAAAAGATCATCTCTCTTACAAGAAGGGAACTGATCCATTTCATAAGAATTTGGGAGGCATCTGGTATAGGCTAGCCATCTCTTAACTGGACATACAGCAGAACACAAGAAGAGCAAAGTTTGTGCCCCCAAGGAAGTTACCTTCTAGTAACACTTAATGGATAAAAGCTTGTATTTATAAAACCAGAGCTACTCTTCTTTTTTTAAGCTTATTTATTTTGAGAGAGGAATATTGAGAATCCCAAACAGGGATTGGCAGCTCCGAGCCTGATGTGGGGCTCAAATCCATGAATCGTGAAATCATAACCTGGGCAAAAATCAAGTCAGATGCTTAATTGACTGAGCCGCCCAGGCTCTGCCACCACAGCTACTCTTAAAACCACTTCACTCAGTAACTTTATAGTGCTCATAACATCTTACGCTGAATGCGTATTAGTGCTTGTTTGGTTATATATTAACTCATCAAATTGGAAGGCTAGTGAGAAATACATTTTTGGCTAAAATATCTGATCTTCAAAGTGACCAAACAAAAGCACTGGTTTTGATCAAATGCAGCACAGAATTAGTATTGACTATTGTTATGAGTCTGCCTCTTAGTATAAAGGATATAATAATTATAGCTCTTCTCAAAAATAGCTTTACAAGTTTTGTTTTCCAAAATGTTTAATGACATTAATTACCAATGGTTTCTTGATCGAGTACCACGTTTTCTGGTAGTTGCTGTTGTTGTTTTAAAAAATGAAACAAAACTATTCCTAAAAGATTTGCATCTACTCCCTCCCCCCGCCCAGCTTGCTTCTTTCTATTTTCCCCTGACAAGTAGTGGGGATGTTATGGATTTAGGAGTTAACCCCCAAGAAAATGCTTCAGGTGATGACATCCTTGTGTGCTGCCCAATTCTGTAGTCTCTCTTTTGGGCACAACTTGGCAATGTGCAAAGATAGAGAGGAAAGAGGAGGGTGTTTCTGCACTGGCAATTTATCATTGGTAAGCCCTTTTCTTGCAAGAAACATCATGCATATTTAGGGCAAATTATACATCATGACCAGGAATTGGAAACCCAGTGCCTGGTGAGTTGGGACTCTTCTGTGAGACAAGCCAAACAACGCTAGTTAGAGTCATGGACTCTTCATACAGGTTGTCACATTCAATGAAATGAAACAGTGCCTGACAAAAGTAGTCAAGTAGTGTTTTTGAAATGTGAGCTATAAATTGCCAAGTTCATTTTTTTTCATAGCTTTTAAGGGAGCATAGAAATACCATATATAAAAAATAATTAACAGTAGTCCAAGAGAATGACATATAATAGATGAAGCGCCCTGTAGATTATTTTAACCATTTAATTAGGAGGAAAGACACCACTATTTCTCAGATGATTTTTTTAAGTCACTATTACTATAACTCATTATATTAAAGGCTCTCAAAATGAGGGAATTAGTCACGGAATAACATTTTCTACAATTAATGACATATTTAATTTTCTTATTTAGTCATATTGCTATCTTTACTCCTAATCAAAATATAATTTAGAAAATGTATTATTTCATCTAGAAATTAACAGCTGGCTTGTAAGAAACACTTATGTCAGGTTAATTACTGCCTTTTAATTTTTTATAATATACTGTGACAGAAAATTAATGATGTTCGCAGTATTTAGCATAGTTCATAACCCGTATTTTAATGAAAATATACTGTCATTAACGATACACATTCTACAGATTTAGTATATACCAATTGCTGGTCATTTCATGTTTATTCTGTGCAATTCTATAAAATGAAGCCATATTTATTCTGTTTACTAATTTAGGCTTCATGGGGTAAAATTTGCATGCATTATATTCATGTGTATATAGGATTATATGAATTTAATCAACCCAAGGCACGGCAAGTGGTATTTGACTGACAGTTTCCTCAAGATTCCAATCTGGTCAAGAATTCATTTTCCTTTCATCTTATCACAGATATATGAGCATCTTAAATTAGACTGAACATTTTAGCATTTTAAGTAGTATCCATTTCCTTCATGCTCACTCTGTCAAAGTAGAGATAAATACTTGCTAGTGTCCACAGAGAGAGGCTTCCATAGCATGCACTGATATTAAATGCATGATATCTCCAGTTCTAGTTTCTTAAATGTAAATTCCTTACATAGCTTATGTTAAAATCCCTTTTCCTGTAGTAAAAAGCAGAGTCCCTTCCATTATAGTACATCCACTGTAAAATTCCAGGTTCTTAAGTAGAGCCGCCTGTTTCTTTCTCCAAATCAAGGACTTACAGTAATAGGAAAGACATACTACAAGTGAATACAGAAAACAGTCATTTTTAGAACCAGAGACCCACAAAAATTAGAATGTCTTAATCATTTTACTTTAGAAGTTACTTTGGAAATAAGGAATTGCTACAGAATACTTGCAGAAATATTGAAAACTCTATGTTATGGATAGTCAGGATATTTACATTAATAATAAATGTGAAATGTTTATTTTCATAAACTAGCCAATATCTACAGAGCTATGATAATGAGTAAAATGTGTCCAGTGGTTTCAAGATAGTTCCAAGTGAGTTTAGAAGGCATGAATTGTTACAAAATAGTATAGTTTTTTGTTTGTTTGTTTTAGTTTTAAAAACCTTAAATGATACCCGGTTTGAGAGACTTCAGTCACAATACCATTTCATTTATAATTCACTTGTAAGTGTCTGTATTCTATAGATTGACTGACAATGGCAGGTGTTTCCGAGAACATATTGAAGATGGAAAATAGCAGAAATAAGTTTCCCTAAAAGGAGCCAAGTAGAAAAATTCATTTCTGAGTGAGAAAATGCAACACACTTCGAAATCTTTTTGGCACATGCCTCACATTGAAAAAGAAGCATAGGAAAAAAACAGAGGAGCTAGAAAGAGCAGTAGTGTGGTTCCCTCTCATTAGCCAGAAAGCAGAAACGGAACAAAGGTCATCGTAAATTACACTGAACTATCTGAACTATGAAAACCTTTGGGAGGTGAATTTCCCTCTAATTTAATAGGAACAGAGTAGATGTAAATGAATATCATAAGCAACGTTTGTACAGAGCAGCAGAATACGATTTTTTTTCAAAAGTTACAAATGTTTTAGCATTTTTCAGTTAAATTGTAATTCTTGAAAATACTTTCAAAACCAAAACGAGTAAAGCTTCCTTAGAATTATACCCCCTAAAAGTAGTTGTCAATTTGGTGTGAATCCTTTCAGATTTTTTAATTTATACACACATACCCACACACGTGTGTAATATGTCTTAATACACATGAACCTACTTTATTTCATTAAATGGATATACCATAACTCATTAAAGCAATTCCTTTCTAAGTATATTCTTATTATGATGATATAAGCAATAATGCAATACACATATCGCTAGTGAAATTAACATTTTGACACAATTTCTACTAAGCCCCAGTGATCAGTAGGGACTAGGTTCAATGGACTTTATACAAGGTGCCAGGCACTTTTTCACATCCTGGTTCATGTAATCACGACAACCCTTGGATGTCCAAGTCATGAGCATCATTTTACAGGACATGGCAATATGTTTCAGAGAGCATAAAAGGTTTATTGAAAGACACATACCTGGTAAATGGCAAAGTTAATATTAAAAACCAGTTAGGTTTGAAATAGTTCTTGTTCCTGCCATGCCTATAAACTGAAAGAGTTACTTCAAGTGCCTACATTATTTAATCATGTCTTTTTAGCCAAATGACTTGACTCTCAAATTATTTTCCTTAACTACCACCCCTGATTTTATTTTTAAGGAATTACTGAACAAAAAGTGTGCCATTCTGTTTTTCTCATAACATCCATAATGGGAAAGCTGGCTTCTCAGACCAAAACGGAGTATCCATCACACTGTCACCAAAGTACCAAATAGTTTCATGATGAAGGAGGAGTTTCTACATTAAAAATGTTTCAACTTTAAAGCAATATCATCTATGGACATCAAAAGATAAAGTTCTACCTCCGATACATTTTTATCTTATTTTGGAGATGGTTAGTTTGAATGGGAAATGAGGTCATCCTTTATGTAAATATGCAATGTATCCCTTCAGAATAATATTTAAGTCTAGACTCTCAGTATATGGATTAACTCTTTGCCTTAGGGCAGTATAACCTTCCTCCTTTTTCCTTCATAATAATGCCTCACACAACTTTTTTTTTTCAATGTTTATTTATTTTTGGGACAGAGACAGAGCATGAACGGGGGAGGAGCAGAGAGAGAGGGAGACACAGATTCGGAAACAGGCTCCAGGCTCTGAGCCATCAGCCCAGAGCCCGACGCGGGGCTCGAACTAACGGACCGCGAGATCGTGACCTGGCTGAAGTCGGACGCTTAACCGACTGCGCCACCCAGGCGCCCCAATGCCTCACACAACTTTTTACAAAACAAAGATTTTTTTTCTTTTGGATAGAAGTTCTCATCCGTTCATTATCTATCTTTCATTCTGTTGAAGAACGAGGAGCTTCATTCATTTGCTTGTTAATCAAGAACTTCTTAAACAATTATTATTTACTGGATTTTTACTGAAGTCTAGCGATACAAAAATAAATTAGAAATAAAAAGAGCTGCCAATGTTATAGAATTATGTAAGAAAGGCATTGATACAAATATAAGGAAAATGAAAGCCCAGTGATAATTCTGGGCCCTAATACACAACACATTGAAGTTTTCAGGACAACAATAATGCGAGATTTAATAATATATAAATTATAACGTAATTAGGATTCTCCAAGGCCGCAGGGGGAGGGGTGGATTCCTAGCTTAAGCTGTATCATTTACCATGTGATGTCAGTTTATACTATATGAACAAATAAAATTTCTGGTCAACATTAAAATAAGGCTCTCTTTATGTTAGCACAGTGAACAAGTTAGTCAACCTGCTCTTCAGCATCATGTTAAAGCCAGATAAATGGCCAGATTTTTTGTTCACACGAGTGGACGTTTTGCCCTCGTCTAGGCAATACCAGCTCCTAGTGATTTGGCTACAAGAACACTTGCTGGAGTTTCTGTGTCACTCGGAATGTCTCTAGCCTGTGCACTTGTGCCTATTCTCATGACCACACTCAGCAAGCACCAGCTTTAGAAGGAGACTCCACTAATTAGCTTAGTTGATAGAGCATCTGGTAACTGGTTGGTGGGATAAACAAAAAAGACTCCTGAAGTGAAGGATGGAAAAATAAATTCTCCAGGCCATGAAGACCAAAATGAAATTACGAACCTACAACCCAAAGCCATGAGCAGCTTGATCATTTACATTAGCCGTGTCTTTAACATTGCTTGGCAGTAAATCCTGGGCCAAAATGTAGATAATTGGAATTACACAATGCTCAGCACTTTAATTTGGCATCAGTTTCATAATATAATAAAACTTATCATTTGTAAGCCTGTCTGCTTTTTGGGGGGAAAAAAACCCGAGAACAATTTGATCTGTCCCGCTACAGCAGACACTGATGCAGGTGGTTTAAAAACAAAGCATTTAATCAGGCAGGGTTTTACTTAAACTACTTGATGATTCATCATCCAGCCTCTGCTCATTGTCAATTGTGCCTCTCTGAGCTATTATTTATAGAATATTTAAAGAGCCTGGACTACATGTGCCTCTGTCTTGGGTTCTATTGTACTATAAATTACAGCTCCAATTTGTTTCAAATTCGGCATGGACTGTCAGGATGCCATGACTCATACTTTGTTCAGATGAATACTGTATAGTAGTTATACTGAAAAGCACTGTTGTCACTATTAATTTATTGGTAACTCTGAAATATTTCTAGACTACAGTTTTGTCAAGTTTTGGCCCCATAAAATCATTCTACATTTCCTTGGGTCCTTTTTTTTTTTTTTTTTTTAAGAAGGCAAAATTCAATCAATGGCTTAAGGAACACTGTGTAGATTCTGGTCTCCCATCATGGCCATTGCTGTACGAGATTGCTCAGGGTGACACAACCCTTCTCCATGAGAAAAGACCAACATTTGTGGTATTCCCTAAGTAGAGACTACATAGATTTGTTACATCACATTATAGATCCTGAGCTATTTTTTTTTCATAATATAACAAAAACAAAGGAAATTAGAACGAAAGGAAAGGAAAGGTTAATCTTAAATGACAAAACCATGAGGACAGGATTTTTTACTTGACATGCTTAGCACTAACTGCAATTAAGTTGTTAATTAATTTAATTCCCCCTATAAGATCCCTGAAAGAACAGTCTTGTCCCCACCCCCTGTACCCTCAGCCTTTAACTACAGTGAAGGGGCACAAATAATACATGTCAGGAATCACACGAATGAATGGTTCTAAAAGATAGGTTATGGGGCTATATCATTGGGAGGCTGAGTAAAGTTAAAAAGAAAAAAAGGCAATTATGAAAATGGGGCTGAACACTATAGAGAAGAGCTGAAAAAGATACATATGTATTTTATATAGACAGATACAGGTAGATATAAAATCAGCCTCAGATTCTACCTCCATCTTAGCCCATTGGGCTACTACAACGAATTACTGGATGGACAGCCTTCTTGCTGTGTCCTACGTGGTGGATAGGGCCAGAGTGCTCTCTGGGGTCTCTTTTATAAGGGCACTAAGTCAATTCATGAAGGATCCACCCCCATGACCTACTTACCTATTCAAAGGCTCTACATCCTACTATCACATTAATGGCTAAGAATTCAAAATAGGAATTTTGGGGAAACATTGATTCTATAGAGCAACCTCAGAATGAACATCTTCTCAAAGCACAGATTGCTCATGTGCTGTTATTACACCCAGTAGATTTATTTGTTTTGACTCTAGAGGTACTTAGATGGCATTCGTTTGTCTTTTCATTTCCAGCACAGAATATGGCACATTAATAAATACTCGTAGCATTTATGGATGGACTGAACCAGTACGTACACAATATCATCATCATCGAATTCTAAAGTCTTGCCCTGTTTAAAGAGAGTTGAGGTGTTGTGTTGAGAGATTATACAAACTGCATAATCCACCAGAACCAATGCCTGAAAGAATTTAGGCATCCAGCAAACACAAATTTCAATGAAATTTGAAAATTCATACCACAGTATGAAGTTAAGAAAACACAAATATGCTTTGCCAGAGTGAAAAGGTTTTTGAAAGTTTTCATTGAAAACATCAAGAAGAAAAGAAGTTAGGGTATGGAGAGGGAGAGTAGGAAGTAGAGATATACAGGAGGGACCAGAAGACAGGGTATCAGATTTTTCATTAGGTCTAGCCTACTTTGCTTTGGGCTCCTAGCCAGGGCTGATTATCAAAGCTATTCAAATTCAAAAACAATCCTTGGTGATGTTGTAAAGTCCACTAATATTTTAGTTACATTTTAGGGTCTGTGATCTGCAGGACAATTATTCAGATTTACATGACAAAGACATTTAATAGAATTCTTGGACTGCGTACAGAATCAGAGAAATGTTTTCTCTAGCTACTTCATTTGTAGCCTTAGAGAAATAAATGCATTAATCTGCAATTAGATCATGCCATCTTTCAGGATGTTTAGCTAAGGTGAAACGTGTAATTAGACATTTTAAATTGCATGTCACCTCCACCCACAGGGTTGACACATGTTGTTTTCTCTTTGGTTCAGTTCTGTGTAAGGATTCACTCAGTATATCCAGAAGTCACCTTGACCATGAAAATAGGCTGTAGCAAATTACAGTTTCAGAATTCAATCAAACATTATCTTCCATTATTTGTGTACTCCAACTTAAATGAGCATTCATTTGATAAGTTTTTCACTTATTAACAAATTTTACATTTGAAGCCATAATTAAATTATCAAAGTAATTAAAAGATAATGAATGACAGCATTAATGAGAGCATTAAAAATGCTCTTCTAGGTGCTCTGTATACCTTTCATTATGGAAGGAACATACCTGGAAAGATATATAGACATATCCATAGAGATAAATATATAGAGAGAGAATATATGTAAATATCTTCTTAATATTGAACCCAATTCAGTTTCATCGGTTTGCTATACACATGACAATCAAACTAGAACATTTTAAAATAATGGCATGTTTGTTACTATGAGTAGCAAATAGGTTTCATGTAGGATTTTGTTAAATGTTAGCATGTAAAGGACAAAAGAAAGATGTAACTCATCTATGTGGGTATAAAAATGAATGCTAAATGTTAAAAGCCTATTTACGAACATGTGCTTAAACTAATGCAGCACTGCCTGCATTGTACTTCTGTACTCTTTTTCTGCAGTGTTAATCAGGAATTTAAATTCTATTTTGGGGCATGGTATCCTGAGTACTATGTGAAAAGGCAGTGATGATGGAATTTTTATTTTAGTGTTAACATCAGTTTTCAAGGGAGCTAATTAAAATCTTTATCTGAGCCTTGAATATGGGAAAACTGTGTGTAGGCATGTGCTGAGTTCATATGCCTTTGAGATTTTCTTTTCAATTTTATAATTTTCCATTTCTAGTTTTTTCATCCTTTCTCCTATAAAAGCAGTATTTTTTGATATCATCAAATGCTGTTTCAATTTAAAGTGACATTTAAACAGAGTTTCTGAGATACTTTGAAATATCTTAAAGGGGAAAATATAATTATTCAAGGGTCTAACAATTTACAAGTCCCATTTAGTCTCGCCCAGATGCTATACAGTATGTTATATTGAGATGGTGTTTAGCTCATCAGTAGGATCAAAATACAGAAGACGAGAAAAAAATGTCACTTGGTTAATTTTCAAACACACCATTCGGGGTTTGTCAGTATTTTGAGTGGGATCATAATGGTTGGACCTCAGGAAGCATTACATGCTTATTTGTCATGAAGAAGTTTAGTTGGTATCATGGTAGCCTTAGTGTCACTGAATTGCACCTTTATAATGACCAGGAAGAATACAATCTTTCTTGTCCTTAACCTAACAGTTTTAGGGGACTATGAATTCTATTTTCTGCCAAGGTATTACCTATACACACATATGTATTACATCTACACAGACACACACACACACACACACACACATATATGTTAAGTAGATAGATAGTGCATGTGTACATATGAGAGAAACACTCAAATATAGTGTCTCTTTGCTTTATGGTTATCAACTGCTTTTTTTGTGTATTTTGAAATTTTAAGGTCTAATTCATAGTTTCAGATTAATACTTTCCTTTGGCTGAAATGTGGGGTAAATGTAGAATGGGGTAGGACATGTGGGTAAACATAGAAACTTCTATACTAGGAACAATTATGACCAAATGAAGTTGCTTTGCTCTATGTTCAATTTAGGTCTTATTTTTCTGAATGAAAACACAGAGTATATTTGGGAGGGAGTACCTTAGTAACAATGGAGTACTAACATTGATGAAGTGGCTAGTAGTGTGTATTTAATAAAAATTTCCTCACAAGTGAAATAACATTCTGAGAAATATTTGGAACAGTTCAACATACTGTATTAATATAAAGTATACAGTCAAAGAGACTGGAGGCACACTGACCGAGTTTGAATCCTGGCTCCTCTACTTGTAATTTCTATGATGGGCAATTAATCCAACCTCTATGAGCCTCCATTTTCTTATCTGTAAAACTGGGATAATAATAGAATCTACCTCATCAAATTGCCTTGAGGATTAACTGAGCTAATGTCCCTCTCCCTCCCTTTGCTAGAAGGGAAACTCCAGGAGACTTGGATGTTTTTAAAGGACAGATCTCGGGGCGCCTAGGTGGCTCAGTCAGTTGGGCATCCGACTTCGGCTCAGGTCATGATCTCGCGGTCTGTGAGTTCGAGCCCCGCGTCAGGCTCTGTGCTGACGGCTCAGAGCCTGGAGCCTGTTTCAGATTCTGTGTCTCCCTCTCTCTGCCCCTCCCCTGCTCATGCTCTGTCTCTCTCTGTCTCAAAAATGAGTAAACGTTAAAAAAAAAAAATTAAAAATAAAATAAAATAAAGGACAGATCTCAAATATCTGACACAATGGTGGCAATCATTTTCAATTTAAAATACTCATCAAAAGTAAAGTTTATTATTAAAGTGAATGACTGGTGATGACATTTGCCCATAGATTCTGTATTTTAAGAGCAGTTTGTTGTAAGATTATGATGTTTATTGAGACGTGACCTTGTAGAGTCGGTAGATTAATTAGTAAAGAATAATTATGGTACTCTGAGAATATACAGATTATCATCTTAATCCAATTTTCCTATTATGATGGGTTCCCTTTAGATTTTCATGGAGAAAATAATGATTCTATAAGATGGAGGTGGAACGTTATCTCAGCATCACAGTTTACTAAGAAAGTTGGAGGCTTTTTTGGTTCTCTTTTTTAATGACAGATACCTTCAAAGATTTTGTTGTTCAGGATCATAAAGGCCATGAGAGTCAAAAGCTAATCAATTTCTTGAATATTTTTTTTTTGCTAAATACTAATAACGGTTAAATAAGCTAGATAAACAACATTAGAAGCCATTGCACTAGTGCTAATGGTAAGTCTGTTTTGTACTTTGTAATCAATTATGTTTCCTTAATCAAACTCCGCCTTTGCTCTGCTGAGTGTCATCTGCCTACTGTATGTAGCCCAGCAGCACATCTCTCTGCAGAGCTGCACCCACATAACAAGCACAGTGCCTGGCTCCTGTCAAGTGGTGGCTGAATGGTATTGAATGAAATGTGTCATTCCATTTTATTTCTGTTTTATGGTGATTAATTTTAAGGACTAATAAAATTGATATTAAGGCTCTTGCAGTGACGGTACAGTTGTGGGAAACCCAGGAGTTGAGACGAGGTTGAAGAGTGACATGGTCCGAGAGGACAGTCATCACCTGGACGTATGATCTATGGAAACTGGCAGCTGTTATAGAGCTGCATGCATTATCCACATGGGCTGACACATGTTAAATACGATTTCAGTATCACTGATCAGGGCTTTGCCTTACTAAAACACTGCTGACCTACTACTTCATTAATAATTAAAATAGAAAACCAAACATATAAGTAGAACAAGTGGTGAAAAACCCCTCACCTTTTGTAGCAGGCTCTGTATAAGATAATTTTCTATTGAAATACTACTATATTTCACTGATAAGCAAAAATCTTCTGCTGATGACTTGGTGGTATTCAGATATAAGAATCCTGGAATTATGGAATTATTTTGGAATTCATTCTGTGTATCAATTCTTAACGCTTCATAATTGTGTTCCTTCTCTTATCTGTAGGGACTGCTTCTATTCTCAGCATTTTTGATGGTTTTCTGCTTAAATGTGTTAACAGGCCTTCTTTCTTTGGAACATTTGCTTAACTGGTTTTTAAAAACTCATGAAAACCCATCTGGACCCCAGAGCCTTTCCTGACTAAAAAGAGAAAAATCAAGTAGGAATCCCAGATCAGTGATTTTCAATGAAAATGTCCGACAGAGTGACCATGAACTCTACCCTCAGGTCATTGTATCAGAGGACCAGGGACATAATGTCACTGAAAGATTTACTGCCGAAGGTTAGAGATGCTCAGTCCTACCAGGTGTCCAGTGATTGAGGGAAACCAACGGACAAACATTCTGCATAGTTTACCTATCACTTGTCAACTTAATGGAGAATATGACAGTAAACCTTGATTATGGGGAAGAATAACAGGTATTTGTGGGGTTTTCTTTTCTATTTAAATGAAAAATTTCCTACTTTCTTATACTACTACTTGCTGAAGCACTTACTATATTTCAAGCATTGAGGTTAATATAAACGTTGTGAGGTTGATTTTATTATTGTATTTTGTTACTATGTAATGATTAAGTCACACAGCCAGTAAGTGGGTAGAGCCAGAATTGGATCCTCATCTTTCTAAATAAAAAGCCTATGTTCTTTGCTTTTCTTGGGAGTCAAAATACACTGAACTAACTCGAATGTACTGCATGTTTTCTTTGACTCAGATGAATTTGCAAGATTGTATGTATGCTCAAAACAAAACAAAAGATCTTTGTCTTATAAGTTATTTTAAAAAATATTCCCCAAATATATAAATACAGAGATCCTGCAAAATATGAAAAAGCAGTAACATTATACTGTATTTAGTTACAAAATCATATAAGACTTTAATTTATTCAACCTGTGTTTTATGTATATTCTAGGATGCAGATAATTTTCAAACATCATAAGAAACAACTTCGACATTTCTTTTCCCTCAATTTCCTCTCTTATCCCCTAAATCCTTACATAGCTTCATTTGAGATCACAGCCTCTTCGAATTCTGTTCAAACTGTAATTTCCAAGGAAAAGAAAAGCCACTTTTGAGTGTACCTTTCATCTTTCCTTGGGAAGAAAGTTACAGTTAGAGATAAAGGTTTATCTCCCTTCTCCAAGTACCCTTCAATAAATGGATTATGCTTCTGAGGCCCAGGTAACTCCAAACCACAACAAAATCAGTGCACACAAGAGCTGTCACTTGGAAACCAAGGAATCAATAGGTACTTCAAATTCTTCTTTAATTTATTTCACAAATCTAAACACAGCAGAAGTTTGTCAGTCATTTCCTTGACATTTGTTCTGTTTCTATATTCTCATGGTACAATTCTTACCTAGTCCCTACCGGGCAAGTTCAGGCACACAGCAAAGATCATTCAGGATAGCATGAATTATTGTTTCTAGTGATTGAGTCTTATTACTCGCAGCTATCATTTAAACAAAAGAAAGAACACTATACTATAATCTCATTTTCTGTCATTTGTGCAAGTGTGAAAACATTCAAGATCCATTTATTATCAATTGAGGAAAATATTTTTAGGACCAAAGGGTCCATTGTACATAATATATGTGAAATTATTTTATATTTAAATATTTATCCTTATAATATGCTAATTTTAAACTTTATTCTCTCAGGTTTTTTTTCAGCAAATTATTCAGTTATTTTGTTTTTTTACAAGCTGATAGAAAGCTGTGTGTGTTATCTAATAGAAGCTCCATTTTTTTTGGAATTTTTAGGGAATGTTCTAGAAGTATTGAATCAGCCAGAAGAAAGATTTTCTTATTAAACATGTATATTATAAATGTATTTATAGTACAATTATATGTAACTGCAAATAAATATTTTTAAATGTTTAGAGTTATTGAAATAGTAATCTTACTTAAGAGTAACTATAATTTGGGGCGCCTGGGTGGCTCAGTCGGTTGAGTGACCGACTTTGGCTCAGGTCTGGATCTTGAGGTTTGTGAGTTCAAGCCCCGCGTTGGGCTCTGTGCTGAAGGCTGGGAGCCTGCTTCAGATTCTGTGTCTCCCTCTCTCTCTGCCCCTCCCCCTCTCACGCTCTGTCTCTCAAAAATGAATAAACATTAAAAAAATTTAAAAAAGAGTGACTATAATTAAAAAGCTTCCTTACATAAAAATATTGATTTTGTTGTGTCTCAAATGTCCCTTAATCCTTCTGCACCCATCTGTTATTACAAACATGCCGCTTATGAATTGATACTGCTACCTCAAAATGTAAATGAGGCTATACTCCACTAAAGAGATTATTTTACATGAACACAAACGAGAGAGGTTAAGAGATGCAATAATTCTGTGGATAGTTGTTACAAGAGGCTCCTAAAAAGAAGTAATCAAACATACAGGCTCTATTCTTATTACAGAACAACAGATGTCAAGGCTTTATTTTTTTATTTTTTTAATTTGAGAGCAAGCGGGGGAGGGGCAGAGAGAGAGGGAGAGAGAATCCCAAGCAGGGGCTCGAACTCACGAACCATGAGATCATGACTTGAGTCAAAATCAAGAGTTGGACATTTAACCCACGGGCCACCCAGGTGCCCATGTGTCAGGGCTTCCTTAGAAAGCATGTGCCCCTCACAGAATGCCACTGGGTTCTACCCTGTTTCAGACTAATAGATGGCTGTGTTGCAACCGCATTAAGCTTGGGAGGGACTCCGTGGAGAGGTGAGGTAGCAGTTGAAAATGCTTCCATGTCCTTTGGAAATGTAAGTGCATTTGAACGTTCTATCATGATCAGGGAGCCACATGAAGTTGTTCTCTTTCTGAGGAATGTAGTTCTAAAAAGTGTGAGCTACAAGACTCAAAGAACAAACACTACTGGTGATTTCGAGAAACCATAGGAAGCCATAGAAACCATAAAGTCTTATGTTTATTTTATAGTCTAATAGTCAAAACGTTAGTAAAGGAACATAAAAAAAAATGGCACCTTAACTGCTTGTATGCTGTGTTGGGAGTTTTGCTGGTCAGAAAAGAAAATAAAAGAAGGCGGCAAAAGAAATCTTAACTATTTTGGGTGTTAACCTTGTTCTAATCCAATCTTTTAGATTTATTTCTAACCTTTAGCCTTTCCAGATTTCCTCTTAATAAGTACTTTAAGTACTGGCATAAATTTTAGGGAATTTAAAAAAATATTTTCTGCTATAAATCACATGTGTACAACGATCTGGCACTTCAGTGATCCGCAAAGCTAATGCTTGTTCCCTTAATGGATAAACATGTTTAATAGTTTGGAGAATAAAAACACCTTTCTGAATCATTTTTTTGTCACCTAGTTCTTTATCTTAAAAAAGAAGTGAGATCATTTAACAGTTAATGAAACCATTTGGTGAGCTAGGTGTAACGAACAGATGTATTAACATGCTCCCTGCCTCTGGGACATCGCACTCTACTGGAAAAGACCAGCAAGTAAAGATGCCAGGGCGGAACAGTGGCATGAGTATCACATTAGGAGAGGGTCATGGGATGCTCTGAAGTATATAGAAGTGACTCTCACTTAGATCAGTAAGGTTAGGGATGGTTTCGGTGAGATGTGGAATGAGGCACACTTCTGAAGAATTTCAAATGAGGAAAAGTAGGCTAGATAAAATTTTTAAAGAATAACCTGCTATGTCTTTCCCTGTAGAACTAAATATATTAGTTTATACTTGATTTGCAAAAATTTCTGTTAGCCCAGTGGTCTGTGTCTGTGTCCACATACTGGCTAAGGAACAGGTAGTGGAGGCAGAAAGCGGTACAAACCAATGGAATTCTAATTTTTGTAGCCCCATATAAATTTGTCATCTACTAATTATCTGAAGTTCTCTTCCAAGATTCTTCTGTTTTCATTCTACCTCTCTGGAGTTCTGTGTTTCTATACTCGAAATGCCCATTGTGTGGAATTTCAGTATTTGCTGTTGTCTTAAGGTTGCTATTTCAAGCTCTAAACAATTGTCAGTCCCTTAAATTCTAGTGATTCAAGATTGCTGCGATCAAGTTCATGTTGACCCAGTCGACTGCCTTTGTGTCTTTAAAGATGTTGATTGTATCCCCTTTGTTTTCCTAAGTGGAGATGTTAATTTTACAACCATGTGTCCCAAAGTAGTCTGCTCTCTGGATCACAGGCAGTATGTCATGTAAGAAAAATGAGAAGGTAGGCGAAGGCTGCATTACTTTAATGAGCACTTCTTAATGTATCACTAATGGTAACTTGAAAACTATTTTGGCAGGACACCTAGCACCAGATAAAACAGTCATTTTCCAGAAGATGTAAGTTCTATAATTGAACGAGAATAATAGTTGAGGCAATGAATGCATCTTTTCTGCTTGGCATGCCATATTTAGTAAATTATCACATCCCCTCAACCAAGTCCCTGATGCCATACTTGAGTAACTTCATAGTAAAACCTTTTGATTCTTATATTCCTCAGAACCAGAGACGAAACGTAATATTGTTACATTCCTATAGTTTTGTTAGAGGAAATTATTGACATTTTTAAAAAGTTTATTGAGATCAAAGTATCAGATTGTGGTTTTTTTGTTGTTTTATAGGATTTCTCTCCCTTTGCGGGAGGGAATTTTGAGATTTATTAATTTGGTTTTGCTTACTTCATACTTTTGGACTGTGCTGATATGGATTGTCCATGCAAAAATTTGAGTCACATAATTTAGGCAGTCTCAAGGAGGTTAGTTATATACTAGATCATGCATACCTAGGAATCAGAGAATTTTTACAAAGATTAAATAACAATACAAGGTAAAGTGTTGAGAACACTGCTTGGCACACAGTAATGACTCAAGAGCATTCTTTTTTGGTATTATAATTAGTATCATAATCACTCCAGAAGTGAATTATGTTTACTTTCCTCCATGCAAGGCTATCCTGTGTAGCCTATAAATGATTGATAAACTTTAAGCTAGTTTTCTAGTAGTGACACTCAATTTTAAGACCTAACTACTACATTGAGCCAATACGTCAGCTTTGCAAAGAGATTAGAAAAATGTAATGAATGGATATATGTGAGTGGCGGGGGGGGGGGGGGGGGGGGGGGAGGGGAGAAGCTGGCCTATGTATATTCTCAGTCCTAATCTCAGTCCTAATCTATATAGGATATTCTAAAGGCAAGCTGTCCTTAAAACTTTAAAAAATAATAATTAGCTTATTATAAGAACAGTAGATATGGTTCGTTTGGAAGTAAGCAATGTATAACTTCTCTATTTTTTTTTTCTGAAATCTATTCACCATGCCATAGCAGTGTTTTGAAAATTCAACTCTGATCAAGTTACTCCCCCCCCAAAATTTTTTGTTTATAAAGTACAAGAAAAAAGTCTAAAATCATTGCTATGACATACGTATTCTCATTACCTTTCCAACTTTGTGGCTCCCCTCTCTCCCTTTGCTCTCTGTGGTTCAACTACCTTGGTTAGAACCGCAGTCACTTCAGGACCTTTGCACATGCTGAACCATCACCCTGGAAGACTTTCCCTTCCAAACCTTGCCTAACTAATTTTTAATTATAATTAGATCATTAATTAAATGTATATTTTCTCAGAAGCTCTGTGCTAAAGGATAATTTGAACTGTTTTCATTAGTTTCCTCTCTATATGAACTAGTTATGCATTAAAATAAAGTACAAACTCAATTTCTTTTTAATTCAAATTCATGTATATGAATTTTTAAAAATTCTCACCAGGTTAATAGGAAAAACAGGTCCTTTGTCTGCTACTTTGTTTTTTTTTTTCAGGTTTAGAGTTAATTTACAATAAAAGGATAGGAAGTTCATATATCCTCTCTAAAATTTCTGGGAGATTTTGAGATAAGGTTCAAAACTTAGCTATCCAAAAACGAACTGCGTGCACTTATCAAATCTATATGAATGTTCACAACAGTAAGCATGCTGTACTGTGCTATGAAGATGATGTTGTGAAACTATGGTCATACCTGTGTGTATGCTTTACAATATTAATCTTCTGCAATTGCCTGAGTCCCCTCTCACAACCGCGTAAGTTGATTACAATGAGGAGCTGTGAGAAAAAAAGAATTCCTTTGGAAAAAAAATGTTTGGGCCCCAAAGCTGATGAGTTTTCTTCTGTTCTTAAGGTGGAAGAAAGAAAGATGTAGCCACTGGACTTGATATGTAACAGGGTCGTTGTTACCAAATGAACATGAAGAATTTAGAATTCTATACGCTTCTGACATAACGACGAGATTTTATTATTAATTACTAGTAATGCCCATAAATTCTGATATTCTATGGAGGGGAATTCTTTCACTTGCACTAGATAAAAGGGAAATGAGACCCAATCTTAAATGACAAATTTTTCCTAATCTTGTATCTAAACTTTAAAATATTGTTCGTAATTTCAAATCCTTCAAGAATTTACTATTCACTTTTACCTCCTTCTATATTTTAGCTACCCACCATCTTGAAAAAAGCATATTGTCTGACTTACTTCTTAGAAACTAGGAATTAAACACTGGGATCTTTTTAAGTCGGCAAGAGATGTCTTATTTTTAGTTCCTGAAAATGCTAGTTGATCTATATGCTACATGTCCCACACTACTAATGTCCTCTGAGTAACAATTAGCAGCACACACAGAAAAGTATTGCTCTGCCTATTCTCTGTGTCATGATACACCAGTACATTCTCTTCCATTCCCCATTCGGTGTCCTCTCTCATTCTGCCTCTGAAATAACTCTCCAGGAGATGTACTTTGAATCTCTAACTTATTGACACACACTCTACTTCCAGAAGTTTCTCCTCCTTTGTCCTCCAACACAGTCATCTTCCTTTGATTAAACGTTAGTGTTCCTTAAGGATACTCAGCCATTTTCTCTTCTTTCTCTTTATAGATCCTTCGGAGATTTCAGCTATCCCCTCTGATTCTGTTGTTTTCACTTATATATGAACCATCTCAAATCTCTACCCTTAGCTCCCCAATCTGTTCTTTGTTCCTTAGTTTTGCAGATTAGGGAGAATAGTTGAGAGCATGGGCTTTGTGGTCAAAATGCTTGGGTGCAAATGTCAGCTTTATTTATTGGTTGTGTGACCTTGAAGTAGTTATTTAATATGTTTGTGCCTCATTTTCTTGTCAGAAAAGATGGCACCTACTCCATAGTATGATTATACAAGCTAAATGAACTACATATGTAAAATCCTTGGAACAGATTCTGGCACATGGTAAGTGTTGTGTTACTTTTGCGGTCATTGTTCTTATTACTGATTGATCAGTACTCTGAGCACAGGGGAATATAATAGTGAGCAAACCGGACATAACCACTACTTTCCTAGAGCATATAGTCTATAATCCTCTATTCCTGCCTCCTACTAGATATTTGTGCTTGGCTAACCTGCCGGTATTTCAAATAGAGGCTACTTAAGTTGAAATCGAGTACATTTCCCCCTCAAATCTATATCTAGTACTAATGCTACTTAACATCTAAAATGATTATCACAGGTGGGAAATGGGATCAGCCACTAACCAGTGATCACATATAGTAAGGGCTCTAGTGTCAGCTCTAGGTCTTAACCACATTATACTCTATTGTTTAAGACACCATGTTGCCTGGAATCTAGTAGACCATCAAAAAATATTCTTGGAAAAAATGAATATAATGAACACTTTATTAATTCAGAGGTCATATTTTTTTTACTTTGTTTACTGTTCTGTTGAAAGACAAGATACTGAAAAGGAACCAGCATGTGCTGAGCACTAAACATTTATATATCTTAATTATTTGGCCTATTTATCTATTCTATTCCTATAACTCTAAGACTGGTGCCATTATCACTATTTTAAAAATGAGAAAACTCAAGAGTTTAAATTTTTTCTGAAGACTTCTGAGCTAGTACGTGTTAAAGTCACAATTCAACTCTAAGTCTGTCTAATTCTAAGGATCCACAGTCTTTATATTACATCATCTTGCTGATTTATTTTCTGAGAAATCTATAGAGAATAGTTTGCTTTTACAACACATTTTTAGCTTTTACAACATATATGGCAAATCCATCCATCATATTACTTGTTTCAGATAAGTCAGAATAAAAACGTTGACAAGGTAAGTCACCTACCTATTTATAGAGACTTAGCTAGAAACCAGAAGTATGATCACAATTCAAGCATATGAATTAATTCCTTTTTATAGCTTTTGGATATGATACTGGAAAAGGACTATTCCTTCTGTTTTCTTTTTACACAAATAAAAAACTCAAGAAGGTTAATGTTCTTAAAAGCATTGTCTTATACAGAGGTATTGAGATAAATTTAAGTGAAATCATTGATTTTTGTATTTCATGAATACTAAGTCAATATATGCTTCTACTCTTTAATTCTTCCAGTATGCTACTGAACAATTATTCTAAAACTTAAATACCAAAGATAATAAATAAAATATTAGCCAATATTGAGCATAGACTATTAGGAACAATGATATGGTGTTATTTTCTTATGTCCCAGTAGAGAATAACATTTCAGCAAGCCTTGTATAGTGATGACATATTCACTGAATTGTTTTTTCTCACATATCTTATCTCAATATAACAAACATTTATTAAGTGCATACTGTGGGCAAGGTGACACTGTGGAGGATATAAAAGGGGCTAAGATACCACTTCTGCCCTTGAGGAATTAATAATCTGATGGCAAAAACAGACGTGAATGCAATCAACTGCAGTATTTGGAAAAATAAAGTCTTTTAATAGCAGTACAAAGTGCTCTGATAAGTGTAGCGAGAGCAAGGCTAGAGGGCAGAGAGATGTGGAGCTTGTACTGAAGTGGCAGGATATTAAAGGGAAGACATCAGTTATGAAGCTAAAGCACATATAAGCAATAACATGATAAGGGCCTGTATTAGCTAGTGGGCTGATAGAATAGAAGGGAAAGAATACCAGGGACGTTTCAGGGGAACAATTCATAACATGTGACACTTAATCAGATGTAGGAGTAGAAATTAGGTGGAATCAAATATAAATTTAAATTTTCTTATCAAATACTGGGTTAGGGAACACAAAATAAGAAAAGCTGTGGGGAAGTACTCAACATTTCACTTATAGCTAGGGGGTTTCATAATGCCAGGAGGACATTTATAAGTAGATAGCCATCAGGAGGAAATTTGGGTCTAGGGTATAGTAAAGAAGCCAACGCTAAATATTTAATGCTAGGGATAGTCTGCAAAGCAGCCATATTTGAAAATACTGGAGTATGTGCTAGAATATAGAAGCACTGGAGAGCTGAAGAGAAAACCTTGGAATTAAACATGGATATGCTAAAGGAAGAGTAAGCAGAAACAGACGTAAATAAAACACTGAACTACACACACACACACACACACACACACACAGTGTGTGCACTAATTCAGAATCAAAGCTTTAATATCCTGAAAATGGTCCTCACCAATCTCAATGATGTGGAGAAGTCAAAAATGGAGAACTGATGTTGGATTTGACAGTCATGAGGTTCATGACAAGTAGAATGAATGGGGAAGCCAGATTGCTAAAGATTTAAAAGCTATATGGAAGTAAATGCAGAAAAGTTTACTATTAAAGCATTACAGTGGAGAGGAGAAAGCTGAGCATATGATTAAAAGGATAGTTAAGGTGGAATTAAAATTTTGGTGTAGTATTAAGAACATTAAACTGGTTTGTAAACTGGTAGAAAATAGATGAAGAGTAGGATTTTTAACTCAAGGTCCACAGAAGAGTAGTCTATTTGGGGCCCTTAGACTAAACTGAGGGAATAAGCCATGCAAATATCCAGGGAAAGATTTAGAAAATGGCCCATGTGTCTAGAGAAGACCGAGGACGACAGAATGGTAGATAAGGCCAGGAAGTCCAGCGAGACCATAGTAAAGAATTGGAAAAGGAAGCTGTCCCATGAAAATTAAAGGAAACAGGTTGACTTGTTCTAGAAGTTCAATTTGACCAGGACATAACAACTGAGGGAAGCATGGGGAAACGAGGTTGGAGAAGTTGGCAGGGTCCAAGAGATAGTCTTTTAAGCATAAGGAACTAAGACATAGCCTCAGAGAAAAAGTGAGCCTTGAAGATTTTGAATGGGGAAGTAACATAATTCATCAGTTTTGCATTTTTAGCTTTGCATTTTCACTGGATACTTTATGAAGAATGTGTGGGCAGGGGATCAAGATTATCTTCAGGGAGAAAACTTCTAAGTTTCCCTCGACTCCATGTCTTTTGCTCTTTAAACTGGTACCTTCTCTGCTGATAATGGTTGTTGTATATTCAAGTATTTGGGAAAATTAATCTGATATTGCTGTGTAGGAATAGATTATAGGTAGCAGATTATTCCAGAGGTGGTGGTGTAATCCAGTGATAAAGACCTGAGTTGGTTTCAATCTATTAATGGTCAAAAGGGAGAGAAAAAGGCAAGTTGCTGCTAGAAACATGAAGAAGAAAGAATTGATAGACTTGTGGCTGGTTACAGAAAGAGGGAAGGGTATTTGTGTTTAACCCATTGTATGTCAACAAATTCTACCTAAGTGAATAAATGAATGAACACGTGACCAAATGAGAAATGGAGGAAATAAGACTGAGGGAGCTGGTTTTAGTTTGGGGCATATTGTGTTGGAAAATAAAGTATAAAACTCTGCCTAAATTAAAATAAATCATCCACATACTATTTCAGCTGTATCATAAAAAATGAGCCAATTTAGGTAGGTACTCCTATCTTTTGGCCATACGTTGAGAAATACAGCACAGTGTCATATCATTGAGCACTAGCCTAAAAACCTTATAGATGGAGTTTAAATCTCAACTCCACTTCTCACTAGTATGACTTTGATCAAGTTATATAATCATTCTATTTCTGAGTTTTCTCATCTGTAAAATGGGAACAATAGTGTTATCTTCCTCGTAGGATAGTAAGGACTTCATAAACAATCCACTAGCCTTCAACCACATGTTAGAAACTGGAGGCTTGAAGATCAAAGACATCACTAGATAAATTTAATTATCCAAGATTCTCAACCAAGAGATATTATCTCCTTGTACATGACACTGTATTGATTACAAAGCTTTAGACTGAAATTGATATGTTCTATAGTAAGTTTAGGTAATTATTCACATCTTCTTACATTGTATTTCCTAAAGTTCTAAGATGTTTCATAATAAACCTATTTCACTGATTTATATGTATATATTTTAAAAACCATGAAAGTAAAGTAGCTCTTTAGTGTTAGTCTTTCTAAAATTTTATCTGTATTATGAACAAATGGTTCAGTCATTAATTGAGCTTTTAAAAAATCTTTATACAAAGAATAAATAGAAGATAGATCATTTAAAAATAGGCAATTTAGGGGCGCCTGGGTGGCGCAGTCGGTTAAGCGTCCGACTTCAGCCAGGTCACGATCTCGCGGTCCATGAGTTCGAGACCCGCGTCAGGCTCTGGGCTGATGACTCAGAGCCTGGAGCCTGTTTCTGATTCTGTGTCTCCCTCTCTCTCTGCCCCTCCCCCGTTCATGCTCTCTCTCTGTCCCAAAAATAAATAAATAAACGTTGAAAAAAAAATTTAAAAAAAGGCAATTTACGAAGTTTAAAATCAAAGTTTGTGGTTATTATTACATGAACAAGTTATTTCAATAGAGACTTCCTTATTCTATTGCATTATACTTGCTGTGTCTGGGTTTTCTCATATATGGATCCTTCTGACACTGATAATAGGACATAAAAATGGAGGATGTGCTAAATATTTTGTTCAGAATAAACTATTATACTATAGAATACACTTTAAAATTTCTTAAAATTTAATTTATTGTTAAAATCTTTTTTCATCAAAGTATACAGCCCTTTCCATAAATTTAAAAAACTTTTATTGTGGCTCCACTATAAACTTTTCTAATCTAATTTATTTAGTGCTTACTTACATGAAAAAAAGCTAAAATTTACCAGAAGATAATATATAGCCATTCCACCAACAGTATACCCACCTTCATTACTGTAGTTAATTTTTCATGATTTTGTTGCTTTGTTATGAAAGTTTACATCTTTTGCAATCACTTGCATTGAAATACATTTTCTAAAATATTATGTCTTTATTTTTGTATTTGGTGCTCCTAACATTGGCATCGATACTGAATTTAGCAAAGAGCAACAGAGTTTTAGTTGAATTTTACAAGAACTTAAGCAACATGAAGGCAGAGGTTTTATCTGTCTTGCTTGCCCTTTCCACTTCAGACCTACAAAAGTGCCTGCCACAAGCTAGGTGCTCAATAAATATGTCTTGCTATAAAAGAAAAAAGAGAGGTGCTTGGATGACTCTGGATTTCAGTTCATGATCTCACAGTTTGTGGGTTTGAGCCCCATGTCAGGCTCTGTACTGGCAGTGTGGATTGGGATTCTCTCTCTCTTTCTCCTTCTATCTGCCCCTTCCCTGCCCCTCGATCGCTCACTCACTCACTCTCCCAAATAAATAAAATCTTAAAAAAAAAAAAAAACAGGAGAGACAGAAGACAAGAGATAGGGAAAAGTTAATGATATTTTTGTCCTCAGGAGACTTAGATGCAACATAAGAATATATGGCAGGTACATAAAAAATATGAAATAAAAATTAGTACAATGATGTACACTTCAATATACCGTAATTATATTTCAGCATTTAATAATGGGAACCTGTAGGGTGTTGTGTTTTCAAATCTGAATTTGTGTTAACTTCATATTCAAAAGAATAATTTTAGGGGCACCTGGATCATTTGGTGGCTCATTTGGTTAAGCATCCAACTCTTGGTTTCAGCTCAGGTCATGATCTCGAGGTTCAGGAGTTTGAGCCCCATATCAGTCTCTGTACTGACAGAGTGGAGCCTGTTTGAGATTCTCTGTCTCTCTCTCCCAAAGTAATAAAATAACATTATTATTATTTTATCAATAATGATAGTAACACTAACAATAGCTAACCCAATAGGACTTAGTATGTGCTAATATGTTAATTGAATTATTTATCCAATCCTCTCAGCAATAATATTGGAGAATTATTATATCCTTTTTAAAATGTTTTAAATGTTTATTTATTTTGAGAGAGAAAGAGATAATAGAGTGTGAGCAGGGGAGGGTTAGAGAGAGAGGGAGACAGAGAATCCCAATCAGGCTCTGTGCTGTCAGCACTGAGCCCCACATGGGCCTCCAAATCAATTCAAGGCCAACAGTGAATCATAACCTGAGATGAAATCAAGAGTTGATGCTCAACCAAGGAAGCCACCCACGTGTCCCTACATCCTTTTTTTTTTTTTTTTTTTTTTTTAGATGAGGAAATTGAGAAATATGGCTAGGAAGTATTAGAGCTTGGATTTGAATTCAAGCTGTCTGAAGACAGACCTGATGACAACCAAAAATAAGTCTTTGAAAGATCAATTCACTCCTTT
Source organism: Felis catus (assembly GCF_018350175.1). Lineage (NCBI taxonomy): Eukaryota > Metazoa > Chordata > Mammalia > Carnivora > Felidae > Felis > Felis catus. The sequence continues at coordinate 102,323,819 of NC_058374.1, forward strand.
ACAGTAAATATTACTCAAAAATTTTTATACAAGATTCCATTCAAAAAAAACTTTTTTTAAAGAACAAGAAAGGGGGTGCCTGAATGGCTCAGTCAGTTGAGCGTCCGACTTTGGCTCAGGTCATGATCTCACAGCTCTTGAGTTCAAGCCCCGTGTCGGGCTCTGTGCTGACAGCTCAGAGCCTGGAGCCTCCTTCGGATCCTGTCTCCTTCTCTCTCTGCCCCTAACCCACTCCCATTCTGTCTCTGTCTTTCTAAACATTAAAAAAATTAAAAAAAAAGATTCCATTTATTTTTTCTTAAACTGAATTCATAGTAAAGTAGTAATAGTTATTGATAACAATGCAAATGTTATTTCAAACTATTTAAAAGTTTAAATTTATTAATGATTATGCCTTATTGAAAAATTTATTAAAAGAGTAGCTTTTGAAACAAACAACTAAAGAAAACTTAAGAATATGTCAGTGTTCTTCTGGTTCTACATTTTGTATCTCTAGATTTCCAACCTTGCATACAAATTCTGGCTTGTTCTCTTTCCCCGCTCCACTCATACATATCAGAGAGTCTGCTGGAACTGGAGCAATTGATTGCTGTGCAGAGTACATTTTTAATCTCTCTGTTTATTCAATCCAAGAATTATTGCTAAATTGAGACTGTGACTAAATGCTGTAGAATTAATTACTTTGGCTTTAATCTCCTAAAATGCATTTTCTGTATACACATACAGCCTTATACGTATATGTACCTCTCTCCCTCTCTCTCTCTCTGTCACACACACCTATATTTGTATTTAATAATGCATTTTTAACATATACCTTCCAGGCCATGTGTTTTTTCCTAAATCTATTCTCCCAACTTTTACCTTCACCTCAGAGCAGAGTTCACCTATATGGCCACAGTGGTCAACTGTTACTATTTTTGCTCTTATTAGGTATCTGGAAATTAATATACCACTAACAATTGTCAGTGGATCATATGCATGTTGGCTACTTTTAGCAGATCTTTAGATTCCTTTCGTAACCAAATTTATCTTATAAAGCAGTCCAAACCTCTTGAATAATTTAAAATAAAACTTGAATATATATATATATATTTTTGCAAATATATCTTCATTTGTCGCATAGAGAAACTGAAGGCAATCAGTTGAACAAAAACAGGTTGTTAAAATTCATAGTGTATTCTATGTTGAGACTTCAAGAAAAAAAAAAAAAAGATGAAAGTAGAGGGCATTGTTTTGCGGATTAAATCGAACAGGACAGCCAGGGGTTGAAACTCACTTTTTCTGATTGATTCAAAAGAAAAAAATTACATAAAAATTTTTGTGGCTTTCATCTCGGATTGACGAATATGGTACAAGGACTTCTCCCTGCCATTTTTACCAAAAAGCAAACAAACAAATTCTAACAATAGAGCAAATATTTGTTTAAGTCTTGTAAGCTGTTTTAACTCTATATTCCTAGAGAAAAGTCAAGTGCCATGTTGGCTTGACTTGGATCATGTGTTATAACAAGGAAATATGAAGTCTATGATGAAAAAGGCACTTTTCCCTCCTTGGATTGAGAATCAAGACATGAGTGGCAGCTTCCGCTATGCTACTAATAAGCTTGCCTGGGCAAGTGAATTTCCAGTGCCGAATATTTTTAGGGGGGGAATTACTGACTTCTTGTGAGAATCTGGCATCAATGAACAAGTACATAAATGTAGTTTTACCTAGTATTTTAGGGAGTTTGCAAACTTCTTGGGCCTGTAGTCTCCACAAATAGGTAATGAAACCAAGAACCACATAATCCCTAAAGTATGCTTGAATTCTATATTTCAAACACAATTTGCAAACATTTTCACCTAAATTATTGTTTTCACTGGGAAAAATTTTTTTTTCACTTGAACGGTGCCAAGTAAAAGCCTATCTGTGATACTTCATCCCCTACTTTTTGCCTTTGTCCATTGCAGACAGTATTCTTCTAGCAAATATTCTCTCGGGCATATTGGCACAAGGGATATTTGAATGTCATTATCTTTTAAATTTTTAGGTTTTGGGTAACTTACTGGTATATTGTCTGTGATTTGCGTATATGTAAGGTCAAAAACCCAAGGTAATGAATGCATCATAAACAAATCTTTTATATTTTCTTTACAAAGGTTTACTGAACCTTTGAACCTACATTGACTATTATAAAGTTAATATTCCATATTAAAGCAAGACTCCAATTAGCCTTTCAAAAATTATACTACAAAAAAAATGAAAATACATAAGTCAAAATTAAAGTCATCATAAGCAAATAACTTTGGCAGGTTTTCTTAGACAACCATTTCTTAAGCATGTTCCTCTAGATTATTTAAGATGTTTGGTATATTAAGGCAATTTATATCTAACCCAGTAAAATTTATAGTACATATGTTCAATAGAAGAAAATAATTGCTACATTAAGAAACCTCTCACTCTGCAGAAACAGTCCATTAAAATTCATAACTTGCCTTTCTACAAACTTTTATTAATTTATACCTGTGCCATAAGAATATAATCTTTGGGGCATCTAGGTGTCTCAGTCGGTTGAACGTCCAACTCTTGATTTCAACTCAGGTCATGATATCACGGCTCGTGAGGTCAAGCCCCAGGTTGGACTCTGCACTGACAGCACAGACCTCCTTGGGATTCTGTCTCTCCACCCCTCCCCTTCACATGCTCCCTGTCTCTCTCTCTCAAAAATAAACATTAAATATATATATATATATATATATATATATATATATATATATATATAATCTCTTAATATTACAAAATTTAAAGTACATATATTTGGTTTATGGTATAGTGCACTAAGTTCCTCTGCCAAATATAGAGTGTAAGAGAGTCTGTATCCATCTCTAAACCAATAATAACCAAAGAATCTATAGTTCTATGAAAATAGTTTGCTGAAAAATGATTGCATCTTAGTCTATAATGACCAAACTACAGTCTAAGAGATGTACATTAGTTAGGACAATGTGTTATGCTTTCATGTTAACCTCCTCACCTTTTATTTTTCATACATTTGCTTTACCCAAACGGGTTTTATTTAGACCTTTCCCATAAGTTACAACAACTCTAAAGACTGTTTTTAATGACATATGACCAAGAGCACATGGTGTTACCATGCGAAGGTGACCTCACGTGAAAGTAACTAAATGATTGCTGATTGCCAGCATCTGGGAGGCAATGTTCAGAATTATCCATTCATCTACACATTCTATACCAGATGATGTTCCAGGCCTTAGATACTTATCAGTGAACCAAAGTGAAAAAATAAATAAAGCTGTAGCTCTCCGAGATTTTTGACGAGGTGTGGTGGCAAAAGAAGGAAACAAGCAAGCATATACGTATAGTAATAAGTACTAGGAAGGAAAATACAGGATTATTTAAAAGAAAACAAATCACCCTACTTAACATCAGTGAGCCAGAAAAGTAATTCCTAAGTCAAAATGATAAATTTTACTTCTGAGGCTAGGTAGATTGTTTTAAATCATGATAAATATCCCCATCTACCCTATTCTATTATTGAACAGGAACTAAAAGGATTAGATCTTTCAGTGGCTTCTCATGGTTCCCATACCTGCCTCCAGCTTTAACACTCTCCATGCTTCTCTATGCCCACTCTATTACAACCACATTGACCTCTTTCTGTTCTCAAACATGAGAAGTTCCTTTCTGCCTCAGGACTTAACACACATATTGTTCCACCTTGAGTCTACCCCTTTACCCCACTCCACCTCCAAATCCAGCTAATCCTTAAATGTGATTTCTGCATGGAAGCCGATTCTGGATGAGACTCCCGGCTGTCACTTGCCTAGCAACTTTACCTGTCCTTTTAGGAACTTACTACAATTCCAATTATGCAATGACATATGCACCTTGTGTATTTATCATCTGTCTCCTTGATTAGCCTATGGGCTCCACGGGGTGAGGGGGGGGCCCTAGGCACAGCTGCTTCTCTCCTTTGCCAACTTACTTTCGGTGTCTTTGCACCCTGCTTGCCACAAAATGAGCACTTAGAAAAGTGTGAGAGGAAGAATGAATTGCCGTAAGAAATAGCTCTGGTTTACAACACGTGGCAAAGTGGGTTCTGGTAAGGGTTGGTAATACCTTTGAAACCCTGTGACTGAAAAAATGGTTCTGGTCAAATCTTGTGTTTTTAAATCTGTGTCACACACTGTTCTGGCCCCAGACTCTGCTGGAAGTCTACTGCTTGCTTGCTTGCTTGCAGGCTCAGAGTCTCAATGACAGATGGTTTTTAATCTTTGCTATTTGGCTTCCAGAGTGGGTGTATATTGCTAACTCATGTGTGCTCTCCAACATGTAGCAAATGACTCTGGTGGCCATGTTCTCTAAGGAATCAGATACTTTCTGGGATCTGTAGCTATGGGAGAAAGGTTTTCAATGCTTTCTAGTGGGCAAATTTTTTTTTTCTTGGAATCATTGTTGAAAAAAGATCCAGTTATGAAAAGCCACAGTTGTGTAAATCATTAAACAATTCCAGGACTTGACTGTTTGATCACCTCATGCCTAGCACTCTAAAGGGCACACACACATATTAGCATAAACACACAGTGTTAGGAATATTTCCTACATGAAAAATTGGAATTCTCCTTGAGAATGGAAAGAATCCTTCTTTAGCACCTAGCATATTCTAAATCTCCATTGTGGCTCTTATCAATTTAGATAATGATAAATTGTTTTATTTCCGAATTTGTCTAACTCTTTCAAAGGCAAGAAACTATCTTTTTTTTTTATCCTAAGACCTGACCAAAAAATAAGGTTCATATTAAATGCTCAATTAATATTCATTAAAGTAAATCACAGATAATAAATAAGTACTTATATTGGAAACCTCCTGAGCTGGAATACACACTCTGTTGTCTATCCTGGCCAGGCAAAATGGAGCTCAGAAGCCACTCAGGAAATAATGCTCTCTGATGCAGCATCTATTCCTTCAAACCAAGGACTAAAGGTTTTCCCAAGCCCAATAAACCTTCAGAAGATTTTCTTGCGTGGATTTATGCCAGAACCATTCAGGTCCATTAGTTGGCAAATAGGACTCCTTAATAACTGCTGAGGAACTATAAAATTCTATTCAGAATATAATGAAAGCTGCAGGGGATTGTGTATTCATTTCTCTTGTAGTAGGAAAACTTGAATCCTCAAATAACAGGGTGTTGCCATGTTAGCTTCCTCTGGAGAATTAAAACCCAAACTGTAAAGGGAGCAGAATGGTCTGACTGGTTATCACAGCCACTGGAATCTGCAAAGGCTCCCTTCTTAATTGGTACCAGAAGATCCAGCTGATAACAAAGTCTCCCTACTTGTGTTTCTATGGATGTGAAAGGATTATGCTCCTTTGCTAAGCATTTTGAGATCTCATATTCTAAAGTCATTATTTAATGACCTGAAATATAATAGGTTGCTCTATGTCAAAGAATAGACAAATGCATTAGAAGTGTATGAAAGAGAACAGGAAAAGGAAGAAAAGAATGGAGGGAAAGAGAGTTGAAAGGGAGGGAGGAAAGAACAAAGCAAGGAAGGAAGGGAACTATTAAAATATCGCATAGAGCTCTGCCACATCCCGGTTGCTTTTGTATGTGCAGTATTTCAGTGTCCTTCCTAGGTAAATAGCAATGCTTTCCCTTTTTATTAGCACTGCTGCAGCTGCTGGTGCTTACAAAGAGATTCACAAATCAAAATAGATTCAGTTAGCTTTTCAATAATTCTGAAAGGTGGGGGAACATTGCCAGAGAAGGATAGCACTCCAGTATCCTAACAAGGCGTCTTGTTAGCAAAACAAAGTGTGAATTGCTTGGAGATAATTCCCTGCGGTTGGTAATTCCACTGGGCTCCTCAGTGGCAGCCCAAGCTATTTCTCCTCAATAGACCAATGCCACTGAAGAGAATGTGTCAGAAGAAATGCAAAAGAAAAAACAAAAAACAAAACAAAACAAAAAAAAACCTTGCTTTCTTGAAACATTTATTCTTCTAGATTTTTCTTTATGTCAGCATGATTCATACTTATTGGTTCTTAGCCTGGAGCACCTAGCACAAGCAGGAACTGAGGAAGCCAGAGCAGAGCGTGAATAATGAATGAGCTACATAAGCACAAGTCAACGTCCCCGATCAGGAGTAAAGGCAAGTGCAGAGTTGCAGGCCAGCATTTTCATGGATTATTTCTATTATTTTCTCTCTCAAAGGAAAACAGAAAAACGAGACCCAGCAAGAGCTGGAGTGACAAACGCCGGAATTGAGATTGGAAGGCTGTCCATTTACCTCTTGCTTCACTCCTCGACATTGTGTTACAACTGCCTGATTAAGGTATATGGAAAAAACAGAAACTTTGATAGGTTTTGTTGATGCATCCCTCTATTCCTGTGCATATCTCGTGACAGGTGAGGGGGGAAAACACATTTGTGTAGGGGATTGAGGGGTTTTTCCCTTAAAAAGTCTCCCGGGATATTAAAGGAAATATTAGTGTTTTTCACATCTGTGGGAATTATTACTAGTACTCATGCCCTTCAAGTGCTAGTTTACTTGAGGGGGCACTGGCCCCTTATATAACATGTGTGCTTTCTCTCCCTTTCATTTTGTACCTCATCCAATCTGCAGTTGTCATGGTTCATTATCTGTAGATGATCTTGAGCAGCCTTGCATTCTGAAAGAATATGCCGTGGCATCTGCCTCTGTGCTTTTGTGCCTTGATGTACAAATGATATTTCAGCAAGAGTATTGGGGAAGGGGATGAGAGTGGAGGCAAGATTTGTGTCAGGCTGACATTTCTTTGCGCCATATTATGTCTTCCTCTTTCATATGTGCCTAGTTCAACAACGAAGTACATGTATCACATTGTGACTATTACATATGTTAGAGTACATAATCGGGGTTGTAAAATATATGCTTGAATGTCTTAACTAATGAATTCCATCAAATTCAATTATCATTCTTAGACTCTTCATTAACCAATCACATTGCTTCTTTGGTCTAAGTCATTTCTAACACACTGTCACTAGGCATAAACACAAATCTGTGAAGTAAATTGGAGTGATTAAATTATCTCATTAGTCATTGTTTGGAGGCCCGTGTTATTGAAGTTCTGGATTCCTCAAGAATTGCCTTTCCTATTATTATCATCAAATACAAGAGAACGGATGTCAGAGTAGGAGACTGTGTCTTCAGGACTTTATTTCACTCAAGATATTGCCTCTCTACTCATTTTTCCTCAGGAAGTTGGTTACAATAGGTCACCAATACTAAAATTACATAGAAGCAAACCACTTCTTATAAACTCATGGACTTATTAAATAAATCATAAGACCTTCACCTTTTCAGAATGAACTGAGTCAATACTAAAAGTTTGTCCTGTCTCTCATACAGTATGAAACTTCAGGGTAGGATTACAGCTGTTACTGTTCAAACATACTTTTTTTCTAATTCTCATAATTTCTTTACATGGACTCTTAAAGTGGATCTGAAAAGGTATATATCCAAAATCACAAGTACTTCAGTTTCCTGGGAAATAATTTTCACAGTGCGAACGTATAATGGTTATTTCAATAACTTTATGATGAAGGACATTTGCTGATTTTCTGGCAGCATGATTCTTACCATACAGTTCATAAAACAGTTGTTTTATTTTCCTTAATGCCTTCTATGAACAATTAGTTTGAGAAACATCTCAAAATATAACCTGAAGCCAACCTACAGAAACATTTATTTCTGGGTTCCATGGAAGACTTAAATAAAAATCTTTGGGAGCAGGCTCTAGAACCAGCATTTTAAATATATATATATCAGATGATTCCAATCAACTCCAAAGTTTAAGAACCTCTACTCTACAATTTGAAAGCAAGGAAACAGCTAAAAGGAAACCATTATAAAATTGATGTCAAAAATAGAATTGATATCAAAAATAAAACATCAAAATTGTTTCCTACATATTTATATTTACTGAGACTGTACAAGGAATTTTAGACTGTTTATTTCCTCTTTCATATGTATATTAAATATATCGAAATTTAAAAATCAGTGTTAGGGATGTCAAGGATATGAATGTCTATTAATTTAAAAGCTTTCCAAAGTTGCTAATAAGTGTATAATAGTAAAAAGTATTAAATTCATAATTTGTACAATCATTTTCTCATTTGAATCTTCAGTCTCACAAAGCTTTCTGAGTAGCAAGTTATTCTTTCACCATTGGATATGTTTAATAAGCACCACTTTGTTAAGAATTCCAACATGTACTTTTGTTATGGTTTCCATTGAGCCAACTCCTATGGGTGTTGAAGTTTGAAAATACAATTTATTGATGCAAATAAGTTAAACCTTTTGGGTTCAGGGCTCCCATTTATTCATAAGTGAACATTTCTATGATGTCTCATTCTAGTAAGAGAATTTTCTCATACTTTTTTTTTTTAGTGGAAACAAAGCATACCTTGTTTGCCAACTTTATACACTTAAGTGGGAGTTGAGGACAAAGAATTGTCTTCTGAGCCATGAAAACAGAGAGCTTATGGTTAGGTTTGCCATTGGATGAGAGCAGAAAGCAACAGTAGAACCAGTAGGAGAAGGACAGAGAGTGTTTGAGCAATGAAATTAATTCTTTGTTCCTACACGATAGATTCCACTGAGACAAGGGTCTAAAGAAAAAAAAAAGTCATAAACATTAGGTGAGCTTTCAGTTCTCTCAAAATCTTTCAGGTATACTTAGTTTACAAATGTATCCAAAATGATTGGATAATTTAAGTTGTTTCCCAAATTCATAAGAATCCTTTTATAAATAAAATAATTCTTGGTTTTCAGCTAGATTTTAAGTTTATTTATTTATTTATTTTGAGAGAGAGCTGGGAGAGAATCCCAAGCAGGTGCCACACTATCTGTGCCAAGCCCAATGCAGAGCTCAAACCCACCAACCATGAGATCATGACCTGAGCTGAAGTCAAGAGTTGGATGCTTAACCCACTGAGCCACCTAGCACCCTGGTTTTCAGGTAGTTTTAAAGATCACATTTACAACTTAAGCAGACACTAACATCAATAAGATTGTGCTTCAAAACCTTAATTTGTGAGTTAAATATTTGGGACTCTAACAGCATTTTCACACAAAAACAATGCAATAAATGTTGTTAGATGTTCAGATTTAATTTTTTTGAACACCACAAAATTATAGTCAAATCATGATTTGTAAAAATAGAGCTTTGAAGTGAAAAATAGTAGGAAACAAAACAATACGCTATGATTCCAAAACATTAAACCAATTCAATAACATAGTTTTGAAAATCTTGTTTACTTTGAGTAACAGCTCCAAAGGAAAGCAAATTTGACTGTTGAAAGAGAAGGTAGGGTTTTTTCTAAAACACAGAAAAAATGGTGACGACATGAGCCTCATTCTCCTGAAACAGGGAAAAAGGTGATGAAGGGAAGAAATGCTGGGTAGAGCTAGAGCATGAGAGGCAAAATGGTCTCAAGTATGGGTCCCTAAGCAGCTATTGAATAGAAAGGATAGTCATTCATGGTTATGTTTGTAACTCAGGGGAACAGGTGTATTCAATTATTTTAAATGAATACAGACATATACATTCATTTAGAAAACAGATGAACAGAGGCAGTGTTTAAGCAAAGACAAAGCATGAATCCTCAATTCAGAGGGCTGGAAGAAATGGTGGGAAGAGAGAACTGGTGATGCTCACAGCCTTCTACCAATGACTTTTCCTCTGAATTAATCTACTCAAGGCTTTACTGAACTCCGCTTTCTAAGGAGCTCTACCCTCTGTCTTTCAAAAAGTTCAGCACCAAGTGGACCCAATTTATTGTTGTACTGCATTTATTTATTTAATTCACCAAATATTTATTGTATGCTCACTGTGTATTAGCTACCTTTAGCCTAGATATTAGACTATAAAGAATATTTTGTTCTAGTTGAATTTTAGTACTTTATATTTTACTCTTTGTCTTTTTTTTTTTTATTCACTAAATTTGAATGGTTTGAGAGAATAGGCAGCTACTGTACCTGGGGATGGAGGACCAGGAGTATGAATAATCCAGGGAAGAAGGCCCAAATGAGGGTGTATTTGTATTCTTTGTATGTCAAGGACGTCTCAGCGGCCCTCAATGTAGAATCCCCTTTACTTCCATTTAACCAAAAGAACAACTGTTGGAGGCGGAAAGCAGAATATTTTTTCACGGCTAAAATTCTCCATTCAAAGAAAAAATAATAATTTCAAAATTATTTGATCTAAACCTCACTACTAGGCTAATTTGCAGTATAAGAAGAAAAAAATTAGAAAGCCATCCTGGAAAAAAGGCCTATAATTCTTAATCCATTCAAATTTTCAGAAACTGTCTAAAAGAAAAGTTTCCAGAATCTCTACTATTATTACTACTTACATTGAAGCATAAGAGAATTCATCATGTAGGTTCCTCAAATCTCTCTTCACTCTGAATATTCCACTGGGGGAGGCGGGGCAGGGGGAGGAAATAGTTTCTTTTCCGTTGAAGAAAGTTTATTAAAGGGGTTTTTAAATGTAAAGTAACCTCCCCTTTCCATTCCATTCTCAAGAAACAAGAACAAAGGATAAGAGGGAGCATTGACAACATTCAAAGGCCAATTTTAGGACTGCCTATGCCTGTGTTGAGTTATCTCAATCTCTATTTTACATCTTTCAAAAACTGTTATGAAAACCTGAGCTGAATAAGATGCCAATGATATCACTACCCAACCCTGTGTGTATTTCCCAAGTGCTTTTCTCCCCCTTTCCCTCTTGAAGTGATACTTCAAAACTGCTTGACCAGTGCTATAACATAATCTATTATCTTCATATATAAACTTGTTTGATGGTCTCTACACTCTTCAATTAATATGTCTTTGTCTTCTACTCTCCCTTGGCCCAAAAAACCTTGTCTACCATGGAGCCCGAGTTCATCCACTTATTTATCCAACAGTGATTTTTTTTAAGCATTTCTTATGCCACTTTTCTAAGCCCTAGGTCCAGGTTTCTGTTCTCATGGTGATTCCACATTAGTGAAGAGGCAGACCCTTATCAAAGAATAAATACACAAATATTCAGACCCACTAAAATATTGGTTATCCTGTAACTCAAATAATATTTTTCTGTACATTTTTTCCTCCAAGTTTTTTTCCAATGATCCTACTCTTTATTTTAATCTTACTGATTCTTACTGTTTTCAACTGTGCACTAAAAAAAAAAAAAATCTGATCCATTTATTTTAACTCTTTTAAGGCTTTACATTTCCTTAAATGGAAAGGACAAGGGAATGCCTAAATTTACATATTAGATCAACCTGTATTGCCTGAGAAATCTAATCCAGATAGCTGGGCCCAAATAGTGACAGGATGGCTACAGTGTGGCCACTATGGAATCAAATACCCTACAACTCAATTCACAAAAAAACATCTTTTCTGATTCTGAGATTTTTCTTAATTATATTTTCTAGTGACTGAGTGTCCTATTCTGGGACACATCAGAATAAATCTTTTTGCTCTATTGTTCTTCCTGGCAAAGTGACTTTGGTATGGATTAAGTTAGACTAGCCACTTTTGAATTCAATAAGGATTATATGCATATAAAAACAACAATAGACTCCAGAGAATTCACTGTGGTAATAGAAAAGAAAATGATTTAATCAAAGATACTGGATCTAAAGCAGAAAATAGATAAGAAAATACATGGTAACTTTAAGAATGCATATATTTTTAATATAAGAAATTAAACCAATATCCGGAAAACATTTTAGAAATTGGATATTAGTTAATAATTTCCCTTAATTATCACTTAAACTAATAACATTGGGACACCTGGGTGGCACAGTTGGTTCAGTGTCTGACTCTTGATTTCTGATCAGGTCATGATCTGTGATCCATGGGCTCAATCCCCATGTCGGGCTCTGCACTGACAGTGTGGAGCCTGCTTGGGATTTTCTCTGTCCCTCCTCCATTTGTACACACACCCTGTCTCTCAAAAAAAATTAACATTAAAAAAATAAGTAACATTTATTTTTTTTAATTTTTTTTCAACGTTTATTTTTAAAAAAATAAGTAACATTTAAAAACAACATAGAATTAGAGAGCCACTTTAATAATACAAATTATTTTTACATTTGCTTATGCTGATACTTATTTCCACCTAATAAAATATTTCATGGAGAAGTTAAATACTTTGTATTGTAATTTAATAAAAGTAAAATTTTTGTGGCATTCATTGCTTTATTTAGTGTTGATTCATTTTTATTTGAATATATATTTCCCCAATTGTTAGGCATTTAAAGAATCATTTTGCCCTACATTTAACCACTTATGTGCAGCTAATCATATTTTGAACATATACCCAGAAGAATACTATCTAGTTCACATGAACATGGGACAGAACTTGATATAATCCTATAGAGAAACAGAACCAAAGTAAGAAATGTCTAAAATAGATGGAAGAATATTTTCAAAAACCCAGTAAGAATGTGAAACAACACAGGGATATGTTGAGGGCTAGAAAATTATTTCGGATGCTATAGTAATGAACTCTGGAAAGCTGTCCATTTCCCAACACTGTAAAATTCACACATAACTACCTGAAGCATTGTCTAATTTTACTATATGCATCTAGATTAATCACTGATCACAATTTATATCAACAATTCTGGTGAACTGAGATGAAACACTCACCACTCCTATTCATATATACATAATTTATTGTAAATATTTCTAAACATATAGATCAGCACAAATAAAAATTTAAAAATCCTCAAGGGTCAAAAAAGGGAAACTCAAAAGCAGAATACAAAGTAGAAATACTAAGAGCTGATGTCATGACTGAACAGGGAGAGGTGGGTGCCTTATCAAGACTCTAATGATTGATTAAAGATCTGGAACTGAAAATCTCACATACATTCAAGACGCAAGAAGAGCTTCCTACTCTTTGATGAAGCAGCAATAAAACTGCACCCACTGATCCAGGGAAGTGAGTAGAGTTTGCCTAGGAATCTAGATGACCGGGGGGGGGGGGAGGGGGGGGGGGTAGCTCAGCTGTGACAAATCAAAACACCCAGCTGTGGCATATACCAGTATGGGATTTAAATTTATATTATTCGCAGTGCAGGAGTCCCTCAAAATTGTACATAAACTAATGGAAACCAACAATTTTGTATAGAAACATATCTGAGCCAGAGCACACAGGACCCCTTAATTAAAAAAAATAAAAACAAAAAACAAAACCCTAGGGCACCTCGGTGGCTCAGTCAGTTAAGCGGTCAACTTCGGCTCAGGTCTCGGTCTCACAGTTCATGAGTTCGAGCCCCGCATCCAGCTCTATGATGACAGCTCGGAGCCTGGAACCTGCTTTGGATTCTGTGTCTCCCTCTCTCTCTGCCCCTCCCCCTTTCACACTCTGTGTCTCCCTCTTTCTCTCTCAAAAATAAACAGACATTAAAAACAAATTTAAAAAAAACTCTGAAAATGATTTACAATTAAACAAATAATGATAAGCCCCCCCGACCCCACCATGAGAACTGTTCAACCTAACAAAGAATAAGCAGGCACCACAAGCTAGAATCCTAAAATTTTGGAAAATGATTGTGAAGAAAAAAAGGAAGAAATAGAAACCAACAGGAGGACTTTATAAAAATAAATTAGCAAATTTGAAAAAGAACTAAAAAAGAAAAATATAGCTTTCAAATTTAAAAACTTAACAAAAACTTTTAGAAAGAAAAGAGAAATGGCCTTAGAGAATATTAACGGCTATAAATCATATGTGAAGAAATTTTCGTGAATGAGCACAGAGTGTTAAGGTATGGAAAGGTTAAGAGACATGAAGGAATGAAGAAGTACACCACTGTTCTACTAGGAATTATAGATGGTTAACTGTAAGATAATAGCTGAGAATTTTCTGTATTTGAGGAAAGATATGAATACTGTATAAAGAATCATCCCCAGCCACAAACCAGATAAATTCATACACAGATATTGTAACAAAGCTACAGAATACCAAAAATAATGCAAAACCTTAAAAATCAATAAGAACAGACAGCATATAAAAAAGCAATGAAAATCAAAAACAATGAAAAAATAATTTCAAGTGTTGAAGGAAAATAACTAGCAAACTCAAATTCCACACTTACGTAAACTATTATTTCAAGAGTAAAATAAATGCATTCCCAGGAAATGGCTAAAGGTCAGCACTCATAAAATATTTTGAGTAACAAAGTACATATTCCCTGGATTTTGGTGAAACCCTGGCTGTACATGTTTTAGCTATGAAAACTCGTTTATTCTAGAAGTCACTAAACCAGAAGACATCATCAATGGAATATTGTTAAAGACCAAATTCATTGCTAGCATATCCTTATATATCAAAGGCTTGAAAATGTAATGGCACCAGAGAGGTGCCCTTTTGACAGCGAGTTAAATGGCCTGAAATGTAGAAACTGGGCACCGTCCTGATCATTTACCCTTTTTTGTTTTGTGAGCAACAGCATTGCCATTTCTCTTAACACCAATTTCACATGTGAAATCTGTATGTTCTCCTAGGTTTATCTTTCTAGTTCGTGAACTGTCATTAGATGCAGCCCAGTACATTCCAAAATATACATCCAGGGGCACCTGGGTGGCTCAGTCGGTTGGGACTCCGACTCTTGTCATAATCTCACAGTTCATGAGATCGAGACGCGCCTCGGGCTCTGTGCTGACAGCAAGGAGACTGCTTGGGATTCTCTCTATCCCTCACTCTCTGCCCCTCCCCCACTCACACTCACTCTCAAAATAAATAAACATTTTTTTAAATGCACAGCCATTTAGATATATACATATGTAAATGCCAAATTTGTTCGTTATTCCAGAATAATGTGAAAATGTTATAAATTAGTGGCTAGACTTTATGCCATCTCTGTGCCCAGCACACTTAATAAATACAGGAAACCTGAGATAGAAGTAGTAGAAAAGATTGTTGGGATAATTGAAGTAAGTTCTTACCAAACTACTTATGATCATTTACAACATCTCCATATTGAAACAAGTGATTCCATGAAGAAGACAGAAGGACATGGAATAATAAGTAGTTTAGCAAGACTGTGCCTTTACCCAGCACAAAAACTTACAAGCTCCTAGAAAAAGAGCAACTATCAAGACAAATGTGCATAAATAATTTTTCTACCTCTTAAATTGGATAGAAATTTACAAATCAATTGTAGTCCTTTATATACCTGTGATGTTTTCTTATGTCCTGGACAGATGTGTCAAGATAATTAGAAATTCAGAGCTTCCTAGCAAGACAGTGATATATAACTATTATATTATTTCTGTTCTATTTAATTCTTGAAGCTAATATTAAGATGAGCATAAATTAGGAAACAATAAAGGAATGAAGTTAGTAGAAAAAAACACTAAACATATTCATGAAAGACACTGTATAATAGTGAATTAAAATTCTTTATCAAATATGTAGAAAATTAGATGAAGTTTTTAGTTCACAATACCTTATTGGTAGGCAATAATGAAATGCTGTTAAAAATGAGCATTATTCTAAGATATCCAAGTGGAAACATAACAAGAATAATCCTGGGCATGATCACTGTATTGGAGACCTGAGTTCAAATTTAAGTCCATAATTGAAGAAGAATATCAAAAGTAAAAATATAGAAGGAGCAACAAAATTAGTCATTTAAAGTTTGTGAAATAACCTTGTAAATAAAGAATAAACAAATTTCAAGATGTTAAACTAAGAAAAAAAAAGCATCGATTAAGAATTTAAAGTAAATATATGCCATTCCAAGAAACATTGTACACTGAGGTCCAAAAGAAGAGAAACATGTTTAAATTATAGAAAAGAGTAGTGGATGAGATGATGTAATGTTCTGTGGAAGAGAATGTTAAAATCTGCTCTTGAATTTTTTTTAAAAAGACAGACATTTATCTTTTATGAAACTTTTAATACAATTCTGGCCGACATTGGAAAGACGCATTTTTTAGTATTTCCCTAACTCTCACATATTTACAGATAAATATTGAAGCTGCACTTGGAAAGCTTATTGTAATAAATCTGAAGGTTTTCTGAAATATGGGCACAACATGACACTTTTTGCAGTGATAAGTTATTTTATGATTTTGTTATTATGCTCCAAATGGGCAATGGAAAACATGAAAAAAAAATTCTTTAGGAAAATAATATCTTCCCCAAATGGCTCCCTGTCAAAGTGGTAGCTGAGTATAGAGACTGACTAGATTAATCCTTCTGGTTTACTAGTTGTTTTGATGTTACATAGAAGGAGAAATGATGACTCTATCTTGGTATCCAAGAAAGCACTCATCCAGGGATGGAGTGATCTGTTCACATTCCTCACATCTCCTTCATATTAATAGGCACATTCTAGGTAGAGGACTTGATAATGTATTCTTCATATTGCTTTAGAACTTTTCATTCTAAATATATTGGAGATTTTTAATCTACTGCTATTTAACTTTTGAGCATAAATGTAAGGATACTTGGTTTTATAGGTTAGTTTTATAATTTGGTTGCTTGAATACTTTTTTAAACTGCTTTATGGTCAGCACGCTTCAAGTTTATTTGGATGCCGAATTTCTCCTTACAGATTCTATCAAAATCAACAAAGGAAAGCATTTCAAAAAGTATTCATCCAAAAACAATTGTATGTAGTCAGGAAATTTTACACTAATCTAGTTTTCTTTCCCAACATTCTTGTGTTTTTCTTTACAAAAGCACTTTGGAGAGTAAGAGAAATTAAAAGAAAACAAAAAGGAGGGATATTTCTATACAGCTTGAAAAATTATATGTAATTTTGCCTGATTTTCATGTAGCCCAGTGTCCAATACTTTTCTGGTTCTCTCTGCTTCCATTATGGTATGGACAGAAGTCGCAGTGTTTTCCCACCTGTTTCTTCTATACAGATAAAAGCATTCATACAAATATCTAACAGGTTGTGTTTTACTACTGAAAGAAATGTCTCTGGGGAGTAGGGAAGATGATTTATGTGCATGTACCTGACCTTATAAAAAATAATCTTTGTGTTCATCATAAAGATGAATTTATATTGCTATCAGATATTTGCTCCAGTTTCCTTTTGTATATCTCCAATATACCATTTACTTTATAGATCTTTGATACGTTAGGACACTTGGGAGTTTAGGGAAATCTATTGTGTTCCCCTCCCAATTTTTTTTTTTTAGTTGATAGTTTTTCTTCTTTTTTTAATGAAACATAAAAAACTGTTTGCAGAGTTTTAGCTAAAACACTGTAGTTACTGAAAATTCCCTTTCCTTTTACTTATTATGTAGAAAGTAAATGTTAAATATATTTATTATGTATCTATAAGGTAGAGTAAAAGTTATTGGGTTTCTTATACTGAAACTTTTTCTTAATTTTTATTTAAATTCTAGTAAGTTAACACACAGTGCAATATTGGTTTCAGGAGTAGAATTCAGTGATTCATCACTTACATACAGCACCCAGTGCTCATCACAAGTGCTCTCCTCAGTACCCCTTACCCATCTATCCCATCCCCTACCTACTTCCCTCCATCAATCCTCAGTTTGTTCTCTAAGACTCTCTTTAGTTTGTTTCCCTTCCCACTTCCCTGCCCCCAGCATATGTTCATCTGTTTTGTTTCTTAAATTCCACATGAGTGAAATCATATGGTATTTGTCTTTCTCTGATTTATTTCACTTAGCACAACACACTCCAGCTCCATCCACATAGTTGCAAATGGCAAGATTTCATTATTTTTGATGGCTGGGTAATATATATATATACACACACACACACCTGCATACACACACACACACACACACACACACACACACACACACACACACCATATCGTCTTTATCCATTCATCAGTTAATGAACATTTGGGCTCCCTCCATAGTTTGGCTATTACTGATAATGCTGCTGTAAACACCTGGGTGCATGTGCCTCTCCAAATCTGTATTTTTGTATCCTTTGGTGAAACTTCTTGTTTATATATAATGAAATTCAGATTTCTCCTAACAGGGGAAAAATAACTCTTCTACATTAAGCTTTTCCATTCATGTCCTAAAACCACATTTGTTACCTTGTAGAAATTAATTATACATTTATTTGATACGGATGCTGAAATTTAGTTTATAAATTTTGTTTGATTTTCTGTTTGTCTTTGTCTAATAAGATCCTGGACTGTGGTGAGTGGCTTTCCATATACACATGAGGGATTAAATACACATCCTTCTTTTTTCCCAGAACGCCATCCATATTGTCAGTCTCTGAATATAGGTGGAAAATTGCCTTAATGGGGCTGGTATTTCTTATTAGAAAGTAGCCACAATGCAGAATAGAGAAACACTGAAGTTTTATGAAGCATGACCATGAAATAACAAAACTCCTGTCTTAAAGAAAGCTCATGTATTGGAATTTATATCCAAATGAGTATTTTCCTTCACTGCAGTCATCTTAGATTTTAGAAATGCTTCCACTGTTGAAAATATTCTGGAACTATTTTTTAGAGCCAGTTATGCTCAAGGAAGCATTTCTCAACAAACACTGGGAAGGCATTGTGTTAATTATCATCAGTGCACATGTGGAGGCAGCCTTTCTGAGCTGTTTTCTTTCATGAGTTTCTGACCTCAAGTATATTTTTATTCTAAATAGTCCTGTATTTTTCCCTAGACAAAAAGACATATATGTCATATAGGAGAAGGGTTCTGAGGCTGATGGGCCCATGAGATCATATGTTGGGTAAAGAAAGTATTAAACTCTTTCCAGATATTAAAAACAAAAACACAGGAAACAGAAAGTTTCAGCCTGGATCCTTGAGTATGGGCTCATTGTTTTACTCCTTGTTATATCGTTTAGTTAGATACTTATTCCAGACAGGTGTATAAGGTCCCTACTAGAACCCTAAGGGTATATTAAACCTGCCCCTGCTGCCTCTTTTTATTGGGCTATAAAACTTTACTGGAGCCTTTAGTACTCTGCATAACTAGTTGATATTCAGTTTCCATAGGGATGTATAAAATGGACCCTAAGAAGCAGGCCTATACCAGGCCCAGATGGGTTCACTAATGAACTTTGCCAGATACTTGAGGAAGAAATTGTACCAATCTTCTACAATTTCTTCTAGAAGATAGAAGTAGAGGGAATACTTCCTCATTCTATGAGACCACCAGTATTCAAATAACAAAACTAGACACACACAAGAAAGCTTTGGCAGAGATGCAAAAATCCTCAACAAGAGCCAGCCTGTAAACGATCCTGCCAGATGAAAACAGTAATGGAGCTTGGAGGGATGTTCTGCCTCCTATTAGAAACTGTTCATTTATTCAACCAACATTAACTGTTCAGAGCACTATTCAACATGGCCGTGAGATCAAACTTGTTACCATCCTTATTCAGTCACTTATTAATTCAGTCATCCCACAAATACTTTTCAATGTATCAAGCAGTATACTTGGGATTGGGAAATATAGCAGGGAGCAAAATAGGCCCAATTACTGCCTTCATAGAACTTACATTCTTTTGGGGACACAGACAATAAACAAGATCTACATGTAAAACGTAGACTCGTATACAGTAAAGATATACATGTAAAATGTGAAACATGTTAATGATATGCACAGAGGAGATGAGAATTTAACATGTATAGGAGGGTGGTATTTACACAGGCTGTTCAGAACCTCTTTGAGAAGGTGACTTCATGTAAATTCCTAACGGATGTGAAGGAAGGAATCTTGACGTTGTCTCCTGCAAAAGAGAAGCTGGATAGACACAACACAGTAACTAGTGAAGGATGAGAGAAGGGATGTGCTTAGAGATGCAGGTGAGGATCTGGGTGGTCACCAAATCATGCAGGGCCTCGTGGGAAGTGGTAAGGAACTTGGATCTTCTACCCTAGCTGATGGGAAGCCTCTAGAGGGTCTTCAACAGGGGAATGCCATAAAATGACAATTTAAAAAGCCCTTTCTAGGGGCACCTGGGTGGCTCAGTCAGTTGAGCGTCCTACTTAAGCTCAGGTCATGATCTCATGGTTCATGAATTCGAACCCCCCATCGGGGTCTGGGCTGACAGATTGGAGACTGGAGCCTGCTTCAGATTCTGTGTCTCCCTCTCTCCCTGCCCCTCCCCACCCAACGTGCTCTCTCCCTCACAAAAATAAATAAACATAAAAAAACTTTTTAAAAGTTAAATAAATAAATAAATAAATAAATAAATAAATAAATAAATAGGTCATTCTAGGGGCTCCTGGGTGGCTCAATCAGTTAAGCATCTGACTTCGGCTCAGGTCATAATCTCATGGCTCAGGAGTTCAGTCTCTGCATTGTGGTAAGCTTGAGCCCCACTTCAGATGAAGTCAAAGCTCCACTTGGAACCCGCACTCTCTCCACCTCTCTCTCTGCCCCTCGTTCACTCATGCTCTCTCTTTCAAAAATCAATCAATAAGTAAGTAGTTCATCTTAGTTTCTGTGCAGAAGGTCTATTTAGGTGTCAAGAGGACAGGCAAAGAGCAGCAGGAAGTTACTACAGTATTCCAGGCAAAGAAACTACCAGAGGTTAGTAGCTTTAATTAGGCTTGTGGAAGGATAATGGTGAGAAGTAAAAAGATTTGAGACCTAGTTTGTAAGTTGAAGCTGTAAGACATGTTGATGGATTAGTTATGGGGAACAAGAGAGAAAAAAAATAAATCAAGAATTAGCCTACATTTTTCTTTGAACAACTTGGTGAAACCATTTATTGTGAGGGGAAAGACTCAAACAGGAACAGGTAAGGGAGGAGAAAACACATCTTATTCTTTACACAGAAGTTTTGACATTCACACGGGACTTCCAAGAGACGTCAAATAGGCAGTGAGATACAGGAGGCAGGGACAAAGGGGAAAAGGCTGGGGAAAAGCCTTTCCCAGGGGAAAAGGCTGGGACGAAGACACCAAGATGAGATTTATATTAAGTAAACTCAATCGCAAATTAAAACCAACTTACTAAAAGTTGCTTAACTATGAGTGGCATTTATTATGTCACTTTATGTCAACTTATTAATTCTAGCTTTAGAGAGTACCAGGGTTGATTCTGCAGATAATTGCGAAAACACCTGGGTCAGCCTCTATGAGAGTCTCTTAGCATATGCCCCAGGTTGGCAGTTCTGGTGCAGCGATCCAAGTATCATGTCCCCACACAGCAACACAGAGAGCAGAGTAGCTGAAAGAAGAAGTGTGGCAGAAAAGGACTTTTTGAAAAACATAGCTCTCTATTGTAATTGGAGAGCAAATCTTTCCTAGAAAATTACCAACAGACTTCCCTCAATGTCCTGTCCAGAGCAATATCAAATGCCCTTCCCTAAACCATTCCTTGCAAAAGGAAACTTGATAGGACAAGTATGAGTCATTTCCTCTGGCTGAGGTTCCATCATTAATGACAAAGCTAGACCATATTGGGAAGCTAATCATCCATGTCTGCTGCACGAGGCACTGGCTTGTAGATGGTACTCAAAATCAGGACAGGATGGTGACACCAAAAAATATATCCACTGTTCAAAGTATCTTTACCTTCTCTCTGTAATATAACAAAATCATACATTCACCTAGAGTATCACCTACCAATTAGTTGCTTTTAGAAGTATAGGAAAATCAAAACCCAGAACTTAAGCTGGCAGTTATGAGGATTATTTCTTATCATAGATGAGAATAACACACATACACACAGACATACACACACTCACAGCATGATTCCCAGTTATTTCCAGTTTTTATAGTAGGGGGAAAAAGGTCTAGGTATTATGATCTTAGGTATATTTATTGCAGACTTAAATTCAGCAGATCTGCCTAATAGCCATTTTATCTTCGTTAACCATGATTTTCTCATCTTTGAAATACCTCACAGCTTTTGCCCTCACTGTTCATGCAGGAATTTTTTTTTCTTTTTGATTCACATTTTTGACTTCAAAATATAGAATGAGTTAATGTACATGACTATGCCTTCCTGGCCATGGTAATTGGTCTAAGGATGGGCACTAAATACAAGCAAGTTAATTATGAAACTCGTTCATATGAGTATAATGATTTCATGTGCACATACATTTTTATACTTGTAGGCTATTAACCTAGGGTTTCCTCTGTCTCTTAATTTAAAAATGGAATGCGAACAATGGCCTGCTTTTTGTCCTATGTTTTTACAATGTTAAAATTAATCATTTGCCTATCAGCCAAGATAGAAATAAAAACCTTTCTTGTGAAAATGTACATATATTTCTGGGCTTATGGGTTCTAAATGTTATAAATTGGAACATGGACAGGAAAATTAGATAATATCACAAGGATTATGTCTACTGGCTCCTTAGTTTGCCTGTCTACAAGACACAGTTTTCTTGTTTACTAACTCCAATACTCTTTTTTAAAAGCTCACAACCATCATTTGACCTATCGAGTGACCCAGCTGGGGAAGGCGCTGGATGAAGTTATTTGAAATGCATTTGCTAAGTGACAGGAGCTAAATTAGACATTAGAATTTTTCATGAATAAAATGTGATCAATGTGTTGGAGTGTTTCACAGCCTAGCTGGAGACTGCATACAGTGTGTTAAGTACAATAAACAGAGGAACAGGACGTGTCTAGGATAAATGAGACCCAGAGAAAGAAAGATCTCTGAGAAAGAAGAGTTCAGATGTAAACATATTTGATGCAAGGACTGTGCTGGAAAGTTAATGAAATAAGCAAAAAAGAAAAAAAAAGGGGGGGGAGGAGGATTAAATCATCCAAAAAATGGGGAATAGACAGACCTATTGAAGTATCAGAAATGGGGCAATCAGAACTATTAGAAGGAAAGTTTGGGAAATTCATAGGAGAATAAGCTGAATTCCAGAAAATCAGTTTTCGGGTTTGTGCACATTCGGTAGAGGGGTCACTGGATACTATTTGAACATGAGCTTATGTACGTGAATGTGTTGTGGCCTATGAATTTTGCCATTCACCTGCTGCCTCTGAGGACGGTTAATAGGTATTACCTGTTCATTCGTTTACTGAGACCCTCCCGTATGCCAAGCACTATGACAGGAACAAATCAAAGATGGAGGCCTTTTTCCTCAAATGGTCATAATCTCTGACACAGAGATAATAGGCAATGTGATAAAATACATTTGCCACAATGTTCCTATTATCGCAGTTTTTTTCTGATTTTAAAAACGAATCCAACTAACCCGTTGGCATTTAAATCACGACTCTCTGGTTGATACTGTCCTTCCATACAGTTACTTTGTTCTGTTTGTTCTATTATAGAAAAAAAACACATTATTAGTTGATACCCATATGTGTTTTTAAGTACAAACTCTTATCTGGGTCTTCCATATCACACTGTATTGTGAGAAGTCCGAAATTCAGGTTCCTTCTTAAATTTAATTATCTGGTCCTTTCCTACAACAGTCTGTCTCCTATTGACATGTCACATTTCATTTTGTTCACATATCTTTGGTGGGTGTCTCCTTGATATTGATAACAGTGGCTGGTGTAAGAGCTTATCTACTTTTGATTCTGAAAATGTAATAAAGGGGGGAAACACAAAGTAACAGCCAGATGTACTAGTTATTCAAGCATGCCTCCGACTTCTGTGTCCATGTTGGGAGAATATGGCGTATATGCTGCAACACAGTCTCACTGCTGTCAAAGACAGACACTAGTGGCAAGGGACAGCACTTCTCTGACAAGTAATTCCTTTGAAGGAAAAAAATTACTGAAACAAAACAAGCTAAAATGGTCTTATGTAAATCCTTTCTTTACTTTCAAGGTATCTTAATTTCATGAACATGATCTCTCATACTATCTTCTTTTTTTTACTTCAGAACAATGATGCTTTTATTTTTACTCGATGATCTATGAGTAGATATGTGAGAATTAGGAGAGATTTTACTTTTTGCTCTGTTTTAATTTTAACTGTATTTGGTCCATTTGAGTAGATCTCAAATAATTACCAAAATTAAATAATTTGAGGGAAAACATAATTTTGAAAGGTGTCCTAGGAAGTTACATAATCCTTGCCTGACTCTGGGCAGACTTGTAATTTGTAAAGGCTTTCTAAAAGACGAATCTCACAACATCTTATAGAAACTTCCTTATATCTAACTCAAATCCTTTATACTCTATATTAACAATATGTGTTCTTTTTTCTTAGAAAGTTTGTAGTAAACGGGTGCCTGGGCGGCACAGTCAGTTAAGCATTTGACTCTTGACTTTGGCTCAGGTCATGATCTTATGGTTCGTGAGTTCAAGCCCCACATCGGAATCTGTGCTGACAGCACAGAGCCTGCTTAGGTTCTCTCTCTCCCTCTCTCTTTACCTGCATGTGTGCTCTCTCTCTCAAAATGCATAAATAAACACTTAAAAAAAAGAAAATTTGTAGAATATCATGTCTCTTTGGCCTATAGCCAATGCCAAAAGCATTACAATTAATGTAGACATTTAAAAATTGTGGATTCCTAGCTAATTAATTCTGTTTCCTTTGGATTTCACAGATGAAAATAAACTTAGATTTATAATTAAAATAAGAGAGGAATAAGTCCTTTGGAATCATTTTAAGTAAAAGAAGATTTTTCATCCTTTATCTAAAATCATATATCAGATATTTTCATCCAAGAAAATTCTAGAGAAATAATTTTGATTCCCAAGTGTTATTAGAAAAACTCAGACATTCAGTTTTGCCTTTTCTGTGAACTCTTTCCTAGGTTAACAAGTTTTCTTGATCTCATCATTTTGGGGGCTGTTTATAAAATTAACAATTCCATGTAAGCACTGAATTTATTTATAGATTTTACAAAATCATGCTGAATTGTTTAATGGGTAAATATGTTTGTACCAACTTGATGTAGTTGTGTGTGGATTACTCTTTGAGAAAAAAAGCTGATTTTTTTGTAGTGAGGGTTATTACGTGAAGAGCCATTATTTCTTGAAACATTTATTTTGGGGCCTTGCATGTAGACTGCGGGCCATGGGCAAGTTGAGAGCCAGGCTTCTCACCAAGGTCACTGTCCAGCTCATACTATTTCCTTTCCTCAACTCAGTATCATCCTGGGAGGAAGATTAATTTACAGAAGAAAGAAAGGGGTAGCTCTTTCTTTACCTATGCCCGAAGAGCCGCAAACAGCACCTGTCACATGGAAATCATTGTGAAGGGTTGGAATATTTAAGGGTTTTAGAGGTGGTTATGCGTGGACTTGAATCTTTTTTTTTTTAATTTTTTTAATGTTTATTTATTTTTGAGACAATGCGAGAGACAGAGTGCAAGCAGCGGAGGGGCAGATAGAGGGAGACACAGAATCTGAAGCGGGCTCCAGGCTCTGAGCTGTCAGCACAGAGCCTGATGCAGGCTGAAACTCATGAACTGTAAGATCATGACCTGAGCCAAAGTCGGATGCCCAACCAACTGAGCCACTCAGGCACCCCTGCATGGACTTGAATCTTAACTCTACCACCTAACTGTGTGGTTAGGCAAGGTGACTGACCTCTCCATCATACTGTCTTTTATATGCAATAATTTATTTTTTAAAGTTTATTTATTTATTTGAGAGAGAGCATGAGTGGTGGCAGGGAGGTGGGCAGAGAGAGAAAGGGAGAGGGAGACTCGTAAGCAGGCTTCTCACCGTCAGCAGAGAGCCCAATGCAGGGCTCAATCTTATGAACCATGAGATCATGACCTGAGCTGAAACCATTATTTAAAATAATGCTTGTTAAACAGTAGGTGGTGACATATTCATGGGTCCTGGAATCATGGGTCCTGGTTACAAACCCAGTGCTTTAAATGGAATATAAATAGAAAATATGTTACATCAAATCAGTGAAAGTTAATACTGCTTTAAGGAACATTTTACTTATATATCTGCAGTGAGTGGTGGTATAAATCTGTTTCTTACTGGTGAAGGAACTGGGCCATCCGTTACAATGCAAAAAGAAAACCTAAAAACTTATCATTCAAAATACAGAGCATAGACCAGCTATTCAGGAATACTGGAAAGAAGCAGTGCAGTGATATCTCCAATGTCTGTGAGGGACATTGTCTCCATTGTGTCTCCTAGGGAGTCTTGTCATTGCATTAAGTAAAGTAGCTGAGCAGTAGATGTCTACGTGCAAGGGATATATAGCAACTCACTATGTTCATCTATCTAGTTGGACACTTGGGGAAGAAAGCAAATAGATTAGTGCATCCTTATTTAATTCAGGAACTGCTTTTAGGTGCCTTTCCTCAAGATTCACCATGCTAATATTACTGCAGAGAAAATTATCTGTTTCCTCTATATACTGTGATGTTTGTTCTTTGACATTTTTTTTGTGAGCAACAAGATGGCTACTCTATGCTAATAAAATCCTCATGCATCAACCCCAACTCATCCGTTTCGATAGCTATATATCTAATGACTTAGAGCCTGCCTTAGATTTCTCTATTTCCCATAACAGAATATGAAACTGTCGGACCTAAATTATCCTAGACCCCAATCTGTGAAAGGACACATAATCATAGGAAAAAATATATTCCTTATCAGAACAAGCAGCTGTGCTCAAATATTGACTGAGCTGCATAATCACTTGGGCAGAGTATATCTTGCAAGGAAGCACAGTAATATTCAAATGCTTGTGTTTTTATTTTCTGTGGGTTTGGTATTTTCCCTTCAGAGTAATCATTTTCCACATTCTTGGTGAAATCGGGTTGATGCATCCAGTCTGCCATCCTTGAATATTTTAAGCCTTTGACATTAGGCCCTGTAATGCTAATTTGCATATTGCTTGCTGATGTGAGTGCCCAGTCAGAAATTCAGCTATTCCACTGGGACCCCATTTTTGTTTTTCTAGAAGCAGTTGCACACCCATAACATTGAGCTTCTGGAAAGAAAAACTTTCAAACTAAATGGACTGTGCTCATTTATGATGATACACTAATTCTTTAAAAAGCAAACACAAGAAAAAAGCACATTTGTTGAACCATATAAAATTGCTATTTGACTCATTTTGACCTGTAAAAATGGCAGTTTCAAATAGTTCAATCTGGTACTCCTTTTTTTTCAATCTGATACTGCTTTTGGAGAAGACAATATCCTGTGTCCTTTTAAATATACAATTCTTTTTAAATATCCAGACTTTCTGAGTTCTGCCAGGTTAGATAGTCTGATGCTTTTCTTTATTCTTGCATTTAGCAAAGATTTTCCTAAATTCCTACTATATTCAGAGCACCAGGCACGTGGTAAAGACAAAAGACAAAGCCAACAGACTCTTAAGAATCATGTAGTATGTTTTTCTGATAGTAGGCTGGTGGCAAAACAAAGGAAGTTAAGTGGGTTTTTTCACCCATAAAGTGACACAAAACTTGATAATCCATCAAAATGTGTGGATTTTCTTAAATATTGCCTCAGTTTAGTATTACTGTCATCAAATTGCTTCCTATATTGCCCCTATATTTATTTCCTCCTGAGTAGATTTACTGTACGATCTACCTGCCAGTGTAATGTAGTCTTTCACAGGTATTGTTCCCCAATCTTTAATATTAATGATCTTTTCTAAGAATCCAACCACCTAAAGAAGTCTCCTTCTGTCCTGAAGCATTAACAAAGCACCAAAGCAAGTCTTTAATGTTTAATTGCACCAGCTATGATCAATAAAATATTACAGTTGTTCATATGCTATTGTTCCTTTGTTTTTTGAGGAGAGACTAATGAGTGGATGGCTGTGTAGTTTGCCCCTTTATAAGATATTCATTGAATGTTCTGTCGTTATTTCTAGTCTTCCACATTTACTTTCAAAGTCGCATCCTTTTGTGTGTTTGGTTTTGAGTGGAGGGAATCCTTTGTTCTGTGTTACCATTTTTGAAACTGTCACTTCCACCCATCAATATACAATGCTGTAGGGCTTTTGTGTTCTATGGAGAACCCTCATCTTGTCTTCGTATTGGCCATCCCCTCTGTGACTGCTACACCGAGGAACCCCAGACGGTAGACTGAGTTCATCAGGCAGCACAGCTAAGCCAGGGATTCTCAACCCTTGGCTGCACACTGGAATCACCTGTGGGGTTTAAAAAATACTGACCCCCAGGTTCTGCTCCTGAGATTCTAATTAAATTGGTCCAAACTGAGACGAGGAGGGCATCAATATTTTTTAAATCTCCCAGAGGAAGTCTAATGCACAGTGAAGTCTGAGAACCACTGACTGAAGCTGTAAAAAGAATTCCCAGGCATAGCTGTGTCTTTGGTCTCATTGAAGCTTGGCCCAAACTCTGGAATAGGTGAAAAAGCTAAGGTCTGTATCCACTTTTAGTAACGCATTTTGGTGATGAGCTGGCTACTGTTTATAAAGATTTTGCCATCAAATTCATCAAAGTGGAGTTTAGATCTCAAGAAAGGTGAGAAACAATACTCATAATAGCACTTAAGTCACTCTTTGGTATCCACTGCAAGATTATTCTACTCACATGACGATTTGGGCAGCTTTCTCCCGAGAGTAATTAACATCTGTGTAAAGATGTAATCACCTGGAGCAGCTATGTAAGCCAGAGCAATCTCAAGAGCTTTCGTTTCTGGAGGCAAAGAAATTGTATTACAGCAGCATTTTGCCAGCGTATCTTAGAACATCAGTGTAATCAGTATTAGAATGAAGCATTGTAAGACTGAATAACAGAGAGAGATTAATTTCTATTAAATATCTATTAAATATCTACATCTTCTGGTTCTCCAAAGTAGATTAGGCTGGGAAAGAATAATGGAGGATTTTACCCGATCCCCTTTGCCTCTGTGCACAATTCCTGCAGTGGCTGCTGAGGCTCACCAGAAGAGAAAAAAGAGAGTAGGAAATAGCTCCAAACATGTAACTAATCCCTACATTAATTGCTGTCTGAATGAACTGTTTTGTTATTTTGATTCAGTTTTAATTTACATTGACAATGACATCTTTTCCTTCTGAAAGAGAGATTTACTGTGTAACATTATACACTTTTAAGGTCAAAAAATTGTCCGAAGTTTCTAAATGGAATTTACTATTGCCCATATGTCACTTTCATAATAATCCAGGTCTATCCCCATCCACTATTGTTACGGGAAGGTCTACATAATTTTACCTCTTTCTTTCCACATTCATATCATTTTAATAGAACTGAAAGATCTTTGCCAGATTTTGCTGTAACTTTTATGTTTTAGTGCTTCAGTGAATTAATTAAACTATAAAAATAAGCATTCATAGTAATTTTTAATGAATATAACATTTCTGTTCCATATCAAAGCCCAGCTGCTCTCAAGAAAACCCCTTGATCATTTCTGCAATTATGATTCTGGATTAGGAAAATGTTACTAAACACTAATTTTTGCGTCAGGCAAGGGTTGGCTCCCAGATTTTATAAGAGAATCTCGCAGAGATAATTTTTCTCTTTGTCTACAAGATATACTATATCGATACCAATTTAAGACGAATTGAGCATGAAATGGGAACTCTGCTAGGTTTCTGAAAGTCTGGGGTTTTATTGAACTTTGCTAATGCTGTGGGGAAGAGTTTAAACTTCCCTTGATGGTTACTTTTGATGCTATTAGTAAAGGGTGTTCTTAAAGGTCCTGAAAATTTAGAAAGACTGCAAAGACACGGTTATCTGGTCAAGAGATACGTTTCTAAATACTACATCAAACAGCATATGTAAAAATGACCCCAAAGCACAGTATGATCTGAGGATTCTATAGAGTCCTACATCATACGCAACAATCCCATCTACCTGCTTTACTCCATCCACCCATGTCCAGGGAGGCAAAATACAGAAAAGGGGTCAACTAAATCAGAAACATAAAAAACAAAGATAAACTCATACAAGTGGCCTTGGAATAACAATGCTTAAAAGAAACTGAGAGAAACAAGGATTGGATTACTCACAAAATAGATATAGGCCTGGTCACAGTATTAAGTACAAATGGCAAGTCCTATAAACCATTTGAGCTTGCATAAATCTCAGTGATTTTATCAGAAAGACACTGGGGTATACACACAATCCAAGGAAGCATTAAACGTTCACATCCCAAAGAGAGTAGGACACAATGCAACTGCAAAGATTTCTGTAGCAGGAATATACTCTACAGGCTTCTAGAAGTCTCCTACAGGCCCAAGAGCTTAATTCCTTATATATCTCAGTACAAATTCCAAATTGGCAGGAAAGTAATTTGATTTTCCTACTTGAGGTGAAGGGCCATTCCCATATTAATTACCACAGCAAGGAAAGCTGTTCGTGGAACAAAAACATGGCCCTTGGGAGTCATTCCTACGGACGGTGTGGGAAGTTCTCAACCAGAAACATCCAGACAGATAACTCAATAGGATTCTGTTATGACTGTTTTCAGAGAGCCGGAAAATAAAAAGGAGAGATAATCAAAATACAGGGACATTTATCTATTATGTTATTCCCAAAGTCTCAAGCCTCTCTATTTTGCCTAAATTACCTCATAGTCTTGACTGCTAAATATTATGTAATTGAACACTGAGAGAAGGTGGTAGCCTTGAAAAAAACAAAAACAAAAACAAAAACCGGACCATGAACAATATTGAGAATGGACATCTGTTCCTTTTCTCTTGAGTGTCTGAGAGACCAAGAGAGGAGTGGGGCACTGAGATAAACCTCTTCTTTCACAGAGGCTGACTTGAACCCTACTGTCTCTTTCCACTTTTTTCTCCCTCTTTCCCTATTTTGGAAAGACAGATGGAGAAGAGAGTGGAATTAGGGTGAGTGGATGGGTGGGAACAAAGAAAAAGAGAAAGGCAGTGACGGCAGAAGAGAGAATGAGGAAGAAGAAACACATAGTGAAGAGAGTCTTCCAGAGAACACTGTGTTCAAAACATGTATTTCCTCATTCAGTAACCTAATGGAAAGTTAGGGGGAGCAAGTGTCTCAAGGGGCAGTTTTAGACAATTGAGGCTGGCCCTTACTGTCACACCTCTGTCCCATTCCCAGTACCCCTACTGCCCAAAGTGACTTTACAAGAGCTCAGAACCTTCAGTCTACATTTAGTAAGAAAGGATCTAGTTGATTTAAATTTAAAACAACTTACAAATGGACTTATATCAAAGCTTTGATCAAAAATGTTGAGGGGCGCCTGGGTGGGTCAGTGGGTTAAGCATCCAACTCTTGGTTTTGGCTTAGGTCATGATCTCGTGGCTCTCACTGCCATTTTCTTGCTTTGTGATCTATGCTGATTTGTTTAATCTCTCTGAACTCCATGTCCTTCTCTGCAAAACTGGAGCAATAACATGAATTTTCTCATGTTATATAAATATAAATCAGCTTTGGACAGAAAGCATTTAGCACATTGCCTGCCACATTGCTTGCTCAGAAACATGAAGTATAGCAACTTGTCATGCAGAGGTATATGAAAAATCCAATCAAATTTTGTACATACCTTGAATTTTAGCATTGCTAGAAATTTTTACTCTGTTACACTCATTACTTATCAAGGGATGGATAGAGTGAAGAGAGGGGATTTTTAAGAAGGTCCTATTTTTGGCTATTAACATTGAAGTTCCACAGCTGGCAATACTCGGTGACTACACGGCAGAACATGGGGTATTATTGTTCTCCATTCTATCAACTAATCAATACATACGCTATAAAATATTCAAAGAGGAAGGTCTGAGCCACCAAGTATTTTTGGAAATTCATACCTGCTGTTTTTCTTCCAACATCAGCATGATTCAAAAGCATTAGCATGCTCTTGGCTGTGATTGCCTGTGTTTTGGAACCTTCATTTGTAACACCTCCCTAGAAGGGCAGCAAGTAATTTGGAGGCAACACAATGGTGTGATTGCTAAAGGCAGAGTCTTTTGTGTATGTATAGCTTCACTTCCTGGGAATTTTTTTTTAAGTTTATTTATTTATTTTGAAAGACAGAGTTAGGATGAGCAGGGGAGGGAAGACAGAGAGGGAGAGAGAGAGAGAATTCCAAGCAGCCTCCGCGCTGTCAGCACAGAGCCTGACACGGGGTTTGATCCCACAAACCATGAGATCATGACCTGAGCCTCAATCTAGAGTGGGCACTTAACCAACTGAGCCACCCAGGAGCCCCTCTAGGAATTATTTTTAAAGAGTCTAGATCTTTGACATGTTTTGGGGTTTGGGCTAAAAATGGGAGATTAATGGGGATGATCAAAAGCAGAATGACCATGGTATACCCCATTGGTGACAACCGTTCCAGTGACAAGTATGTATTGCCATTCTTCTTCTCATCACTCCAGCCTGGCAAAAATAGTTTAGACCAAATTAGTGTTTGTTGGACACATGTGTTTGACAGCAACTGGATTTAAGAAAATCCAATACTGAAACTTTGAAATTGTGCATTACAGAGATGAAAGGTGTATGTTGTGCAGGGTCCAGTGCAACACTTTGTCCACTATATTAGAGATATTTCAGCAATCGTTCACAGTCAGTAGTTAATGTTTTCAATATGTTAGTGAGAAGGGGGGATGGGATCATCAGAGAAATGTAGAATCTGGTTAACATTCCTACAAAGGATTCATTAACTTCAACAAGATGTGATTTGAGAGAAAAGGTTCTAATCACCACACATTTTAAATAAGCACTTACACTACACAGGTGCCGGGGTTTTGATTATACAACTGGGTATTTCATACTGAGAAATGCTGATCTATTTTAAAAGTTGTCCTTGAGGTTAGTAGAAGCATACAAAATGATGACTGGAATGTAAAATAAATACAAGCATTACTGATATTAGATCAGATTATATTAAATTGGATTGGGGTATGCTAAAATATAGGGCAGGGTATATTTCAAAAGCAATTCAAAACTAATTCACCATTACTAAACTGGGATTCAGATGCAAGCAAAGTGGAAAGTTGAGTGCTATTTTTTCTTTTTCAGGTAAGCAGTGGGAAGATTAAAAATTGTAAACTTACTCCATGGAAACAAAATCTCTCTCTTGCTTTTGAACATAAATGATATTTTAAAAAATCACTTTTTTGAACTGCCTTAACCACTTCTTCATTTTGAGTATATAAAACTCTCTTTCGTTAAAGGAAAAGCATACTTTGTCCATACATTTGAAGCTATCAAGGCTAAAGCTGAATTGCCTAATAATTCCTTAGTTACAAAACTCTTCTGGGGTCAAAAGACTCTAATCAGCATTTTATTTTTAAAATATTTTATCATCATCTTTTCATGAAACCAATATTGGTTTTGGCCTAAGTGATTTACCCTTTATATCAATATCAGTTGGTCAAAGGCCCATATACGTTCCAAGAAATGCTAGTTTAAATTCCCAAATATATCTTTACTTGAAAATAGTCAATAAATAGAAAATCACCTTAAATTGTCAACAGAAATTATTTCAAATAAGTTAACTGAACAGTATCTTTCAAAGAATTCCAAAAAGTCAGACCTCTGGTGTAGTTACTCATGGGATTCTTTTTCTATAGGCAAAGTACCACCATCGTCTACACCTTAATTCATGTACTGTCCTGGTGAAAAATCACAGCAAGTTTAAGAGGCTCTAGGATAAACACTTTCCATTTAACCTTTGTAATAGCTAAAAGCTGTCAGTATGATACTCAGTTCTTCTATTTCACATGTTATATAACAGACTAAAATGGTGACATTTTAGTGATCCTTTACACATTCTAATGTTCATTTCAGTAAAAAAAAAATCCTCACTAATAAAGCCATTGGTAGGGTGACAGTAGAACATTCTGGAAATTCATCATTCACTCATGATTTAGAAGACATCTACTGCAGATCCTGATTAATTACATCAAAATAAATGAATGGGATGTTTTAAGTGCAAATTTTAACTCTAAGCCATTTTATAAATAAGAAGACAGAAAAATACGTTACTTCAAGAGGGAATGTGACTAGGATGGAGAAGAGTCAAAATGTTAGTCTGCTTCCCCTACGAGGCATTCGCTTGGTTGGAAAGAGTCTGTGCTATTAGTGACTATAGAGAGGCTGCAAGGAGTGAGCACAGCACCATTATCTGACTAATTGCCTTGTGAAGTGCTTTTAGAAAAGCTGGGACTGAGAGGCACTCCATAGTACCAATTTATGGTCTATTCTTAGTGCCAGTGATGCCCAAGAGAGCAGCACATTGTTAAGTCTGTTTTGCAGATGATAATATTTTTGACAAAGTGATTCAGATTTTAAAATACTCTTACTGAAAGGTGCCAAGTGATCATCTGCTTTTCATGAACACTCACGTGATGGACTTTTCACCTTCACCTCAACTTTCTTCATCCAAATCAACTTTTGTTTTTGTTTTTGTTTTTGGCACTTCAGACTTAAAAGATGAACAGAGGGCCACCTGGGTGGCTCAGTTAAGCCTCCTATTCGGCTCGGGTCATGATCTCATGGTTTGTGGGTTCAAGTCCCACTTCGTAAGAGCCTGGATCCTGTTTCAGATTCTGTGTCTCCCTCTCCCTCTGCCTCTTTCCCACTCCCACTCCCTCTCTGTCTCTCAAAATGAATAAATGTTAAAAAAAAATAAAGTATTAAAATGAAATAAAATGTTAACAGAGTACACAGATTGATTTTAGGAGTTGGATTAACTGAGAGATTTTGCTTAGGTTAATTTCAAGTTTTATAATCTTATTTTAAGAGTGATCTCCAATCATCTTCATGGTAAAATAACTATTTAAGGAAAAACTTGTACAGTGCATAGATGTGTTTGCATTTTTTTAAATTTTTAACGTTTATTTATTTATGAGAGAGAGGGAGAGAGAGAGGGAGAGAGAGAGAGCGCGCACAAGCACGCGTGGGAGGGGCAGATAGAGAGGGGGACAGAGGATCCCAAGCAGGCTCCCCACTGATAGCAGAGAGACCTATGAGGGGCTGGAACTCAGGAACCCTGAGATCATGACCTGAGCCGAAGTTGGACACTTAACCAAGTTACACAGGTGTCCCTTTTTCTAATGGACAGAAATATACCTTTTGTTTCTCCTTATAATCTTCAAAAAGATTATACAATTGTACAATTGTACAGTAAGTTTTACTATAATCTTTTGCTGGTTAAGAAGAATGGCAGAATGGCACGGATAAAGTACACTTCCGGGAGGACGAAGCGCCTCAGCGTGGTGTACCCCCCTCCCTGTCAGAAAAAGTCACCATGGCATGTGCTTACTGCTCATTTTTACAGTTTTCCTTTCTGAACTACTTATGTGCTTTTAGCTAAAACTTCTCTGGCAGGAGGAATAGCAATGCTATTTGTGACTGCAAGATGAAACATTCCTCCTTTGGCTTTTACTATCATTATCGTGGTTTATATTATGAGGGAAATCTTGCTTAGGATGATGTTGTCACACCATTTCAGAGTTTTGCATTTCTTTTTTCAAATGAATGGTATTTGGCTTTTGAAGCTCAGGTTTGGTATCCAGGTAGCAAGTGAGATGTCCTGAACTCCTGCCCCGAGCACATTTCATTTATATTCCATGTCTATTCAAACTGTGAATTTAGTTTAGCATGACTAAACACATTACATTTGCTTACTGACTGTCTATTCTTTAAATCTCAAATTCATTGAGTCACTCTTTGGGGATCCTTCTATTGTTGTTAAAGTAGGCAAGAAGGGTAAAGTGAGGCAAAATGAGAAAAAAAAATAGCCACCCCAAAATGAACTCTTTCTTTGTTTGGAAAATGATTTCATGAAACCTAAAGTATGGGGCTTTAGAAAGATATATATCAGTAATATGAAGATCAGTATGTAACTTTCTTTTAAAATGAGTATCAGGATATTAAATTTCTGCTGCACCTTCTACCTCCCGAGGAGTGTCTTACAAACTATAGACAGAGCACTGAAATCACTTTACCCACCACTGAAGTGGAACCCAGTGGTTGTTTAACTGAACACAATACTGCAAAATCATTTAAGAAAGGAACTGAATGAGAGGACAGCCTCCAAAAGAAACTGCAGGGGGGATTTAAGAAAAGCAGACTACAATCTCTCAGCTTGGAATTTGGCCAGGAAATTCAAGCCAAACACTCCACTCCATGGCATTTTTTCCCTTAAAAATTCTAGTGCCTTTGACTCCATGATTGGTGTCCCGACATTTTAGTGTTTCTATCACATGACGTCTCCTGAGATCTAGTTCCTTAATAATTACTGGTCTAGAACTGACCCTGAAAGAACAATTCCAATCGATGACTTTTAAATTTTCACTCTTCTAATGCACCTGGGTTCCGGCCTTCATGTGACCTTGCCAAATGCCACCAGTCCCAGGCAGTGTTAAAAATACTACAATGGCTATGTTATTTAAAACCCAAGATGGCAAAGTTGCAGGTTATAAGATTTTTCTAACTTCATGTAAATAATAAAAGTCATGCTCA
This sequence comes from Felis catus, assembly GCF_018350175.1. Classification (NCBI taxonomy): domain Eukaryota; kingdom Metazoa; phylum Chordata; class Mammalia; order Carnivora; family Felidae; genus Felis; species Felis catus. Next base: position 102,360,134 of record NC_058374.1, read on the forward strand.
AGACATCATTGCAAAATTTGAAAGATTTTGAGAGATTCAGGGAAGTATAAACATGCTGGTAAAGTAGATCTAATATGTGTCATTGAAGGGTTGTTGCATCCTTGTTTCCGATTACAAGAAAGTTCTATTTTAATTTACATTATATTATAGATCTTCGCAAACTCCTAAATGATAGTGATAGTTCTACAGGTCAATTTATTTTAAAAATATGTATGTATATTTCATTTTCCCCTGTGGAGAAACATTAGTTTTCATAATTTCTATGACCTACTCATATTTTAAGTTTTGGTGATGTAGCTTAACTTCTCCATTTGTAAGTGTGTTGGGCAATCCCTTTTCATTTTTTGTAATGCTATAGAAACTCTTCTGTAAAGAAGAATGTAGGCTTTGAAGTCAGATTAGGAAGTCAGAGTAGAGGTAATTTTTTTTATCTGCAGGATGTGAATCATCACTCCCTCTAAAAGAATTACTTTCTTTTGTTCCAATTTTAAATTAACAATTGCCAGCATCTTGAAAAGCATCAACTGTGTGTAAAAACTGCCATGAACAGAAACCATAATAAAAGAATTAACCATCTTTAGGGTAATGATGATGCCACGAAGAATTCAATTTTCTATGCTTTCATTTATCTCTTTTTTTTTTACCTAATATTCTAATCAAGAAAGGGTAATCACATGTATTTTATACATATGCCAAATGATAATGAAGAAAACATACTTACATCCACTGAATTTTTGTTTGATTTACAGTTGTTAATGGCGAAAGTTACTAATTATCTAAATTTCTTAAAGTAATATATTTGAACATTTAAAAGTAAGCTTTTATTGAAAATAAATTAGATTATAAATGTGGTGACAACTGTAATTTGTCTTAAAAAATTATAGCATGTAATTAACTCAGTTAATTCTTACTGACTTTTCCTTTGCGTTTAATCAATTCCATGATTTGGATAGAAAGCACTTAGAACATTATTGGAAAGTATTGAGCTCTATACAAATTTTGTCATTTTATTGTAGGATTGTTTTCGTTGGTTAGCATAACCAATTGTATTTCAGAAAACTTCCAGTTATATCTTATGTTTAAGCTGTTTTGTTTTGTTGATATGGGGCTAAAGATTTAGAACGTTATGTTGCTCTTGGTTTGGAGTATTTCAATAGTATAGTAGCAATTGTTAATACCTACAGGGTGAAAATGAACATAATTCAGATAGAGACATGGGAATTTTTTGAGTATCTAATATGTCCCCATCTCCTGTAAGTACCTTGTCTTATTTAATGTTACAACATTATGAGGAAAACATTATTTCCATATTTAAATTAAAACAATTGAGCAGAAAAGCATTGAGTAACTTACTCTAAGCCACACAGGTATAAAGTGATAGACTCTAGAACTCTTTCCCCTCAACAACGACACTGGTTTGGCAGGTAACATGCTCATATAATGTCAGACTTTCAAAGGAGAACTTACACAAAAACATGAAGCTTAACTCTGCATGTATAATACTTCCATGAAAAGAAAGGTGCCCTGGAACATAACCTGAAAACCCTGAGAGGCGGCATCTCACAAAGAGTCTGGTATCCTTGCAGTGAGTAGCTCTCTGCATCCTCCAGATAATAAGCCTCCTATATAACTATGCTAATTTTGTTCACTCCCATAATACAAGATGAGGTTAGCAGAACACCCTGTGTCAAAGGTCACAGCCAACATCATGTGTTAGAAGCCAACTGTAGACTTTAGGAAGGGAGCATGAGTCAACTCACAGTATATCTGAACCCATTTAATAATCTTTTAATATGACAATATGCAGATTATGAAATTAATTAAACAAGTATTTATTAATAAGAAAAAATACCCCAAAGAAATAAAACACATTGACTGTAAAATCACACAAACTGTGGTGCGCCTGGGTGGCACAGTCGGTTAAGTGTCCGACTCCAGCCAGGTCACGATTTCACGTCTGTGAGTTCGAGCCCTGCGTCGGGCTCTGGGCTGATGGCTCAGAGCCTGGGGCCTGTTTCCGATTCTGTGTCTCCCTCTCTCTCTGCCCCTCGCCCGTTCATGCTCTGTCTCTCTCTGTCCCAAAAATAAATAAACGTTGAAAAAAAAATTTTTTTTTAATAAAATAAAATAAAATCACACAAACTGAGATTACCATCTTAGTTTCCCTTTTACTAGCTCTGGATGTAAGACAAATCATTTCAACCCAATGATCTGCAGTTTCTTTATAGAAAAAATAAAGCTCATAATAGTGTCTCTCTCATTGGGCTGTTGTACAATACATATTGAATCCAATAATATATGTAAAGTACAGGGTATTTGACACATGGGAAGCACTTCAGAAATGATGATTATTTTGTTCCTATACTAGCATCATTAATATATACCAGATAGCATATAAGATCCTTAAGAGCAGATAGACATGTGCTCTACACTGACAGAGAAGTAATGGACTAAAAAGATGCATAGTTAAATAAGCATTGACCATGTAGTTTATAATTACTATGCTGAAAGAGGATTAAAATCTTCAAGAGTTACAAATGTTTTTGCTTAGTTTAAAAAAATATTCCAAATTGAGGGGGTGCCTGGATGGCTCAGTCAGTTAAGTGTCCGACTCTTGGTTTCAGCTGTGGTCATGATCTCACGGTTCGTGGGTTAAAGGGCTCAGACCCCATATCTGCAAGGTCAGTGCAGAGCCTCCTTAGGATTCTCCCTCTCTCTGCCCCGCCTCCGGAAGGAAGGAAGGAAGGAAGGAAGGAAGGAAGGAAGGAAGGAAGAAGGAAGAAAGGAAGGAAGGGAGAAAGAAAGTTTTGTTTTTGTTTTTTTTTTAATTTTTTTTTCAACGTTTATTTATTTTTGGGACAGAGAGAGACAGAGCATTAACGGGGGAGGGGCAGAGAGAGAGGGAGACACAGAATCGGAAACAGGCTCCAGGCTCCGAGCCATCAGCCCAAAGCCCGACGCGGGGCTCGAACTCCCGGACCGCGAGATCGTGACCTGGCTGAAGTCGGACGCTTAACCGACTGCGCCACCCAGGCGCCCCAAGAAAGAAGTTTTTTTTTAAAAATCCCAAATTGAGAACTAGTCTCACTAACAGTGTGTATTTCATGAGGCTCTCAATCCATTCTCACATCCTAAAATTGTCCTTATCACCATGGAAATACCTTAGCACTCATGGTACCTACAGGAGTACTGCCATTTGGAGGGTGTTCAGTTTGCCTCCTTTTCTTCTCTCTAATTGGTTTGCTTTGATGGGTGATGGTGTATGCCTTTGGGGATGCCAAAAGATACATCTTAGTTTCTAACAAAAAGATGTGACTGAGTGAAAACAAAACAAAAAAAACTGAAACCAAACAAATAAAAAACCAGAAGGGTTTTTTACTCAAGGTCCTCTTCTAGAGAAAACCAAAATTTTGAAATTGTCTGGAAACACTGATTTCCATGTCAGCTTGGAGAAGAAGTGATGGTATCTAATACTTTCAGATTTTCTATCTCAGGCAGGTCTACTTGTGACCATGTATGAAGATCACTTATATAAGGCATGAGAGTTAAAGTATTAGGTTCTGTATCATCAAGAGAATACTTGGTTAGGTCTGGCCAGTGCAGTAATTTGCCAACAGCTGGCCAAAGTTGCCAAGGCCAAAGGGTGGCTATTATGCACGGAGTGATTTCCATAATAAATTGTAATTGGAGTGTATTATGAGGCAAACAGGAAAGGCAGAAGTGGCAATGACCATGAATGAGCTCCAGGCAACAGATGCTCTTTTTGGAAAACTAGTCATGTTACTAAGAATGATGACATTGCAGGCTAGGATGTTTGGCTTTTCTGGTCTTTTGGCAGTCAGCAGGGATGAATATTTAGTGCCATCTTCTGAGAGTCCCTGAAATGACATCTGCCCAACCTGTCTTAGTTGTATTTTTTCCTTTGTTTTGTTATTTCTCTAAAATGTGCTTCGTAGGGATCATTGGATATTCACAAAGAGATACTCTCAGAAAGCTTAAGAGATTTACTTCGTAAGTTTGATCCTAGTGCAGGATAAGAGGAGGATCCTTCAACAAAGTTCCCATTTTCTCCATGATGAGCCACGTGAAAGCATATGGCAAAACACGTTACCATCGTGATTAATGCCTCTGAATCACAGTTTAGTTTCAAATGCTTAAGATATTTTGCAGTACTTATTGACTTCAGTCACTATGCAGCTCCTGCTATTTTGTTGCTTTTTACATTTTTAAAGCCTCTGGGAGAAATTCAAACAACCAAAAAGATTTGCATCCATACAGTATACTCTTAAGGTGCTCCTTCCCATTAACATTTCAGTCTGTGGAGTTTCAAATGTGTTCAGTCTGAAATTATTCACAGTTACCTTGTTGGCCATTTTTCAGCAAAAGGGCTGCTGCTGTTGACAGTCGTGGCAGCCAGCCAGGAGAAACTGGGCAGAGAGGAGATGCAAATTTCCCCTCAAAATTAGGTGAGGGGAAATTATGTGACTAAGTATAGCCGCTATTTAAATCCAACAGTAATTCAAGGCCCATCTCAAGTCCCTCCTCCTCCAAATGCTTCTTTAATTACTTCAGGCCATGATGACCTCCCTGTCCTCTGGATTTCTACAGCTCACAATTTACTCAGGTAGTTATGAAATTAAAATTAAGATGTGCTTTATAAGTTTATGTGTGTTAGTCATTTGACACATGAAACTATTGGGGGGCATGTTTTATGCGATTGTTGCATTTTTTTTAAACCATCTTTATTGGGGCACATGGATTCCTCAGTCAGTTAAGCTTTCTACTTCAGCTCAGGTCATGATCTCCTTGTCCGTGAGTTTGAGCCCCACATTGGACTCTGCACAGTGGGTGCTTGGGATTCATTCCCTATCTCTCTCTGACCTTCCCCCACCTGCATGCTCACGTGTGTTCTCTCTCTCTCTCTCTCTCTCTCTCTCTCTCTCTCTCTCTTGTTCTCTCTCTCTCTCTCTCTCTCTCTCTCTCAAAAATAAATAAATAAATAAATAAATAAATAAATAAATAAATAAATCTTAAAAAAAAAAAAAAACAGCTTTATTAACCCTAACAGGAAATTAATGGCATGGATCAGTCCCCAGAGCCACTAACCACCTTTTAGCTGTGACAGGACTGAGAGAATTTGAGGTCATAAGAAACTCTGTCCCAACATCTAGAGTTATCTTTCTCTAAAGTTAACAGATAATCTGAACTCAGAAGGTAGTGCAAGTTCAAGTTGATAATAGAGGGAAGAAACTAGATAATATTTATGCTTCTTTTTGTTACTGTAGGTCAACTTTCTTCTCCTAGGAGGTGTCACAAAAAGGCTTGAGGAGCAGAAGGTGAATAGAAGATTTAAGGGTTCCGTTCTTGTTAGAAAAGTAATGAAAGATTTTCCATGCAAAAGCTCAACAAAGACAGAAAATAATTCTGGGAGTAGATGGCTTCAGAGATAGGGACTATATCTGGATGACAGGTCTAAGTAGTGACCACCTTCATTCATTCAGCATTCAACTAACAAATGCTTACTAGACATCAAGCACAGGTTTTAGGAGGTACTTGGGGATACTGCAATAAATTTGTCAACCAGGATCCCTGCCTTCAGGGAATTTACACAATACAATACAATACAATATAATACAATACAATACAATACAATACAATACAATACAATACAATACAATACAATAAATAAATAAACGAACGAACCCTCAGAGAATTTATAGTTCCAAAAAAAAATAAACCCACACATATCTAAAGAGTTATTACTGTAGTGAGGAAAAAAACCCACAAAGATATATGAGGAATAATGAGTAGTGAGTTGAGAATAGAAGAGCTGTTTATATAGGATGGTCAGAGGAAGTCTCTGAGTTGAGACTTAAAGAGTAACAACCATCCTGAAATAACTGGAGAGAGAGGGTTCCAAGCAGATGGCTCAGGCTATGCAAGGGTGCTGAGATGGAACTGACCTTGATTTGTTCTAGCAGAGAGTGTGAGGAGTTTAGTGCACAGAGAAGGAGACTGCAAAATAATAGGGGCAAAACATGTGCAATCCTAGAAACCATGAGAAGTGGTTAAATTTAATTCCAACCATGATGGGGAATCACTGAAATGTTTTAAGCAGAGAGACAATCTGACCAAATTTATATTTGACAAGAAAATTCAGGCTATGGGTAGAATACTGAACATAGGTAGAAAAGAGTAAAGATAGTAAAGCATGTTATCGAAGGAAAATATGAAGGTGTTTCAGACAACGATAGTGGCTATGGGAATGGTAAGAGGTGGTCGAATCTGGACCATTTTGTGGAGGTGTGACAGGTAAGTTTTCATAATATAGACATTAAGGGAAGGAAAAAAGTCACAGATGATTCCCAGGATCCCGGGCTCAGAACTAGGTTGGATGGATGGATGCATTAGGTACTCCAAACGATTCCTGTGTCATCCTCTACTATTCACTCTGTTTCTCGTTCATTTTCTTCCCTAACAAATGCCCTCATGGACAAGTGCCCTAATGTCTTCTGTGCCCATTGTGTCTATCCCAAAAGGGTTTAATAAAAACTCCATTAATTTCTCTGCTACTTGAACAAGAAAGCATTCAAGAACAATCCTCTTAAATAGGAAAAACATTGTAAAATTTGTAGTAACTTTTAGCTTTGCTCTCCCTATATTCATGCTTCCAAGGTTACTTTGAACATTATTACTCCATTTAAATTATTATTTTTTAAGTTTCTTTACTTATTTTAGGAGGGTGGGGAAGAGCAGAGAGAGAGAGAGAGAGAGAGAGAGAGAGAGAGAATCCCAATTAGGGTCTGCATTCCCAGCGTGGAGCTTGACTTGGGGCTTGAACTCACAAACCAGGAGATCATGACCTGAGCCAAAATCAGGAGTCAGACGCTTAACTGACTGAACCACCCAGGTGCTCTGAGAACATTATGACTCCATTTAGAAGCTTTGCATCAAATTTTAAATCTGAGTTGTTCACTTTCATTAAATGTTTAACTTTCAAGACAATACCTCTTTTTGTTGCTTGTAACAATTTCTGTGGTAGCTGTTGTGAAATATAAGATGGTATTTTAAAGGCTTTATGGGGGTTGCCTGGGTGGCGCAGTTGGTTAAGCGTCCGACTTCAGCCAGGTCACGATCTCGCGCTCCGTGAGTTCGAGCCCCGCGTCAGGCTCTGGGCTGATGGCTCAGAGCCTGAAGCCTGTTTCCGATTCTGTGTCTCCCTGTCTCTCTGCCTCTCCCCCATTCATGCTCTGTCTCTCTCTGTCCCAAAAATAAATAAACGTTGAAAAAAATTTTAAAAAAATAAATAAATAAATAAATAAAAAATAAAGGCTTTATGGATTTTTAGGACTTTCTATGAGAAAACAAAACTCTATTCAACATTTGTGTATCATGTATTCCTGTATCAACATTTTAAACGCTAGTGGCTTTATCTTTACCATTTAGATAAAGATCCCTCTGATTTTCTTCTGTTTGTTTTGGGCTTCCAATTACTTATGCGAGGCCAGTCACTCTCTGGATTGTCTAAAACAGGAGGCAACCCTACTTTCAGTTTTCTCCTGACACCCAGAATACATCTGCACATTTCATTATTGATGAGCATTAGCAAAGGCAACAAAGCAAATCATAGCTATGAATACAAAATTCATGCTTTACGTTCTTACTTGTTTCCTGGCACCATAACAAACACTTAGGTATTTTATTTCACTTATTGAATGTACATATGTTATGAAGTAAGTAGCATAATTATCCCTGTTTTACTGATAAAAACTGAGACTTAGAAAGATTAATGGCTGTGTCTAAGATCACCTAGCTGTCAATCAAAACTAAAATAAATACAAATGTAGAACTCAAACTCTTAACTGTAAGGTACACTGCTTACTGACATAAGAAAGGGGGGAGCCTAGGTGCCTCAGTCAGTTAAACATCTGACTCTTGATTCCAGCTCAGGTCATGAACTCACATTTCTTGAGTTTGAGCCCCGCATCGGACTCTGCTGGCAATGTGGAGCATTCTTGGGATTCATTCACTCATTCATTCATTCATTCTCAATCTCTCTCTCTCTCAAAAATTAAATAAATAAATAAATAAATAAATAAATAAATAAATAATAAATAAATAAATAAAATTTAGGAAAAGTGAATCCAGTTGTTATTTTGGTTATTTTATAATTTGTGAACTATAAATATATGTTCTGAAATTTTGAAATTCCACATACTTTTTTAATGTTTATTTTTGATTTTTTTAACGATTATTTTTGAGAGAGAGCAAGCAAAGGAGGGGCAGAGAGAGAGGGAGACACAGAACCTGAAGCAGGCTCCAGGTTCTGAGCTGTTAGCACAGAGTCCGATGCAGGGCTTGAACTTGTGAATCATGAAATCTTGACCTGAAATTAAGTCGGACACTTAATGGACTGAGCCACCCAAGGGCCCTGAAATTCTGTGTGCTTTAACCTGTATCTCTTCTTTGTTTTTCTATCCGTATCAATTCTATTTCATTAACTCCTTCTTCTACCTTTCTTTCATTTTCATAATTTCTTCCTAAACCAGATTTGGTGCCTTACTCCATAGCTACTTAAGCCTCAGCTCAGAAAAGGCATTCTCTATATATTTCATGACACTTCCCTCATTGTCACAATTATGCTCTCTTGGATTCACAATACTAAGCTCTGATAATATTCATGTTTTCTTCACTTGCTCTCCAGTGTCACTGAATGGAATACTGTGAGCTCCGTGGGCTTTAAGGTCTGGTACCAGAGGTGTTACGGGTTTCTTTTTATTGCTAGATGAATACTACGGCATTCCTATTACCGTAGGTTAACGTGTTTTTATCCTGTTCTTTCAATATTTTTCTAGTACAATAGAAAAAGAGGTTGGAAAAATCAATAGAATTAGAATTGAAAAGAGACCGTGACAAGATGAAAATTGGACAGAAACAAATTGAATGTTTTTTTTTTCTTTTCAGTCTAAGTTCAAGATTAGACTAGATGTCTCTTGCTTCTCTCAGAAAATAAAAGGTGAGGAGCATCTCACGTGTATCCATATCACGTCCTGCCTTCACTGTGGCTGCCCTTCCACAGACTCCTCCATTTCATTCTGAACACGTTCTCCTCCCAAAATCGTGTCTCGTCATGTGTTCTTAACAGGGACCAAGTGGTCCATAATAACTTTTCCCAATGCTTTCTCTCATCAAGCTCATACTTTTTGCTGTTCCTCTTGATTTGAAACCATATTTGAACCCCCCACTTATCAAAGCCCACTGAACTATAGTCTTCATTCAATCTGGATTCTTACCAACTTCAGTGTCTCTTATAATGCCTCCAAGACACCCAGATCCTGACTTTTTTAGTCTTACCTATACTTTCTGTATTCCTATACTTTAGGCTAATATAGTCCCGTTCTGCTGCCAGCTTTTATATTAATCTTGTGGATACTCCCCCTGCCCCGCCAGGATCCCATTCTAACCACTTTATCTTTTTATCTATATTTTAATTATTTATTTCAGTCTCTGAAGACCATTGTCTTCTAAAGTTAGACCTTCTAAATCTATTTTTATTGAATACCCATCTAATTCCTGAGCCATCTTGCTCCTATGAGGATGTGTTCATTTTTCAAGCCTATTCAACTTTCCTTTAAGGGAAAGATGAAGGCATTTGGACAAGGATTACGGCTGCAAATATAGTGAGAGGTGGCCAGATTTGGGCCATTATGCCAATCACTGTTGAGAAGTTCTACCAGAATTTGATAGGGCTATTACTTAGTAGTAGCCTAAAAAGTTACTTTAGGGTCTAATATAAACCTTAAATGAAATAATATCTTTTCACTAGAGGTTAAAAGAGATCACAGTCTTCAAGTAATCAAAACATTTAATATTTCCTGCATATTTTTTCATTCAGTAAGTATTTATTAAGTGCCTCTTAAGTGCCAGGTACTCCACGAGATATTACCAATTCTACTGAGCACAAAATAGACAGTTTCCCAGAGTTTACAGATACCTTAGAAGAAAAATAATCTGTTTTATTATAAAGAAGTATGATGAGTGATTTGGGACATTACACAGAGGTATTGAATCTGCAGAGAAGCATTCCATTTAGTCAAGAGGCAATGACATTTTATCTGGGATTCAAAGAATGGTAAGATTTAACCCTATCCTAATGCTGAGGAGGGAAAGTTGAGAAGGATAGTACCCCTGACCTTGAAGAACTTATCATACAGCAGTATATATGATTTCTGAGAGATCTTACTAGAAACAGTTCGAATAAACTAAGAAAAACTTTTAGACCAATGGCTCTTAACTTTGCACTTAAAGTTCACCTAAGCTTCATTTAAACAACAACAAAAATCTATGCCTAGTCACCCCAAATCTCTTGAATTAAAATTTCTGGGTATGGATCCTGGGAATATCCATTTTGTAAACTTTCCAGTACTTGTATAACAATGCTTGGGAATCATTGCCTAAGACTGGAACACAGGTTTTCCTGAAAGTCCTCCATGTACCTAAGAGCCTGGAGGGTCAAGAGCTAAGAGGCCCAGACTCTTCATTTTTAAAAATCAGTCCAGTTGATTCTGGTTCAAGAGTAGGCAGACTACACATGGACAAACAGCTCTAAAGTTTTAAACAACAGCTTATGTTAGCAAAATGACTATAGACTAGATATCGATTTAAGTTTTAGAAGTTTGGATCTAATCTACTGGATGGTGTCTTACTTTCTGGCCATATCTAGTTCAAGCCATCTCCCACTCAAGCCTAACTGACCACTTAATACTTGATATACAAATGGCAAGCCACATGTCTTTTTTCATAAAAATACAAGTGTATGCAGAATTGTCAATATGTAAGGAAGGCAATTGGGCTTTCCCAATTCTCTTATTTGTTTTTGTAACGCTTCTGAGATCTATGGGGTCGTCACCATTCTATAGCTCTTGCTTTCAAAAAGAGCTGAGAAAAAAAAATTATACTAACTCCTGACAGCTTTCTATAGACACACATTCAATCCTTCTGAGAAAAGCACAGCGTACTTTGTAGCTGCTTCCCATACCTCTTCCCAGACTATCCTTGCCCTGCAGCCAGAATGTGATTTTCCTCCTGTGGTTTCTCATCTCTATGATGAAGTCGTTTTTTAAATGAGGCTCGCCATGCTCTATAGGATGTGTGCCAACCCTCCTTCAACTGCGTATCTCATCTTTCTTTGCTTTATTAAATATGCCACACACCTCCATGTAATAGGGCCCTTTCTTCCCACAGTCTCCTCTACCTGGAGATAGCCACGTCTGCTTACTTTCATGTCAGCCCAACTCAATACTCGTCCTTCACTTGTCAGCTCAGGAGTCACTTACTTAGAGAAGACAGTCAAGCTTACTTTTGTTTAACATTATTTTTATTCATTATTTATTTTCTTTATTTTATATCTACTTATTTTTAACACTATTTCTATCTCATGGAGTGTTTCCCAAAGTGTTATTATATACTCTTTCATGAGGTTATTTGCTTAATGTCCCCTTAACTAGACTGATAGTAGAAACTGGGTGTTTATCTTTTTATTCACCATATGGACTACACATAGTAGGTGTTTAATAAATATTTGTTGAAGAAGTAAATGAAGAGTTTACAATATTCTAAGTCAGATTTGTGATTTCAGTTCACTATACTGGGCCACCATATATTTCATATTTGGCATGTGCTGGACCCAGTAATAAGCACCAGGAAGGCCGAGATGAATTCACTGTTTGTGAGCTATACCACAATATGCACTTTCGGTTTTAGCCAACTTTTTTGCCACTGAATGCTGCTGTATCACCGGTTTGTAAACGTGATAGCCCTCTCTCATTAAGTCATCTCGCCTGCTTATCTGCAATCAATTTAGACACATTCCATTATATTCCTTCTGTGTTTCCCATATAACATCTAGTTCATTCCCAAGGGGCCTGAATAAGGCATCCAATCAAACCCACTTCTAGAAAACAAACCAAAACTTCAGATTAATTCTTGATTTAGTATGTGAAAAAGCACTTTCTTCTAGGTAGTAAGGGCTAAGTAGCCTATAGGAGGCTAAGTAGCCTGTATCTTTTTTTCTTTATGTAAAAATAAGATTTGGGGCACCTGGGTAGCTCAGTTGGTTAAGCGTCCAACTTTGGCTCAGCTCATGATCTCACAGTTCATGAGTTCAAGCCCTGCATCGACCTCTGCGCTAACAGCTCTGTGCTGAAGCAGAGAGCCTGCTTCAGGTTCTGTGTCTCCCTCTTTCTCCCCTTCCCCTGCTCACATTCTGTCTCTCTCTAGAAGAAATAAACATTAATTTTTTAAAAAATAATTAAAAAATAAGATTTTATCATTATATCAATTTTGTTTAAAAATAAATCTAGTATATTTTTTGACAATTTCTAGGGAAAAAAGCAATTCAAATAGTTTCATCAAAAACAACTCTCATAATGAATACATTTTTTCTTAAGTCTAACCTAAAATCTACATTCAAATGTGATTACAATTCTTTTCAAATACTTGATACCATTTAGAATAATGTTTAGAGTTCTTCTTCCCTTTAACCATTCTATATCATGCCTATATTTGGTGTAAATATTTCTTCTCTCTGAAAACTTTTTCCAAAATCTTCATATGAAATTTAAGCTAAAAAAATTAAACATAAAGCTGTACTCTAAGCTTATTCTTCATAGAGCTAACCACATTTTAAATGTTTATAATATTGTCCCTTCATTTTGAATAAGTAACCAACATTTTATTTGCTTTTCCTCTTTTTCATTTAACTATGTACATCAATTCACAACACATATTGTCTCTTTGGGAGTTTCTCTATCTGATTAATATTGTTTCTACCTCTATCACTTACTACCTTGCTAATGACTCAGAATATTTAAATTAAAATGATAAAACTGTATGTATTACAGAGACTTAGGCAACATAGATTATATTATTCTAGTTTTATAGTCAGCAGACCTGTATCTAATGTACCAAAATAAATCTATTTAAATAAATTCAAAGTACGTAGTTTTCAGAAATACTCAGTTCTATATGAAGGCAGTTTGTTCAGAGGCTTAGATCAGTGATATAGTTATATTCTTATCCACCATGTTTATTCTTTATATCAATAATCAAATAGTCAAAATAATAAAACTGTGTGTACCACAGAGACTTAGGCAATATAGATTATATTAATATCATTCTAGTTTCATACAGCCAGCAGATCTATATCTAATGGACCAAAATAAATACCATAGCATCTATTTAAATAAATTCAAACTACATAGTTAATATCATGTTCATACTTACTGAATATATAATATTAGTTTTATTTCTGCCAAAGTGAGGCTGGCCAGGATTAGCTATACTTTACAAACGAAAAGAGGTAAGGAGAAGTTAAATGACTTTGCCAAGGTCACATAGTGAGTTCACAGCAGATCTAAGATGAAAACAAAGTGCAGTGAGCCATGATGCCTCCCTTCCCAGGAAATCATTTATCAAGCAGCTATCCCAAATCAAGATTAATTGGGTCAGATGATACCTCTTCTTTCACCAAAGCACATTCAACTAATATAGCTGAGATTTGTTATTTGTGTGTTACCATTCTAAACAGAGTGTGTAATGAAAACAAAAACCCCACAAAGTTAAAGACAGTTGTTTTCCTCTAATTAGATCAAAGATTTTATATCCTTTCACTATGACATCTCTGTGAGGTAGGGCATTATAATGAATTTTCTCATACATTTTGTCCAGATAAAAGCTTAAAAGAACGGGCTCATGGCTCTTCAATGCTCTAATCTCATACTTGTTGTTTCTAGAATTAAAGCTGCCTCGAGTGTTTCCATAAGCATTATGTTTTCCGTTGGAGTCAAATTGTTCCTATTTAAACAGCTGTCCTCAGTTCTATTGCTGTCATATTGGTTGTAATTATATTTCAACTGCAAACCATTGTTGCATTTTTTATTTATAACTTGGCAAAGGAGAGCAACTTAAACTACATAGAGGTCAGTTTTTCAGAGCTGAGAACAATTAAATTATTTGCTAAGTGCACTGGTGTCAGAAATATTATCCCATGGTATATTTATAATTTTAAAGGGGAAAAACTCAATTACAAAATCTATGATCACTAAGTGGGGAGCAGTGCTTTCTGCAACTTAATTTGAAATGGATTTGTAAACTGAGTAAAAGTTGATTTTAATGATGTCATGGAGGAGGCAGTGATTATGTTAAGTTCCTCTATATGTTTAGGATTTAAGTATCTGCATTTGGTGTATTCACTTGGTAACAACTTAATAAATAACTCCCAATTAGTCATAATTTGATAGAATTATTAACTTTTATTAAAAGGAGGGTAGTATGTTGGATAGAAGCCACCAAAGATCCAAATTTTACCACCCACTAGCTAAAATCACTTTGGACATTTGAAGAGACAAAAACTGATCTCTCCAATTATCTACTCCCAGATATGGACAAAGAGCTTATTGTGTTCCTGTTAATTCTCTTACTTCCATAACCCACTTTTGAAGATACCTGCTGTGAGGATTTGTTGACTTGTTTAAAATCCCTGATGGGAATAGGGGAAGAGGATGATTCTGTAATATTTCACAAGACCTCCAAAAGTGATGTTAAAGAAGACGACCTCAGGACAGCTAACTGAAACCTGGGAACTACTCTATTTTATCAAATGCAGATATTTACATTTAAGGAAAGTACGATTTCAGATCAGGAGAAAAGAATATTAGAAATAATAGTATGCACATTTCACGCTTCTTTGTATTAGTCACTTGTTTTGTGCCAGGCACTATGCTACATGTTAAGAATACAGAAATAACTAAGCATAGCTCTATCCTCAAAGATCTCACAATCTAATAAAATAATCAGGCATGTAAGCAAATAATCACAATGGAGTAGTCTCTAACTGAGGCATGTAGATAAACCAGCAAATATCCAATAGGGTAGTTTGAAAAACTAGTAAAAGTCTCACTGGAAAGATAATGGTTTAATGGTTTTGCAAAGTGTGTGTGTGTGTGTGTGTGTGTGTGTGTGTGTGTGTGCGCGTGCGTGTGTGCGTATTAACCACAGAACTGATAGATGGGGAGGTGTGACACAACATTGGGAAATATAAAAGAGCATGACGCTGTGAGTAGGAGACTTCAACATGGTCAGAACACATTCAGTTTATAGCCAATGTCAGAAGAGGTCAAAAATGTAAAGAGAGATTAGGTTGATAAAGACTCTACACACTCTGCTAAGGAATTTCAGGAAGCAGCTGTTGAAAATTTTTAACCAGAAAATTGACAGGACTAGACTGTACTTTGATAAAATAACTCTGTCAACATGGTAATAAATGGATAGAAGGAGACACATTTGAAATTGGCAACTTGTGGCAGGGAGTCTATAGGAAGCCATGGCGATGGTCCAGGAAGAAGGGGAAGAGGTCAGTGGGGATGGTTAAAAAGAATCTATTTGAAAGAAAATTGCTAGTGCTTATTAGAAGGGTAATGTAGCATGGATGGCTATGGATAATGGAGGAGGAGGAGACCAGGTTTATTCTATTAGTAGGAGGACCTCTTGGTTTTAGACAAAAGATACAGTTTTCAAAGTTTTTATAGCCATTAAATCCTTTATTTCAAGTGATACAGATTTTGAGTGAAAGCCAAGTGCTGGAGAGGAAAAAAGTGCTGGAAATGGGTGTCATTTGGTTGGATAAGGCCGATGTAAATCGTATGAAGACCTAGAGAAAAACACCTGCCATTTGAAGGTCGGGGAGTCTAGAACTTTCCTGGAAGAAGATGCTCCTTATAGCTTTCATTATTTAGCTTCAATAAGCAGGACACAAGCCTGAGTTCTTTAATAGTTAAAACATTTCTTAAGAATAATTTAGAAACGATGCATGTTAATCCCAGCTCCACGAATTAGTAGGATTATGACCTTGTGAGAATCCCTTCCACTCTCTGAGGCTCAGTTTTATTATCCTTAAGACAGGAGAGTACCTCCTCATAGAATTGTTTTGGAGATGAAATGAAACCACAAAGGTAAGGTGCTTTGTGTCCCTCTCAGCATATAATAAGCACTTTGTAAATGGTTACTATTTGCAAATTTTTATTGAAATGAGGATATGTATCAGTTAAATTGAGTTGCCATACCCCAAATTTATATTCCTTTGTATCTTGTCCACTTTATTCATTCAGCAAGTAGTTTTTGAGCCCCTGTCCTTTATCAAACTGTATCTGGAGATACAGATTGCTGCCTATGGTCTAACAGTTGAATGGGGAGAGAAATGCAGTCAAAATAAAGGCAGCACAGCATGATCTCATGGTTCATAAATATACAGGCATAATATTTCGTTAATGTGAATTCTGTTAATATCCTTCGTAAAATAATTTAATTTGAGGGTGATTATTGAATACTATTGCAGAAATTTGAGACCCAATTGAGTTGGCCAAAAGATAACCAGTTTGAATTACCATCAGCAATCCCAGATTTATACTGCAAAAGTCACAGAGGATATAAGTTACATAAATCAATGTATACAGTGATGATTAATATCATAATTATGCTATATGCAAACATAATTCAGGTGTCTACCTAACACACAGTTTGCACCTGTATAGATGTAATGGTCAACAGTAGCCATCATGAGAGCTTTTTATCAATGATTCATCTGTCCTGTTGGTACTCTGTTAGCTGCTTTTAACTTTGTTAGGCAAAATGCCATTTGGGATTTTGTTTTGTTTTTAATTTTTGTTTTCGAGAAGTGAGGAAAGAACCTACAGCATTTTTTCCTATTAAAATCCATCATGCCAGAGAAAGAGAAAATTGTTGGCTAGAGAAACCAGAAGCAAAATTTTCAAGTGAAATCAAACAAAACACTAACCAATTGTTATATGTATTAAAATACTTTCATTTTCATAACCCATTCAAGAAGTAGGGGTTTCCTGTGATGCAAAGATACATTTATTTTTCTTTCAACATCGCTACAAATTGCTTTTGGGTAATATACTGCACCATAGGCTACTCACCCAGAGAGTTGATGCAAAACCTCATTCTGAGAAACAAAAGCGGTGTCAATTTATATGGCAAGAGAATGAATACTACATTCCAAGTTGATACAGGATCTGACACTTCAAATCTAAAATAAATTATTTGGAAGGCCCACTATCTTTTTTCCCCCTGACCTTGGTATTAACAGCATTTGTGACCTTGTATGCAAATGAAGTAAAACACCAAGGATGTTTTTCATCAGTATGAATTAGCAGTTTTTTAATGTATGTTTCTGTGATCATCCGTTTATTTCCCAAAGTGTAATTTCTATCTCCCTAAATCAATTTAACCAGCAGCATGTTGTGAATGTGACTCATTTCATCTGAGCCTGTGGTTAGCATTATGTTGCTGTGAAGAGACCACCTGACAGATCTTTCAGCCTAGAAGTTGTCCATTTCAATTAACAGGACACTCAGGACATTTCCCTGTCAGGATAATAAAAGTGCTCATTTGCCTCCTCTCTTGAAAGAGAAGAAAATATCGTGCACTGTTAATAGGAAGTCAACCTCCCTTTTTCTGTTTTCAGAACACAAGTCTTAGCAGGAAGTGAATATAAATAAAGGAAAACAATTCAGTATGCTGGAACGTAGAGAAGCGTGATTTCTTTTTTCTCCACATTACAGCGTGCGCGTTAGGCATTCCTTTCCTAACTCTGTCACTCCTGTAGAAAAATAGATGGACAAAACCATGAATTTATATTGCTGATCTTGCCATAGCAATGGATCTGGGTTTTCTGTGCTTTGAAAAGGAAACACTTCGAAGAAAATGCATCATTCTAATGTTTAAATATTGTTTGCTACATGAATCCTTTTTTTTTTAAGTTTATTTATTTTGAAAGAGAGAGAGTGTGTGTGTGTGTGAGGGGCAGAGATGGAGAGAGACAGAGAGAGAGAGAGACAGACAGGGAGAGGGAGAGGGAGAGGGAGAGGGAGAGGGAGAGGGAGAGGGAGAGGGAGAGGGAGAGGGAGAGGGAGAGGGAGAGAATCCTAAGCAGGCTCCATACTCAAAACAGACCCTGATGCAGAGGTTCAATTTCACAGACCTTGAGATCATGACCTGAGCCAAAATCAAGAGTCAGATGTTTAACTGACTGAGCCACACAGGCACCGTTATATGAATCCTTTGAAGAAACTTGTGGTGTTTAATTCTTAGGCCAGTGCTGAGCAAGGCTACTTAATGGGTGGTGAAGGTAAAAATGTACTGTGATGACAACTCTAAATAGCTTCATGAAGAATTGGTGCAGCTTTTCAATAATATTTTAATGAGATTAGAAATTCTGACATCATCTCAGACTTAGTCAACATCAGTGCGTGCTGGACTTTTAATATAATTGCACATGTAAACCACAGCTTTTCTAGTCTGGCTTAATTTCTGTATGCTCTAATCTTGATATATCTCTTTTTGTTAATAATTTTTGTAAGCTTACCTCAAAAAGAAAACAAACTGAAGCCAAGCTTCTTTCAACTCCAAAAACATCCCTGCAAATGTATGCAGGCACTCTTTAGATAGACCGCTTTCTCTGGTTAAGCTTCAAAACCCATCTCTGCAGCAGGCTGCACCTTTAGCTGGGAGACAACGGAGTTATAAAATGGGTTTTGGGCTACTGAGAAACAAAAATGCAGCTCCAGAGTGGAGATTCTATGATGAGGTGTAAAATAGGAACTTTTTCTTCTTATGGCAAGCTTCTCTAAATAACTGGCTGCTTTTCCCTTATATGGAGAACGGTCACTATCCAGATACCTCTCACTTGTCCTCCATGCAGTGGCCCTCCATGAAAACTGTGTATATGTATGTAGTGATGAGACGAGCCTAACATATTGCAAACACTTCCCTTCTGTAAAAATTCTGAGGATTATTTTAGAGATTTGGGAACTGAAAGAACGAGTACCTAGCCTTCCAAAAAATCATTTTAAAGATGAAAACTGCTGTTCCAAGAGGTGGATTTTCTCCAAATCAGAAAGTCAGCTAGTGATGGAAGCACAGCAGGCCATCACCTGACCCCTGGAAAGCATCTCACCTTTCGGTGTGCCGTGTAACTTGACAACAAGAATCAGGGACCGAGAACATGTATAGTGCCCAAACCTAGGATTCTTAAGGAAATAATTTAACATAACTCATGTTTTTATTCTATGTTTCAGAGAGCTGAATTTTGTCTAAGTAGCACAGGTATTCATTTAACATTTTTATTCTGCTGCCAAAATAAGTGCATTTCTTATATTTCAATGTCCCTTTTACTTTTTCAAAACACCTTCAGCTCATTTTCCTTTGTCACTGTTGCAGTCCTGTAAGGTAGCTATTCTGATTTCTGTTTTGTTCTTTGTTTTGTTTATTCTCCCCCGCTGAGGACATGGAAAACAAGGGACACAATCTTACCAAGTTCAAAAACCAGTGACCATTAACAGTATAATCATGAGAGCCAATGGATTTGCGGAAGGAAGAAAAGAGGAAACTTACTTTTACCAAATTATGAGTGATTTGTGCTCAACTATTGAGAGGAACTTTATATGTTATTTCATTTAGTTCTCAGTAAAGTAGCATTATCTTGATTTCTTGAGTCTCTTACAGGGTTCAATCCAACGGAGGCCTTAAAACCATCTGGAAGCAAACTGGGATTCAAACTCAGGACTGTCAGTCCTAAACAAATGCTTGATTTTGTAGATTAGTTGTTCTCAAAGTGTGGTCTGAGGACCTTGCAGGCCCAATGACCATTTCAAGAGGTCTGTGAGATCAAAACTAGTTTCCTAGTAATTTCTTAATTAAATCTCATCATCTGACAGTTTCACAAGGGAATTTTCCACAGGTTACAGGATATAACACAACAAATTGACCAAAGATGCAGACATGAGAGTCCAGCCATCTTGTATTAATTACATATTTTAAAAGATATACACATGTGTAAAACAGTGACCCTCTTCTTACTATTTTGGTTTGGAATATAGGGTTTTTTTTTAATAACATGTTATAGATTTATTGTTCATTGCTGTTGTTTTAATCAATTAATAATATTCCACATTTATTATTTTCAGTTTCTAATAGGTGATGTATCTGTAGTGGAACTTAACATAGGAACAAGTTGGAATCCTCAATAATTTTTAAGAGTGTAAAGGAGGTGTAACACCAAAACATTTGAGAACCACTATGCCAGATGAAGCTTCTTCACAGAGTAGAGTTGGAAGCTACAAGATACAGCAAAACAGCCCAGGACCTATCTTTCTAAAGATAGAAAATCTATGTGGGCATCAATCTTAGTACTAGAAATGACTTTTAGATAAACCTTGCTGCCATGTCGTTTTTAAATTTGACTTATCCTAGAAAGAAGTCCATAATTAGTTCTTTTCTTGGAGGTCATGAGTGATGAATTATCACTATAACCAGGAAATTAAATCTAATTTTTGACTTAGGTTCAGCAAAGGTCTCAAAGGCCAAGAAGAAAATGATAGGTGATAGAACCTGTACATTCCAGAGTGAGAGACTGCAATCTACATAGAACTTTTAAAGGCAGTTTTTAAAGTTGGTTTGACAACCTCTCTCCTACCTGGATGATGTAAAAGGGTAAAAGAGAAGCAAGTTCTTGGAAACAGAAGAATTTCTTTAAACATACTTAAAATATTTATTTATTTATTTATTTATTTATTTATTTATTTGAGAGGGAGAGAGGGAGAGAGGGAGAGAGGGAGAGAGGGAGAGAGAGAGAGAGAGAGCGCACGAGCTGGGGAGGGGTGGAAAGACAGGGAGGGAGAGAATCCCAAGCAGGCTCTGCACTGTAGCACAGAGCCCAATGTGGGGCTCAATCCATGAACCATGAGATCATGACCTGAGCAGAAATCAAGAGCTGGATGCTCAATGGACTGGTCCGCCAAGATGCCCCTGAACATACTTCTCAGTATGCTTGGAGTCTTTATAGGGGAGAGATAAAGAAAGCTTCCCTCTCACACGAAAACCAGAGAATGGCACCTTAGGGAGGCCATCTAGAGATCCACATCTGTGATATATGGAGCCTCTGGGGCCCCACAGCTGATGCCTGACCTATAGCAGGAAAATCCAAAAAGCAGGATATTGTGATGGGCTCAGCCCTCAAATGGAGGAGCTTGAAAAGGAGACTTCATGAAAGCAGTCTGGACTAACAGAAGTTGACAGGACCAAGTATGGTGGGCATGTCCTCTGGGACCAGATATTAATGCAGCACCTTTCAGTAGTTGTTGTTAGTAACTTCTAAAAATTTTTATGACTGTATATTTTATAATTCATAACAATTATCACTTAATTATATTATTTCATTCCTACAGAAAAGTAACAATAGTGTGAAAAACTTCCATATGCTCTGCCAAAATTCTGGAACAGTTTAATTTAATTTACTTTTAATGTTTATTTATTTTTGAGAGAGAGCTAGCAAGCAAGTATGAATGGCGGAGGGGCAGAGAGAGAGGAAGACAGAATCCAAAGCAGGCTCCAGGCTCTGAGCTGTCAGCACAGAGCCTGATGTGGAGCTCGAACTCACAGACTGCAAGATCATGACCTGAGCCAAGGTCAGATGCTTAACCAACTGAGCTACCCAGGTGCCCCAATGCTGCAATAGTTTATATTAAGTTGTGCCATTTGATTTATTATTCCCTTTCTCTTTCTCTGTTCCTATCAGTCTCTCTCCATGTGCATGCATACACAGAGATTTGGGTTTATTTTGTTGTTGTTGTTGTTTTAAAGTTTATTTATTTTGAGAGAGAGCGCACAAGCAGGGGAGGGGCAGAGAGAAGGAGAGAGCGAATCCCAAGCAGGCTCTGTGCTGTCAGAGGCTCCAGCTCACGAATGGTAAGACCATGACCTGAACCAAAACCAAGAGTCAGATGCTTAACAAACTTAGCCACCCACGTGCCTGAGGTTTTTTTGTTTTTTAACCATTTGCCTATAGGTTAGAGACATCAGGCCTCTTTACCCCTAAATATTTCAGTGTGTATTTCCTAAGAATAGATATATTTTCTTATATGATCTTATATGACAACAGTATTAGTTATCAGGAAATTTCTTATTGATGCTAGAGTATTACCTAATCTATAGCTACAGTTGTTTCAAATTCCCCTAAGAAGATTACCTGGGAGGGCATCCTGACCGCACATAGGGTAAGGACTAATGATTTCCCAGAGATTGAGACAGGAAGGATGAAGGACAAATGCATGAAAATTCATAGGTCTCCAACCCAGTCTTGAGTGATTAGCAAGGAGACTAGGAAGTTGGGGTTGGGAACAGAAAGGACTTACTCACCGAAGAACAATTCAAAGGCTCATTTTCTGGGTCAGGGGCTTCAAAGAGGTAACTGACTAGTAAATAGCAAGGCAAAATCAAGGATGGATGGGAGAGCACCTGCCCCAGGCTCCTGCTTGTGCCTTCTGTCTGATGTCAGAATCCACTGCAGAACGAGGGTTATTCCTTTCAGCAAGGGGAGACAATTCATACTCAGTAGCCAAGATTAGGTGTTGTATTATCATACAAAACCAGAATTTTGCTTGACGGTTTGTTAATGTAACCTGTACTATCTCTAACATTCTAGAGCTCTGGAGGCATTTATTCATTTAATGATCATATATTTTTAAAGTTTGTTTGTTTGTTCAGAGAGAGAGAGAGGATGGGAGGATGGGAGGATGCACAGGGAAGGGGCAGAGTGAGAGGAAGAGAGAAAATCCCAAGCAGGCTCCATGCTGTCAGCACAGAGCCCAATGCAGGGTCTAACTCATGAACCATGAGATCATGACCTGAGCCAAAACCAAGAGTCAGACACTTAACCAACTGAGCCACCCAGGCGCCACTAATAATTAATGTTAGCTACATGTCTACATCGTAAAGTCTGCACAAGGAATAAATTCCTCAGCGTTGTCTTCAATATTCATTCCTTTAGTTATTTATGCATTCATGTATTCATTCAACAAATATTTATTGAGAAATGTAATGCACCATACTTTCTAGGTGCTAAGAAAACAATATTTGACTAAAATGGGAAAGATCCCTTTCCTGCAAGTTATTTTCTGGGGTGCATTCTGTTGTTCTTGTTGATCTTGACTATCATCTCTGCAAAGAGATGTTACAGTGATGTGTTGTTATGTCGCATGCTATAGTTTTTATGCTGTAGTGATTAAGGAAGGATTTGGATCAGAGAATGAAGCTAACAGAATTTAGTCCAGCTTTGTTCCTTTGTAATGATGTATTGTCTTCTTGAAGTCCTGCTTGTTAGCTACATATTTTCTCTAGTAATAGCTCCAAGATAATAGGTACTTAATCCTGCATTTATTGTGACCTCTTTATAGTCAGTTGCAAGGCAGAATAAACTTATTTCTAATGCACTTATAAGCTATTTCCTTAGCCATATAGAACTCATATTCAAAAGCTAAAGCCCATATGTGTATACACTAATTTTTGTGAATACCATAGTATGAGTGTTGATTTTTCTATCCAAGTTTCTATGCATGGTTTTACCATTTAGATGGTACTGATTTGTCTGGAAGTATTTTGACATGATACATGTATTAAACACTCAGGTCTCAATTCAGGATAATTTTCCTTTGGAGACCAAAAAAAAAAAAAAGTGATCTGAGACATCATTACTTTTACTTCAATGAGAATCATGAGTCTAATCATCATGATTCCATTTTCTCTGAGTTGACTTTAAAAACTCGTAAACTCAAAGCCAAAATATAATGATATTTGCTTGTTAAATGTTATAGAAGCACTAGGAAGCCTGGAAATGAAGTTGAAATTCTACTGAAACTTAGAGTTTCTAATAGCCATTTTAAAAATCGTTACAAACTAAGTTTAATAGCTTGCTTTTGGAATGTCATTTGGTTCACAAATCTAGAGACAAGAACCAGAGAGGTACACTTTGTGGCAGACTTCTGGCTATTATTTTACATTATAGAATAAAAATGTAATTTTATTTCTCAGTCATAGATATATATATATACACACATTATGCACATATACAAAACACACTTATAACATGGATAAGTTCATGTGTTTGTGTGCATATATGTACTAAATACATATATTCTGTGTTTTACTCTGCAGCGTATGCACATGCACGTCTGCATGATAGCTTTTAAGTGGTAAAAAGTGATTTAAAAAAACTGAACCTAGAGGTGTTTGGTTTTTTTTAATACCAAATACTACCCGTATAAGTGACTTTTTGAGAAGGTTGGTAATGTTAATGCACACATACACTGATGGAAATCTTATTTTGATTTTGCTAAAGAGAAGTCGCTTATGTCTATATACAAGGGTGCGGCTGCTTTAAAATGAGTCCTCCTTCTCAGTGTAGATATAAAATATCTGAAATATTTAAAAAGCCCCTTGAGGGGCACCTGGGTAAAAGTCGGTAAAGCATCCTCCTTGATTTTGGCTCAGGTTATGATCTCACAGTTGTGAGACTGAGCCCCACACCAGGCTCTGTGCTGAGCACGGAGCCTGCTTGGGATTCTCTCTTTTCCGCTTTCTCTACCCCTCCCCTGCTCAATCAATCTCTCTTTCTCTCTCTCTCAAATAAAAATTTAATAAATAGAGAAGCCTTGAAATATAAATGCATTTGGCATAATATTAAAGAATTATATTTTAAAGCTTGACTTGTTCACTTTATTCATTGTTTATTTTAGTTTCTTATGATTGTTGAGAAAATATTTTTTTTAATTTTTTAATGTTTATTCATTTTTGAGAGACAGAGAGAGAGAGAGAGAGAGAGAGGGAGACACAGAATCCAAAGCGGGTTCCAGGCTCCGAGCTGTCAGCACAGAGCCTGATGCAGGTGTGAACCCACAAACCATGAGATCATGGTCTGAGCTGAAAGTTAGATGCCTAACCAACTGAGCCACCCAGGTGCCCCAAGAAAATACTACTTATAAAGAGTTTAGAATCATGTCCTTTTCTAACAGATTAACTGTAAGCAATTTATGCTTCTGTTTTAAGAAAGAAGGAAGTTATTAACCCATTGAGAATACGTAGTCTATCTGTTGTGTAAACATACTCTAAGTACACAGAGTTATTATCTTTTCCTGATCAAGGGAATTAGTGTACTGATTATAGAAATGAGGAAGTGAAGACTCAAAGAAGTAATTGCATTTTGTGGATGTGTAATGCATTTGTCTATTGATCACCAGACAAAATTGCCCATTCTCACCCATGTTTTAACCTGATAAGAAAAAAAAAGACATATTAAATAACACACTTGGAATAACTTGATTTGCCTGTTTGTTTTTAGCTATTAGACTGTATTTAAAACAGCATTAGATATTGATGTATTCTTTTAATAGATCTTAACATACACCTTGAAATTATTCACACCGCAATCTAACCTTAATATTTGGAAGATGCTTTGATTATGTCTTTGCTACTCTGCTCTACCCTAAACATAAACAATCTTTCCCTGCTTCAGGCCATTGTGCTCTGAAGTTCTTACCTGCATCCTTACACAGCTGTTTTTCTCATTTTACTCTGGTCTCTGCTCAAATCTCCTTTCAGAGCTGACTTTCTTGACCAATCTACCTAAAATAGCATCTTCTGTCTGCTTCTTGCCTAATTCTTTTAAGACTTACCTGTCTATATTTTTCCTTATAGACATTGTTACAACCTGGAGTTATACTGAATCACTTTCTCATTGATTACATGAGAATAAAGAAATTGTGTGCTATATTCACCTCTCTGAACAGTGCCTATCATATCACAGGTTCTCAAAGAATAAAAAAAATGTGTGTGTGTGTGTGTGTGTGTGTGTGTGTCAAACCCCTGTTGAATGAATGTAGAAGGAAAGTTGAAAACCAAGAGATTTAGGTAAAAACCACACACATTTGAAGCCAATTTATGATTAAATGACATCACACCCAAAATGTCTGAAAGAATGGATTCTTTTTGGTCAGAAGTAGTAAACACAATATGCTATAGATAATTTTAACTTGGAATGATAGAAATGAGTTATTTAAAAACATTAATAAGCTTTATTAAGATAACTTCTATTGCAACAGTTAAAGGTTTACCATCACACTAATTATTTTGAATTTGCTTTAAATAAATAGAAACCAGTTTAACCATGAATTTGCATCAACTACTGGCCAAGTGTTAATGGTTATTCGCCTGCCTATGGGTAGATATATCTCCTAATACATTCCTGAGCATTTGAGCTTGCCCATTTCTTAGTGTAGGCATAGTATAAATTGATACAAGATTTCATTAGGATAAAGGAGCAAAAGAGCTATATTGAATATCACCAAATCTCTAAGATGAGATAATTGTTTACTTATTCAAGTAATATTGTAGAAATACATGGTCACTTTTATCATCTCAAAGATATCTCCATAAAAACACGTGGTAGAAAACGTCAGAAAAATCGTGCACTGTTTGTTGGCAAGCCATTTAAAATTTCCTTTCTGTAGAGCTGTCTTCTGCTAGCCTTGTCAGAACTTATCAGATGTTTCTTTACTCCAATAGAAAAACATACTGTTTTTTAAAAAAAATTAATATTTATTTATTTTTTGAGAGAGAGGGACATACTGTGAGCAGGGAAGGGGCAGAAGGAGAGG
Source organism: Felis catus (assembly GCF_018350175.1). Lineage (NCBI taxonomy): Eukaryota > Metazoa > Chordata > Mammalia > Carnivora > Felidae > Felis > Felis catus. The sequence continues at coordinate 102,386,701 of NC_058374.1, forward strand.
GAGACACAGAATCCCAAGCAAGTTCCAGGCTCTGCGCTGTCAGCACAGAGCCAGACACAGGGCTTGAGCCCACAAACCATGAAATCATGATCTGAGCCAAAGTCGGATGCTTAACCCACTGAGCCACCCAGGCACCCTGAGAAAAACATACTTTTAAAACATTATCTTCTCATATTCTTCTTCTGAAATTTTAAGTGTAAATGTGGTAATATAATGCGTGTTCCTGGCCAGCTTAGTGCTTTAGAGGTTCCAAATCCAAAAACATGAAGATAGATGACCCTGGATAGAGCTAAAATGCTATTCAGGTTTTTTTTTCCCCCATAAAGAAAATTAGAGCATACATGTTCATTGCAGAGACTATAAGCATTATGGGAGTAAACCCCATGTGTATCCTGTGATCCTCTGTGTCCACAGCATGTTAGCACTACATCTGTCACACAGTACCCATTCAATATATCTTTGTTAGATCAAAAACAAAAAAAAAGTTGAGTTTGTATCAGTGACCTCCCTGCTCCCCCAAAAAGACGTATAACACACTGTTCACCATTTAGGTATGAATGATAAATGGCTAATTATACAGCCTTATTTTTGGTCTAAAATTTGCCAGGTTTTTTGAACATGGTATTGCAAAACAATGAAGTATTCCAGCATGATAATTATGTAACTGGATGAAGATTTTATGCTTTTCCTCATGTAAAAACTACATTCTAACACTGACCTTCTGTCAAGAGCAACAGAGTAGATGAAATGGAATGAGAAACAGAAAATATATGTAGGGGTTCCTTCCATTCAGCAGGGAATAATAGCAGTTATAGATTTTCTAAAAGCGTTATTGCAAAGTCTTTTAAGTTAACAATAGTCACAAATATTTCTTCTTCCTCTATTCAGTGGTTGGGTCATTACTCTCTTATTCAGGAAGCTGTACAAGGGATACTTGGCTTTTCAAGTTCTGCATGGTAGTAGGAGTGCTTTCTCATTCCTAGGTAATTTCTACTAATGCAGGTATCAATTACGCTTTCAAACTTTTCAATATTTCACCCATGTGTGTTATGGGTAGTGTAGATTGTTTTTGTTTTCCAGCCTTTGTTAATGCATTTGCAGATTGCACTGAAAGAGCCTGAGAAAATTACTCCATACATCAGCATCAACAGTGCAAATTGTTTTTTAATCTATATACTGTACTATTGCACTACATTGTACAAACCAGTAAAGAAAAAAAAGCTAAGTGACTAACATTGGTTCTGGAAAGTTGTAGGGCAGGAGTAAATACACTTTTGAACACTTCTCAAAACTAAATACCAGAAAAGATAAATACAATAGAATATGAAACCAAACATACACTCCTCCCTCTTCCAACCATCCAGATTCAGAAACATTTGTGACTTCTGACTTGGTGATTAATTTAGCATCACTTGTGAAATTAGTGAAATTAAAATATTTTCCATGCATGTAATGTTATTCTCTAGCTAACGATCCTCAAATGAAGTTTTATTTATACAGATGTGTTAAGTGTGAACATAGGAGGTTACATGGTAATTGCAAGTTAATTGATTATAGCAGTAATAAATGTTCCTTTAAGACATTGTATGGTAACATTTTGCAAGTAAAGATAATTTTATAGCCAACTATGTTACCAAGATAATGTTCTTCTTTTTACACAACCATGTATATAGAACAGTTACCTTAACTGAATGTTACAATATTTTCTAACCACAGCACAGTATGAATTCCAATACATTTAAGTGCCATGGTGTTTAGTTTATATATCTGACTTGCTTCACTGTCTCTTCTTCATTTTCTTTTTCTCTCTTGGGTGCAGATTATCAATGCCATATAGAATAAACTACAGGAAATTCTGCGACTTCAAATCAGACAACGTCTTTCTCTTCAGTGTCTTTCTTTCTTAACAGTGCAATTCACTGTTAACACTTTCATGAAAGAAACAAAAATATTATACTTTATATACTTCTTAACACACCCTTTAAAATTTGCCATACAATATTGTGTACTATTTTAATTAAAAAAGTTTATCGTAGGGGCGCCTGGGTGGCGCAGTCGGTTAAGCGTCCAACTTCAGCCAGGTCACGATCTCGCGGTCCGGGAGTTCGAGCCCTGCGTCAGGCTCTGGGCTGATGGCTCAGAGCCTGGAGCCTCTTTCCGATTCTGTGTCTCCCTCTCTCTCTGCCCCTCCCCCGTTCATGCTCTGTCTCTCTCTGTCCCAAAAAAATAAATAAACGTTGAAAAAAAAATTAAAAAAAAAAAGTTTATCGCACAAATTTAAATAAAATATGACTTAAAAGAATACTACCAAATTCCTTTGATATATCGATCATCTCAGAAAATCAGTTGATCTCTTCAGAAACCTGCATTTGCTCCTTGTCGCCTTCGTAATCTCATCCTCAGGTTATCTACAGTATGTCCCAGTCTATTTTTCCAGCCTCATTTCTCTCTCCTTCCATACTTAACCTTATTCTCCTGTCATACTAACTTAGTGTCAAGAATCCAAACATGCCCAGTGCTTTTTTCCCTTGCACAAATTTGTTCCTCCGTGACTGGTACCTCCAACTGAGATACTTCTTTATAGCAAAACTCAGGCAAAGAATGGTCATCCTACAAATCCCACACGCTATTAGGGCTTTGGCTATTGCACTGGGTTTTAGTTTGTATACATAGAGAACTCATCAGCTTTTCTCATTCAAGAGTTACGAGTAGATTCAACTATCCCTCCTCCACCATATCTTCTGGACTAAAAATTACTGAGGACAGAAACCCCTTGCAGTTTCTCATTTTTGTGTGTGGAACAGTGTTTGGCAAGTACTTTTCTCAAAGTATTCCACCAGGAAAATAGATTGATTATATATTATGAAGGAACTGCATCAATTGCTTTGGTGAGGCTTTCACAAATAAAAGAAACAAGAATTTAGTTGTTTAAACAGCTTTATGTTTAAGTTACGTGAAGTAAGGTGATACTATCAACTCTATATTGTCTTAGAAGTACCTACATTTTATTTAAATAATGACTAGATTTAGATGAGGCAGGTTGAATTTTCCTCTGGTTCATGTTGTCTCCAGTGGTGTTGCCTCAATTATTACCTCCAATGCACACTTACCTCCACAACTGAATGACTTTCTTTCTTTCTTTCTTTCTTTCTTTCTTTCTTTCTTTCTTTCTTTCTTTCTTTCTCTCGCTCTCTCTTCCTTTCTCTCTCTCTCTCTCTCTTTCTCCATCTCTTCTTCCCTCCCTTTCTTCTTCCCTCCCTCCCTTCATTTCTCTTTCTTTATTCTATTTATCTACCCATCCATCCATCCATCCATCAATCAAATATATGGAATATATATATTCATTCTGAAAGTCTACATGGTGTGTGAATGTACATGTATATATTCTGTGTATATATTTATGGGTGTGTATGTATACATATTCTGTATGTATATTTATGTACCCATAAACGCACCCCAAAACATGCATAGTTAGGCACAGAATAAACACCTAAAATTTAAGATTTACCTAAAATCCACCAAAACCAGCTTCCTCAATAAAATTGAGATTGAAATAATCATCAATAGTATCATTTGTGATGAAATTAACTATTAATGACACAATTCTTTTATTCTTCCCATATTAAAGTGTATTTTAACAAGTCTATAAGAACAATTTCTTTAGTTAAAATGGTATGTAAATGTTATTATGTACCTCTTGCAAATACTATTGATCAATTTTAAATCATGTAAAATTTGAGATTATAGATTATGCCTGATGCATTGATTGGGTCTTCCATGTTAACTTATTTTCATGGCATTTGCTTCTTTTTAATAAAGGAACATGAAGACCACGACATAGAAACAAACTCTGAGGGCAGTTTTCATGTGAATGTCAAGGCCCAGGATATCTATGAACCAATGTGTACTGTTGTATATATTTGTACACTCTATATTTACCAGCTAGAACAACAGAGATAAAGATGTCTTGAGAACAAGTTTAACATAAGAAAATTAAGAAAATTCAGGAGAATTTTTAATTTTGGGCTTGAATATCCCCAATTCACCAAGTCAAATGGGTTTTAACTTCCTGTTAAGGTGACAGTCCTTTTAGTAACCTATCATGTAACTTCCCTACTAAACACATCACACAATTAACTCTGCCTTTTTTTCATAGAACCTATAAGAAAAGTAAATGGGTGCCTAATGGGAAAGAGGCTTAGGTTTGAGGGGTAGCAATTATCTACCTGGGAGAGAGAAAAAGTGGTGGTATAGAATAAGATATAATATTATGTAGTCAGACATTTCTGACATGGGAAATGTCTAGAATGTTTGCCCATACATGGCAGAATGTCTTCTGTACCTCTTTTCCTTTCCATGAGGATCACAAATCTAATTATGTAAGCTTCATGTAAGCCTTTATGAAAATAGATCTAAATAAAAGATGTCATAGGAGATTATTTAACGTGTTTATGCCTTATATAATAGCTAGACCCTGCCAAAATCAAGTATACAGAAAAACCAAAAAGCATACCTGGCATTAAGTGTGGCCGCCAAGTAAGTGCACCTCCACGATTCAACTGTACCACCAAATTGGCAAAGAGGATTTTTAGTGAAAGAATGCTGTGTAGACAAAGGAGACTGACTTGGGTTCTTCAAGAGTTCAATTCAACAAACATTTGCTTAGAACCCCATATATGCCAGGAGATGTCCTAAGTACTATGAACTGAAGGTTGGAAAGCTTCCAGGGATGTGGAGTTAACAACAACAAAACAGACTTTAAATCCATGTACAGTGCTGAGGTAGAGTTATGAATTGGGGTTTGACAGACAGGCACCCTTCTTCTACTTCTTTTTATCCCACACGCCTCCTAAAACAGTACTATAGAAACTCAACAGCAATTGTTGAGATTTGCCGGATTGTAGAGATGAAACTGTGGCTTCACTTGGGGCTGCCTCCAGGGTATTGACAATAAGACTGTGATTTGTAGTCAACTAGAAAAAGGTCTGCTTCCCACCAACCTCTGACAACCAAATTTACCATTCTCAATATAATTAGCATTCAAATGATTTCATTATATTGATATTTTAGTTCATGTCAGGATTATTAGCAAAATGAGAAATCCACATGTGGTAGATGGCACTACGTAGACTACATTAAAATCTGTTAAAGTGAATTATGACATGATTATTTTCTGATTCTCTCGGTATCAAGGATATGAAAGTGATTATAATAAAATCAGTTTCTTTTCAAAAATGACACTTCTTTAAACTATAACTAAAGAGGTGATTACAACGCTAGGGACTCTATGGCAGAAACACAACGATAGCACTGAGGAACACAGTAAAAGTTCACTTGCTGCTGTATGTAATTCCAAATGAATTTTAGTTTCAAATTGAAGGTGGGGCTCTTCAATTAAGTTTCCTATCAGGGAGCCCAAAACTGACCGTTACAATCCCTGCCTGGAGTCCTCCAAAGAAATTTGCCTATTCTAAGGAATTACTTCTAAGAAATTAATCTTGATCATATTCTTTTTGACAGTGAAAATTAGTTGCTATTCATGTTAGACAAGTGAAGGATCAAAGAGTAGAAGCTGAGAAAACAACTCACCCATGTTTTTGCCTCACTTTTTTGGCTGTTATCCTATCCATTATTATCATTTCATGGATGACATGAGAGTCTTTTTCAAACCCAGGTAAAACAGTATCAGTTTTTTTTAAATAAAATTTTATTGAACTGTCACCCAAATATCTAATGCTAGTTGTTTTCTCTAATGAAAACTTTAGTATGATTTAACTACACATTCCTCCTATAATTTGATGGCTATTCTTTTTTTTTCTCAAATATATGTTTTCTTAAATCATCTTTTGAATTCTCTGAATAAATCATTAATTTAGGATTTTATAAGATTGTATCATGGTCATCTTAAGAAACGATAATTTTATCAGGGTTAAGTGGTTGGTTCTTACTTATGCCAAGGATCTTTTTTATATCCACCCCCTTTGGTCTTTTCTAGTTATCAATTTGTTTTTAATCTAGAATCTAATGGAATCTAGAGTCTATTGTTCTGGACTATCACTTCATATATTCTCTTTCAGAATAGAAATGCCATTCCATTCTTTGAACTTCTTACCATTTACAGCTCCTTCACATCTAATAACTAACTTAAAATGTTTTATTCAAAGTTTATTGTTGCCATTGTTTTTTAACTTCTAGAGTTTTTGGGATTCAGGGGTTGTTCATTTAATGAGTTGAGAGTTTAGCTATTTGAGCTATCATTGACTTTGGGGTTTCAAATCAGCACAACACATCTTTTAGCCGTCTCCCTGGTATTTAGCTCTTAACTTGAACATTCAAGTTTTGTAGGCTCTAATTAAGAAAAGACATATCTCTAGACTTCCATGGCCACACAGTTTTATTTCCTGCCTAATGTAATTTTAGGTCAATTATGCAGATGTTTAGAATTAAAAATTGTAAGACAAAGGCTTTATGCTTCTTATAAACATATCCTGAAGGTAATCTTACGATAGTAAATCTTCATATGTAGATGAAATTATTGTGTTGATTTGAGAATCTTTTGTTTAATGTAGGAATTATGATATTCAGGTAAAAGTTCTAGAAGTAGTAATTTTAAAAAGGTTACATGTGGAAAATTTTTTGAAAAAGCTTCTATTTTTAAGACTTCTTATTTCTCTGAGACTAGGTATATTTGATTACTTTTAGAAACAGAATATACCTCAATAAATTGGCTAATCTAATCTTTTAAGTGTGGTGTTATCCCATTTCACAGATGAAGCAATTAAGATCATTTATTTGAATTGCTTCAGAGGCTATACATCTAATAAGTAGTAAAGAAATAGCTGGAAAATAGATTTTCTACGTTCTCAAAGTCCATTCTAACACTACAGAGGCTAGGGAAAAACAGGATTCAGGTACAAACAGGGCTGAATCTAGTTAGACTTTGGGTCCACCACTTACTAACTACAAAAAAGTTGTGAACCAAGTTCGTTCATATGTAAATAGGTTTAACAACTACTTCACCATGTCCTTAGAAATCTGAAAGTAATAAAGTATACAATCTGCTAAATGCAGCTTACTAAACAGCATTTGTTTGTTTGTTTGTTTGTTTGTTTTCTTGTTTGTTATTTAAAATCACACTGCTTCTCCAGAAATAGGCATGTAGCCTCCTACAATGAATCTCTAAAGAGGGCAGTTTTTCTGTGAATGTCAAGGACCAGGATATTTATGAACCGGTGTATATTGTTGTTTCTATTTGTACACTTTATATTTACCAGCTCGAAAGACAGAGATAAAGATGATGTCTTGAGAACAAGTTTAACCTAAGAAATTGCTTGTTTTCTTTTTTGTCTCTATGATTGTTCCCCACGTGGATGTTAGGTAAAGAGAGGAGACCAGAGACCCCTTCTTAGCTGTGGTTTTTCATGGCTGGCCCTGGACTTCCAGCTTGGTCCTGTCCCATGGTGCTGAACTAAACCCAGAACACAGTACAGCACTAAAGCTGAAACAATTAGCATAGAACTGTAATAATTTCATGCCATATCCCAACATCTTTGCTGGGTTTGAATTTGCAGCAAGCCAAGGCTTAAATAAATCAAATGTTCTCCTTCAACCTTAAATGCATATATAGAATTGCTACTACACTCTCCCCACCCAACCTCAAAAACTGGGTAAGGTGAGTCAACTTATTTTCATTTCCTGTCACTTTACCAACACCCTCCGTTCCATGAGCAAATGTGAAGTTTTTATAGCTACCTTGGAGTCTTTTGTAAAGATAGTTGACTTCTGCTTTTTGTGAAACCAGCAATAACGTATCTTTTAATCTAAGTATCCAGTCTCCAATTGTTGCAGTATTAGAATTTGTACAGAAATCTCTGAAAATAATCTAGTTCTGGGGCACCTGGGTGGCTCAGTCCGTTAAGCCTCTGACTTTGGCCTAGGTCATGGTCTCATCGTTCCAGAGTTTGAGCCCTCTGTCGGGCTTTGTGCTGACAGCTCAGAGCCTCGAGCCTATTTCAGACTCCGTGTCTCCCTCTCTCTCTCTGCCCCTCCCCCACTTGCACGCTCTCTCTCTCTCAACAACAAATAAACATTAAAAATAGTTCTCTTATATTCTCTTTCTCTTGGGCCTTCCTCCTCTTTTCTACCCCATCCTTCCCACAGAGACACTACCTCTGCCATCACTGACACCCCAGCTTTTTCGTAGCAGTATACAATCAGTGGTCTTGATTTCAGTATAGATTATAAGAAATACTCTGGTCTGACAAAGCTCAGAAAGTGGCCCCTGCTCACCTCTGCTGTGGATCAGACTCAAATGCCAAGCTTATTTCAGGTCATAGTTTCCCATCCCATTGAGGCTATTTGACTAGACCCTTCTTTTTAAAGAATAGTATGCCTTTTATCTCCATGATAGGTCTTTAGATCCTCTTACGGAAAATGCCTAGAGGAATAGGCTGATGAGAAGAAAGGAAGGTAGGGGACTCACAGAAGTCCCAAGATCACCAACCATGCTTGATGGCCAAGAAGTCATTTTTGGCAGCCACCAATCAGCATCCCAGTTCCTTTTTTAACTTCAAAGTGTATTGTGCCCATCTCCATCCACTGGCAAATGTTTATTGAGCATCTAACTCATCTTAAGGACCACTGTAGTCCAGGGAAACACAAAAGCAAAGTATGCGGCATCAATTCAAAATCAGCATAGATGAAACCGGGGAAAATAATGAGATCACATATAAGTAAAAGCTAACGTTATGTCTTCTAGAATGTAAATGCTCAACAAGCTTACAGAAAAGAAAACACATGAGGAAGCCAGTGTTAATTACCAAGGGCTTCATGGAGGTATAAGCAATTGTGCCTTTTGGGGTCTTGTATTAAATAGCTCTTCGTGGAATTACATATAGATCCTAAGAGTTACTTCAGCTTTCCTTTCTCAGTCCTAATTCCATGACCTGTAGTAAGAGAGCATTTATATAAACTCCTGCCATTTATAGCTTCTTCTGAATGTTCTCCATTTCTGTTTATTTGAGGACTCTAAAGGTGCAAGCAGGGGGTGTGTACAGTCACTCTGGTAATAATAAAAAGAACAGATAAAGCTCTCTACATCTGCATGCCTGTATCAACAGTACACATAAATGTCACTTCTTACATCAAAACCATAAATCACTTTCTGAATTCTCTCTTATTAACATCTCTTTCAATGGGACTTATTTTCCATTACTTGAGCCGATGCTTTGCTCTTTGATTCATCTTTTCTATTTTTCCCCATTTCTCTTCATTTAAAACTCATATAAGGCTAGTCTCTTCTACGAAAATGTTCACAGTTGCCCATTTTGATAAACAGAACCGCATCCAGAAATATTTAGATCTGGAAGGCACCTTGGTGAATCACCTTTTTCCACAGTCTCATTTCACAGCTGATAAAATTAGATTAAGTGAGTTGTCTAAGGTCACACATTAGATAGAGACAGAAGAAGACTTGGATTATGTGACACTAAATTTTACTTTTGTCAATATACAATTATCCATTCAGCAAACATTTATTCATGTGGCAGGCACTACTGTAGGGATTGGCAGCCAATAGGGGCACCCACAGGCATAATTCTGCTCCTGCATACTCGCAATTCTGCAGGTTTCACCTCCCGTAGGTGTGCTCTGGCTTTCTGCTCGATCTTTCATTGTAATAGTTTTATTTCTTCATGCTTTGATAGTGTCCTTATCTTCACTCGTTCCCAATTAACTTCCCCAAGCTTCTCATTTAATTAATTCCCATCCTCCTTTTCGAGATACAAACTGGCTCTCCTGACTTAGTGCCATTCTGCCTCATTATCAGCCCCCCATTCTAAAATAATTATTTTGAATATAATGGAAATGTTAAACATGGCTGAACCCAATATGTCATGATTGTAACTGACTGCCAGCAAGTGCTTTAGTGGGTTCTGACTTGTCTAATAAAGTGTCACAACAGAAAAATGAGTAGGGCCTTTATCCCTTTTCCAATCTTTGTTGGTAAACATTTGCTTCTATCATAATGAGGACAGGTTTGTAAAATTAAGCCTCCTAAATGGCTGTCAATGGTTAGACACAAAAGGAAAAATAGACACATTCCTTTGTCCTCAAGATGAAGCAAAATATTTCATTCTCTCTTTCCTTTCAAGAAAAATCCATATTCTGTGTTACTGCCTTCCCACTATTCCAGCAGCACCATAGGTACTGATAGTGGCCGCATTTATTTAAAGAAAACAATTTTTTTGTTTATTGATGGATTACTTTTATTGCCTAATACTCTCCATTTTCCAGATAAATGTCCTTTTCTTTTATTGTTATATACAGAATGAAACAATCTTGTGCTTAATGGACAAAATAACATAGCCACAGTTCAGTGAAATATTTTGTAAGGATACTGAAAAAACGACACTTTATTTTTATTTTTTTAATAGTTTTATAATCTCTTTTTTTTGGTAATGATTATTTTGTTCTTTCATAAAAACTCTCACAATAAGTTGCAAGGATAGTTTAAGTTCCCATATGACTTTTACCTAGATTAACCAATTGTTTAATTTTGTTCTGTATCATTTTCTCTCTCTCTCTCTCTCTCTCTCTCTCTCTCTCTCTGTGTGTGTGTGTGTGTGTGTATATTTATATGATATTATATATTATATTATATCATATCATATCATATCATATCATATTGTATTTATGTGTTTATATACACCGTCCATATCTTTTTCCTAACCATTCAGAATAAGTTGAAGATATGATATGTCTTATTCCAAGTATTTTAGAGTATATTTCAGTATAATTCTGAAGAGAACATTTTCTTACACAGAACAGTTATCAAACACAGGCAATATACCAATGATGTAAGAACACTAATTCATAGTACATATTCAAATGTCATCTAGTGTCACAGTAATGTTCTTAATAGCTAATTGTTTTTGTCCTATATAGGTCCAGGATCTAACCTAAAATTATGTGATACATCTATGTGTCATGCAATGCTTTATTTTTGTGTGTAAAATTTTACACTCAATCACTAATGACCTGGATAGTGTTTCTTTTTAAAGTAATCTCTGTTTGGTGACTGCTGTCCCAAGAATAAGAGTTTAAGCCAAAAGATGTGTAACAAAATCCCTTAGGGTTAGTGATATCTGTGTTTAGGAAATGATACATCAACTTTGTAACTGTCTTCTAACCACAAGTTTTGGCATTTCAATAGGAAGGAGTCCAAGGAAAAGAACTCTGAGTTTATCTATAATTTGTAGTTTTGAGATTTAAAACAGGGGGTAGAGATTTTGATGCCATCTCAGTCTACCTGGGGTGAAGGGGATGTTTACAAATGACCATGTTGCAAAGATTCATGATGTACACTTTAAAAAAAATTTAATGTTTATTTATTTTTGAGAGAGATAGAACGCGAGCAGAGGTGGGGCAAAGAGAGAGGGAGACACAGAATTCGAAGCAGGCTCTGGGCTCTGATCTGTCAGCATAAAGCCCGAGGCGGGACTCAAACCCACGAACAGTGAGATCATGACCTGAGCGGAAGTCAGACTGAGCCACCCAGGCACCCCTTTAGTGCTCACTTTAAATCCAACCCTAAATAAATATTTGGTTCAGTGATATGTTTCCATTAAGCATATTAAAAGCTCCATTAAAATCAATATTTTCATCAAAATAAAATATTTGAGATATTTTAAACAAAGTTTGGATATTAACGTTAGTCATTTGTCATTCTTGAAACTGAGTCCTTCTTTAAAAAAAATTCAGCTATGCATTTTTAAATATTCAGCATTAAAATGAATACAAATAGTTCCCTCCTCCCACAAAACAACAAGTCAAGGATTTGTAATATTCATGCCTAAAGCATAGAGTGTTTTGCTTAATTCTATAAATAGAATCATGGTTAGCGCTGCAAGGTTCAGCAGTTTAATTTCTAGCTATTATCAAGCAAAAGTAATCCCTAAGTTTCAGATAATTTCTTTTTTCTCCATGTCAGGTCTGCTTCTAAAACTGGATTAAAAATCATGAAAGAGTCATCAGATTTATTGACTGTGAATCCTCATAATGTTTTGTGAAAAATAGGTAAATCTCCCTAAAAAGATTCACATTTTTTTAAGTATCATATAAACACATAAAAGTACCAAGTCTCAATACCAGGAGGCTTTCTGAGTCAGACCTACTGATACCAATGACATTACTGAAAAGCCAGACAGTTGGCAGAAAGTACAAAATCATCCTGTGCTATTTTCACATTTTTCCTCTAAAATAAAGAGAGAGGTTTATACACGCAAGAGAAATTAGCTACGAGAAAAATACTGTGCACATCCATATTCAGTGCATAGATTAAAAGTAAAATAGTTGTTTGTCCCCTACAGTAGAAAAGGCTTGCCCATTCATCCTTGTGATAGATCTGCATGTAAAACCAAAATGAAATCAAATCCCTGCAGATGGCTCGTAAGTCACAAAAACTGTTTAATCCTTTAACTGCGTCCCTTTGGGAAGCCGGCCCCTGGGTAAGTCTCAATGTGTAATAAATATAACGTCAAATATTCTCTTAGATTTTTAGTAGAAAGCCTTCATTGACTCCAGCAGGGCCACCCACCCCCGCAGCCCCCCGCTGCCACCTGTATTTCTTGTAAAGAGGTCTATGTTACTCCGGTGCCTTAATATGTACACCCACAGAGTTTGGTTGTAGTTTTTGCTTTAATAAGAAAAGTGTCAGTAACCGAAACTATACGTAGAAATCTTATCTAAAATTGATTGTGGCTCAAAGTCGTATTTTAAGAGTCAGCCAGGCAAATCTAAGCACATTTTTACAATGCTCTTTCTAATGGCTCTTACTAGAAAACAGTTGCATTTCAAGCAGGAATAAAATGAAAACGGACCTTGGAGGCTTAACCATTGAACAGATGCAGTAAATGCAGCTTTGGAAATATAGCTGTCACTTCAGATCTTTTATGCTGAGTACCTATATGAGCCAATTGCCAGAGCTGCTGGCATTATTATATTTCTGCAGTTCTGTTCAAAACAGACTCTGTAAGAACTTATAAAAACAGAGTAACATGCCTATTATGAACCTATTTTTAAATATTTCATTCTTTCTTGGTTTTCATTCTACTAAATTTTTGAAGACTAAAACTGATCAGAACTTCTATAAAAAGGTACTTGTCTCTAGCACTGTGAAATCTTTCATTTGTGAGTTGCTAACGTCAAATCAAATCAGAAATTCTTGACATCTTTATTACATTAAAGCAATTCCTGATATTGACTCTTGGGAAGGATTTCATTTTCTTACTCTCTAAACTAGAAGTTGTACTTTTTTTTTTTTAACACAGCAATGTGAGATTATTTTTCTCTTTACCCCTGCTGGGGGATATATATACATTTTTGTCAAATATTTTTGAACAACACAGTTTGAACTGCATGGGTCCACTCAAATCTGTGATGTATTTTTTCCTTTTTATGATTTCCTTAACATTTTCTTTTCTCTAGCTTACTTTATTATATAACAAATAAACCTAATAAACAAAATATACATTAACTGGCTTTATGTTATCAGGAAGGGTTCTGGACAACAGTAGGCTGTTAGTAGTCAAATTTGGGGAGAGTCAAAAGTGACATAAGGATTTTTGATTACAAGGAGGGTCAGTGCCCCTAACCCCCACACTGTTCAAGAGTCAACTATGATCATGTCAATACTAAATATAGCACCATGTATTTAATTGACTAATAACTGTATGATTCTTTCTAAATAAATAATGTAATATTCTCTAACAATGTCTACCTAGATGAGTATTGTTTCATTTTTAAAGTAGAAAAGCTATACTGCAAGAAGCATCGTCACAAAAATCAGTGTATCAATTACTCATAGAATCTTGATCTCTAGTTCTTCAAACCAACTTTAAAATCCCTAACAATCTCTGTCTTCTACTCTAGATACTAAATGTACATATACGTGATGTTATATTGTATTTGGATATACACCTCTCAAGATTTTTTAGTAGAAATATTACATAATAAAATTAATCAGTCACATTAATGACAATCTGAAATGATTCTGAACTATGCAGTCAGCTAACCAGTGGGCATGTTGTTTTCCTTTATAGAAAAAAAGAATCTGAAAGAAAGAAGAAAATACCCCAGAATTCCTCACAGAACAGTAAGTGCTTTCATGATACCATAATATGACTAGAGCCTCTATAAAATTCTACAAATTTCTTTTATAGAAATATTCGCCTTTCTATTTGGTAAGATAAGAGATTAATACAGCTGGCAAGTTTTAGAAGGAACTTTCTAAAAGTCAATCCCAATTTACTGGAGGAAGCTGAAAATCAGTTATCCTATAATCCTCTTAAATAAGAGGCCAAGGTAATCCTTATGATACATCTATATGGCAGAACGTGTTTATGTTGATTCCATCCTATCTTTTGACTAGCACTGTATCATTTTAATTCTAAAGAAGAAAAAAATTAAGTAAAATTTAATCATCGTGCCTCACATTCTCTGTATGTGCTAGAAAAATATATTCATTTTGAACAAAATTTTAAGAAGAATCAAGATGTTTGTTTTGTTTTCTTTAAATTAGAATTATCAAAAAATAAAAACAGGGCAACCATCCGTAGGCTTTAAATCTAAAGGTTTCTCATTAGTACATTTCTAATATTCTCACAACTATGACTTATATTTCCTTATACAGCTATTAACTGAGAGTAATAATTGTTTTCCTAAATATGTTTCTAAATATGCTTTTTGTGAAGCAAAATTAAATTTTTATACCATTCTTTATGGTAGAATTTGTAACATTTTAACGATTTCCTAGATGCAAGCCATTACAAATTTTAAATATGTGAATACCAAAAATAATAAAGATGGAAAAGCAAAGTCCACATTGGTGAACCATGTTATCTCCCATGGTTGTTTTCAAATGAGTTTGCAAACTCACTTCTAGGTTGGATTTTTAAATGACAGAATCATACATATTAGTTTTATATTCTTTATACAAGAAGCAGTTAATATTTATACCCCTCACAATTTCTTGGTCATCTTATAATTCCACTGTCAAGAGCCATCAATGGCTATTTTTCTGACCTATCTTTAAGTGATTGGGTCTATTATTCAGGTGTTACTTATAGAAGTTGTTTCATTTGGATTGTACTTTTCATAACTATATTAAATTCGGATTTAGTATGGCATCCTTTGGAAAGAATTGATGTAAGTATTTAGGTCTTCTGCTCATTTGGGGCAATCCTAGAGAAAATGATATGCATGTTTCTGCGAAAGAAAACATGCAATTTCTTGGTGTGTTTGTGCTTTGTGGGAGTTTTCCTTTTAGCTTTTATGGTCTTTTATTTAACAACTGCATGCTAAATGACTCCTAAAAAACTGTAAGGAAAAATTACTAACTCAAGCCCAAATTTAAAAATAGAGTTTATGCCTTAATGATTTTATAAAATATTTTTGAAGAGAAATACTCTGAATTAAAACAATATTGTCAAAACACTAGAGGTGTCTTAATATAGGTCTTTTTCCAAAGAGTTCATGAATTAGGGATGTCAGTACATAAAATAAAGCATGATAGAAAGTGAAGACATTGGATAATGCAGTTTTTTTCTTGTCTTTAATCTATAGAATATGTGTCTGTGTTGCAAGTCCATGAATAATAAATGAGTTTTTACAATTTGTATTTAAATCAAGCCTTATAAATTAGCATAGGAAAGCCTTACAAACCTATAGTTTTGCCTCAAAGCTCATAGCTTAAGAACAATTTGGTAATTGATTAGAATATTACTAAAGATCTTTAGAGCACATTACACTTATATTTCACAGAAAAAATATGCTTAAAGATAAGAAAAATAAGAAAAGGACCTTTGGAAATTGTATCTTAAAATAATAACTTTTCACTATTACTGAACAAATGTCCAGTGGTACTTTCAAAAACTCTAAGGGTTGGTTCTCTGCAGACAGAATATACTGGATAGTGATGATGATGATGATGATGATAATAATAATAATAATAATAACAACAACAAAGAGGATACATTTAAAAAAAGCACTCAGATGCTCAGACATTCTTCTTGGAAACTATTCACATTATCATAGATCTACTAAACCTCTTTAAATACTACTGGGAGTTGATGTTCTCACTCAAAGCATGATTATTATTAACAATCTCTCTTTGCTGGTACACCAAATAGAACAAGAGGTTTTCAGAAGACAAGTCTTAAGAGAAAATAGATTTTAACTAGAAAAGTGTTTTATGATTCACTAGTAAATAAATATTATTTGCAAATTCCCCTACAACTTTCAATTAGTCAAACCATTCTCTATTTGAAATAACAAGTCCTTATAATCAAAGAGTATTGGGCTATGTGTGTGTATGTGTTTGCATGTAACAGCACGGAGTTAAGAGAAATTTCTCTCTAGTCCAGTATATTCATTTTACAGGCATTACCTTCTCTACTATCCTCGTTTATAGAGGGCCAGAGAAGTCAATTCATTTATCTAAGCTCTCATATCTAGTGACAGAATCAAGAAAAATTCTGGCTTAATTAACCACCATTTTTTTTCCTGACAAATTAGCTGAAAGTACTTGTATAAAAACTGAGGGTCTTAGATTGGCTCAAGAAACCTGTTCTCAAAACTTAATTTTTTTTCCACCAAAATGCTAATCAAATTCTATATTGTCTCTGTCTGACTAAAACTGTATTTTGATAAGCTCGTTAGAATGTTAATAGAAGAGAGAATTATACACAGAGTTAGAGTCTGAGTTTGAGTCTTGGCTTCACCCATCTCCCTGTCTCTTAGTAAGGAGGACTGGAGCACAGAGGGAGATTGCTCAGCTAAAAAAAAAAAACAAAAACAAAAACAAAAACAAAAACAAAAAAACTACCAGATGATAATAATATATAACAATAATACACACATACAATCTATCATCAGCAATAGTTAAGCAATTACCTCAGTGATTCGTTGTTATCCCATCTAAATAATGGGGGGAAAATTGCCCAATCTACTTCCCAAGATTCCCTGAGATCACATTAGATATATGAGCACAGTGATGTTTAATATAAATTTTAGTTATGTTATTATGGAAAACCTTAGATTACTATAAAAGACTTCCTTTTGTATGAAGTTTTCCTTTACTGCTTTGGGAGTCCATTATATCATTTTACAAACAGTGTGTTGATGATGAAACCTAAGTCGTTGATTACTGTCTGCCCTAGACAATAATGGTCCTCCAGAAAAAATTTCCCTTTTCCTTGAATTTATAATCTAATCAGATGATGATGACATTTTATTTAGTTATCAAAAGAACACTTCCTATGTTATCACAGTTTTGTAGATTCATGAAAATGAAAAATGAAGGCTTTATAATGTTAGTCTAGTTAGTAAGCAGCTGAGTTAGCATTTGAACTCAGGTCTGTCTAACTCTCCCTTTCCCTAAACACATCACAAAGTGAAGTGACGGCAAAGCATATTGCATTTTCCTGTATGAATGATGGCATAGTGAGAAGAGATGGAAGCAGAGGATAGATCTTTTTCAAATGTCATTGGTCTGTGCAAAATACTGGGTGCACCTATGGTATCACTTTTCCTTATCACTTATCAATAAACATTAAATTGAATCATGTGCATTGATTCTTCAGATGCCAAAATTAAACCATGGTAGGAGAATTTAATTATTAAAGACAACTATCTTTAGATAGGAAGAGTAGAAGTAAAGTTGAAATGTATAATAGCCATAAGTATAAAAGGTCACCTACAGGCACAGAACTATGTTTATTTTGTTTGTAAAGAGTATTCCCACAAAATAGATGCTCCCAATTTGTGCTTCCTAGATATCTTATGCTTACTACATTATCTGGACTTATCTCCTTTAAAATCTTTGGTACTACTTTAGAAATTCATTCCTTTATTTCTTCTTTCTTCTTTATTTAATAGTTGCCATTGAGTACCTACTGCATACATTTTCCCGAGTGTTGGTGTTATAGGAGTAAACAAAGCATAGCCTCTGTCATCAAGTAGCTTACATTTATATAATCACAAATACTGGAACGTTCACTACATGGAGAGAATAATAGTACTTTGACTTACAGTAATAGACTATCTTTTTAAGATATTCATCTGACTAACCATAATCAGAATCAGTATGTTTTTATTTAATAAATGATTGACAGTTTTTCACTCTCTCTGGGACATTGGGTAAGATAGGTTTCCTGCAGTCATTATTACTCATGATAAAAAGCTAAAACATATTTAATGACTTAGTTATATCCTAGGATACTAAAGAATGAGAACTCACCCTCTGTATTTGAATTCCAGCTTCACTGCTTATTAGCTTTGGGACATAGGGCTATTTAGTAGATAGACCTCTAGATGTTTTAATTCCTTCAATGACTGATTGAGATAGTTAATTGAGTTAAAGATATGCAGTGACTTTGGTTATATAACAGTATTTTGTTGACAGTAGGCACTATATAAAGCTAGCTGTTATAATTACTGATAGAGTCTGTCCAATAATTCTAGAAACAATCTTTAATTTGGATATTCGCATTGATATTTGCCTTTATTTTCTCCTGAAAGCTGCGTCATCTTTCATGACTCTGAAATATAACTTATGAAAGAGATACAGTAGAAATGCTTTAAAATCAACAATATGTAAAGCCTTAAGTTAATAAAAGGTTAAAATGAATGATTCAGCCATTTGAATAATTTATGCTAATTTTGATCTGTTCTAACATTCTGATTTATTCACTTATTTGTCTGCACCAAGTCATTATTTTAGACTGCATTATTTATTTTCGTAATTAAGAATGTTGGCAGTGGATGAAAGAGCTATGTCCAAGTTCTCTTTCTGCCACATACTGGCTATATGACCTCAAGAAGACAATTTAACTTCTTCCTCAATGTCCTCATCTATAAAAATGAAGATAATGAATTATATTTTGTTGGTTTGAGAATTCCATACATCTTATGTGTTTATTACAGAAGTTAGTACAATAATATAAACAAATAGTAATTTGTTGTTATGTTTGCTATTAAAGATATCTACTTTGCAATATTAAAGAGACACTCTCTTAAAATTACATAAAAAAAAAAATAGGGGCCCCCTGGGTGGCTCAGTCGGTTAAGCATCCAGCTCTTTGTTTTGACTCAGGTCACAATCTGGTGGTTCTGTGATTTCGAGCCCCGCATCTGCCGCCAGCGGGGAGCCTGCTTGGGATTCTCTCTCTTCCTCTCTCTCTCTACCCCTCCTCGACTTGTGCTGTCTACTTGTGCTGTCTCTGTCTCCCTCAAAATAAATAAACCTAAAAAAAAAATAAAATTATTAAAAATATTCAAGTCTGCAAAGAACAAAGAAAATGTGAAGGAAGAAAGAAGAGATGTGGAGGATGGTTTGAATACAGGATAAAATTTGGTTTTAATACAGTAGGATGTGGACATGCTCTAGGAGGGGTCCACCATGAGCCCTCTCCTTGAAGACCTCTTACTCTGTAAAGCAGATGCTGAAACCACACAAGGTCAAGAGCATGACTCCCCTTCAGGGAGGTCAAAAGACTTGAAACATTTCGACAGTCTTCATGGCCCTATTATAAGTAAAGCTGAATCGGTACACATTATGAGGTGAACGTTACCAAAAAAGGCTTTCTACCCTACCATGAAATTACTTCCTTTGGAGTACCAAATGGGGTTATTTTCTCCACAGAAAATAAACCTCACCAAACTGTAGGCTGAACAGGCTTCCAAAAATAAAATACATCCAACATATGTTATTACATAAACCATTTTAAAGTTAAGGATAGTTTTATGCCATTGCATGGCAAAATGATACACCCTCTTTCCAAAAAATTACATAAAAACATGCGTGTGATATTGGAAATTAAAATCACAAATTTTTTTTTACCAAGGAAATCTCAGAAAACAAAATTTCACATTCCGCTGGTTTCCCTATGATAAAGAATTGTTTATGAATTTTCTCTTCAGTTTTGTACATCAATTATTTTCTGTTAATTTTACATCTACCATTGTACTTGACTTTGTTGTTTGAGTCATTCTTTTGCAAATGCCATAAAAATCTCTTTATAATACTGACACTGAGCACCAGTACTAATACCACTCCCTCTTAATGTCGAATCTTGTTCTGCCTCTAAAGATAAGTATATCCAATCTTAGTAATCATCGTTTCTATATCAGCAAAATGCAATTAGCGGTAAATATCTTCTCATTTTTCTCCTCTTTAAAATGTAATCCTGGGGGGCGCCTGGGGGGCGCAGTCGGTTGAGCGTCCGACTTCAGCCAGGTCACGATCTCGCGCTCCGTGAGTTCGAGCCCCGCGTCGGGCTCTGGGCGGATGGCTCAGAGCCTGGAGCCTGTTTCCGATTCTGTGTCTCCCTCTCTCTCTGCCCCTCGCCCGTTCATGCTCTATCTCTCTTTGTCTCAAAAATAAATAAACGTTAAAAAAAAAATTTTAATGTAATCCTTACATAAAGAGCAATTTTCTTTCCCAAAATACAAAAAATCTGGTTCAGCATATGTTCCATTGTATATCTGAGCAATTTATCTCATGTTATTATGGTTAATATAATTGCTTAACCCTGCTATTGTTTTCATCTTCCACTTCCAAAAGAATCCTGGCAAAGTCTATGTTAATGAATTGGCATGAAATGTTTCGTGAGGAAATAATGTCTCTAAGCAAATGCTCAACACGCATGACCCCCAATGTGATAATATCTGGATTTTCAGTAGTCTGAAGTGTCTTGCAAGAAATAATTCTTAGCAGCAGTTTTGCAAGTTGGTCAGAGTTTTCTGCTTATCCGTTTTATGTTTACATCTAGCATACACACAATATGCCATAACATCTCCTGGGAAGTTATTTCTTTTTAATTAGGAATGTAATGTTTGAAGTGTGAAAGATTTAACCTTGGCTTTTCCTACTCTTTTGGACTTTAAAATACCTTTTTTCTAATTTTAAAGGAGATTTTCTTAATGCCCTCGATTTATGTCTTGGAGCATTTATCTATGTGGTAATACTAATAATAATGTTGTATTATAGAGTACACGCCTTTTCATTTATCTGAATTAGGCCTCTTAACATAATTCCAGAAAAAGATGGGTTTGCCTCATTGTGTAATTATTAATGTATCCATTATTCTCAATGAGGCTAAGATTTGGACAGTTATCAATATGGGTTACAAAGGTAGAGCAAAGTTTGTCACTCAGTGGAAATAATGGAGAAAACAGGTGGTCCCCAACCTACCAAAGAGTTACGTAACAAAATGCATTTTAAGCTGTTTTCCTTTCCATTTCATGAGATGGATATTTACCTAAAGTGGTTGCACAAACCCATGAAAACCCGCAGTCTACGTTGAACCACAGTATTTGCAGGCTTGGGGATGGGAACTAGACGAGTGTGAGGAAGACAGGGGCACCATGTTTCTCCATTTTTGCTGATACTCGATTGATCCCGCCCAAAATGTGGACAATGAGTTAAACTGGCTTTCCACACCGACTTCTCTCTTTCTCACCTTGGCTTGTTACCTGATGTGCGTCTGCTCCTGATAGGATATTCTCTAGCTGCCTTTTCTTTAAAGTGGCGTTGGTTTCCAACGTCCCGGCCCCACTTTTCTCTTGATCAAAATGTGTCAGTGTGACTGGTATGAGGAAACCTCTCAGAAGAAAGGGAGTGAATCAAAGTATTTACACCAGCCGTGCATTCTCCCTGCTCCCTCCACACCCTACCCACACAATTGTTAAACCAAACAAACAAGTGACAAAGGATCTTAGGCAGTGTGAGATCCTGAAGCGAATTTAAATCATATGGATGGAGAGAGTTGGGGACAGACACCGCAGGCTCCGGATGCAGCACCCCTGCGCTGTTCTTGAGGTGTTATGTTTCCTTCCAGGCCTCTACACAGGAGTCCAGAATTCCTTTATTTTAATACCTTCAAATTCTCCCAGGGGGTTTTTGAGGTTTGTGATTAAAGCTCCCTCAATGAAGTATAGTAAGCTAGAAATTACCTGTGCTCTATTTCTCATGTTATGTAATGTACAAATTAAGTATCATTCACCTACCTTGTAATTTTTAAAATTTGTTTTAAATACCCCAAATATAAAAGCATCAATTCATGTAGTAAATATTTAAGTATCCCTTCCACATGAAGGAAATTCCTTTGTTTGTACCAGTAGTCAGTTCTGGCTGCTGTAATGAACTATATCGTAGGCTGGGTGGCTTATAAACAGCAGAAATTGACTTCTCACAGCTCTGGAGGCTGGAAGTCTGAGATCGGGGTATCATTGTGGTTGTGTGCTGGTAGAAGCCCTCTTGCATGTTGCAGACTTCACCTCGTATCCTCACGTGGTAGAAAGAAGGCGAGATATCTCTCGGGGTCCCTTTCATAAGGGCACTAATTCCACCCATGAGGGCTCCACTCTCATGACCTAATCACCTCCCAGAGACCCTCCACCTCCTCATACCATCACAAGGGTGTTAGGATTTCAGTGTGTGAGTTGGGTGGGGTGGGGGTGGGGATGCAAGCATTCAATCCATTACAACCATCTATTCCATTCATCCTATTTGACAGCTCAGATCAAGGAAATCATCCACAATGTTTAACAGTCAATTTCATTTATAATTATGGTTGAAAATATATGGTTTCAATGATCCCCCCACTAGTGTTGATCAGACAAATGCTGTCCTCTTTCTGGGCTGGCATCAACAATTACGGAGATGGCATGGTGAGGCCAGGCCAGCCTATTTGCACCTTATTTTCCCAGACAGCTGGTTAGGTAGCCCCAACCAGCCCCTATCTCTGTCCTAAGATTACCACACAGCAGTGGCCACTATTGCCTGAACACTTACTTTCTCCGAGTGCTTTTTATGTAATTTCTCTGAGAAGTTTATATTCATAGTTCATAAACTGCAGAGATCCTGAGAGGCAAACTAACTTCCTTAACGTCACACAGCTTATAATTTTTGATCCTGATGCAGACTCGGGTCTACACAAGGCTGAAACCTCTACTCCTAGACACACAAATTTCTTAGACTTATACCAGAATGATGTTTCAAGAGTTTCTCTTTGCATGAGAAGGAGAACTCCCTCAGTATGGTAGGCAAATCTCTTTATCCCAGACCCTGGCACAGAGTAGGTGCTCAATGCTAGTTGAACCAAAGTGATGACCTTCTTAACCCAGATCTATCATAGAGCTGGCTTTATCGAAAGTTCTCTTTTCTCTTACTTTTCCTCACTTAAAGCTAGATTTATCTACATCCTGAAAAACTCCATTACAATAAGCTTTTATTTTCAAGGGCTGTATCTTTAGCCTTAAACAAATATATTATTTATTTTTCACTTTTTGTGAGAAAATACGCATAGAATTTATTGTTTTAACCATTTATAAGTGTACAGTTCAGTGGCATTAAGTACATTCACACTGTTGCACAATCATTACCAACATCCACCCCCAGAACTTCTACATATTTCCAAACTGAAATTCCATACCTATTAAATAATAACCCCCATTCCCTCTCTCCACAGCCCCTGGAAACCACCATTATCTTACTTTCTGTCTCTATGCATTTGACTATTCTAGATACCTCATATAAGTGGGGTCATGGAGTATTTATCCTTCTGGGTCTGACTTATTTCACTCAGCATAACGTCTGTAAGGTTTACCCATGTGGTAGCATCTGTCGGAATCGCCATCTTTTTAAGGCTCAATAATTCCTTTGTGGTATATACTGCATTCTGTTTATCCATTTACCTATAATTTATTGTATGATATAGTTGTCTTAAGTGGAATTTTTTTGTGTGAATTCCCTAACTAAAGATGCAAATACAGGAATGTAATGTTTGTGGCTTCTAGGACATCTCTTTTTTTATATCATAAACTCTAAAATTAATTACAGAAAACTAGCTCAGTATAGGCAATCAGCAAAAGACACAAATGAGTTTAAGGTAATTTAGGGTGTCTGAGTCATAAATATGCTATGTTTTAACTGCTCAGACTAGAATTAGCCTGTCTTCATTGGATTATCTGATGTTTTTATACACCAACAGTTCTTAGAAGATTTATAAAGCTAGGGGTATCTTTATATTGACTTTTCTCTAAAAATAAATGAATAATAGGGAGGGGGTTATTGATTCAAAACAGAAATGCAAATTTATAACCTTCGACTTTTGTAATACTACCATTTAACTTCTCATCTGCCTTATGAAATATTATGGCCCAACACTTACTGGATAAATCTTAAATCAGTAAGCTCTTTCATATTTTCTTTTTTTTTTAATTTTTTAACGTTTATTTTTGAGACAGAGAGAGACAGAGCATGAACAGGGGAGGAGCAGAGAGAGAGGGAGACACAGAATCTGAAACGGGCTCCAGGCTCTGAGCTGTCAGCACAGAGCCCGACGCAGGGCTCGAACTCACAGACCGTGAGATCATGACCTGAGCCGAAGTCGGACGCTTAACCGACCAAGCCACCCAGGCGCCCCGAGCTCTTTCATATTTTCAATAAGCATTCCTTAGATGCTTACTAATAATTCTAAAGCTAGCATTTATTGAATGTGAGATACACACAATACACATGTATTTATCCGTGTCTGTCTTCTCTCAGAAAAGCTTTATCACCATCCTCCAGATAAGGAATCTGAGGATCAGAAAGATTAAATGATTTTCCCAGTTAATAAGTATCAGAGTTGGATTTTGAGATCAGAACTTCTTGGAGCAGGATTCTTGCTCTCTGACACCTCACACTACCCCCTGTATACCATGCATGGAGCTATATGTAGGGCAAAACACTATCTCCACGACAAAGTAATTTATATTACAGTAGAATGGATGGACATTCTAAATTAAATACAATAGTATGAAGATAAGAAATACTTGGAAGCTAGCAGGTAGACATGGCTTAACACTGCCTGAATAACTTAAAAAGGAAAGTGGATTCCATACGGACCTTATATGACTTACTTCCATGCTAGTTTTCTGCTTTCGTTGTTAAGGAATTAGTTAAGCACATTGTATATGGTAATGTAAGGGAGGAGGCTGTAATGAGATCATGAAGGTCAAAGTAAAGGGCTTGAAGTTTCTCTGTAGCCCTCAGAAAATCATTGTTTTAATGCTTTTCTTGCTGTTTTTTGCTGTTTAATCGCTCATTCTGTAGAAGCCTTGGTAATAGAATAGTAGCAGCAATAAAAAAAGATAAGTTTAAGAAAAATAATCCTTTTCTTAGCCTCAGTTTTTTTTTTTTTTTTAGCATTATAGAAGCGAGTAAAGAAGTAAGTGTACGACCTTGCCTCTTATCCAGAACTATCACATCTCTTAGGTGATCCTCAAGAGTACGATCTATAACATTTTGTTGTTATTTTCTGACCTGTTGGGTGAGGCACTAAAACCTGCTTCCCAGGTCTGTGTTGCTTCAAATTACTGTAGTGAGGAAATTTCACAGTGCTGTCATGCTTTTGGTTAATACAGTTTTGTGTTTTGCTTGGGAAAGACTATTCTGATAGTGTCCTATTGATTCAGATGTTTTCTGACAGTAGCTGCCTACCAGGTTTGCCTTCATTGACTTTTCAATGTTCTGTTACAAATAACTTGCATGTACAATTTGATACTGAAGGACAAAGAAGGTTCCCCACTGTGCATGAAGTCGGAGCAGCCCTGAGCGTGGGGTGGTGAGTGTTTATTATCATTCTAAAAATCACCCACTTGTCCAGGCTGCTGCCATAAAAGAGCTGTGTTTTCTCTGTTACTCTTTTTTCTTCTCCTCTTTGTTTCATTTTCCCAGACATTCCAGTGTACCTCTTATTCTTGAAAGGCTTAAACTTCGTTCTTATAAATCCTCCATACTCACTGAAACTTCAAATATAAAATCACAGGTGTTTTCTTATTTTTTTGCACACCTGGAATCCAAAATAGCTTGAATTCAAAGTACTTGTTTTATTATAAATTTTAAAAGATATCGTTTGGGGCACTTGGGTGGCTCAGTCAGTTGAGCATCCAACTCTTGATTTTGGCTCCGGTCACAATCTCAGGATTGTTGGAATTGAGTGCCATGTGGGGCTCCATGCTGAGCATGGAGACTACTTGGGATTCTCTCCCTCTCCCCCTCTCCTCACTGGTGCTCTCTCTCTCTAAAAGATAAAAATATATAAAAATTAAAAAATAAAAGATCTGTTTTTGATTTTCCTAAAATTGCAAATGGTTAGAAATAGTAATGTTATAATAATAAAATACAGTGTATTAAATCCCTACCTTCCTCAAGCTCTGTGCAGGTTTTACATGTCACCTATAATTCTGCCAACTCTACAAGGTAGATGTCATTACTTCATTTTACAGATGCAGAAACTATGACTCTGAGAGATTAGGTCACTTGCCCAAGACAATAATAATTCCATCTTTCTGATCATGCTTGACTTCTGGTTATCTAAAATGAGAGCATTATTGTTTGGGTTTGCAGAGCACTTCACAGTTTGTATAGCAGTTTTATATATGGCGCCGCTTCAACCTCACAAAAGTGGTATGGATACTTTGCAATTCATCTTACTTCTTGGGAGACCATTTATAGGCTCTAGATTCAGAAATGGATTATGGATTTTTGTGTGTAAAATAGTTCCCTTTATTAAGGTGGCTAGAGAACTTGCCTGTTGATGCCCTTGAAGAATTTTTGAGATTATGCTTACCCAGGCAATACTTGCCTGAAGAAGAAGCCATAGTAATGTTTTTGAAACCAAACTTCTATGCCCCAGAAAATTGAGTAGGAAATATATACATAGCTATTTCCTGCTGTCTGTTAGGATGCCATCTCATGGTGACTTTGTCCTTAAAGACAGTCTCTTTCCATATCTCCATATAAACCAGAGCACCCTAGTAATTCAATATACCTGAATAAACATGGAGGGGGAGAGGCAAGTACAAAGAGACACAGAGAGAATATCTTACAGTATTACACAAAAAGTAGGTAACACGAAAATGGGCAGTCAGTATATTTCTGTCTAATATGTAGTAGTTCCAAAACCCTATGACATCAGAGTCTCTGAAGGAATGTGGGATGGGAAATAACAACTGGACAATGGGAACGACAAACAAAAAGGTTGGAAGATTAAACAGAGGAAAAACGACAACAGATTAAGCAACACGTATACTACCCTCCAGCCCCGTGGAAACACAAAACCGCCCTACTCACCATTCCAGAAAGTACAATGTTCTTTCAAACACCAGAAGTTTAGCTCAAGAGCTTGGCCCTAGTTTTTCTGACCTTACGTCTTCCTAAGCTGAGTTAGTTTCTCCCTGTCTTTTATATTCCCAGAGCATCTAGGACGTGGCTCTAGTGCAGCATCCATCTGATCTGCTGGTTATGAGCAAAATCAGCCATCCTTATGGGAGCCTAGTCCTCTCCTCGATCCCACCATCCCAGAAAGCAATACAGCACTTTGAGCACAATGCTTAGCACACAGTACATGATTCTAGTCAGTCATTCAACAATACCAGACCCTATGCCAGTACTGAGGGCTAGACTCAAAGAATGTTTGAAGCAAAGAAGAAAGGAATGAAGAAGGTAGGGGAGAGAGAAATGAAAGACTTAGGACAGGAAGAAAGGAAAGAAGGAAAGCAGGCCAAAGATAGAAGGAAAAAATGTAATGATTTACTCTCTCACATAGTATTTCATATAAACTTTTCTTTCAGTGAGAAAATCTATTTGAAAAAATAAATATTTCAGAGTGTTTCAGAACTCACAGTGGAAATGAGGGGAATGAGTTTATATAAGACTAGAAGTTAAATCTTAGATAGTTTTTTCTCCACTAATTTGGAAGTTTATTTTTCTTATTACCAAAAGATTTCCATTTTCATACATGAAAAGACAAGATCTTTGTTCACTCCTTAGCTAACAAATTTTAGAAACAGACTTTTTAATATGTCTTTATAATGGAACAAAGAAGTCAGAAGGCAAGAGAATTTATCTCCCAATCTGCAAATTACTGCATTGAAATACTTCTAAATATGCAAAACCTACCGTGTGTGTGTGTGTGTGTGTGTGTGTGTTTTCTTTTTGGTCTCTGTGAGACTGATAATGCTAATTTACACCAGTGCTCCTAATACGAACTAATGATTCCCCATGTAAATACCACTTACTATCCATTCCCCTGCTAATGTACTCTGAAGTTCTAGTTTCTTCCTTTTTATCCCCCAGCCCTTCCCTCATCAATCCTAAGAAAACCCCTGATTTTTCTATTGCTTCTAGAACTTTGAGGGGTTACATGCTTCCATTCTACTGCTTTTCAAACATTCTAATTAGAAATTCAGGGGTAGAGTGTGATCAGAGGAGGATTTTTGCTCTGCTTAATGACAGAAACTTGATGCCAATTGCCATAATTGTGGGCAGATAATGTATTAAATAAGGCTGATATTTTACCTTTCTTCCTATCTTGCTGCTACTTAAACAAATATCCCAGTAACAATAATTAGCAGTCACTAAAGGCAAGAAGATAAACAGAAAAATAAATCTTGAGAAAAAGAATCAAGAATGATTTTTGAATACTTATTATAACACCTTAAAATTCGTTAAAATCCTTTCCTAGTATCTGAATCAGATCTGACACATGCCCCGCTATCTGTTAAAGTCTACAGGACAGTCACTTATGCAACGACAATGGAACATTTTAGTCTGTGTATTTACACACATAGAAGATGCTCTGTGAATTGGTTTGAATTTTCCTTCCTTTCAGTACCTTATGGTTTAATTGCTAATGAGCAGAAAATTGAAAAAGATGGAAAAAGGGAAGAGGGAAAGTTAGCGCTCTAGATAAAGGGTTGAAGAAATTATAAAAGAACAAAGTAATTATTCATGAGATAGAAGAGGAGATATTTCCCAAAAATGAATTACATTATGGATTGGAAGGAGCAGACCACACACATACACAACCACGTGCCTGCACATATGATCCACACACAACAAACGGACCACATCATGCATGCACAAAGATGCGCACATGTGCAGACTCTACCACACACACACCCTTCACACAAAAGCGCTTGTACATATGCTCACAAACACACACGGATACAGCAAAGTTATGCTCCCATTTAATTAGCTAGGCACACAGCATTTTATGAGAAGCATGGTATCCCCAAAGGATAGTAGTGTATCTCATGATAGCTTCCCTTGCTCCCAGCACCCCAGAGGAGGCTCATAACTGCCTCCTCTAATGACATGCGGTGAGACTTGTAAAGCTCATCTCTTTTTGCAGCACTGCATTTTTATATACCAGTGTACAGAATCATTCCAGAAAATCTTGAATTTATAATCTACGTGCTTCAGCTTAACAGTAAGTGTCGCATCTTTTGGTTCTCAAACCAAACTCAGTGATATCTAGGCCATGTCATCATCTAGAGAGAGCAGACAGAGTCAGTGCCCAGGAGCCAAGAGCAATCCTGCATTTCTTTGCATTAAATGTTGTGGGTTCTACTTAGTCGAATACTGACTTCATACAATGGAAATAATAACTCTTAACCAATAAAACCACATCTGGGACATAAAAGACACTCAAAAATAGTAATGGAGAAGAGTGAGGCATATTGTTACCTCTTTGTTACAACTGATGATTTCCAGCTCATCTTGGTTTGGTTGGTTTACCTGACAAATCCACTGGCTTAGACTCTAAATAAGCAAATTGCATTTTCCAATTTGGTTATCTTCTAGTGTTCTCACATTAAAAAGGGCTACTGAGTCCACATTAATAGGTCTTTGAAATCTGAATAAAACCTTAAAACTTTCAAACATAGATCAGAAGTACACATTGCCTAAGTTCATTTATTTCCTTGATGTAGTCAATAGCATATGCTTTTTGATCATATATCCATACGCAAGAGAAAACTTTCTGCCATGAAAACCCACTTTGGTTGTAAGATTCACCCCAGTTTATAAAAATAAACATTTCATTAAAGAACATATTTTAAAATATTTGAGATGTTAAGAGCATAATGTTATATATTACAGATGTTGGTTAAAAGTAGTTTTATGTTAGGGGTGCCTGGGTGGCTCGGTCGGTTGAGCGTCTGACTTTGGCTCAGGTCATGATCTTGCAGTCTGTGAGTTTGAGCCCCGCATCGGGCTCTGTGCTGACAGCTCAGAGCCTGGAGCCTGCTTGGGATTCTGTGTCTCCCTCTCTCTTTGCCCTTCCCCTGCTCATGTTCTGTCTCTCTCTCTTTCAAAAATAAATAAAATTTTTTTAAAACAGTAGTTTTATGTTATTTAAAATCCTATAGCTCATGCCTATCCTTTTTGTTCAGAGGTCCCCTCTACAAATATACTGTCCTTGCATGTATTGAATTCTTAAAGTTGACTTTAAATGCTGCTTCCTATATTAACAGAAAAATAGAGTCCTAGGACTCTGGGATTGGAATTCAGAGATATGTACTTCATTGCCATCTAGATATTAAAAATACTAGGAAATTATATTGATATAAAGCTATTTTTAACAGTAGGTTCTAGGTGGTTTTTTTTCCAGGGTCAATTAAGCTTTAAGCTGGTTTACCTGGAGTACCGAAGAGAACAATTTCTTATAAAGCTAAGATCATATAAAAACCATAGCTTTCCAGTTTTATATGAACTTTGAAGCAAATACATAACAATATATGAACACAAGCAAGGCCACAGATGATTCTCTCTAGCAGTTAGTTTGGAAAGAGATCTCGTAGATTTGTGGGGGGTTCCAGGTTAAAAAAAAATCCGTACCAACTTTACTTCATGTTCAGTGGTGGAAAAAGGCAGGATATCAGGATGTGGGCATCGGGTCCCAGACTTGAAGCATTCACTTAAGCTTCCCCAATTTTTTATCTTAGTGTGCACCCACCCTAGGATCAAACTGCTCTTGGCCTCAAAAGGAGACTCAGAGAACATATTTGTTCAAGACTACACCCGCCAAGCAGGAACTGCTGTAGACTGTGTTATGTACCTCCACATTTCAGGGTTGAGTGTAATCATTTGGCAGTATCCACTCAATACTTTTATTTACACAAGTGCACCCCCATGCAGCAAACCTAAAAGTGGAAGGCAGGAAGTACAGATCATACGTAGAACTCCCGCCATGCTTTGGACTTCACTCTTATTCATTTGAGTTGTAGTCGTAAAAAGCCAGGCCAGAAATGACCTTTGATTATTTTATGAAACCCAAACACACTTGTCAAACCCAACCATGCAAAACGGCACAAATTAAGTCAACTTTCACTCTGGTTTCGTGCCAAATGGAATGAAGCCTCTGGTGGGCTGGACAGCTCTATTTCCTGCTTTCAATTTCGGAGAGTCCAATTAGTAAATCAAACTTTCAAAAGCTGTCTAAAATAATTAATTAGGTCATAATTACTCAGAAGCATATTTTATAGTGTACTCTAATCTAGTATCTGGTCTAAATGCTTGAAAAGGGTATCAATTTCATTATTAAAGAATTAATTATAATTGGGCCTAATCCTTCGGTGATAGAGGTTGAAAAAAAAAATACTCTAGGGATAAACTGTTCACATATGTGAAGTAGATAAATTCTTCCAGAGCTCAAGAGCTAGTTGTGCTCTGGAATTATTTGCTGCTTATAATATTATTCCTTTTTTAAAACCTTGTAGACATTACTCAACAAATAAATGCCTCATAGGAAAAAAGGGCCCTCGGTCTAAATGTGTTTATCATGTTTGGACAACTGATTTTCCTCCTACTCTATCCCAAACATTTTCAGTAATCAGTACATTGATACCATAAAAGATGAAGAAAATGCATATGCTGTCAGCCACTATATTAAGGAGTTTTCCCACTTTATCTTATTTAGTCTAATAATAATTATGTGAGGAATGTATCATTTCTACAGATTGAGGAGCAGAGGTTCAGGGAGACTGAATGATTTTTGCAGAGTTAGTAAGGGCAGGATCTAGGAATTGAATTCAGGCCTATTTCATTCTAAACTTCACCCGATTCCTACTATTTCAGTGTTCGTCCCTGGTAGCATGTGTTTCTGAGGGTTCATGAGTACCAAGACACCATTTTAAAAAATGTTCTTATTTCATTTCAGTAATAATGTGAAAATGTATGTATCTTACCATTTATGAATACAAAACAGCTACTTGGAAGTGATTATTTTAAAATGGAAGATATTTTGGGGCGCCTGGGTGGCTCAGTTGCTTAAGTGTCCAACTTCAGCTCAGGTCATGATCTCACGGCTTGTGGTTCCAGCCCCACCACTTGAAACACCACTTGAAACTAGAGCCTGCTTCACGTTCTGTGTCTCCCTCTCTCTCTGCCCCTCCCCTGCTCAAGCTCTCGCTCTCTCTCTCTCTCTCTCTCTCTCAAAAATAAACATTAATTTTTTTTTAATGGAAGACATTTTAAGAGAATACAACTTTGGTTGTTAAGTCATGATTTCTCAAACTGCCACTGCCCCCACCTCTACTGGAGAAATCATCAAAGATTTTTCTTTTTTTTTTTTTTTTTTTTTGAAAGACACCTCATAGGCCTCATGCTTATGAAACTTGTGTTCTGCATGGCCACAGACTATTCCTTGTGGATCCTTGAGTATTTTTAATTAATTCTTCAAATTCCAGGTTGTATTTGTTTATTTCCATAGCATTAATGATGTTTATGACCTATATGTTACAACATCAACAGATGTACAGAAATATCTAGTCATGAACTCAAGTTTGGTTTGTATCAATGTACATTATGGGAAATGTTATATGGCCAACCAACCATTAGAAGCCAACATAAGCATCTGAAACAAGAGCAGTTATTAAGTTAAATGATTCTTAGGGAAGTAATTATTGCTGTTTTATGGATTTAATATTATTATTACTTAATTTTAACCTGATTGCTAAGTTCTCTTTTATATATTATTTGCTCCTGGTTTACATACATTTTAATGAGTTCCATGAAGCCTGCTGTGATAATATCTCTGTCGCTTTAATGTGCTAGCACAGTATGCTTTTATTTGACAAATAGCTTTTTTCAACTGACATTTTAATGCCACATTCACAAGAAATCAGGCAGAAATGCTAAATACTATTTGTTTTGTCAGTGAGGTAGGGTTCTAAAGAGATTTCCATCAGAAAAGCTATATGAAACAGATAATATACAAAAGATGGGAGAATATAGGTAATTATCTCACATCCTAATATTTACACAAGATAATATAACTTATTACTGATTGCAAATAGAAAAAAATCTTCCTTGAAGACAACATACGTCATCCTTTAGAGACTAATTCTCAACTTTATTAAGATTCAACAATAGAAATCCTCTATGCAAATTTTCCTAAAATTTCTCATTGGTAGTGACAGCTTTTGGTGTGTATTGTGTTCCTAAGTTTTACTATTTTTAACGTAAAGGCTCTTAAGTTACATGAAGGACTAATTTCTCCCAGTCATCTTTTTCATGAGCTATGAAGGAAAACACCAAGGTCGGGGTGGGGCAGGGGTGGGGGTGGGGGGAATGTTACTATGGTTTTAAGTTCCTAATCATTTATTTTTAATGTTTCTTTTAGGAATAGCAAATTAAAAAAAAAACTTCAGCTTATCAAAAATAGTAATAACACCTGAGATCAGTATAGCTTACCTGTACCTATCTATGCCAGAAATAAGGTAATACGAGTTTTTTCTATACCTTTCTGTCCATTTACGCCAAAGAGGATTGTAAAGCCAAAGGCATAGAGTCCAATAAATCAAAGACAGCTGATACTATAGTTTCATGGGTAAATTGTTGTAGTTGATTAATGTGTTTCTCAGAAGAAAGAGAACAGGGGTGATTGGGGCTCACCTATAAAAGGCAATGAGTAACATGAAACCAAGAACACAGGTAATATACCAGCTAAGGACTTCACAGCAGTTTAAAGCACAACATCTAAAAAACAATCTTAGGTCCATAAGTAGGCAAAATAATCAAGAGCATCTTTCAAGCACTGTTTCTTTTCTTTTATTAGGCTTCACAAATTATATTATATACATAATTAAAGCCATAATGCTGACTTATACTTATTTAAAATGTATTCTTAAAAAATTAAGAAACTTTTCATTTTTCCACATATTCTTTTTATATATTTATACACCTTCCTATTTTTCCACGATTGTGTTTGAGTGTTGAGACTGATTTTTTTCCTTTTTAATATTTTATTTATGGAATTGTAACATTAATTTTAGTAGTAATTGAAAATTAACATCAAAGTATAAAAAATTTAAAAATTCCTGTTATAAAGAATGATAGCCACTAAATACTACTTGTGTGTAATTTGACTGGCAGAAAAATGTACGAGTATGTCTGGAAATGAATACCTGATAAGTACAAACTCCAGATCAAGTAAGATGTCCAAATACCTTTCTGGACCTCCAATCTCTTGTCAAACTTAAGTATTGCGTAACTCTTCATGTTTTAGTTGGGTAAAAGTGCTTGGGTAAAGGATAATTTTTGCTTCCATCTCTTTCCAAAAATATATATGCTCCTATTTTGAGATGCAAAATGGAAAAACATTGAATAGAATTAACTTAAGTGTCTCATTGTCCAACAGCTTCAATAAATAATAAGATAAATCCAAAGAGACGCTGAAATATATAACCTTGAACATAATGCTTTGCAAGGTTGTAAGAATTTTCCAAATGCCTTCCATTTTCATCCTCTTAAATTTTTCAAAAGCTACTTAAGATGTCTGAGATAAATAACAATGCTTCCATTATAAGGATAGGCTCTCTTTTCAAAACTGTTTGTTACCAATTCCTGCCATTTTATATAATGGACCTACCAACACACAGAATGAGTGACATACAAACTAACCAAGACAGACTTAGGGACCTTAAGTGGACATCCATAGGCAAGAAGAGCAATTCATCTAGCTCTAGGATTTTTTGCCTTCAAGATGCTTTATGGGCCCCAAGAAGTTCTAAAGACACCCCTGAGAGATAATTGGCAGCTATTGACAATTTATGGGAAAGAAATGGATGGCTAACTAATGTGCCCAAGGCTAAAGTCAGAGGACGGTTTTCTGCTCAAGTTTTCAGTGAAATTGATTATTGGCTTTGCACTTTCTCTTTTAGGAAGGTGCCATCATTTGTTTCTGCAAATCTATACTTGTGCTATACTTGTACTTGAGATTACACTTCTATTTTAAAATTCCTATTTCCGTCACTAACAGCTTTTTGAACGTTTTTCTCCCTTTTTTCCCCCCAAGCGTGATTTTTATTCCAAAAAGTTAAACTAGAAAGTTGTATTAAAAACTGCTTGGTCATATTTAAATAAGGCAAAACTTGACATAAATAACAATTCCAAGTGGTAGAAAATTTTTCAAGCTCTATGTACATAAGAATAGCTAACTGAGAAAAAGGTTTCCTCCAAAGCACAGTCTGAAAGTGAGAAGAAAGCTTTGACTTTCAAAAGTGAGGACTCGTAGATAAAAGAGAACAAAGTAGCTTGAAATCCTGACCCTCCCTTTTTGAAGAAACTACATCTGAACTCTAACTAGAAAAACAACATCAAAATACAGGGAATTCAGTCTATATTCGACTTCACGTTGGTGTTTTGAAACAATAGACTGTTCTTGAGTGCATCACTGCTAAAGCATGAGAAACCTTTGTGAATCAATACCAGTTTATTCTAACAATAATTTATTGATGAATTCACATTTTATTTACTATCCTCTAGGCCAGACACCATTATGAGCAATGAAGCTACAATAATAAATGATATGGACCTTGCCCTTAAGAAGTTCAGTCTAAGAGAGGTGAAGAGGAGAAAGGAAAAAAGGGTGGGAAAGCTAATAAATTTGTGTTCTGAGAGTACAGAGAAAGAAGTAAAGACTTTTATAGACACTACACATTTTAGATTGGAAAACTAGACCCTGAAGAATGAATGTCTGTTAAATACCTACTATATTTCTTTCCTGGGATGCCATGACAAATTATCACAAACTAGAATGGCTTAAAACAACTCTGTTCTCTCACAGATCTGGAGGCTAGAAATTCAAAATCGACCTGTTGATTCATCCTCCCTGTGAACCTTCTGAGGGAAGGACCCTACCTTGCCTCTTCAGCTTCTCCAAGCCCCAGGCATTCCTTGCTTTGTGGCCACGTAACTTCAATCTTGGCCTCTGCCTGCACTTGGCTTCTTTCCCTCTATGTCTCCTTTCCTCTTCTGTTAAGGATACCAGTCCTATTGGGTTTACAGTCCACTCTACTCCAAAGCAGTCTCCCTTTGATTTAATTACATCTGTGAAGACCCTATTCCCAAATAAGGTTACATTCACAGGAATCAAGGGTTATGACCACAACATATCTTTTACCAGGAGACAGTTCAACACACAACACTATCAGCTAGGTGCGCACTAAAACACCAGAGTCCTGCCCTCCTTCATTTAAAAATAATAATGGTTTAATTTAAAAATCAGACAATAGGCTGGGCGCCTGGGTGGC
The DNA here is from genome assembly GCF_018350175.1 of Felis catus. NCBI lineage: Eukaryota > Metazoa > Chordata > Mammalia > Carnivora > Felidae > Felis > Felis catus. Next base: position 102,423,124 of record NC_058374.1, read on the forward strand.
TCAGTCCATTAAGCATCCGGCTTTAGCTCAGATCATGATCTCACAGTCTGTGAGTTCAAGCACAGCGTTGGGCTCTGTGCTGACAGCTCAGAGACTGGAGCCTGCTTCAGATTCTGTGTCTCCCTCTCTCTCTGCCCCTCCCCCACTCTCGCTGTGTCTCAAAAATAAATAAAAATATTAAATTTTTTTTTAATCAGACAATAAGGGGCACCTGGGTGGCTAAGTCAGTTAAGCAAACGACTTTGGCTCAGGTCATGATCTCGCAGTTCCTGGGTTTGAGCCCCGCGTTGGTCTGAGTGCCGACAGCTCAGAGCCTAGAGCCTGCTTCAGATTCTGTGTCTCCCTCTCTCTTCGCCCCTCCCTCACTTGCACTCTCTCTCTCAAAAATAAATAAACATTAAAAAAATTTTAATAAAAATAATAAAGATAAAAATCAGACAATAAAATAATTCATGATGTTTTTTGCAGTTCACGGTTCTCTATATGGGCTTTTATAAATAAGTTCTCTGAATTTCATTATTATCTGTAGCATTTATTATTCTGTCTTTAAACATGAAAAGGATTATCTTCTCTGAACAAAGAAAATGATAGATTTAATCAGCAATTAAAGATGGGAATAAAAAAGAGCAATGGCCCTATAAAACACACTAATCATGGATATTGTGAAATCACTTTTCTGGTAATTTATTTCAATAGGTAAACTAATGAAATGGGATGATGAAACCTTGCCCACAGCTGAAGAAGGATATTAAATGATCTGGAAAAATTTAAATGGCAATAATTTAAATGTAATAAAATTTGAAATTTTTAAAAAATAATAGGACACATAAGCAAGAATGTTTACTTAAGATTGACAAATTTTATCTGTAATACATGTATAATGTATTATGTTTAAAATGCATGGGGCGCCTGGGTGGCCCAGTAGGTTGGGCATCTGACTTAGGCTCAGGTCATGTTCTCACGGTTCGTGGCCCAAGCCCTGCGTCGGGCTCTGAGCTGACAGCCTCTGAGCCTGCTTCTGATTCTGTGTCTCCCTCTCTCTGACCCTCCCCCACTCACTCTCTGTCTCACTCTCTTTCCAAAATACATAAACATTAAAAAAAATTTAATAAATAAAATAAATAATAAAATGCATGTACAGGGGCGCCTGGGCAGCTCAGTCTGTTAAGGATCTGACTTCGGCTCAGGTCATGATCTCGTGGTTCATGAGTTCAAGCCCTGCATGGGGCTCATTGCTGAGAGCCCAGAGCTTGGAGCCTGCTTCGGATTCTGTGTCTTCCTCTCTCCTCTGCTCACACTCCATCTCTCTCTCTCAAAAATAAATAAATATTAATTTTTTTTATTTAAGAAAATTTTAAAATGCATGTACCTCCTGAAAATATACTGTTTTAGAATAGTTGAGTTTCCTATAGCTTCTAAGAATGCATACATGGTACCTAAAAATATTTTCAACTTTTTGCTTTAGTTGAATATTATAAACTTATTGTACTCAGCAAATTCTAAACTACACAGTACAGAGACATCTTCATGACCTCGAGAAGCATATTATTACCGTAAGTGCTATATCTATATAAATATGGACCTTAAATGATTTTACCAAGACCAGAATTGTGAGACAGGGTAGATATTTCAAGAAAATGGAGTGACTAATGCATTCATTCAACCAATATATATGGAAAGCCTGCTGTTATGCCAAGCCCTGGCCAAGGCACTGGGAACACAGCAGTGAATAGTTCCAAATTCCTGCCCTCAAGGAGCTCAAATTTGGGGGTGGGGTGGGAGAGGGGCCACAAGATAAAATACACGATGCCCTGTAAAATGTGCATTCCAGGTAAATATTTTTAGTATGAATAGGTGCAATAGAATACTTGGGATATTTATACTGTGAATAAGCTTTCAGTATAAGTAATGACAAGTAGTAAGATTTTAGTTTGCATACGTCTGATGCAATATTTAGGACACACTTATACTACAAAGTTTTTGTTGTTGTTGTTCATCCAAAATTCAAACTTAACTGGGTGTCTTGTATTTTTATTTCCTAAATGTAATGTGATAAGGATGGAGGAGGGGGGCAGAAGACAAACACACACTGAAGGAGTATGCCATTCGTGTTAAGTGCTCTGCAGGAAAACAAAGTCCGGCTGGCAGAAGTGGGGGCACTACAAGAGTAGCGATCACCAAGAGACATGACAGGGAAGACGTCTCCAAGCAGGAGGCATCTGAGCGGAGACCTGAAGGAAGTGAAGGTGTGATCCGTGCCACCTACTGGGGGAAGGGCTTTCCTGGCTAAGGAAACAGCTAGTAAGAATTCCTAAAGCAGGAATATTGCACGGTTCCCAGGGAACCAAGAGAGTCCAGTGTGCTGAAATAGAGGGAGCAGAGGAAAGGCAAAATTGTATTGCCCTTCCAGAATTTGCCATGAGCCAGCATTAATTCTTTGACATTCCTCAAAATATAACCTTTATCTGTATGCCTGTCCATCTCTCTCTGCACCTTCTCGTCTTTCTGTTTCTGTCTTTATCTCTGCTGCCCTACAAATGCACGTGTGTGTGTATGTATCTTAGAGACTAAACACAAAGCATTCTCTGCTGCAAGAAAAAATAATGAGCAACTTAATCTGGGCCTTATTTACACTACATTGTCAATTTTGATCATTTTCTTATTTAACTAAAATGTTCTGCTTTCATTACAGTCATTACCTTCCATCTATAAATTATAATGTGTTCACATTCCATAAGTATGTTTGAGTTCCACACATTTTGCCTTTTGCAGCACAGACCAGACACAGGGAGTATTTTTATTTAATGAAACCTCTAATCAAACCCTGTGGATTCACTAGCAATTGGTTAACCTTCAAAATAACCCCACATATCAGGACTCTAATGCCCAAATTTGTTGATCTCATTCTTTGTTTTCACCATCAGCTTCCATTTGACATTCTGTCACACGGTCGACTCCCCAGCTTTTGCCCCTGCAGTCCTTCTCTCCACGCAGTGGGGGTCGATGTGGCCCCAGCATGTGGATGCAGTCCTGCTACCAGTTTTAAAAATGAGGAATTTAAATAGTTCTAGATCCAGGGGATGCTTGCACAGCACCTGTGCTCAGGTTCTGTCTCCGTCCTTGTGACTAAATCTCCAGTTCGATATCTTCCCACAACCACAGCCCCTAGAAACCTGGATCCCTACCCCTCTCTTGTAATTGACTCTTTTTAAAACCCATTTATTCCCTGGTCTCTGGCCTGGTCACAGACCAGAGACCAGAGATCATTTTATTGGCTGATAAAAATTTCTGAATAAAATGTTCATGTATTAGTAATCATTCTTCATCTCCGTGTTTTGCTCACTCATGAGCTGGGGCATCCCAAGATCAACTTCTCAGACTCCTATTGTTGAGATTTCATGTAGATTTGTGTCCTGCTATCGTCATGCTTCCTGATAGAAGTCATGGTTTGCCTGACAGACGAACTTTCTCTGAGCATGGGCATATGGATCAGCTCTTAGTGTGCACAACAGTCAACCGTGAATGTGATCCCAGATCCTGTCATCCCATCTGCCCTCATTGGATTTCGCAGGGCCAGGACACTTGGGCATTAGCTAAGCTCCACCCTTTCTCCCCGTAATGGGACTGGCTGGTATTTCCTCTTACTTCTTTTTTTTGAAAGAGTGAGAATAAAACCAAAATTACCACATACTTCACTCTGTATTCTCAAGTCAAAAATATCATAGAAGCATCCTACATCTCAAAGAGTTTTAATTAGAGGCACCATGCACCTATTGTTGCATACTTCCAAAACCAGCCATTAGAAAAGCCCTCTATTTGCAGCAACTCAACTAAAACATTTCTAAACTCTTTACTTTCAGGTACTCTTGCAGAAGAGATAACATGAGTTCCTCCCTCTCAATTCACTCAACCCCTGGCTTCCTAGGCAAAATCATCAAGGCTTCTGATTTGAGAGCTAATTCCTCTTTTTGGTCTGTGGACCCACTCTCCACCTTTGTTATACCTCTTTTGAGCTTTTCCCCTTATACTCTTTAGAACGTCTCCTCCTTTTTGTTCCGATCCAAGCAGGCTTTTCTGTCTGGCTCTGGCAGACACTTAGGTCTTTCTTCCCAGCAGGTGTCTATCTCGGAAGCCTGATGCAGTTTAGCCAAAGGACCCTTTTAAGTAAATAAACAGCCATCTTTGACTAATTGTTCTTTTTGCTGTTGGGGAAGTGCTTCTGATGCTTTCATATTTACATTCTAGATAAAAAAAAAATTCTACTATTAGTTATGTGAACCTAACCCCAAGTCTCAGTGCTCTCATTTGCAAAAGGAGGATATTGGCTATTTGATCTCCAAGGTCACCTATATCTCTGCAGTCTATGATGCAACTATTCATCACGTCTGGCAATTCCTCTCCTCTTTATAAAACTCAAGTCTGTGGAATCAGACAAAGAGCATGAAAATGATGGCAGGCGTGATTTTGCTCTGTCCAGATATCTATCATCATAATCATATACTCATTTTCTAAAAAACCTGAAGAGGAGGAAACTATGCAAATTAAATATAAATATATATTAAATGCTTGTAAATTGTAAATTTTATCAGCTTTAAGAATAGAGAGAATATTACTAAAATGTTCTAAAAAGAAATACAGTGACTTTTATATATTATTATCTTTAAGTGTCTATTAATTCTTTACTACTCTATTTGGAAGAGAGTACATACATAGTTTCAAATTTTTCAAAATTTAAGTATATCAAATGAAACAGAATTGTGATTCCTGCTCATCTGTTTTTGTTTTTCATAAAGGAGATTGCACGTGTCAGTCACTCAGTGTGAATCTGTTCGTAAGAAATGTTAAGTTTTAGGAATATTTGCATCATAAAACTCACACTCCAGGATTGGCTACAAATTAACAATGCTTAAAGAACTAATTTAAAAATGAAGATTTGGGGCACCTGGGTGGCTCAATCGGTTGAGCGTCCGACTCTTGATCTTGGGCTCAGGTCATGATCTCACAGTTTGTGAGTTCGAGCCCTGCATCAGGCTCTGTGCTGACAGGGTGGAGCCTGCTTGGGATTCTGTCTCTCCCTCTCTCTCTGCCCTCCCCCGCTTGCTCTCCCTCTCAAAATAAATAAATAAACTTAAAAAAGAGAAAAGAAAATGAAGTTTCAACCTGTTACATTATGAGGGAGATCCTAAATAATTAAAATTACTGGTTTGTAAAATGAATGGGGATGATGTCTTAATTTTCTATATAAATGTACATACTTCACCAGTAAGTTTGTCTTTATACCCTTATTGCTAGATCCACGCTGTTAATTCTTGAGTCATTCCTGAAAAAGTGTAGATGCTTTAGGCAAGCCTCAGCCCAACAGTGCACTGGGTTTGGAATGTCTTTCTATTATATGCCCAGCAAGTTTTAGCCCTGCCTTCATTCCTCAATTTCAGCCACTTTATTGACCTACCATGGAGCTTTTGCTTCAAACTCCTGCTGGACCTGAACTTCCTTGGATAAGGCATTGGCCCCACTTGGTTATTATCAGCCCCAATTCTAGAGAACAGTAAAGCTATTTATTCCCACAATATGGCCATGTTCCCTCCAGAAATGAGCTCCTCTGCCCAGACACATAGCACTGCCATGCAACTAATTTTGACCTTGAACTTCTCCTTGTCCTTCCACAAGTATGGCCAACTCATACCACTGGGTTCAACACCCACAGTAACCACACAGAAATTTGCCATTTTACATTGGACAACCCCATGGCTAGCTGGGTCTGCTTTCCAATTTCCAGGTTTTTTCTATATCTCTCTCTCCACTGCCTCTTATTGACGAAATGGCACTCTGCCCCATTCCAACATTTCCATAGAGGAAGGGAAATTACGTAGTTGTTTGGGTCATTCATCATTGACTTGGGCATTCAATGTGAAAATATTTGTGATTATTTATGAATATCCCTCTTTTAAAATCAAATGATATTAGTGAAGTACTGAGGTGGTTGATCGTGCAGTCTTTGCAAAGATAAATATGAATTATTTAAATAAAGGCATAAACTTTGGCAAGAGCAGCATGTACTTTGTTTTCCTGTTTTTGTTTTTCCTACATTGTTAGGTGAAGGGGACAATAAAAAGCTGAATGAAAATTGAAAATAATGTAACATAAAAATAAGCATTGGGACATTCAATATTATCACATTAATCTTTCTGGCCCTTTTAGAAATAATGAGCTCGTTTTAAAAATTGTATGCTTTTTTCCCCTGGGTTAGTAATTTTTGCATCTAAATTTCAAAACATTAAAAAGTACTATCCACGTGTTTCTCTGGGTCATTTTCTGAAATATTTTTGAACAAGTTTATGTGTTGGTAGAAACAGAGGAACGTTTTTAAGAACTAAATCTGAGCATGTATTCTTGGCTTTGAGAACCGTTGTTTCCCATGAAAGATTTTCTTCTAAGATCAGTAGAGCCATCAAATTAAGGCAGTCCGCTTTCTGGTACCTCCTGGCCACTGTCCACTTCAAACTTAACATCCTGGCCGTCATGTCGACCTCAGAGTCAGCAAAGCAGGGCGCTACTTCTGTTTCTTCACCTACCTCCTCTCTGTTCTCTGATCTCTCACATCTAATTCTCTCACACCTAAATAGTAAGAATACTTGTGTCTTCTTTATTCAAGGGTCAATGTGAGGACTAAAGTAGACAATCTGTGTAGATTATTTAGCTCAGTGCCTGACATATAGTAGGAAAATAATAAAATTATTTAAAATAATACATAAATTATGTGTCTCTGAAGCAATTGAGGCAGACATTGATAATACAATGCTTAAATCTCTTCTAATTCTACCCATGCTTTCATTAAAAGCCTTTTATATTTTCTACTATTTTTTTTTTCTAATACTGATAATTTGCCTTTTAAAGCTAGAACTCTTGGGGCACCTGGGTGGCTCAGTCAGTTAAAAATCTGACTTCGGCTCAGGTCATGATCTCACAGCTCGTGAGTTCAAGCTCAGTGTTGGGCTCTGTGCTGACAGCTCAGAGCCTGGAGCCTGCTTTAGATTCTGTGTCTCCCTCTGTCTCTTTGCTCCTCTCCTGCTCGCTTGGTCGGTCTCTCTCTCTCTCTCTCTCTCTCTCTCAAAAATAAATTAAAAAACACTAAGAAAAAGAAATTTAAAGCCAGAACTCTTGGCTACTTTTTGAAGTGAGAAAATATTCTGTAAGATTCTATTTTATGACAGGATCATTTATTTCCCAGAAACATATCTATTCAGAATATATGTATTACTCCATATCCATCCTGCTTTAGATTTTCAAAAAGGACTTGAATACATTGGCCTGACCCTGAATGCTCAGGAATACTTAAACCACGTGGTCTGACTTTATGAAGAGTCAATTATACTCAATGGCAACTGATGAATAAACCCAGCTATATTAGGGGGTAGAATTAAAAAGTCACGTCAATTCAAGTAAGAAGAAAGCACAAGATCCACCTAATAAATTCCTGTCTGACAGGAATTTAGACGAATTTAGACTACAACCCAGGTTCTCCAGTACATTTAGCCCTTCTGATGTTAAGAATACCCTACAAAAGTTTAAAAATAAAGAATAAAAAAACATTCAACATGCAATGACAGTAAAATAAAATAAGACTAATATAGAAACATTGCCATAAGCTGTAAAGAACATGAAAAGGATATTACAACTGATTTCACTCTCTCCCTATAGTAGGGATTAACAGAGTAGTAATTTTTACTTTGATGTATAATCCCTATTAAAGACACAGAGTGACTTAAATGGCTCCTGTGATGTATGGAACATTAGATATATCAAAGCCCAGGCTATAAAAATCTTAGAATTTTATAAGACAATTGGTATGAATTTGGGGCATTATTTTGGGAGGAAGTAGAATAGGAAGTTTAACCTAGCTTAACTGAAATTCCCATTAATACACATTACCATCTCATTTAAATTATGATCTGTATGTTGCTATTTGAATTAGCTACTTAGATGTTTTTATATATACACGTATCAAATGAAATGAATATAACAGAGTATGACAGTAGAAATGACATTTTCAGATATTTGAATTTCTCTGTTTTCTTTCTTAATTACAGAAATGTTCTCTATCAGTCGCAAAAACTGTAGAATACGTATGTTATAAACATACAACTAAATAATATTACTTGGAAAGTCACAATAATTTCAAAGAACTATTTGCAGTTGACGTACACAACAATGAAATATACTAAAGTAATAAAAAAGACTTGGGTCTGAAGGTTGTACTGGGTGCTATTATCATTGAACAGATCCATAGACATGAAAAATGGGCCATCTGTCCTTTTTGCTGACTCAGTGAGAGTGTCTTAAAAACAAGATCAATACTTTCAGATGGCTACTGATTGTAATGGATGAAGAGAACCTTAAATTCACAGTACGGTATTTTGTATCCTTCATATTTTGAGTCATTGTTACAAAAGTAAAACCTTCACTTCTTCAAAAATAAATCTGCTCTTTCAAAGAAGTGAAGAATTTCAATGATACTCATTTTAAATTTAATGTTATATTATTAGGTCTTATAGGTAATGGCCTGAGGATTTAGTACATAGGCATTTATCCATTTATATAACATAATTATATTCAATAGAGCAAAAAAAAGGAAAATTATGCAAATTATTTCTATCTTTTTACATTGTATCAAACATCTGGATATCTTGGGACATCTGTGTGTGTGACAACCACCAACCTCAATATGATTAACTGAGCATCTCATTTTTTATCTAAATGATTTGGCACCAAGGAGAAGCAGATTTAATGATTATTAATTAACCTTCTGGTCCAAGGAGAGTTTGAAAATTTTGTATTGTAAAACATACAGAGAAGCTATTCACTACACTAAAACTGTGTTGCCTAAATCTTAATCTAAAAGCAATCACAATTAATGCTTGTGGATATACATAAAAATACATTTTCTTCTATCTTTAAGACAAAACGAATACAAAAAGATGATGGGGTTTAATATTTCGGTTTTAAATCACAACTGAATATCAATATCACAATATCACAAGTGATAACATCACAGTATCACAAGTGAAAATTAGATGAGAAAGATTCTCATATAAATGAGCAGTGACAATACCAGGCAATATGTAAGCTCTAAAATGCCAATATTTAAGCCCTATTATCTTGAAGGCACTAGAGTCTTACCAAGGCCACTCAAGCCTTCTGCTTGGTTGCCACAACTCCAGAGAGGCAAGCTAGCATCCACAAAGATGCTGTTTGACTAATCAAGTTGGTCACTTCCATCGTCAATACCTTGTCAAAATAGCTTAAGATGACAGATAGGTCAGGCAATTTAAGAGTCTTGACAACAGACACAAAACTATAAAGTGCCAGTGGCCAAGATGTAGCTTACTGGTAAGAACAGACTGAAGGGGGCGTTATCAGGACTAGATGGAGACAGAGGTGCAGAATGGTGTTGCGGCTCCGACGGTAAAGAGCTTTATACACAGGCAGTGAGGCAGCTGGGTGTGGTGGTAATGGATTATAATGAAACTGACAAAGTTTGGGACTGAAAAGACTTAAAAAATAGAGAGAGGTTGGAAGAATTAGTTATTATGTCAAAAACAATCATATATGATCATGTGTCTGTGCATTTATGTGTGTGTGTGCAAACCTGTACACATAACCAATCACATTCTCCTCACCTCTCCCATTTCTTCTCTCTTTCCAGGGACATCCATATACTTACAAATATTTTAGAGCTTGTGTATAAAATCTACAAAAAAAACGGGACGCCTGGGTGGCTCAGTTGGTTAAGCAACCGACTTCAGCTCAGGTCATGATCTTGCAGTTTGTGAGCCCTGCGTCAGGCTCTGTACTGACAGCTCAGAGCCTGGAGCCTACTTCAGTTTCTATGTCTCCCCTTCTCTCTACCCCTCCCCTGCTCATGCTCTGTGTCTCTCTCTCTCAATAATAAGCATTAAAAAAATTTTAATCTATAAAAAAAGCAAAAGTTTATTACTTCATTTGACCTATATAATACAATATGGACATTGTTATGTCTTACACATTCACTTTTTGTGAAAGTTACACATGAGACATACTCATGTGTATCTGGTCATTGATCCTGATTTACCTCTTTATTCCATAGTTTCCTCTCCTTATCAAATTATCAGCTGCCTTCTAGAATTTATTTCTCTGATACAGCATATTCTTCATCAATTCAAGTACTTCTGCCAGCTTTCCTTGGGGGCTCTAAGACCACGAATGACTGCTTTACCTTTGAAAGGAGTGTTTGTCATTATAAGCAACTTTTTTTCTTACATGATAGCTGACTAATTATGTGACTTTAAAACCTTAATTTCTCTGTATCTCAATTTTTTTCTACAAAAGAGCAGTATATATATTGACATTAAAAACCTTCCTACCAAAACTTGTGGCCAAGATTAATAGTGTAGAGTTGGACCTCAAATGCTCATATATTGGATTGTTGGTACAGATTCAACATAGATCCTGGGAGGAGATGTTGACTCCTCTGTAGATCCTACCTAAGAGAGGAAGTCATGTGGCCTTTTATCCACACATGTGTGCTACCCACATATCTGGTTTATCAGTTTTCAACAATTCTTAAAAACCCAACTCCAGCTCAGCAGTCTGCAAGAAACAGCCTCAATCAGCATCACAGGATAGCAGCCCTCCAGGTATTGCAAGAAAATGTAATCATTCATTTGATATACATTTTTGTCCACCTACTATATCCCAGGCAGTACCTTAAGCACAGGAATATAACTACTAACAGACATGGTCCCTATATCAAGGGACTGGCAGAACAGAGAAGTCAGACCATAAATGACCAAAACCATAACACATAAATACACACCTCACAAGAAAACCATTTCTGTAGTAACAGAGAATCACTACTAGGGAATTCTAGGAAGGCAAGGAAAAAATAATCCACATATCAACACACACCTTATAATAAGTGCTCTGAAAGAAACAAATGGAGCAATGGTAAGGAATAACTAATAGGGAATTATGAGATGACGATGGCTTGAATATATCTCTGCTACTCTTGCTGCCACTATCTCTAACTCAAGCACTTCCTACCCTTCATGTGCTGCTGGAGTCTTGGCAAGAAGACCACATTCAAGGGATGCCTGGGTGGCTCAGTCGGTTGAGCATCCAACTTGGGCTCAGGTCATGATCTCGCAGTCTGTGAGTTCGAGCCCCGCGTCGGGCTCTGTACTGACAGCTCAGAGCCTGGAGCCTGCTTCGGATTCTGTGTCTCCCTCTCTCTGCGCGCGCGCTCTCTCTCTCTCTCTCTCTCTCTCTCTCTCTCTCTCTCTCAAAAATAAACATGCAAAGAAAGAAAGAAAGAAAGAAAGAAAGAGAAAGAAAGAAAGCACATTCAAGAACTTGTGCTCCATGAATCAAGGAAGAAGCATATTCCAGTAGGAGAGAGACCCAAAAGGAGTCTCCATTGAATGTGGCAGATTCTGGCAAAAGTCTGGCTTGTGGGGTGGATGGGCAAAGCCTACCCACCAGAGTGGTCCTTGTTGGGTCCACCGGTCTCCCCAGTCCTTGAGCAACTTCCAGGGGAAGGAAGGATTTTTTTCTTCAAGAAACAAAAAAAAGCGAAAACCATAAAAGAAAACATTGTTATAAATGATTCTAGTAAATTAAAAACTTGAATGAAGATAATTTTTTTTAAAAGTGAAAGGGAAAACCAAGATTAAAAATATACATTTGAACAGAAAAATCAGGGAGACTGGGCCGCTCAGTCAGTTAGGCGTCTGGCACTTGACTTTGGCTCAGGTCATAATCTCACGGTGTGTGGGTTTGAGACACACATCGGGCTCTGCACTGACAGTGTGGAGCCTGCTTGGGATTCTCTCCCTGCCTCCTTCTCTCTCTGCCCTTCCCCTGTTCGCTCACACTCTCTCTCTCAAAATAAATAAATAAACTTAAAAAAAAATCAAACAGTCTAGAAGCAAAATGGGCAGAAAGGTAGGCATTTCTTTGAGGAAAAGAAAGTTAGAGTGCAATAATATATCCATACAGGTTAGAGCTCACTAAAAACTTCTGATATTTTGAGAGATTAACCAAAATTAATTTTACAATACCAAGGAGTTAATGAAGATGTGGAAAGGTAAGACTCACATATTTTAGTGGCTGAAGGATAAATTAGTACCACCGCAAAGGAGAAGACCTTTGAACACCTGGTAAATCTGAATATGCTCATGAGCTGGGACTCCGAAGTTTTCCTGCTAGATGAATTCCCTTGTGACAGTGGCCCACTTCTGTAAGGAGTACGTACAAGGACGCTCAGGTCTGCTCCCTCATTAAGAGTGAAACACCGCAACAACCTAATTATTCTTCAGCAGGGAAATGGATAAACTCTGTTCACACAGTAGGATAATGAGCCAAAATTAAAATAAACTATATTTACATATATCGTCCTGAATAAATTACAATATCCATGGTGATTTTTCAAAAGCAAGTTGAAAAATACAAGTATTAAATGATTTAAAGCTGTATAAATGCATTAAATGTATAAAATGCATTTATTTTAAAAGTTTTATAAAAACTTTAAACCTAAAAGATAACATTATATACATTGTTTGGGGCACCTGGGTGGCTCAGTTGGTTAAGCGTCTGATCAGCTCAGATCATGATCTTGCGGTTCATGCGTTCAAGCCCCACATCGGGCTCTGTGCTGATAACTCAGAACCTGGAGTATGCCTCAGATTCTGTGTCTCCCTCTCTCTCTGCCCCTTCCCCCCCCTCCACATCTATCTCAGAAATAAGCATTAAAAATTATATACATTGTTTATATAGATATCTATATTTTTAAAAATATAAAATTATGTGTACAGATGTATACCAACTTGATGAAAGTGATTACAGCTGAGGAGAGGGGAAAGGGACATGAAAGGCTTTGGCTGCATATGTACCATTTGATTTTGAGAGACAGAGAGATCCTTGATGCAGACATGTTAACATGTCAGCATGTTTTTTATTCGTGGAATTGGACGCTCTTTGTAATATTTTTATATTAATGAAATCACAATTAGAGTGGGAGACTTCACAAACTGATGTACGTCATAGCAAGAACAAAGAGGAGTGAGGTAGAACTGAAAGGTTGCACATTGTAGAGGTGCAGAAGAGTCAAGTGTGCTTTGGGATCAGGTGTGGAATGATCTAGATGCTACCACTTAGCAGACCTGCAGCTTTGAGAGAGTTCTTTAACTTCTTCAGGTTTTTCCTGTATAAAGTGGAGATAATAATGGCATCTGCTTCACAGTATTATGGTGAAGTAAAATGTACTAAGATAGCATATATAAAACAATTGGCACTGTGCCCAGAGTAAATGTTCCATTAATGTTGGACACACAGTCCATTCATTCATCAAGATATTATTAAAATTTCCAGGCTAAAAACATAATGTCACAAAGACATTATGAGGGCAAATGGAAGGATAGGGTAATTTATTACCAAGCATGCATTAAACATCAACTGGGCTCCAGCATTTCACATCATTTACCTATAATCCTCCAAATAACCATGCAATGGCAACTCTTACCATCCTCTGTAAGGACACCCAGACCCTAAGAGGTTCAGTTTGGTCTAAATCTCTAAGCATGTTAGAGTTAGAGTTGTGGGGTCCAGATAAATCTCCTATCTGACTCCTGAGTTTTTTATTTACCTTGATATTCAGACTGGGCTCCCAGGGCTATGGCAGCTTTAAAATGTTTGAGAACTATTCTACACCATTGTGCCTTTCTGAATACTAGATGTTTTCTAAGGTTCAAAGGAAAGCTGCTATGTACCTTGATAACAGTATAATACTTCAGTTATACTATAAAATACAATGCGAGTAACATGTAAGAAGAACAAAATTGCTTAGCCTTAAACATATGATGTTTTGTTGGTTTGTTTTACAATGTGTATTGTATAGGTAATTTGGTATAGGTACGTAAGAATTTGGTATAGGTAAGTTGACCAGATGTTACTGTTTTCATCCGCACTGGAAACTGGCTCTCAAATGACTACTTTGTTCACTTATGATTTTAAGTAATGATTTTGAGCCTAGAAAGGGGACTTTAAGCACTCTATCCAAATCCTTGGTAAGGTTTCAAGGAACGCTCTGGGACAACCCAGGAGATTACTTAGAAAAAATTAGCAAATGAGATAAACTCTAAGAGTAAATTAATTAAGGAGAAAGTTGTGAGCCCCCAAATAAGACCACCTGGATTTGAATCCCAGGTCCTCACTTATTAGTTATCTGACATTGATAAATTACTTAACTGATGTCAAACTAGTCCCCTATAAACTACCTTATAGTGTTACTATGAATATTAAATAAAATAATGCATGTTAAGTATTTAGCAAAGTGCCTGGAACATAAAAAAAAAAAAAGAGATCAATAACGTAATCTACAATCACCTTACCACCACCACCCTCATCATTATTGTTATTATGAAATTCATCACATGTGGGAATAAACCTAGCAGTTCCTGTCACATGATCTGTGCCTGAGTGTGTGCATCAAACCTCCCAACGTTTTCCGACTTTTATGCCAAGACATCTTCTCTATATCAAGCAATAGAAATATAAAATGCTATTTGATTAGATTAAAGGTAATGAGGAATGAAGTAGCCCTCTCAAAACACAGTGCTGAGAAATGATTATTTTCAGCAGGTTAGAATAAATATTGAGCCGATGGTATTTTTGTTAGAATCTTTCCTTCATCCTCCATAGTTTAGTATCTGTTCTTCCGGATATTTTAGTGGTGAAAACATTCCTGGCCACAAAGAAATGTGAATTGTTCATTAAAAGAAGTGTGCTCGTCACTGCCTTATAAAGATGATTCTGACAGCTTAGTTCTTTATGAACTATTTGCGTGGAGGCTTGCCCTGACTTTGGACAAGTTGGCCACTGAAGCAGAAAAATCACTGCCAGAGTTGTCAAATATCATCGGTGCAACGTGCCTTTCTGTGTGCCTCGCTGAGCAGCTTCCACTGACATTTGACGTGGGGTTTTCTCCCAAGGCCATGGCACGCGATGTGCAGCGGAATCCAAGCTGAAACACTAGTGCACGGCCGGGTTTTCTCCGTGGCCTCCAGGTACTCCACGTTCATTTATAAAATGCTTTCTTTCTACTTCAAATTAATTTTATATTCTCTCCCATCACCGTCGTAATACTCTTTTGACTTTCTGTTCTGACAGGCTTGAAACAGCCTGATGGGACTGAAGTGAGGTATAAAAAATCCCAAGTTACAGTGGTCAGAAATAAATGAAAAAACCAACAACCAGGTCTGTAGAGTTATCGTCACAGCTGTGTTAGTAAGCAATTCAGGCCTTTTCTTTTCTTTGTTTTTTTTTTGTTTGTTTTTGTTTTTGTTTTTGTTTTTGCCTCTAAATTGTGTCTTTGTTTTTAATTAAGTTGTAATCTATCTCCAACACTTGTAACATTCCTGGTCATTCTCTCTCACCACAAATGCAAGTTCAGGGTCTGGTTTACGGCAAAGCTACTACTAAAACAGCAGAAGGAGAATTATCCCATTTAATCTGAATAGTACGTTTATTTTTAATCCATCTAAGCAAATCAAAGATGCTTTTTCTTCCTGCGCATACAGTTCAATGCCCAATTAGGTTCAAATATTTTCTTTAGATCGTTAGTCACATTGTGTGTTGTTGGTGACCCATCCATTTCCTAAGCATGTATGTGCCTGGCTTTTGGAACTCAGGCAAATGGGACAAAGTTCCTGTCCTCAAAGGATTCCTAGTCTGGTGGAAGAGGAGGATAAGCAAACAAAGGATGTGTAAGGTGTGTGGATCTCAGTGGCAGTAACAGGTGGTGGGCATAGAGGCAAGAGAAGAGAATAGGAGTTCAAGGAAGACTTCCTGAAGAAGATGAGGTCTGAGCTGGATAAAAGGGGTAAAATAATGGCAATCACTGATAGGAAGTCAGAGTGGGATCACTTGTTAACCAAAAGGATCCAAGAAACACATAACTGAAATAGGGCAATTGAACAATTCATATGAAGCTCTGTATTTAAATGGCACTTTCATATATTGTATTCACTTACTCATTCCTTCCTCCTTTTTTCTTAAATGTTTATTTATTTTACAGGGAGCATGAGCAAGAGAGGGGCAGAGAGGGAGCGAGAGAGACAATTTCAAGCAGGCTCAGTGCTGTCAGTGCAACGTCTGATACAGGGCTCAAACCCACAAGCTGTGAGATCATGACCTGAGCCAAAGTCAAGAGTTGGGTGCTCAACTGAATGAGCCACCCAGGCGCACCTCATTCCTTCCTCCCTTTAAAAAAGCCCCTTGATATATACAAACCAGTACCTCTCAAATCTTTCAAGTCAGAGTTCATGCTCAGTGACTTGTTATTTGAATGAAAAAAACTCAACGTTTATTGAGTGCATGTTACTCCCGTGGGCCTCCATTTTTTATCTATAAAATTAGCAAAATAACCATACCTCTTTCTTAAGATTACTATGAAGAAAAAATTAGATAATAGTGTTAGGCTCAAAGTCAGTGTTAGATAAACCAGTTACTATTGCTACTAGCAATAACAGGTACTGTTTTAGCACAGATTTTGAGCAAAATGAAAGCTAGCTTTCACAACATTTATAGTGTAACTGAAGTGGAATGATAAAGGGGGGAGAGTAAAAGGAAAAAAGTTGAAAAAATTGCTGGCAGAGAGAAAGGCACAGATTACATAGTAATTCATAAGCCATGGTAAGAATTTAGAATTTTAAGCAAAAAAGGGAACATGATCTAACTTATGCTTTAAAAGATTTACTTACACACTGAATAGACTGAAGTAGGGCAAGAATGGAGAAAATGGACCAGTTAGAAGATTATTCAGATAATAGTTGCTTTCAGCCACAATGTGTGTGTGTCTGGGGCAAGGGTTGGTGGATACAGGGAGAAATGGTCAAAGTCTGGATATATTTTGAAAATTTACCAGGCAGAATTCTCTGATGGATTGGTTAGGTGTTATTCTAGAAAGAGAGCTTTCAGAATTTCAAGTAGGAGAAGATTAATAAGGAAGAAAATTGGTGGTAGAAATAAAAATTTCCACTATAGACATGTTAATACTACATAAGTGAATGAATATGATATGGTGTTACAAAAAAATTAAGGAATTGGCTTGGGTTAGGAAAGAATGGATAGAAATGAAAGGAAGAAAAATATTATTATGGTTTAAAGATCCAAAGTGAAAAGTAGAATACAATAAGGCTCATAATGGGATCTGAATGGGAAGGAGCACATGCAATAATAATGAGAATTAAAACTGGAAATAAATAACCAGGGCTTGAAATGATGAGAGGCACGTCTGAGCTACATTTACTAGCTGATTTGCAATAGTTAAGATTTTCCAAACAGGTTGATTTGAACTCAGGATGTTCGCATTTATCACATTATACTGAGTTAACTGTGTCTCTGCTTTGCTCTCCCTCTCACCTGTAAGCCCACCCTGTATTTTATTCGCCATCATTCCACCGTGGCCTACACAATGCCTGGACATGGTCTGTATGTAGAAGTAAATTGAAAAGAAATGGCTTATGCCTAAATAGGAACTCTAATTAAAATTACAGGTTGCCTGGGTCTACTCCAAATTCAAACCACTCGTGCTTGCAGAGCATTCGTGGTTACTGAGAAAGCTCCAGGTATCTGTCTTAGCACCACAAAGAATGGTAACACTCACTTCCCACAGTCTGGAAATAACTCTTAGTATCCAGTTACTACGTCATGTTGCTTCCTACCAGAGTCAAGAGCAACATTTCAGTGTTTCTTTTTCTTCCAAGTCAAAATGAACCCTGGTCTACTTGAAGAAAATACAGAGATGTAATTTTTCCTTCCCTGTACATATTCACTTATCTGTACTCTAATTCACTCAAAACTCAGAGAAAAATGCATCTGTATTGAAACATTTGTATGGCATTGATTGCTCCCCATGGGATTATCCCAACAACAACTGTGCAACAACATTAAGGTGAAAATAATCTCTATAGCTTGTCTTGTGTGGGCTAACACCCTAGTGAGATGGACAAAAAACCTAAGATGCATCTCTCTGTCTCTCTGAGACCTGTCTTTTCAATAAGTGTTTATTTACTATACCTCCTGCTTGCTGTTAGTGAGTGATGTATTTCTTGAAGCTAGAAAAATTCTGTCTTTTCCATCTGAAAACACAATTTCTTTTTATTGTGGTCAAAGTATCCCATTAAAAAAGTTTTTCAAGATATGAGAATAGATATTTAAAGTTGGTACAAACTGTTCAAAATCTGATAACAATGAATCAGACTAGAGGTGTAGAAGGCACCTCTCTGTTTTCTGCTGGCCCCACTTACAGCCAAGGACACATCCTTCCAGAATCTCAACTACCGTTTTGTTTCTTACTCCTTCTCTCCTCCCTATTATTTTGTCTCCCATAATGGTTCCTCCACTTTCCTGGCTTATCCATCAACTCAATGTTCCTTCTTAATTGGATATTTGAGGCGACCAGAGACCCCTAAGCAGTATTGGGGCTTATGAAATTCATATTTGCCAGGTGACAAGATGTTGGCCAGATGGAACAGTATACCTCCTCACAAGGATCTACCAATGTCTGGAGAGACAAGACACATAAACAAACTTAGCTAAGTATGATTCATGCTTCAATGGATGTTGCCCAGAGAAGGCGTTAACTCTTTCTGAGGTGATCAAGAACACTGCACTAAAAATGTGATGTTTAGCTGAATCCTACAGGATGAGTAGAAATTTGCCAATGAAGAAAGGCATTGTAGGTGAAAAAAAAGCATCATGTTAAGGGAGCAGAGGAATTCAATGATATGACCCATTTGGAGAAAAGAAGTTAGAAGTGACTGGAAAGAAGGGTACTGGAAGGTGAGTGGCTACATATTAAAGGATTTTGATCAGAGATCTGCCATCATCACACTGGAAGCAGTGTAGAAGTTAAAATAATTTGGATACCAAATTCCAGTAAAAAGTCTGTGGCCATATTTGCAATGATGTGGGGTGGAGTCAAGGGGATTAAGAGGCTGACACAGAACTGAAAGACTCTTAAGAATGAAAATCCCCATCAGTTCATGACAAACCACAAGAGGGCACGATGAGGGAGGAGGAGGGGGAAGAGGTTAAGGATGATATCCAGATGTCACTCACCAAAATAGAGAATGAAAGAGTTATTGACTGGGTTTGAATTGGCGTGGAGAGGATGACATACCTGATTTTGGAAGTGTTGAAGGATCCTGGAATATGAGTTGAGTTAGACACGTGGGAGTTTTTAATGTAGGCAGAAAAATTGAAATCATAGGTGTGGGTGCAATTACTCAAGGTAGAACACGTAGAGTGAGAAGGGACATGGGGTGAAGCAAAAATCACATCTGAGGCTATCCCAAGAACACAGGTTCATTACTGCTATAGTCAAAATCCAAGAGCTCCTAATAAGCCTGTTCCCCCTAAAGTAATATAAGAGATATCAACCATACTTCTGGGAAATCTCAATTAGATGTTCTCTGGTTTGCAAAATTAAAATATTTTCATCCTCTAATGACACATGACACTACCAGAATCATCCATTAGCCATTGACATCCTCTATCCGTAAGGTTTAAACCTTAGAGATCTTAGAAAGCTGTTTTCAGAGAGGCCATAGAAACACATCGCTCCCCTTTCTTATGAATACCCATAGGAGCTGGTATCACTAGAATATACTATGCAGTCTTTGAAAGTCCCTTCAGAAAATCAAAACACTCATAAAATAAAGCTAAGATCTTTTCGAAGCTTTATCCAGCACTAATCAAGGAAGAAAGCAGTCCTTTTGACCTCTGAAAAATGACCTATTTGCCTTCTCCTCTAAGGAATAGTAGCAAAACTACCACAACTATTGATGTATATTTAATAATGATAAAAATTTTTAACTTTTAACAATCCTGCTTAGAGTAAAGCAGGACTTACAAAGTTACATTGCTAGTTATTTCCTAGACAAAACCCTGTCTTTCCTCACCTCCTTTAGAGTGACACCAGAAGCATAGTCACTTTAGTGTGTGAATGTGTGTGTGTCCTTGTGTGCACATGCACACGCTTACCTGAATTCCAACAGACATCCCATGATCTTTTGAAATTTATTTGGTTTCACCAAAAAGCTTCTTCAGTTATGTTTTTACCGAACTCCTCTGGGCTGATATTAATGAGTTTCTATGCTAGGTCACACCATAGGAGCTTCGTGCTTTATATTTCATTTCTTCTTCCAATGAATGAAATGTTAAAATCCAGTTTAATACATAAATCTTAACTTATGAGAGGCTAAAAAACTTGTTCTAGGTCGTACATCTACAAAGATGCACAGCCAGTGTCTGAAACTGTCTTTCTGACCTCACTTCTTCCAAACATTGTCATCTCCAAATGAACTGGGTAGATGGTGGTCCTTACTAATCTAAGTTATCTTAAGTCTGTTAATTTCATAATTCAGAATTTAATAGCAACCTTGTATTCCGGCAATAAAAAAAAGGAACACAAAAATTCAAAGTATTGGCCAGAAGAGCACAATAAAAATGAAATACCCAGCAATAGGGACTCAATTTATATCCACTGGATCTGAACTTGTCTAGGTCAAACATTATTATTGATGTTATCCGATCTCAAAGGGCATACTAGAACTTCAGGTTGTGAAGACGTGGTTTCAATTAAATATTTTTAAACTATATTCAGCAAGAAATTATTTTACGGAGAGTCTAATTTATCGCAAGTGAAAAACTTTTGAGGTTCTGGCTAGCAGGGACTCAGAGTAATGTTCCTATCTTTGCACTCTTGGCCCACTGCCATCCCAGCCATGTGGTACTCTGCAGTGGCACAGGAGGAGAGAATCACATGCCAGCGGAGGCACCTGTCAGGACCTGTTGAGGGGCTCGATCTCCCTGTGAACTAACAGGGAAGCTCCCAAGACTGATCTGATTTAAGCGGAACACGCTCCCCACATCGTTGCCTTTCCACGTGTTGTTTCAGAACATGCCAACAGCACACTAAATAAATTGGTTAAAGAGCAACTTCAACTGGTTCGATGTATGAGTATTGATTTTTTTTGTCCTTCAGAGTTTTACTGTAGCCACTCAAGGACCAATAAGGAAGTGATTTCAAAAAAATGTACTCAACAGTAATTTTCTACGTGTGAGCACAGGAAAGAGGGAAATAAAAGATGAATGTTCTACCTAAATGTTATCCATAGTAGCTTCATCCAATCTTGGCAATGACAAAACTCCACAGACTTTACCAAATAAAGGCAATGCCACCAGAAGGTGGATTTCTTTTTGTCTCACAGTCCATTCTGTTACTAATCCTGAAAAAAATAATAATAATTTCTCTGTGATGGCACTTAATCCCTCTTCCAATAAAGAAATACATTAATTCAAGCCATCTGATTTTTTGCCACAAAAGAGAAGCTCTAGCACAATAATGAGGGGTTTTTTTTTCCAAATATTATTTACTCACTGCAATTGGTTGTTTTAAAACAAAGCAATTTGGAAGAAACATATGCTTGGGTAATGTTATCCTTTAGAGAGGAATAAAAATTACTAATTTAAGGCCATATAAGTATTATGCATCTGGTTTGATACAAATGTACTCTTGAGATACAGGAGTGAAAAATTACTCAAACATCAGAAATATGGAAATCACAACTTCTTGCATAGTTAATATAGTCCTCTGTAAACACAAAGGAGGGGTTTCAAAATTTATGTAGATTGTCATTTCTAATAATGCAAAGTATTGATCAATATCTTTGATACATATCTCTTAAAAACTGAGAATTGTTTTTTATAAATGTGTCAATGTTAACAACAAACCTTCATACACTTAATGTATCAGTTTTGCCCTGTGTGTTTATATGCAAATGCCATAGACACTGGTCTTTGATTAAGACAATGCCTTCCTGACTGGATTCAGTTGGAGGTGTATTTAGTTTGGCTTATTTAAGGTACCACTAAGCCTCTGTGGTCTTACTCTGTATCCTCCAAGTCAGAATCTCAGGGGCTTCATTTCCATTTAACATCTCAGTGATTCTTATGCCTGCTGAAATGTTAGAACCACAATAGTTCCTACTGTGTCACAGAAATTTCCCAAGTTTTGTCAAAGTGTTAAATACTTTTCCTGGTTCTCCAACTTTGAGATAACAATATATTATCTATATGTGACAGAGATTTCATGCTAATTAATAACCAATACTTGAAGTGTATATTTGGTGTCAAGTGCTCTTTTAGGTAGTAATTCATTAATTTACTGAGTACTCCCAGTATGAGTACTGAGCATCAAGTATTATGTTTGTTGCCATTCTAGAATGAGGAAAAGAGGCACAAAGAGGTTGAATGATTTGCCCAAGGTCACACAGCCAGCAGGTTGTAGAGCTAACTTTGACCTCATGCAATGTGGCTTCCAAAGCTTCCTCTCAACTACCGGATTACACTAGGTCTTAAATGTCTTTCACTGAAAACTGAACTGATTCAAAAGTCATTAAAAAAGGGGGAAAATGCTCCCAACAAATTGCTTTTTTGTAGAAGGAAGAAGAGGAGAAGAAAAGAAAGGATATATAGCAATATAATCGGATATCCCAGTGAGTGAGTTGGCTAAAAGAGGTGAGAAAAGGGCCTTTTGTAAGGTAGGACTTACTGGAAATACTGTATTTGAATAAATGCTAAATAATAAATCTGAATAAAATTAAAATAAATTTAATAGATATTGAATAAATATTTAAATGTGAATATGCATTAAATATAAAATACATAAAATATAATAAACACAAATAAGTTAAAAATAAAATTAAAAGCCAGTCTTTCAAATACGTATCCAAGGAATAGAGCATTCCAGAAAGAGGAAATATGTTTCAATGTGTTCATGTTGGAACAACGTTCATCGTGAGTTCAAGAAACAAAAAGTCCAGTGGGGCTGCCACAGAGTAAACAAGCGTGGTTCAACAGGAAGTCAAATCAGAGAGCCAAGCAGCAGCCAGATCATGGAGGATCAACAAGGAGGCCTAGCCCAGCAAGAATCCAGAATGCAGTGGTATAATGGTTGAACACACTCTGAGTTTGGAAACAAAGGGCTTGGTTTCACATTCTAGCTCTTCTGCTTCCTAATTGTTTAGCATTTGCTAAGTTATCTGTGCTATCAGGCCTCAGTTTCCACATCTTTATGCAAAAATAACCATGAGGCCTACCTTGCAGTTTTTGAGTACTAATTCATATAATGCATGGGGTTAGCCAAGTGTCTGGCACTAACAAAAGTGACTATTTTAGGGCATTTGAGAGAATGCAATTTAATCCAGTTTGACTGTTTTATATGGGGAAGAGTAATGAAAGGTAAGTCTACAAATATAACTGGAACCGGAATAAATGGAACGTAGAACACCAGACCATTTCATAAGCAGGAGAGAATCACTAAAAAAAATTTTAGCAAGGAAGTGATGTATCAGTGCTAGACTCTAGAAAGATTGATACAGCAGTTGTTTGCAGAATATTTTGGATACTGGAGATACAGAAGTAGAAAAATCAGTTAACAAGCAATTTAATTTTTCTACAGTAGGGACCAAAGGGAGGGAATGGATTGCCAACATGACGGAGGTCAGATAGACAGGACTTTGTGACTAAGTAAATGAGAACAGGCATCAAAGCCCGGGGCCTGAGAGAGTAACTGAAATAGAGATGGTGATCGAAGAATCCAGTTAGAGTCAGAAGAAAATGACTCAGCTGCAGACATGCTGGTTTGAGATTCCAGCAGATATCCAGCCAGCAGTGGAAGTGCAGTAAACCAAAATAAGGGGGGAAGTTCTGGCTGGAAGTGAAGGTTGGAGTATCATCAACACTCAGATGACAGTTAAAGCCCTGACTGGTGGTGGTACATTGTTGCCAAGAGAAAATGAAGATAAAAGAAGGAAGATAGGAGAAAAGGGTGTGGTCCCAACATCTGAATAGATTTGACTGACAGGACTAGAAGAATGAGAGTGGGAATAGCAGGGTAGGGAGTGGTCCATATGCTCCCAGTGCAGCCAGAAGAGCATGATGAACAGACAACATATGTCAATCACGGTATGGAAATGCTACCTAAATAATGAATTTAAACACTTTCATTTAGTGGATGCCAAACAACTAAAAAATTATTGATCGTGCTTTTCACTCATAATGAAAAGGATGTAAAAATTCTTGGATCTGTGTCTTTTCTCTTGTATATATCCAATTTATTTACAAGTCTTTGTAAGGAGGTATTTAAGTGTTCTATTTATAAAGTATAGAACAACTCCCTGTGAAAGTTGTGAAATATCCAGACCACGAATAGCTTCCTACAAAATAGGTCCTGTTAACAGCATAAAACACCTTTTCCTCTGACATAGTAGCTAAAGGCAATAAAATTATTTACTCTTTAAATGACTGAAGTCCTATGGTAGCATTTAGGACTATATATTAAAAGAGGCATCATCACAAAACGTTGTCTTTTAACTGCTACACTTTCCTCTCTACCTTTAATCATAATAGAATCAAAGTAGAAACAAAATCAGGTAGTATGGATAAAAATGATATATATTGTTTTATTTTCCTAGCTATTCATTCCCATATCTCACTCTGTAGTGTACAGACTAGAATTCCAGTTAATAGGAAAAAAGAAAAGTTTTTTTTCCAAGAAGTAGACTTATTTATATAGGTAAAATTATGAATGAGATTAAAAACAGCATAATTCATATAAAATATTGAAATTTTAAGACCAAGTATATGTTAATAAACTTGCAGATGCCAATGAAACATCTAGAAAGCTATAACAGATCAAAATGAACAGAATCCTAATACAAGAAATAGTAGAGATGTTAGGTCAGTTTTTTCCAACGGGGGGAAAAAAGTGGGTTGACCTCTAATATTTCCTCTGTTTCTCTGTGATAAGGTACAATAAGGAATAATAACTAACTTGAGAAAAGGAGACAGCTTTCTCCAGTCCCATAGCAACCTAAGAATAAAAACTTCAAAAATCCATTTTTTTGTAAAATAAAAATTTTATGAGGATTTGATCATATTGTCCTGTTAATGTTGGAGAATCTGATCTCTTTAAACAGTGGGAAATCCATGTAAATCTAGAAAAGATTTTAGTGTGAATTCATATATAGTACATGTACCCTTTCATCCTAAACCTAATTATTGATATCAGAAGTTTGCATCTTAGCTGTATCACTGATAAAATAGATTTTTAATTTTATAAGCTTTAATACTTCATTTAGCAGTCTGATTTAACCACTGCTTTAAAAACAAAATTATCAAGTTTTCTAGGTGTAGCTTTAATTAAACAAGTATAGGCTTATGGGGCACCTGGGTAGCTCAGTGGTTAAACATCTGACAATCTCGGCTCAGGTCATGATCTTACAGTTTGTGAGTTCAAGCCCCATGTCAGGCTCTGCATCTGCACTGACAGTGGGCCCTGCTTGGGATTCTGTCTGTCCCTCCCTCTGCACCTCCCTTGCTTGTATTCTCTCTGTCTCTAAATACATACATACATACACTTTTAAAAAAATAAAATTAAAAAATAAAACAAAAAAAAATTTTAATCATGTATAAGCTTGTAAATAAAGCATAAATGGAGGTGCATAGAACAAATTGCTTATTACTGGTTACTAAGTAACAAAGGCTAATGGTTGTTGAACTCTTACCAAGTATCAGTTCATGTACCTACTCACTACCTATATTACTTCCTTTACTGTTCACAATAATTTTATAATCAAGTACTGTTGTTGTTTTATAGTCAATGAGTAAGTGATTTGCCTAAGGACATGCAACAATAAAGTAATGAAGTTGGACTATGTACCCATGGCTCTAACCCTACACAGTGCCCTCACCTCTCATCCACACTGTGGGTAACTTTAATTTTATTTACTTTTTCAAAAATATTCACTATACATAGTATAACAGTGAAATATGAAGAATTTTCTAAATCCAAATCATCTTGATTTAGAAAGTAAAAATTCTCTTCTCACTGCAAAGAAAATCCTTATGTGTCTCCATGATCTAGAATAGTATTCCTAACAAAGTTTCAGACAGAACGCTGTGGAGCAAAAAAGGGAAATACATCAGAGGAATATATCAAAGAAAGGTATTCTTATACTACACTCACCCACCTCCGAAATCCAGAATTTCTCCTTTCTTTCTCATGCTTTATGTATCATTTCAAATACTCTTTCTTTTCCTGGAACATTCTTTCTGCCTCTACCCCCACTTCAGGGCTAAGTTTATCCTACAGGTCTCTACTCACATGTTACCTTCCCCAGGAAGCCTTCTTGTCCCCACTCTTTGTTAGGTGCCTTTCTTTTCTCTTCTTGCTAATGGCACTAGTGTCCCATCCTTCCTTTCACATCATAAGTCATCCTCCCTCCCTCTCTCCCTCTTTCACTCCCTCCCCCCACAAACCTCGCTCTCTCTCTCTCTCTCTCTCTCTCTCTCTCTCTCTCTCACACACACACACACACACACACACACACACACACACACACTTTTTATTTTTTTTGAGAGAGAGAGAGAGAGAGAGCACATGTGAGCAGGGGAGAGAAGGAGAGGGGGAGAGAAGGAGAGGCGGGGGGGAGAGAATCGTAAGCAGTCTCCATTCTCAGCACAGAGCTGGACTTGGGACTAGATCCCACGACTGACCCTAGGATCGTGACCTGAGCCGAAATCAAGAGTCAGACCTCAACTGACTGAGACACCCAGGCACTCCCCACACACAGTATTCTAATTCTTTATTTATATGTTGCTCTCTCCTGGACTATTAGATCCTTCTAAGCAGAGACAATGTTTTTCATTTATCTTAATTTAGTAACAAATTGCAAAAATGAAAGACTTATTTTTATCTCCAATAACTACCATAATGCCTACCACAGACTCAACACTCAAAAAGTATTTGTTGAATGAACACATATTTTTCAAAGTACCTCATGGTTTGCAATATATTTTTTTCATGTGTTACATCAGTTAATTTTTAATGTAAGCCTCTATGGTGGGTGTAATGTTCTTATTTTCAAATAATGAGAAAGCAAGACACCGAAAAGTTAGGAAACTCGGTCAATGTCACAAATGCTGCAATAACAAAAGTGAGACCCAAACACCTATCTTTGGATTCTATGTCCAGTGTTGTTTCTTTTACAACTCAGATAAGAAAGTGGTCTCCTAGGAAAATTCAAGTGGTACATCTGGTATACCAAATTTCACACTCAAAACTTCTACTACATTGAAATGGTAGCATGCCACAGAAATTTTTCAACTTTTCAAGTTAAATAGAATGAATGTTCTTTAATTCAGTAACTACTTAATGAAGAGCATATTGATAGTAAATAATAAACACAATCTTTGCCCTTAAGAGATCTTAAAGTTTAGTAGAAAGAATCAGAGAAACACACAAATAACTTTAACTCAGGACAAGAAAAATATGCTATGAGAGTCCGTAGTTCACAGGACAAATGTTTTTTAAATGATTAATTCCATGTGTCAAATGTGGTGCAATGTGCTAGATACATGTGGATTTTATTTTTTTATTGCCTTTGAGAGAGCGAGCGAGCGAGCGAGCGAGAGAGAGAGAGAGCGTGCATGAGCAAGAGTGGAGCACAGGGAGAGGGAGAGAAAGACTCTTAAGCAACTCTACACCCAGCACAGAGCCCCATGCAGGGCTTGATCCCACTACCATGAAATTATGATTTGAGGTGAAATCAAGAGTCGGTTGCCCAAGTGACTGAACCACCCAAACACTTTAATATATGAGGATTTTAAAACAGGGAGTTGCAAGTTTACGAAGGCAAGAGATGTTATCCATGGGGCTGGATTAAAAACAGGCTCATGAAGCAGGATAATCTGAGAGGAAGCTTAAAGAGTTGGTTTCAAAGGACAAGGAAAAGGGTCATCATTCTGGAAGACACTGAGACATTAAACAAAATGTGCAAGAAACATGGGAGCATGTTTTGGAAAGAACCAGACCAATTGGAGTGAGGAGGGGAAAAAAATGAGTAAGAATGTAATGTTAGGACCTTAAATGCCAGCCTAAGGAATTCATGAGTTGATAAGCAATGGGGAGCTATTTATTGAATTTTGAGCAGCAGATGGAATGACATTTTGGAGCTTAGATTGGTAAAGATTTATCTACCAGGTGAATGGAGAATGCAGTAAGAAACTCAATTTCTCAAAGCAAAGGATGAGAAAGTATCATCATTTAATTACACCATTGTATTACAGAAAATATTTAGTTTATCTAAAATAAACACATTCTTTTAGTTTATCTTCCCAAAATAGATGAAACAATTTTAAAAGAATCCCTACTGATGAGTTTTCATACTAAACAAAATGCCTATTAGAAGGAGAGATTGCAACTCAGTACGGTTAAATTAGATTTGATACTTTTTGAAACTAAGCTCCCTTTGGTAGTTGTGGAGAACTTCTAGTGCAGATTAAAAAGGAAGAAGAAGAACACGAAGCACACAGCAATTTTTCATAGTTATTACAGGTGACATCTAAACTGGCAGAGTGCAGACAAAGGAAAGGCATATAAATTAGATAAATAAAGGGGTTGCTTTAGACTCATCTACAAACGCCAACAGAAGTATATAAAGAGATAATGAACTCATCTAAGGGTAGCTGCTGCTGAATGAGTAAGCCCAAATATTTTTCAATGCCAAAATGTCAAGTCAATTTTGACTGCTGTTTTCAAAAGTAGTTATTTTTAGTGTATTTGCATTTCACATAAGTTAACTGAAATATTTTATGTATTAGGTGTCAAATTTAATTGTGTTGATACTAAGCATATACTGCTAAATATAGTTTTAACAATTTACATCCCTGCATGCGTTAGGGGATCAACTTCAATGAATTAACTTGATGTTTTTATAAAATAAAATAGAAAAGGATACTTGTTTAAGTTCTGTAACCATTGAATCTGGCACTTCTGGGCATTGACTCAACAGTTCTTCAATGATAGATATTTTATGCTAAAGAGATAAGGCTTCAAAGTATGGTATTAGGTGACCAAACAACTCTCTGGGTTATAAGGTCCATTAGATGTTCTAGTAAGGAAAAATTTTATTGTCAATTAAATTTTGGAAATCTGCACGTCTCTTTCCTTTGGACACACATACTGTACATTAGGCAGCATAGATCAGACTTTCATATGCAAAAAATGAAACTTATTTAACTTTATCAACCCAGTGCTTTCCAAACTCAGATGACCATAAAGTCTATTTTCCTTTAACATCTATTCATATTCCATACCACCTTTAGGAAATATTGCCAGAGAACAAGGAAGACAGCATTACCCACCAGGGAAATGGGAAGTTGTTTTTTTTTTTTTTAATTTTTTTTTTCAACGTTTATTTATTTTGGGGACAGAGAGAGACAGAGCATGAACGGGGGAGGGGCAGAGAGAGAGGGAGACACAGAATCGGAAGCAGGCTCCAGGCTCTGAGCCATCAGCCCAGAGCCCGACGCGGGGCTCGAACTCACGGACCGCGAGATCGTGACCTGGCTGAAGTCGGACGCTTAACCGACTGCGCCACCCAGGCGCCCCGGGAAATGGGAAGTTTTAATAAAAGATCTATTCACCACTAACCCCACTTCCCTCCCCCCGCAAAAAAAAAAAAAAATTGCTACTAGAGTTCTGATCTGAAGGGGTGCCTTCAGATTTAACATAGGGATTCCCATAGTTCTATTTAGTGCTGCCTCAAAAATGGCAAATTATCTCTGATTATTTTGTCTCTCCATCTCTGCGGCCTCTGTTCAATGCTTTCTGTGTTCTGACTGTGTAACAGAGAACATAATATGTTTTGAAGATAAAAGGGTGAGCAAACCCCCATGGTCTCACCGTCACTAAACAAGCAGTGTAACTGAAGAAAGAGACAAGGAAAGAGCCTGACGGGTTTTTGCTAAGGGAGATACTTCACACTGTGGGAACACAGGTTACCAGCATTCATAGTGCCTTGGTGGATGAAGGTAGTCATGTGAATAAGCTGAAATCTGAAGAATGAGTAGGCCAGAGAAAAGAAAGAGTGTTAGTCAAAGCCTTGATGTGGAAAAGCATTACTTGCAAGAAAAATGTAAATACGGTAATTCATCCAGTCTATACAGTATAGAGCCCAAAGGAAAATCTTTTCCTTATTGTTAGATTCCCTTCTCAGGAAAGTTCAGAAATACTGTCCAAACTCTGGTACCTGTAGGACAATCCAAAGGTGAGGGGAGACAGCACTGTTCCTTTAAGAAGCTCGACCCTCTGCTCCCTGATTAGGTGGTAGCTGTTATTTGGAGGTAAGGGGTAGATGCTAGAATCTCCCTCGTCCTCGGTGTTTTAAGCCCAGATCTACAGAGGGGCAACACAGCTAACCAACAACTCTGTCTACAGTGCTCTTCTTCTGGGGCTTTAGCCAACTCTGGAAAAATCCCCTCACACAGCCTTCAACTCTAGGTCATGATTGCGATATTTAAATCAAGGCCAGAAACATTTCTTAACTCAGGCAGAATATAGCTATTTGAAGTATGCTCACAAACTTGAGATATGTTTGGATAATGCTGGCCAGGCCTGTATGGATCAGATTATTTCTTGACAAAATACTGATTTATCTTTAAGGAGGAGGTCCACTGGATTGTGAAATCAACGTGTGTGTCACGCATAGGCAAAAGTAAAGAGTTACTAAAATTGGAAACATTAGCACCATTTACACAACCTCAATAACACTAAATTGGCATTCTAATAAAATGAAGGTTAAAATGTTTTAAAAATGAAAAACTGGAATATGATTTTATGTGATGATTTTACATTTTTGAAAGGAAACATTCACAGGAAGATGTGAATCACTTATCATCCTGACCAGACCTCTCCTAGTCTTGGCTCTTTAAAGTTGAAAATAGGGCAATTATTTTGTTATGCTTCATAAAATAGTAAATTATCTCCAATTACTGCAAATGCATAGTAGCAGCAAAATGCTTGTGTAGAACAACACACTCCCCATGGTCATCTTGGAATTTATTACAATATCATAAAATTATAACTCTGAAAAGAGTTTCAGAAGCACGTCTAGCTCATTTTCCTTGCCTCTGGGCAGAACTGGGTTGCAAATAATTCCAGACAAAGAGCTATCTAAAAAGAAGACCTAACAATTGTTCTTGTTGGCTACAGGGTTCAATTGCACTTACATAGAGACCAATATTTTTTTCTCCCATATGGGCACATTTCCAAATGTTTCCTCATGTTCATATTCAGCTAAATTCTCAAAAAGTTCCATTCTATCACCTCAACACAGGGGAATGAGCAACAGCAATAATAACGTAAACCTATCGATGACTTTGCCTCGTGAATTTCTGAAAACCCCTTTCATTTTTCTGCCTTGATATTTCTGTTTTCATCTAAAAGACAGGACTGCCTACACAAATTTTTAACCTCTAGATGAAATATCAAGGAAGTGTCTTAAGAGCAGTAATCTAGTCTCTGCACAGAAATATTTTGTTATTCCCACAGAAACCATCAAGTGAGCACAGCAGCCTCTCCTGACATTATAGAATATCAGTTAATTTTCAAAAGTTTATAATTATGAATTTTTGCTGGGAACGTGGGAGATGCCAGAGATCCTCTGTGAAGTTTTCTCACCGTCTACTGTGTTCCTTTTATTACCCAGCACGTCCTCTAGACTCCCTTCTAGAGCCCGCCCCTTCCACAATTTAGGGCTGCTTTGAGCATTTCTAGACCCGTTCTGATACCATACATTAGTCTGCCAACCAAACATGTATTAAGTTCCTACAAAATTTCTCTCTTCCCCACATTCTGAAAATTTCAAAGGGCAGAACGGTAGACTCTAGTGGCCCGAACAGGGTAGCCTGAGACCTTTGAAGTTAAAAAGATCTGTTTGATAGCTAGCTCTCTCGCTAAGTTGCTAGTTGACCTTGGAAATGTCGTTTATCTTGTCTGGGTTCAGGGTCCTTGCCATTTAAATGGAAATAATAATGCCTACCTCTCGGGATAGAATAAGGGTTAAGATAATTTATGGGAAGCAAATAATAGATTGTTAAACAAATTGACCCTCAGTCCATGTTTGCAGTCCTTGTTTCATTATTATTGATGTTCTTATTGCTAGTATTACCATGTCTACTGGGAATGCTGGAGCACAGAGACCCAAAAGGCCCAGCAGAGAAGTTTAGGATTGGTATTCGTGTTCACTGGGATAGGTGGCTGGGATTTTACGCTGGCAAGAATGTGTACAATGTGGAGTAAAAGTTGACTAGTAAGAAGACAGGGTCTTTCTTTTACAGGGTGATGAGGTATTTCACAATGCATACAAAATCTCTGGTAAAGCAAAACATCTTCTTATTTATATGTCACCTTATAGATTAGAAACACAGTATTAATATAGCATGTCCAACATGATCAAAGTAGACTTCAGACCCAGGATTTCTGAGTCCAAAGTCAGTGCTTTATCCACTTGTACCAGAGTCTTTCCCCTCTTTTAGGACATCAGCCCTTTCTATATTCTTCTTCGACCAATCAACCTCTTAGTCATTGACAATTACAGCATAATTATTTGCTGTATTTTATCTCTATTAAATTTGAGCTGCAAGAGGTCAAATAGAATCTCTTATTCAAGGCCTACACCTGAATCTGATTTCCACCTCTAAAAGACTGCATGCGCAAGTCTTTTCTCTTCCACTTCAGAGAGGAGCGTAGCCGCGGTTTTTACTGTCCTCCCTTGAAACCCACAAGCACCTCTACCAACGGAGAAGCATCTATGTAGAGACTGGTCGATAATAGAGATTAATGAGGAAGCTGGGGTACAAACTGTAAAGCCTTTCAGATCTGGACGAAGAACAAGTTCTTGAGTTTAGGAGTTGTTTCTTGAGAGTCCTGTTACTGGAGAGAGATTAATCTATCAGCAACACACAAGACAGATTAGCAAGAGATGGAAGTTCTAGTGAAATCATTCACTAGCTAATTGAATTCCCTCTTCACTCCGTTTTGCTACGATTGAAATAATAAAAGCTCTGTTTACATTTTTGATGCCTTGATATGCATTGAGAAATACAATGTTCTTAAGTAGGTTTTCCCTTTCGCTTTTCTCTGCTTTAATATAATACAGTCATTATCCGTGTGGGCCCACAGTGCTCTGTGTTAAATTCACCAACTGCTGTTCTGCACATTCCCTCAGCCAATTTATTTCAATTTCAGAAGGAGCAACCAACTCCACAGTGGATGACTCCTGACTGCAGTTCCACACCATCACTCCTCGGGAGTAAAGGCGTATCAAGCAAACAGCTTCCAAATGTGAGCACGAACGTGCTCTGTCCCCTGGCAGGAGCAGCAGCTCTGGGCTTGACAGACCCATTTCTGCACATGAGGTGGCTCATCTGCCTCCAGCACAGCCCAAGAAAAAGCTATAGGGGCACCTGGGGGGCTCAGTCTATTAAGTGTCAGACTTCAGCCCGGTCATGATCTCGCGGTAGGTGGGTTCAAGCCTCACGTTGGGCTTTGTGCTGACAGCTCTGAGCCTGGTGCCTGCTTCAGATTCTGTCTCCCTCTCTCTATATACCTCCCCACCTCGCACTGTCTGTCTGTCTGTCTGTCTCTCTGTCTCTCTCAAATATAAATAAACATTTAATTTTTTTTTTTAAAAAAAAGAAAGAAAAAGCCATAGAAAATGTAAGGGAAAAAGAAATTGTGTGCACAGAGATTTTCAAACTAGTTGTTACCGCACGTTAACAGCTAGGTCAGATTTACAACATAGTTGGTGGTGACCAGATAGCATAAATGCGTATGTTTACTTTTGGAAATAAGAACTCTTAAGGTTTAACAGCTTGGTTTTAACAGCTTGAAACTTATAATTATCATGGTTAGGGGTTTACAGCCAAAGTGTTCAGAAATTTTCCACAAATGTCTATCATCAACTTAAAATAATTTCATTTACTAAATAAATTGGTACTGAGCTAGACACATGGGATTAAAAAAAAATCTGTAGCACAGAGCAGAAAAATGTTCCCCTTTGTCCATAGGACATCCCTGCTCTTGTCTCTTATTTTATCTATATGCTGATTCCATCAATAAGGTGACCTTTACAGAAATGACCTAGATTGTTATTTGACAAGATTCTTTATTCTTGAACAATATTATCACTTACCCCATTACCTTGCACTTAAATAGTACATTAGAATGAGCCAGGTCGCTATTGAATATGTGTACTTGTGAATTACTGGTTTTGTACTGCCACACTCCTGCTAAAACTATGTCTTTTAATATAGAAGTAGACATTTCTAGAAATGTATGTATAGCAATCCACTTACAAATTTGGGTTCTATATGATCATAGGGTTAAGCATTTTCCAAGTGTAATATTAAGCAATTTTTTCATTTCATGCAATTTGAATAGACAGGCCAGTTCATTCAATTCTACATACAATTTTCGCAGGCTAGAACTGGCACAAAAACAAAAGGCACACTTTCTGCTCTTGTTTAAAGCAATAATCAAATTTACCATCTCTACTATGTAATAAAGCAACAGCACTGGTACAGAAATGAAGAAGAAAGAAAAAGGAACATTTGGTAAACATCAAAGTTGAGTCAAACACTGTCCGTGTGTTAGCTCCTTTGGTTCCACAACACAAAAACAAAGTAGTTATTACCCGAGCTTCTGGGGTGTTAAGTAATTTACCAAATGTGTCCTGCTGGCTCTTTAGATGCTATAGCTCCACAGGCTTCTGTCCTGAGCACTCTGCTTTTCGATGGTACATAATTTCCCTGGGTGCTCTGGTCTCTTTACATAATTTCAAATGCTATTATAGACTCTGATTACCCCCAGATCCATTATTTCCCGCTATAACCTTTCTTCTAAACCTCAGATCCATATACCCAGCTGCCTACTAGATAGCTCCCCTTCCTTGTCCCTAGACACTTTCTAGTCCAAACATCCACTATTGATTTCCCTGTTCTCTCTACTCTGTGCCCTAGATTCCCCAGTGGTTGCGGGTACCACCATCCAGCCAGGGTAGGAGAGGACTGGTCATTTACTTTTCTCAATTACCCCTAATATCCTTCTATAAATTTCACCCCCTTAGTGCCATCCGAGTGCAACTAAGGAATCTGTGCCTGTCCTCTCCATCTTCACTACCCTCTCCTTACTGTGTCTATCATCATGTCTTGTCTCAACTCCTAAGTTTCTCTTGCCTTCAGTTTTAACTCCATCAACTTTGTCTTCCACAACACTGCTGGGGAGATATATATACATCTATCTATATATACACATCTATCTATACACATATATCTATCTATACATATAGATATATGTACATTCTATATCTACCTATCTACCTATACATACACATCTATCTATATACATCTATATATACACATCTATCTATATCTATATATACATATCTATCTACATATAGATATATAGATATATACACATATATATCACATATATATCACATATAGATATATGTGTATATATCTATACACATATATCTATCTACATGTAGATAGATATTGCAAATATGCCATTCCCCTTTTCAAAAACCTTAAGGGGTCTCCATTTCCAGCAGAAAACAGGCTGAACTCCCTAACAAGGCTCTCTATGA
This sequence comes from Felis catus, assembly GCF_018350175.1. Lineage (NCBI taxonomy): Eukaryota > Metazoa > Chordata > Mammalia > Carnivora > Felidae > Felis > Felis catus. The sequence goes on from NC_058374.1 coordinate 102,458,721, forward strand.
CCTGGTTCATGCTTTCTTCCATGAAGCTTCATCTTTTTTCATCCTTGTCCCTCCCTTTGTTCTCCAGAAACACCAACTCCTTATATGTTTTCTCAAGTGATTTTTCTTTGGTCCCAATATCCCGTAAGCCTCGAAGCTTCTTCTTATCTACACCTTCACTTTTTCTGATTCCTCCTCACGGTTTAAGATTCAGGAAATGTCACTATCACCAGAAATCCCTCTCCGACACAGTCTTACAAAAATTAGAATGGTGAGTTTATATTTGGAACTTACTAAGTGTCTAGAGAGTTGAGTTGACATCATTGGTGTTTGAGCTTAGTGGGCAGAAATGTATACTTGCAAATGAACCTAAAAAGCCTAAGACTTGCTGAAACAAATGGAGAGGAACACTTAAAATCATTCTGGAAAATTCCCTTATTTCCTGAATTAACTTGTAAGTTTGTTGTTGTTTTTTTTTTCCTAAGCTAAATTACTTAAGTAGCTTTAGTCTCCCCTTGAGTAAGGGCAGAAACTAATCAGGCGTCCTCCAATGCACAGATGGGAAAAGTATCATCTCTCTTCCTTTTCTCTTAATCCCCAGTATAACCAGATGTAGTGAAGATCCCAGTTGACTCCTAAAGCCTGCTGTGGAACAATAGAATCCAAGAGACTGGGCCAGCCAACCAAGCTTAACACTTGCATCCAAAGGCCTCCCCTGAAGCAAATGAATTCAGCTCCCAAATCCCTACCCATTCTGCTGCTTCTGGGAAATACTACCACGCAAAGAAATGGCTGGGCCTGTGTTTAGGGGACAATAACATTTACCCAAATCAGAATGTTCTGATGTCTTATGTGGGGATGTGAATCCAGTCAATTCAGGCGAACAGAGCAATTAATTTGTATATATATTTTTTTAAATACAGACTGCAAACTCTGAGAGGGAGAGCTGCTTAGTACAGCTTCGTGGTGCCCATGTTTCGTGAATTTTGACTTAGCAGAGTTTTACAGTCACAATGTATAACTTGTCCAAAATAACATGTCATCAGTAAAGCTGGACTCGCATGACATGTGCTTATGCAGTGTCTTCGAAGACACTTTCGTTCCCCGCACACCTTAGCCAAGTGAAAGAAAAGCACTGAAAAAAAGGACTCCATATGAAAAATGAATGTTTATCAAAACATTATATGATGCTTCATGTGGTTAAATATGTGATTAAGGTTTAAGAGAACTTCCTAGAATGTTTTATTTTTACAGCTCGGAGGTGGTATAGGCATCATCTGATCCAGATTTCTTACTTTGCAGCTGAGAATCGAATGCATGTAGCAGTTCAGTGACTCACTGATGATTATGCCACGGATGTGAGCCTTGCCTCCCAAGTCCCCTGACCTGGGAGGAAGTTCCACTGGACCTTGTAAACTTGTTCTTTTTTCAAAAAGCAACTACCTATGAATGTGAGCCAGTGTTCAGAGTAGTGAGGTATACTGTTTCAAATCTGCAGAAATCATCTACATGTAGTCTTAAAATACCTTTCATAGAATAGTGGGGCCTTAGTCCGTAATGTCACACTGTCCTTCGTGCATGGTCCAGGGCTGGGGTCTGTTCCTCTTCCCTGAAATTACCCCTAGAGTGTCTTTTCCTTCCTTTTCCTCTGGCAAACCCATTTCCCAATCCTGAGGACCCCACTGCTCACACCCACACTGCTCATTGCTCTACCTGACTCCCAGCGTGTGGGGACGGGGTTTAGCTGCCAAGAGACATGCTTCAAACCCCCTCTTTTCCAGGCATTCCTGCAGTTGGTGTGTGAATGTTATTGGCCCGTAGAAGTGGGCAACTTCATAAGCTAATTGAAGGTGAAAGCATTTTCTCTTTGTTGGGTTTCTCTAATGTCCTAGAATGAAATGGAGACTGCACTTTTAAGTAATATCAAATAAATCCAGAAAGAAAATTTGACAGCTATTCGACATGGCTAGCTTCTTGCTGATTTCAGCAGCAGGGCCTCTGTAATGGCGTATTCAGTTTTATCCTTCTGCCTTCTTCCCACTCAGGACCACAGACAGCCATCCTCCACCTCCACCATCACCCACAAGCTATCCCAGTGCCCGTCCCTAGCTACATATGCCTTGGGGAAGGCATAAGGTCAGGTCAGTGAGTCTGCTAGACTTGTGTATTGAGTCACCTGAGATGCTACTGGAAGGGAACTTTCTTACCAGCTGTTGTTTTCAAAAAATAAATATCTGGAGCCCTGTCGGGTCTTGAATGCCCCACGGACAGACTTTGTATAGAGGAGAAGTCAAACCTTATATTTCCTTAATGATCCACAATCTGTCAAGGTACTGGATAATAAACAACATAGATCAGTAGATGCCTTTCAAGTCAACTACCATTTATTCCTAATACGTGACAGCCAGATTTCCCCAAAATTGAAAAGTCCTGTCCCTGTCCCCCCTGATAAAGGAGAACTGAGAAAAGTTGCATTTAACCACACATTTTAATGAAACTGTTCCCCTCTTGTTGTTGCCTTTCAGCACTTTTTGAAGTAGGTATCTTCTTTGTATCATGTTTCCTGGCAAGATTTCTAAGATCCTTCAGATTACACAACAACAGCACGTGTCCTAAGCATACCCTCTTTTTTCCAACTTATCATCACTCATATAATTAGATGTAAAAGACTGTAGAAATGATATGAAATTCCTACAACAAAAGGTCAACAGATTTACACTCCAAATAAGTGTGTGTGAATTTTAACTGGTTATTAAAAGTTTCATATCAATTAAGCTGTTATTGAACTTGAACATATCTGATTCAGATTCCAAATGTGATATATAAAGCCAATTTTTCTGGTCACATATAAGTTCCATTTGTTTTATTGCCAGCAAATTCAGTCTGGTAAGTTTGCGCGAGAGATATGGAAATAAAATATTGGAAGCATGACGATATTTAAGGTGATGCTCTGTTTCTATCAAGTCCTTAGTAAATAATAAATCCTTCATTGTTTTCAGAAAGAAGATTCTGATCTTCCTCATATTGCCTAAGCCTCCGAGATATAACTCTATTAATCCAACTTGCTCATTTTTTTTTTAAGTAAATGATGACACCTCTTAAGGTGATCATTAACATCCATCATTTTTAAAAGTAGTTTGATGGAAAATGACGAATGATGAGAGGTGAACCTGGTTTTACGAGGGAGTATTTTTCCCTTCCTTTTGGAGACAAGTTCTATAGCCGCCCACAGAAATGGGTATGTTTAATTCGGTTATGATGAAAAGAACGAACTATCTTTCAAAAGATTCAAATTCATTTGCCATCTATTCCACGTTTCTAACAGGTTCTAACACTAAGCAAGACAGAAACTTGTGGATTCCTAGGGAAAACCTGCCTGACATTCCCATCTATCTAAAAATGGGTCTTGTGTCGCCTGCCTCCGTGCTGAGGGCCCATCACTGAGCCCGATTCTCTGAGCCACTCCATTGTTTCCAGAGTTACCCATCTCAAAGTCCTGGTGTGTGTGTGTGTGTGTGTGTGTGTGTGTGTGTGTGTGTGTAGGAAGTAACTGCTGAAAGCAAATAGCAAACGATAAATGTCCCATTAGTAAATTTGTAGAACTGATTATCAGACTCCTTGGCTGTCACTTCAGAAATCAGAACATAAGAGGATCAAAGAAGAAACAAAATAGGCAATGATGTTAAAAAATAATAACACCTAGGGACTCCTGGGTGGCTCAGCCAGTTGGGCATCTGACTTTGGCTCAGGTCATTATCTCATGGTTCATGAGTTCAAGCCCCATGTCAGGCTCTGTGCTGACAGCTCAGCCTGGAGCCTGCTTTGGATTCTGTGTCTCCCTCGCTTTCTGTCCTTCCCCCCACTTGCACTCTGCCTCTCTCTCTCAAAAATAAATAAACATTAAAAAAATAACACCTAATGCTTATTTCATTTGATCTTCTAGATGCTAACATCATCCCCCTTCTACAGATAAGGGAACTAAGGCTTGTAGGGATGGATTGATTTCTTCATGCCTACACTCCTAACCACAGCATACCAAGTGAACATTTTGTTCTCTTATACTTTAGAAACATATTTACTGCATAAATCCAGTTCCTGTGTGCATGTAATCTTACTATATATTTTTTCCTCTGCCTAAAATAAAATTGAAGCATTTTACAACTGACAGCAGATGTCTAAAGGTTTCATTTCCCATTTTTGGTGTTAGAACTCAAAGAGCTCAAACTCGTGATTCCTTATAAACCTGAAACAGACATACAGAACACTTTATAAAAGTTACTAAATAAAAGTACCAATTTCCATAATCAGAAAATTAACAACAACAAAAACACTGAATAGCTTTACTCTTCCCCTTAAGTGAAGAGGAGACTAATTAAGGACTCCTTTAAACACTGCTGGGAGAAATCTCTTTCTCCACCCGGCTTCTATTTTGTTGTTGCTCTTCTCATATTTTCAGCTAACATTTGTCACACACACATGATGTTCCAGGCACACGACAAAAACCTGCATTTACATACTAAATGCTTGCGACCACTCCGTGAGGATTTCATGGACTAAGCCACGATCAAGGTGTCAAATGATACTCTTACAGACAGGAAACCAGGATTCACTCTCTAAAACTCACATTTTGACTCTACCTGAAACATAGCCAGAAGTATATACTGTGTTTCAAAATTATCTGGCCTACTTTAGGGAAAAATTCTCTAGCACCAGCCGGATGTAATGGCAATAGTCTAGATACCCGGTGTCACAATATACTCTCTGCAACATTTTCGGTGTATCATCTTGGACCCAATACCAAACCTCTCAGAACTTTTATTGCCTCACCCAAAAAGAAGATTATGATACCAAACCCAAAGATGTGAGGAAAAACTTAGACAAACTATAGATCCTAGAAATGAAAGAGCCCAATAAGAGTGTTTTCATCACCACCACCATCATCTTTATCACACGGTATAGTCTCTGATTCTTTGGGGAGAAAGTGAGTAGGGAATGAATAGAAAATGAGACCGTTCCATGTAGGAGTTGTATACATTCAATATATATGAATGAATATACAAGTGTGTATATATATATATATATATATATATATATATATATATATATATGTAAAGATAATTGAAAGAGAAGGAAAATATATTAGGTATCTTTTCTCCATCTCTATCCATGTGTGACTTTTATTTTTAACAAGGACTATATAGCATAAACATATACAACCCTGATTCTCATTATTTCTGATGAATACTAATCCATTCCATCTTTGGTGTGTGTCTTAGGGTTTAGCAGCTCACTTTACCTCAGAAAATTAAATCATAAAACCTTCAAGAAAAATGAATGGGAAGTATTAAAAACTATGTAAGTGGAAAATAACCTACCAGTTATTTTTTTCCTCTTCCTAATTCAGGACTCCATTCTTCCTTGACAGATATTTTAAGGCAATAACAATGTTTATAGTTCTTGGCTTATCTATACAAAATTTAAAATATGGACAACCTATCAGTCTCTCAACTGCTCTACTATCAATATCACTTTGCCAATAGGTTTGTGATGTTCCTGAAACAGGAACATGCACTCTTCATGGAAAAGGCAGTCCCTGGTTCCTTCCGGTCCCTATTCAAAATCCACCTCACCAAAGACAACCTTTCCTAATTTCCCAGCAGGCAGTGAGTCCCCATCTCATTGCTCCCCATCCTGTGCACCCTACCTTTGTTTTCACCATGTGGCGTCTGTCTGTTTAGGGTCCTTCTCACACCATTGGAATGTAACCTCCCTTCAGACCAGAGACTTCTTTTGCTTCACTATTATGGCATGGAGGAGTTTAGTGATTACTTATTAAAAGAGTTAGTAAAAACAAACAAACAAAAAATGATTATCTTTTAGAACAGCAAAACCCTTATTAGGTTTCAGAGACTGGCAAAAACTATATTATCATCAGTACCTTTAAAATATAGCTTTTATGTTTATTATGTGTGAATGTGTGGATGTGTGTGTGTGTGTCTGTGTGACAGAGAGAGAGAAAGAGAGAGAGAGAGAGAAAGACAGAGACAGAGAAAGAGAAAGGCATTATTTAAAATGTCTTATAATATGCTGGAATTGTCACTTAAGAAACTCTAGCGCAATAGCCATTTTGGAGGATTTACATATGCAGTGTCAAATGATCTCATTTAGAGTGTCTATCTGGACACCTCAAAATGGTGTTGTTGGAAAGTATTTTTAGACCCACAATAAGATAGGGTCCCAGATGTCCTCAATTATTGAATAAGCTGGTAAAAGGGGAAGTGGAGTGGAAAATACAGGAATGAGGACTTTGTGACCAAGACTGTCGTTAGGGGAGGGCCCATCAATTACATGAATTCTGGGTTTGTCAACCTTGTGGTCTTAGTAATGAATTCAGTAAAACTCAGGCTTTCAGCTTGAGAAAGAGTGCCTTTGCTATATGATTATGGTTCTGTGTTGTTCAGATTCCTGGGAGACTCCCACCTAGGACCACATTTCAGGAGGAAGCAGCTGGCAGAGCTCTACTGGTAGCATTTCTCAGTGTTCTGTCTATGACCTCACACAATTAACATGGGGCCCCATATCTTTTAATAATAAAAGCTTTATAATAAAATAAAAGCTCAGGAATGATCTAGACCTACCTTCCATTAAAAGCAGACAAGAGACATTGTTTGCTTAAGCATGATTCCTTAATACCTTAGACTCTCATCCCTGTCACCTAAGCTGCTCATCAGAATATTCTTCTCAGAGGCAGAAGAAAATTCTGGTAAACACAATTTTCTCCATATTATTCCAATTCAAAGATTATCTATTTAATTTGAGAGAGAGAGGAGAGAGAGAAAAAGAGAACATGAGGGGGGGAGAGACAAAGAGACAGAGAGAGAGACAGAGAGAGAGAGAGAGAGAGACAGAGACAGAGAGAGAGAGACTCTTAAGCAGGCTCCAGTGGACCCTGATGTGGGGCTCGATCTTATAACTATGAGATCATGACCTGAACTGAGATCAAGAGTCAGATGCTCAACCAACCTAGCCATCCAGATGCCCCAAATCAAAGATAAATTTTAGCATCACTCACACATTGGTTTTCTGTCTATTACCTGACTGGCACAACTTTAATCTTACTTTGCCTTAATTTAGTACTGGTTGCAAGAAAGGTACAGAGTGGGGGGGTGGAAGAGAGAGAAGCCAGAAGTACAATTTCCATCATGAAATAAAGCAAAGGTCAAAAATTTAGTAATGTTTCAGAGTAAGCCCTTTAAAACAAGTTTGGTTTATACTATATCTGAATTTGCCAAATACAGCTACCTGAATATGAGTAAGCTACTTAATATTTCTAAAGCTTAGATTCCTCAACTAAAAAATGGAAATAATGATAGCGCCTAGCTGAGACACTGATGTGAGGATACTAAGTCAGTCATGAAGGAAGATGTCATGAAGACTGAGTAGAACAGTGGACATGAAAATTACTACCACAGAGCAGGTAAACGTACCCATTCTCTTCTCTTCCCCCTCACCTGGGGCAGAGCCACTTCCTGGGGCTTTCACGGGCTACCAGAATCCTGCCTTGCTGTGGCTGTTTCTGTTTCCAGCTGTCTTTAATCTGCCACATCCAAGAATAAAAGTTGATAGAAAACTTAGAAAACAATGATTATCTTGTTTTTATTTGTCAAGAACAATGAAAGGGGCCTGTCCTTAGGAATAAATGTTAAATCATGTCAGTGAAGTAATATTATTTAATATTAAAGGTAGCTATATAGAAATGAACTATCTAAGCCAGATAGATGATGATAGATTGATAGATATTACAGGATAAAGTATAAAAATAATAAGAATTTGAAATTTAGCATAAGGAAGGAAATTCTTAGAACCCTGTCTCCCTTTTGAATTAAAGCCAAGCACACTTATGTTTCAAGTCTGTGCTTTTCAGACGGCAGCATCGTGTACTCGGGTTGCAAGATAAACCTGGTGTATTTTCCTAGAAATTCCTTAAATCTTCAACTATTTGAAAGTTCTTATTTATGTTTGCATTTCAAAATTTCAAATACATTATGAACTAAGTTGGAAAATTTGTATGTGTTTTTCAGAAAAAACCCTCAAAACTTCAATGTGATTTTATGTTAGAAAAGAGTGGCTTTAGGTTACAGTCCCCCAGACGCCTCCCGTGGTATCCATTCTTTCTCCTTTGTCTTTATGGATATTTTGTGAAAAATCTTAGAAATACATTGTCAACCGAGGGGTCACAATGATTGGTGTGGCACAAAACACAAACTTTTTTACAGTTTTTGTTTTGCCTTGATTTTAGCAATGTATGTATTAATTTTTGCTTGACTTAAATATGCATGCTGTTATGATAATGCTGATCAGATGAAACATTAAGCGGGCTACAGGATGCAGTGGAGAAGAGGATACAATGTGCTGTGAGTAAGAGATAAAAGACACAGATGCATGTCAAGCCAAAAACTTCTCCTCTTGGGCGTATAAGAGCACAGTCAGGTTGATAAAAGTTCCATCCAAAGGACAAGTCACTGCTGAAGGAATCGAACAGTGCACTGACCATGATGGGCTTTTCTTAAGCCATGTAGGAACAATTGTAGTCTAGGAGAAATTATATTATAAAATATTCTGCCTCATTCACTATATGTGAGCATAAGTGTCAACAAAGATATAGTATTTGAAAGTGTGTTAAAGACTGCAAAAATGGTTGGGAATCTCTGGGTTAAATTTTGCAGTTTAGATCAGAGACTTACTGACACCTGTTAGCAGTGTACCAAAAGGGGCTTTTAATAAGTGAATCTAAATATAAATGTAAAAATCCTTTTAAGTCACAGGGCTTTGGAAGGAATGTAAAGGTATATCAAAGATGAGTCTAATGGGTATATTCTAAACATTTTCAGAGACGTATTATTTTACAAATGTGCATAGACATCTGCAAATGGACAGATGGAAAGAATTACACACACATGCATACACAACAAACCCCAACTACATTTTTAGATTAAAAATTTGCAGACCTTTGGGAAGCCTTGGTGGCTCAGTAAGTTAAGCATCTGACTCTTGATTTCAGCTCAGGTCACGACCTCGCAGTTTGTGGTTTCAAGACCTATGTCGGGCTCTGCCCTGATGGCGCAGAGCCTGCTTGGGATTCTCTATTCCTCTCTCTCTGCTCCTCCCCTGCTCACATTCTCTCTCAAAAATAAACAAAATAAGTGTACTTGATTAAATAAATAATATTTTTTAAAAAAAATTTGCAGCTCTTTCTCAGAAACCCTTGTACAAACAAGTAAACTTTTTTCTTCTTTATATATAAAAACTTGGAAAATTTGCTAAAATTCACCAGGAATTCTTGGATATATAGTCATAGCAAGCAAAGAAGAATTTTTATGATCATTTGGAAAGGATTCTTTTTAAAAAATGTAGTGTTTCTTCACAGTGAGCGTACTAGGTGACTCTATAATTTGTTACTAATGTGGGACACTTGATAGTTAGAGGAGGCACTCAAACATGGTATAAATTGCTCTACACCAGGCTTTGCCATGGGCCAACTAGAACATAAAGTCACTGTAGTGATAATAGCCATTACCTATCATTTGGCACCTCCTGCATATTGTCCACCATCTGTAACAGAGACACATTACCATGTTGCTCAGAGACAGTTCATGGGCATCATGTGTCCACACATCTTGAGAGCATAGAAACCAGTTGCCTTGGTTCCTAGTCTTTTCAAGAGTGGCTGTATGGCAAACAGCTCTGGAAGCTAAACATCCAGAGGAAAAGTCAAAGCAGGTTTATAAAAGATCTCACTGAATCCCATTATAAAAGAGTTGAGTTTTCTAAGCTTAAGATTCCTCAGCTGTGATGCAAATCCACTAAATGCACATCATCCACCCAGGCCGTGCCATGTCACCCTCCTGAAACATGGGATGTCAGGGGGAAGTGGCACAAATCTGAAGCCCATGCTGCCTCCTATGCTATAAGTTACTACTACGATCCTTTGGAGTGACTCTGAACAAATTATTTCACTTCTCTTTGGTCCCCAATTTCCCCATCTAGGAAGTGGTCAAGGTAGAAGGTGGCCTTTGAAGGTCCTTCTGAGTCTAAACACTTCGGATTCGTGATTCTTTCAGTATGTCCGACAACTCTGTCCTTCATTCCTATCACATGACTTATTTACGTATGGTTGCACATGGGAGCTTACAAATCACAGAATACTGGAGTGCAGAAGCTCCTTAGAGATGATCTACTCTAGGTAATGCTGTAACTATGCTCTGATAAATCCAAGCATTCTTCAAGAAAGACTTGGGGACTCTAGGCTGATTTCATCAGAGATAAGTAACACTGATGTGTTGCAGGAATATTAGTCTAATGAAAGAGAATCTCATGAATTGGGGTAAAGAAGAGAAGTAGAGGCAGCAAGCTAACTACACATATGGAGCTACTGTACTTTAGTTGAGTTTTTTGCTTTTCCTTCTGAGTTGAGGATCCTATTTTGTTTCCTTAGAAGTCATGTAGTTGAATCTTGCAGTAATTTGGAGTGTGGGTTTACTACAGTGGTTTTTGTTCCTACTAGACAATTAAAGGTTTCCTTGCACAAAAGGATTTTTCTTTTGGTCATTGTTTCTGCTTGGCATCGCTCCCCATGAGGATGGGATGACAGACCTGAACGTGGGTGGAACCAGCCAAAATGGAAAAGAGTTAGAGATGAAAGGCAGTACCAAAGAAGAAGCACAGAATTCAATGGCTACTTCATGTACAGGAAAATTTAAATGCCATTCCTGCATCTCAGTGCCTCGGGAAGTAATAGCAACTTTGATAGAAACAGGAAAGGTGAACAGGGTAGCCAGTATTGAAAGGAAAGATTAGAAGCACAATTGAGAGAGTTGGAGGTTGAAGAGACAGGAGCTCATTTGGTATAAAGCTCAATGAACAGACCAGAATTCAGGAAAGAGGCCTCGCTCGAATTGGGGATTTGGTAGTCATCCGTGTCTGTAGATTACAGGCTTCAGATACCAGAAATTATCTGTTATTCTTGAATCTGGAAGTGCCGATCATGCTGGCAATTTTCTGCCACTCATTCCAATAAAAAGCCCATTCTGATTTCACTGGGACTCAGTAAATTGGCCCCAAATCTCATATACCACACTTTTCTTGTGGCAGGATTCTTCAAAAAAGATTTGGGGACTCCAAAATGCTTGATTAATTTAATTTTCATATATATTTTAACTAGTTTTCCCACCATAACAAAACAGCACTCTCAAATGTATTATAAGCCACTGCGAACACATGGAAGACCAACAAATCTACCTCCACTTTAAAAGTTAAAAAAAAGTTGTATATATGTAAACTGAACAATTACATCTTCCTCTTCCTGAGCAATATGGAAGTGTGAAAAATAAATCATTTTCACCAATCAATGCAAGTAATTCAGGTTTACAAAGGCATATTTGAATTACTATAAAAGAAAAGGAGACCTGACAATTTCTCTTTGATTGTGGGATGTATAGCATCATCAAAATGACAAGATAAATGCTGAGGAACATTTTTCTGAGTTTGGAAGAATTGACTGAGTGTTCAGCAGAAGCTAAATGAAATGTCAGGGTAACGATGAAGATTTTGCACTTTAGCACACTCTGATGATTGGTACCTAGCGAGATTTGATTGTGGCTTCACGAAAGTAGGCAATCGAAGCTTCAAAGACATCAGCTACACTAGAAAAGTAGAATGTTCCTTTATTTTGCATTCGAGTTTTTTCAAAATATATACATTTTTAAGTTGTATGTTATTTGGGTACTGTGTATGTCTCACTCATCATATTTCATCCCTTGAATCTACAGATAGTTCTTCTGTTTCTTTCTAAGTATAAAATTAGTCTAAGCTTTTCTCAGATACTAATAAATAAGTAACAAGGTTTCACTGAGCATGTACCATGTGCCTACCACAAGATTGGGCATTAGGGAAGTTAAAGAAATTACAATCTTCCAGGGAGGTAAGACTGGACATTCATAAAATAATTATTTGACATTTCATTCTGTGATAAGGAAGAATAAGAAAGTTGGGTGGTAAAAAAACCTGAGGGATTCAGGTTTTTTGGAATGGTTGAATTTGTGAGAAAATAAGATTCTGGCAACAGTAATTAAAATAAGCTGTTAATTAAAAGCTTTTGCTATCTGAACTGGAGGAAGCAAATCAAAGTGGCAAGCTTTCACTCTAAGCCATGTCAATTGCTCCAAAGCCCAGAACGGTAGCCTGAGACAACACTGCCTGGAAATTTCCCAAATGCCTGAAAGGAGTTGGGTTGAGTTCAAAGCCTGGAAAATAGTTCTGTGTTTAGAATAATTATTTTTTTTATTTTTAAATTTAACATTTAGACAGAAAATCACTTAATTTTCCATTATTATAAAAATAAATATGCCATTCCAGTTAGTAGAGTAGACATTCATTCAGCTGCTATCAAGCTCTTATTAACAGCCAGACCTGCTAACTGCATTATCTTGGTTGAACTTCACACAATATTATGAGGTTGATATTTTATCTTTTACACACACACACACGCACACACACATGCACACACAAAAGACACGGAGATCCATCAACTCACAAGAGGTGAGGGCTGAGATTAGAATCCAAACACGAAGATCCTAAAGTCATTTTGTCAACCACCACCCTATTTGCCAGTCTTGACCGGCAATAAACTTTGGGCATTACACATTAGTGCACTTGGGTGAGTCATTAGTGCACTTGGGTGAGTCGTTGCAAACGAACCTCTATTCTCCCAAGTTCTGTGTGTGTGTGTGTGTGTGTGTGTGTGTGTGTGTGTTGTATTTACACATTACTATTACACTATTTTCCATAGCTTCTAATAACATATAATACCCTAATGATGACATTTTAATTAGTGAAGGCAGCAAGTATATCTCTGTGATTTTCATTTTTTAACATTAACCAATGCAGGTTTTGCTCAAATATTTCTTCTTGGTCAGTAACTTATTACTTTTGCTAAACCAAAGAAAAATCTATTAAATGAAGTTACATCATGTAAAAGGTAAATCCCTTGTATTAAGGGAGGAAAAATCATGTTTTTCATTAATTATAAGGCAACTGATCAATTTTAAATATGGGCTCCCTCTGCATATTAAAATTGATTTTCCTCTCCATTTTTAATTCTGTAGGTATTACTTATCTGGAAAACAAGAAAAACATCAATTATTTTCATTATTCCATGTATGCAAGGTCATTTCTGTAGGTCATGTCAAACACTTGTTCTCAAGTAGTGTCCTTTGCATCCAAAGGCAACACAACAGTTAGGTGTACCGTTTATTGAATAACTGATACGTTTCAGGTATTGTACATGGAATTTTTTTTGTGTGTTTGGCAATTTATAGCATTAATATTCATGATCAACCCACAAAGTAGCTATCATTACCCACAATTATACAAGAACAATGTGTTAAAACACCTCTCCTAAGTCATATTTATAAGTGACAAAAGCTGTTCCCAAAATGAAGCCTGCTTGACTCCTAACACTAAAAGTTTACTCTATCTCTGTCCTGTCTCTAAGGTACTTCTGAAAATATTGCAAATTAAACCATCAGTGTAAAAATAAAATCTTAAGTCTATTTTTTAATTTGTACTTCATAAACATTTCAATGCATATTCTTTTATCTTGAATAAAAGTCACATTTAGCTGAAATTCTATAATTTACTTCTTTAAACATTCAATATCGTATTAACCTTTTGTGAGCACTGCTGACCTTTCCCAGCACATTGTATTTATGTATACAATCCTGCTTTTGTATTGACTATGGATATTTCTTCCTTTATCCCCTGCACAAATCTCTTTGCTGTCATGTTGTTAGCAGATATTTATTCCACTCTGCAGGCAGTAATGCATAAAAATATGATCATAGATATTCATGTCCTTTCTCAAGCCCCAACACATACTGATTTAACCATCATGTCATTCATAGATATTTATTTCACCACGACAAGAAGAGCAACATAAATAATTAATATTGATTTCCCTGATCTTGACTCTAACACATATAGCTTTCACCAGTACTGATTGATAGAGAAATACTTTACCTCTGAAGCTCTCTGACATTTAAATATTTTCCCTCCATCTCATAGCTCACTAAATATTACTGGGATACACAAAAAGAACTGCTAAAATAGCAGTAATTCAAACTAAAAGCTTGAGAAATGATGCGTAACCAAAAAATTTCCTGTAAAATTTTGAAAAGATAACACTAGAAACTTATATTCTCAGCATCAAATTTCTATTTTTAATTTCAGGGAAAGAGGTATAAACATTGCTCTTTAATAACACCTTGAATGATATTTTGCTGCGTTTCCCAAATGCAATAACACCAACAATTATTAATCCATTAGTGTTTATGACTTACTCTCAATTTATAAACACATTACTCTGACTTCCATTCACCTTCTCCTTTGACCCCAGCCCTGCAACTTTGGGCCAATTATTTAACCTTTCCAAACTATTCTATTCTCACCTTTAACATATAAAATCCATAGATTAAATGAGAATATGTGTGTGTTATAAAGCATATTTCTTAATATATGCATCAATACATACATATTATATGATATATATCAGCAAATATATATTATGTGATATGTTATATTTAGATATATATATAAATATAGTATCTGGCATATATATAGTATATTCTCATAAATGTGAATTTCTTCCCTTTCATTTTCATATGTTTACCTCAATATCACATACTATGTACTTATCTGTTAAATACATTTTATTCTGCAAGACTTCTACTCAGGGTAGGGCCAGGATGAGGCAAGTAAGGCACATGCCTCATGCACAAAGTTTAAGATGGTGAAAAAAATCTGTAATCAAGTACATAATATTTTAATACAATGTTTTTATTTTTTTAATGTTTTAAGTTTATTTTGAGAGAGAGAGAGAGAGAGAGAGAGAGAGAGAGAGAGAGAGAGAAATCCCAAGCAGGCTCTATACCAGCAACACTGAGCCCCATGCAGGGCTCAAAATCACAAACCATGAGATCATGACCTGAGCCAAAACGAAGAGTCAGACACTGAATTGACTGAGCCACCCAGCTACTCCTAATGCAATGTTTTTAAAATCAGAATTCATCCAAAATTCCATGATGAGAAAAATACCAAAATATTAAATAAAGACAGGATTGGGGCACCTGGGTGGCTCATTTGCTTAAGCATCCAACTCTTGGTTTCGGCTCAGGTCATCATCTCACAGTTTGTGAGATGGAGCCCTGCATCAGGCTCTGGACTGACAGCACAGAGCCTGATCGGGGTGCTCTCTCTCCCTCTCTCTCTACCCCTCTTCTGCTCATGCTCTCTCTCTCAAAATAATAAACAAACATTTTATTTAAAACTATGAATGAATGAATGAATGAATGAATGAATGAATGAATGAAGGCAGGATCAGTATTACTGGTTTTTCCTTCACCACAGGCTCTGATATGGCTTGGCCACACATTGCTTTCACCAGAATCACCTAAACCTGTTTCATAGCTCACAGCCTCTCCACAGAAACAATACTCCACCCCTGTGTCCTTAGTCCTGGGCCTTATTCCAGGAGGTAGCTGACAGCCTCATTCTCAGTCTCAAAACCCATTTTGAGGCTGAAATGTTTAAGGCTTGAACTTGGAGACTGGAATAAAGGCTTAAGAGCTGAGCAGTTGAGAAAGCAAAAACGGAAATGTTTGGAGTCACAGAGATCTGGTGACAGGAGAGAGTTTCAGATCTAGAACTTGCCAGGCTAAAAAGGCTACAAACGATAGTCTTATTGGCCATTCTGCTTCAATTTCCTCATCCAAGAATGAATGATTTCTGACCATGACAATAAATACATATCCATGTTCCCATAATGTTTTGAGGAGGCATCAGATAAATTTCTGGTTCCTTTTAGGCCTGTAACAGGGTACTCCATAGTTAATTTTCTTTCTATTGGACTTTAAAAACAAACAAACAAACAAACAAAAAGACTCGATGATTAAGAATCCTTTAAGTACTCAGCATATACAAGTTATAGAGTTTATTTTAATAGTGCTTTTGGGAAATTATAGTGTTACGTTCTATTTCTATAGTGTTTTCTTAATATTTCATGTTGCACTTGTTCATATTGCACTTGTGCAATATGTTGCACAATATTTCATGTTGCACAGTATTTAAATAGACCTCTACCAAAACCAAATTATAGACCAGGGTACAGTGTTTGATGTTGCTTTCTTTTGACTGACTCTCTCACAAGACATTTCTCTCTTTGGTTTGCCGCAGGAGAAAGAATTGTATTACCAGTAGGCAACCCAGTCAGTAGAGTAACAAGACCTTTGTGCAGAATGAGCGGGTAACTGTGGGTTCTATCCCTCATTTACTAAATTATGCACAAAACCTATCTGCAGTTTGTGTTGCCATGTATGCAGCATTTCAGGTGGACCATGGGTTGGCAAGAAAAGACCATCTGAACCTACACAAAGTCCTGAATTTATTTAGCAAGTGTGCTGAAATTAATAGAAATACAATGAGTGGCTCCCACAGCAGGAACAGAGAGGCAGCATATGGCTTTCCTCTTGCCCCTGGCTTCCCTGAGGGGCACAGAGCTGCCAGAGACTCACTTCATCTGGGGAAGGCCCTGCTAGCATTAGAAAAACAGCCAAGTTCTTGCTATGCTACAGTCTTTCAGAACATGGGACGTACGGCACAGTCCAGGGGAACTTGGGATAACAACCTATGTGCTTCCATTAAGGGAAAGCCTACAAACTGTAGACTCTACAGGTTCTTCTGCAAAGTCCCCAGGAAACCTACATCTTCTCGTATAGAAAGCAGAGTCACGTTTCCCTTTATAACATACCGTCCTCTAGAATTCTGGTATCTCCAAAAACCATTTTCTAACAGAACACCCTTTTAGATTTAGCATACTTTTACTAGCTGGTTTCAATATCCAGGTGGTCTGAAGATAACAGCAATTTAACTTTTCTGAAAGATACTTAGTTCTTTGCAAAGAAGTTACATGCAAAGTTAAGTTGCTATTGAATCCTATTGAATTCTTAGAGCCATTTATGAGTTTGAACTCAGGACTCCCTGACCTATAAAAGACCGTGTGCTTCATTACCAAGCATCAGAGTCACCTGGAATGCTTATCAAATGCAGAATTTCTGGATGTCTCCCAGCTTTACTGCTAAGTCATCATCTTTGAGGATAGGGGCCCTGAATTGTTATTTTTACCAACTCCCAGTTGACTTATGCATGCTAAAGTTTGGCCATCACCAATTTACATCCTGGTTGCATTTGCCCCCTCAGGATTTAAAATTCTGTGCTGTCTTGGAGGGAGAAGCTCATAAGTAAACATGCTGCCAGCACCACAGTCACAACTGCTCTTTGTCTCCCTCAAAAACAAAACAAAACAAAAAAACAAAACTGCCTGGCCACTTCGTGTCAGAACGCTGTAGTCACAATGCCAAACTGAACTCAGCCTGCCTACATCAGGATGAACTGGCTGTCAAGGCCACACAGTCAAGGGAGGAAACTTCCTAAGGATTCATCTTAAAAGAAAGTAGGCCATCCTGTTCCCCTTGCCTTCTATCCTGAGTCTTGTTAAAACACAGACTATTTATATATCTGTGGAAACGAGCATGTATGCCATCTGTTTCCTTTCAGATATCAAAGTTCTATGTTTTTCATTGGGTAACAAATATTTCACCCCTCCTTATCACACTTTCTATACCTGCTTTATCTGATCAGATTCAATCTATATACTGATGACATGAATCTATTTTTTATGCTTATTTTTTCCCTAATTTAGGCCCAAGGAATTTTGTATTCTAATGTTTTGTGACACCATGGAGTCCTTATTTCTTCCAAAACGCACTCCTTTGAAAATGTACACATAACATATATTTGTATCTTCACTGTTTATTTCTTACTTAAACACAAGATATTACATATGATATTAGATAAGCTAGAATGGATAATTTAACTAAAATAAGCTATTTTGTTTGCTTCCATTAATGCTATTGTGGTTATATAGGTTTACACACTTGAAAAAGATGAGGAACATATGCTAGTTAATTATTTTGCATTTCATGGCACAAAACAACCAAAACCCATGTTCTAGTATTGTCAGTGAAAAAAAGATCATTGAGTACTTGGGATAAAGTCTGCAAATATTTAGATTAGTCATAATTATTTGGATACGGAAGGCCAGGTATTATTTAAAAACAACACATGTGAACCTAAAACTGCTCAAAAATAACTGTCTTATGTATGTAAATATATACCTAAATATATACATTGCAGAAATATTTTACTTGACATAATTAAGTTGGGTCTGGGATGTGGTATTCATTGCCTCTACTGCTTTCATGACTTTTAGTAGTTTACTGATCCCGTATCTTCTGAAGAGTATCACAGGGACGTAAGAACACATCGCATTTGAATGCATAATTCATTAGGTTAAACAGCATATGTCATTGACTTGGGTTTCCTTCGTCAGGGTGCTCCCTGAAGCACATCAGGATCCAGCTTTGCTAGCAGCAGTTGGAGATACAGAATTAGCATATCGTTTCTCCAAGAATGCCCTTGAACGTGCCTGAGCAGCTGTCTTGTGTGAGGCCTGAGCAGAATTGCTGAGAGCCAGAGAGAAGACAGAGCCCGGGCGCCATGCAGTAATCCCGTGTGGCTCTAGTTTGGTATTTCGGGAAAAGGTCCTCGGGAAATGTCAGGATCACCACTGACTGACACCGAGACAGTGCAGGTCAGTGCTGCACCTGGAGACCCCGCAGCTCGCTCGTGCTGCAGCACATCTGTGCACAATTCCAGAGCGGCTCCTGTGGTGCCAGGTAAGCATCTTGCCCTCACTTCTAATAGTCAGAAGTTCCTACTGAAAAATAATTGAGAAGTTAAGGCCCTTCTCTGCTACTTGATATTTACATAATTTATCTTTTTATGAGAGGGCTTAAAAATGTGCATTTCCTGGAAGGTACGAAAGGTGGAAATAAATACATGGCTGGCTGGGATAAGGAAACTGAAGCTGTGGCCAGAAAAAAGGAAAACAAATCAACCTTCATGTAGACTAACCATGAGAGACTTAGCAATAAGACATTTTATTAATCTCACATGCCAGGAAACAGTCACTTACTAAGATAGATAGAATAGAGTGTTTCCATTTGGCAAAATGCTTGGAGGTGAAGAAAATTTTAATCCATCAAATGTGAACATTAGTAAAATGAGGAAAAATAAGACACTATAAGCATATCACAATTTCATAGGAACTTTCATTTGTCTTTTGAGCAGCAGGATAAAATGACTGTCACTGCTTTTAATCACTTGAGAACCAATTCTTTTCAGAGTTCCATCACTTATTGTGGGAGAGACCTGTATATGAGTCCAAGATTCAGGGTCCTGAAACAGAATACTTTATTTGATTTGCATTAGCCACAAGATGCCTGAGGAATATCACTTTTGCTTACAAAAAACAAAAATAGGCCTGTAGGTTACATTGCTAGGCCTCAAGTGCATTTTAAGACAGGAGCTCAAACTCAGGTTGTCCTTGGGCAATTAAGAAACTGAAATAACAGAACTTCAAACCCCAGATTGTTTTCATGTAACCCCGTGGGTTCGTGACTTTGAGAAAATCTTACATAAAAAAAAGATGGATGATTAGTGTAGAGAGTAATATATGGGTTGTTTTCTCTGATGATACTCCAAAAATGGATTCTCAAGAGCAGATCCTGTCAAGATCTTTTCATGTTGCTAGGGGAATTGTTACCATAGGAACAATGGTACTAGTAAGCATCACTTACCATACGACACGTTACCTAAAAAGTACTTTAATTAAAATATCTTCAGAATTTTATATTGTTGTCTTTTGCAGTATTTGTGTGTAAACAGTATAATTTAAGCCTTCTTTTAGGCAAGCATGTATAAATTTGTCCACTGACAGATTTAAATCCTCACTTTGTTACATTGAAGTTTTGTCTTTCTTCAGCATATGATTAAAAAAAAAAAGCTTCATTATGCTGAGCTCAACTGTCATTTTCATTGGGGACACTGAGTTGCAGCAGTGGTGAACGTTCAGCCCTGATGGACTGCCATCATCAAATGAAAAAATATTGGCACTGGTGCAGATTTAGGTCATGTTTCACCCGCAACCCAGTCATTTTATCTTCAGTATTATTTTGAAAACACAAAATCAGAACAAGTAGCTACCCTCAAATTCCTTAAGACATGCTTTTTTTTTCCTGCCGTTTCATTAAAAATCACAAACTCTGTTCAAATGGAAGAGAGCTCAGCTCAAGCTACTTTAGGAAATACTCCTTTACTTCCCCCTTTGAAATAATATTTAGTAAGACTACATTTACACGGGTACTGAGTTCAGGCCCATGGTTTAAAGAATATGCTAGCTCAGGTTATAGATCTCTCTAAAACCAAAAGCCTGAAGTCTGAATTCAGGGCTTAAAATATTAATGTATTGCCAGAAAACAAACTGGGAGAAGCATTCTCACATTGTGGTTGTGAATTTGTGCAATGTTAGTCTATTTCCTGAAATACTGTGAGTAGGGAGTTTTAGACAGGTGTTAGCGAAGATAAAGCATACCACCCTTGACCACAATAGGCTTCTGCTAATGTGGCATCCATCATCACCTCTTTGACCCACATTTCCTCCCAAATTAGCTCATTTACCATAGATCAAATTACTTTTCAATTTTTATCAATAAAGTATGCTATTGCTGTGCTATGCAATATACTGTCAGAACGCCAAAGTTATAACCCCTGAATTCCAAAAGCCAAAAGCAGTGTCAATAAAACAGGTTAATAAGGATTATGTAACCAACAACCTACATAACATATTGCCTTTATGATTTAGAGAATAGAGACACAGGCCTCCTGAGGACACAGATCTCATTCTGACATTCCTTAGTGAAACACTTCTTTTTCCCATTGGCCAGAGGGCATCGCTTAACGATCTCCTCAGCCCACTTGGGATGAGGGAAGAGGGCTTCTGACTTTCTCTGGAAGGATACTCTCCAACAGCACCCAGATCCTAGGCATCCATGGCCCAGATGGCACAATTCCCACTAACAAATGACTAAGCCAGATAGCACCAGGAAGTGACCCTTTCAACCAGACTCTTGTACCTGGGTCAGTCATGACAACGGCTCACCCAGAACTGAGAACACCAGAATACCTCTTCACACCCTGGCTCATTTTGCTTTGAGAATATTGCCTCCCAAGGAATTAGCTGTGGGGTAAGCTTCCAATAAGCTTTCACTGTAAACTAGCAATGATTCTGCTTTACCTTTCCAAGATGGAAATGGCCTGTATCTACCTGTACCCCTCAAATAAAAAACTTTCCATCCCATTTAGTTGTAGCCGGAAGACACTTTCTGTATTTTTTTATCCTGCCGGTGTTCTCCATTATATTGAGCACTTGGTACTCTTAGCAATCCAGAGTATCAGAGTTTGACCTAACCGTGGACAATTTGCTCTTACAGCCATCATGGAAAAAGCAACAACGTTGTTATTAGCAACTCTCTAGGCCTCAGTTTCCATATATAGAAAATAAAGAGCATAATCTTACTCTATAGCATTGGAGTATTAATGAGGGTTAAACTAAATAATGCATATTAAGGTACATAGCATAGTTTCCGGAATATACTCTTCAATAGATGATAGCCTCTACCATTACATTATCTGCAGAACTGTTGAGAAGAAAATGGGCCTTATATCCCTAATTGTAAGCAGTTTTATTTGGGTTTATTTTGCAATTCATTTCTCTCCGTGACTCTCACTCATGCATCTTTTACTTTGAAATATAAAATTAATTCAAATGCCAGATTGGTGTTTTTCAAACTTGCCCATGGGATATGCTCATAGGAAACGCTGATAGGATAGCAAATATATTGGTTAAAAACATGACTGCTATAAGAGGCAATGAGAACATTTGTTCATAGTAATTCAAGAAGTGTAATGCGGAAGAATCATCAAGTCATAGAAATCTAAAACTGTCAAAGCTTAACAAGTTATCAATTCTGTGTGTCCACACTGTGCCCTTCAGGGTGTCATCCAGTCTTTGTTTCTTATGCCCCAAACGATGAAACTCCTTCTATTGATTCCCCTTGAAAAAGTCTCCAATCACCAATAAATACTACTGTCAAAGACCTCTCTGGACAGACCAAATTATATAATCTTACCCATTCTGTTCTGTGATTTTTAGTTATGTCCCATAGTAGTCCCAAGCTTCGCAAGTCTGCCTTCAGATTCCCATATTCTGGGTGGCAAACCTACCTTTTTTTCCCCATAATTTCCTAAAGATTTTCTCTTACTTTCCTGAGCAAAGAACCAATGCTAATTTACATCTTTTGTAACATGATTTTTGCAACCCCTACTATTTATCAGTGTATGGTTTTCTAATTCCTACTTTTCATTAGATTGCCTCAAAAGACAATTTCACTTCATCTTGTCCTTTTCACTGTGTTGGCACCTCCTTATTTTACCTACTTGTTATAGCTCAATCTTATATCATTTTAGACCATCACAGATGTATACAAAAGAAGGACTCCGAACACAAATGTACGCATACACCTCACACTGTGTCAAAGCTCCTTTAGAGTAGAAACCATGAGATGTAAGTCTATTTGGTGACCAAAATCACATAGCTGAGAATTTTGTGCATAGTAGTTGCTTCATAAATGTTATGATGAATTCTCTTCTCACATAGCAAGCTGAACTAAAAGCAGTAACTTTCCTGGTACTTGAAAGCAGAATAGTAAATTTTACGTATTTAGAAAGAAAATATAGACTGTTTTAGAAAAACTTAATTCAACAATCATCAGACAATTAAATGAGATTCAATTAAACTCAACTTATAGGCTGCTGTATAAAAGCTAGTCACAAAATTATAAGCAATAAAATGACCAGTGTTCCCACTGAATCCCCAGAAGTTATTTTAATCACTTCTGAAAAAAAAAGGATTTCTACAAGCCATGCCACAGAGGTTATCCTTTCATTGGTGTTTATTTCTCCATTTCAATTACCCTTTCTTTTTATTACTCTGTTTCCTACCTTCTTGTAATCATTTGTCATAATGTACTTCAATGTCAAGTTCATTTTTCTTTAGCAAACTTCCCATGCCAACTTCCAGATGAGTATTTTAGACTTTTAACTATGCCTAGTTACAGATTCCCCCTATAAATTACATTGCATGGATTTCATCCTTTTTAATGCTCTGAAAAGACCTTACGCTTTTTCTTCATATAGTCCATTACAAAGGTAATTATGCAATTATTTGTTTGTTTAATGTCTGAGTCTTTGGCTTTATAAATAGTAGACTCCATGAAGGTGTACTCTTTTGTTCTGTTTTGTTCACTACTGTATTTTATCTTAACTCACTACCATATGTCTAGCACAGTGCCTTACATTTAATAGTTATATAGCAAATACTTATTGAACAAGTGAAGAAATGAACGAAGGGATGGATATAATTTTATTTTGATAAATTTCAACTCCCTTAAGCAAATGACGAACTTATTTATGTACATGTTTATTTTTTAGTACTCCTTGTATGGTTATGAATTACCCAGGAGTGTAAATACTAAGCTGCCTTTGGTTTGTCTATGTATAAAGGATATCTAGTGCTATTTCCCACTAATATTGCCCTTAACAAGGAAATTGGTTAGAGAGAAGCTATTGAATTTCTTGCTGACTCATTTCCCACGACTGGAACTTCATTCTCTTAATGGAGAAGTGCACAGGGCAGGGAAATAGAAGCTGAAGTGAGTTAAATTGTACCTCAAAAAGAGAAAGTGGCTTGGCATTGAGAAAATAATAGTTTTTTTTTCCATAATCATAATTAAACAACAGATCAATTAACTCAAGGATCAGGCATTTGGGTTGAGCATCATTATAGCTGGTGATGTCCAGAGAATGAAACACTGATATAATTCCTTACATTTTAAGTTTCTTAGGAGAGTTCTGTATTAAATAGGAAAATTCCAGTCAAAGTCACTATCTAGTAAACATGTATAGTATTTACTATGTAATTTGGTTCATGTCTTAATTTGTTTTTAATGATAATATCTACACTGTACTTAATAAACTCTGTTCTTTTCTCAATAATTATTTCATCAATTTAGTAATTATTGATTCCATACTCTACAGATCAATCTGAAAAATATGAAGACCTTATCTGCTCATTTCTATTCTTACCTCAAATGCTTTAGATGATAACAAATTCACATAGTATTATATAATATGCACTACATGCCTAATATGTTACCCAATTTTCTAAATTTATGTAGCTCTGACTTATTTTCATTAAAAATCTGTTTTTCTAACTTTATTTAGAATGTTAAATTTTTTAAAAACATGATTTAGTATATTTTACTTTGTTATACATACATTTTAAAGATCATAATCTCACATAACTCATCAAAAATACATGTTTATTTTTATTTTATTCATTGTTTTTAAACAAAATAATTGTGTTCATAACAAGAACCATTTAGCCATACTGAACCTAAGTTATTTAAGAATTAATAATGGCTACCAGGTACATGTGTTCACAATGTGAAAGATGCCATCACCCTTCCTAATGGTTTTTGTGTATTAAATTTACTCCTCATAGCAAAAACACAGTGAGATTGGCATCATTACTAACAGATCTATTTTGCAGATCAGTGTAGAGAGGCACAAAGGTTTAAGTAACTTCCCCGCCATCACACAGCCAATGAAGCAAACAGTTGAATTCCAGAGCCCAAGCTTTAAATAATTATGCTATCTACAATGCCTCTCTTTTTACATATAGTAGTTCAGGTCCAATGGAAGAGAGGGAAAAGGAAAATGCAGAAAGAAAAACAAAAAGGAAATAATCACAATGACAAAAACTACTTCAGACCTCGAAGAGCTTTTAATAATGAAAGAATTTACAGCCTAGTACATTCATCACCCTCCTAGTCCCAAACATATTCCCACAAACAGACCACACATTTGCACACTCAGAACCAACACACTTTACACATACATCCCTATATACAAGTACAAAGCAAGCTAAGAGGAAGTAAAGTCACCATTGTGTAGGAAACAGTTTATTACAAGGAACAGAACCAACATTTAGAGATTGTAAACTGTATACCAGACCTTTTCCCTCCATTGTCTCATGTCATCTTCGTCACTTTATAGAAGACACAACTAAGGCTTAAGAAGTTCAGTAATTTGCTGAGGACTACAAAGATGATTCTGGAAGAGTTGGAATTTGAATCACATTGAGTCCAAGCCCTTGGCAACACCACACCACAGTGCAGAAAAGATGATGCCTTGGTTGCTGTGAAATGCTAATGTACCACAGGGACTTGTGACAGAACCCAGTAGCAAACACCAATAAACAAACAAACAAACAAACAGTCTTCACCTTAGCAGTTTTGGGAAATGATAAATTTAAGGTCTGGCCTTGTGGAGTGATGTGGTAGAGGAATAATCAGAGCCTGTTGAAACTCATCACAGAATTATTTTCTGGAAGGTTTTCGACTGACCTGGGGTTTTGAAGACATTGTGAGAAATGTCTATAAGGTAAAGGTGGTAGAAAAACTACATAGCATATATCTGCTTAAAAATACATACATCTCAAGAATGTAAATATCATTAATAAAATGAATCTCTATAATCATTACCAAAAATAACTATTTAAGCTGCCTATTACTTGTTCCCCTCCTTCATCTCGTAGCTAGTGTCATATCTATTCTCAAAAATTACCCTCTTTATTCCCCAAGTACGTGAAAACACACAGGCATTTGTCAAATATACTTTGAGTATTCCCCTATTTGTGGATTACCAGATTGCAAATTTCATGAAAATTAAAGACAAAGAAAGGAGCTGAAGTGTGTATTCTTTAAGGTCTACACCTTTTTTATCCTAAATTTAAACGAATTTTTCTTATATTTTTGTGAATGCTGTTTATCGTAATGCTCATTGCAAGGACTATAATACAAATTTGGACAATTTTAAGTAGGCTTTGTAAAGTTAAACCATGTTAAAATACCTTAAATTCAAGTTTGTCAACTAATAGCTTTGTTTATTAAAATATGTGGTTCAATGTCATTCACAAACAGCTGTAATATTTAACTCAACAGTCTCATCACAATGATTAATGTCAACTGATGTAAAGAAACAGTTACACTTCATGAGTCATGAAAATCTATGAGATTAAAACTCCCAGGATTAATATTTCATATTAAAGTTTTAGTACTTTTAAGTGAGGATGAGAGTCAAACTTAAAATATTTCAAGGATACATAAGGGAATCTTTGTTCGGCAAAGTAGCAATGAATTCCAATACTAACATATAATTGGTTTGAAATAGGAACTTTTGATGCCACATCTGGAGAGTAGAATAATATAAGCCACTACAGGTAGTAATTACTGAAGGTAATTGTAATGCAGCTCGAGTGGTAAACATTAATGGGAAAAAAAAGATTTCTAAGCAAATAAAATCTCAAGCATCAAAAAGACAAAAAGTTTGTGATAAATGGTTCATTTAGGCATGCAGTGCTGTGTGGGCAAAATTGGATTGCAATCATAGCCATTTCAAAAAAATGAAAACATTAGGAGAAAAGAAAATTGGGCAGAAATGGCATGGAAATTACAGCCTTTGATCCATTCTGAAGAACTTTTTTTTTTTGAAGCATCATCATGAGTGGGCAGCAAACTCTTTCTAATCTCTTGTTAAAACCTTCATGAAAGGCTGGAGACCCTGAGAGAAATAATCAATTCAGGACAGACAATGGAAATATATTTCAATGATAATCTTTTTTCCATAAAACTGTGAAAAATTAATTTTACTGTTAAATTGCTATCTGATTTTGCAATAGACACTTTTAATTTAAGGAGAAAGTCCTTCCTGAATCATCCTTGACCTGTCCGACCAGAAGATCAGTTAATAAGCGCACGTTTCATGGTAATTAATAAAGAGATAACACAATTTCACATAAATAAAAAGTATTTTAATGATCCTGGTATTATATTCATGGGTCTAAGAATCAGTATCTGAATAACAATGCACACCTTAGAACATAAGTGGGCCTCATTCTTTGAAAATAGATCTTTGGCTATTACAAATGATGCATTATAGTTTCCAAAGACATGCAGTGCTAGAGCCTTATTTGCAAAAACTTAAATTAGTTCCTACAGCTTTGAAACAATAATGATCATAGACTTGTTCAATCGCTACTAAAATGTCTATAATTTGATTCCTAGACACCAGTACTGAAATTACCCATTGGCTTTCTTTATTAAGTACTGGTAATTAGTAATTTCATAAGGGTTTTTTGCCCTATTTTGTTAAGTCCAGGTTTTTAAATTAGCTTCCCAATACTCATTTAAATTAGTTCTTACATATAAAAACATTTTAGGTTATTATCCTAGGGAGAATGTTACATCCTGATGTTAAAAAGGAGAATTATTTGTAAATAAGTATAAGAACATTACTTTACATTTCAGTAAATAGCAGCTTTAATCTTCTGAAAAGGCTGTTTAAATCAGATTTGTAATGCCTGAAGCAAAATGTTGGTTTATTTTCTTATTTTATGTGACTTGACTACGTTCTGTTTTCATTAACATTCTCTATTTGACCTTTAGACTTATAGACCCATTTTAACCCAAAAAAACAAAAAAAAATTATTATGAAAGAAGAATGTATCTATTTGTTTTATATCTTTGAAAGTGAGTATTGGTTTTATTGCTATTTTAAAATCATTATTTATAAGATAGTGGTGAGAAATTTTAAATAAAATTACTAAAATGTGTTTTCTTTTTCTGTCAAAGTTTTTTAATTCAGCTATGGGTGAAACAGTTTCTTACTAAGACCTGTTAGTCATGTATAATTTACATAAGCAAAATAACCCATTTTTATGGCTCTTAAGGCTTTCATGATAATTTTTTTCTAAATTATCTCTGAAGTAGCATAAAATAATTTTCTAAATAGACTCTCAAATCACTGCAATATGCATGTTGTTTTTAAATCTGAAAGAGATGAAAATCCTTGCCTTGGCCCTTGAAAAACCTGTAATCTAATGGAAAAGGCAGACAAGTGGCAAATAAAAAATAGTATAGTGAGTGCTATAAGGGAGGTAGTTACACATCATTGCTTCACGGACCACGAAACTAGGTTATATTTCCTTATAATATACTGCTATAAGCACACTGAACTGCCCTTGTTAAAATACCTTATATCCTGTATGGCAATGACCTTTCAGATCTGTCTTCCTATTAGACCAATAACTATATAAAGACCCATATCTTCCTCTCTTGTTCACCACAGTATCTTTAGTGCCTAGTGCCATTTCTGACACATGTGTAATGTTAGATTCATATGTGCTACCCAAAGAAGATAGTTGGGTTGGAGCCACTTTGTTGAAGGGCATCGTATACCAAGCTAGTAAGTCTGAACTTGATTCTGAAGACAGTCAGCCACTTATGGTTTTCAATCAGCAGTATTAAAGGTTTGGTTAGAAATTTTATAAATATCACCCTAATGGCAATAGAAGTTTGGTCTGGATAGCGACAAGACTAATAGGAAATCAACCAGGTATTGGCAATAATGCAGTCAAGAGATGATGAGCTGAGCCTAAGAGTATAAGAATAGAAAGGAACTGATAATTTGAGAGGTATTTAGGATAAAGAATCATCCTGAAAGAAAAAGGAATCGCTGATGTCTCTGGGGTTTCTGGTTGGCCTGGGAGCAGAAGTGGGGGAAAGAGAGCAGGAACACTGGGAGAGGCATAATGTTATCATATCAAAAAGAATATGGAAGGTAAGTAGCTAAGAGAAGGAAGAAAATGATCTGGAGCTCAGGACAGAGGAATTTGGGGCTCATGAGTGGAGTTGAAGATTGAGACAGACATATCCCAGGAAATGTGTAAAAGGGCTGAGAATGGAACTCTGTGTGCTCAGGAAGAGAAGTGACTGAGGAAGAGTGAGCAGAAAGCTAGAAGAACAGCAGAGCATGATACCACAGAGGAAATGAGGGGAAAAAATTCCTGGAAGGAGAAAAATGTCCACTGTGTCAGACGCTATGAAAAACTAAGTAAAATAAACTTTAGAAAATTTGCACCAGAAAAAAAAAAAGAAAATACTTAGCAAAGAAAATAGATTTTTGAAAATGCCGAGTATGACATCTTAGATGATCTATGAGAAAAGATGTTATGGTCTAGGAAAAGGGCATGGATCCAGACTTCAATGAGTCAAGACGAGAAACCTAGGTGATGAAATAGATACATTAGGAAATCTGACCAGGAGGAGAGAGCTACACCGAGGACTCTACATGGGTTTTAAGATCAAGGAAGCTGAGTGATCTTGGTCTTGATTCTGCTTCATGGGGCGGTTTGAACAGTTTATAGAGAGGAGGGCAGGGAGGAAAAGCGAAGGAAAAGAGTTTGAAGAGAAAATAAGGAGAAGAGAAAGGAATAGTGTCCTGCAGCAGTGAAAAGGCAGAAAGGGGCAAAATGCAGATAGACATGGATGGGAAGGAAGTTAGAATTTTTATGAAATCAGAATAATTTCCTATCTTTGTAGAGCAGGAAGAAGTGGCTGAAAAATACAAAATGTCAAGGAAATTACTGCCTACTTGCCTCTATTTTTCTGAGAGAAAACAGATGAGAGAGTACTTGTCCATTATGTGAATAATATTATGTGAGGCATGATCTATTTTCACATAATCTCATATTGTCTAAGGATCTATCTATTATATCCATTTTGTGAGGAATGATAAAGAGGAATCTCTATTCTATGAGAGAGGAATTAATCTGCAGACGGTGAGGACACGATTTGGAAGACATTTTAGAAGTGAGCATAATAAACATTTGAAGAACAGGGTGGGAGGGGGAGCTGATGGGGGATAAGTGGACCAACTACATAGTAATTTTTGCCAAGAGCAAAAAGCTTTCCTTTTGGAGCTAACCTGTGGAAGTTAATTTACTGATGGTGGTTTATGAAAAGCAGGAAAAACATGTAAAATGAAGAAAGACACATTTAGACCTAGGAGAAAACTTAGATTTCATCCAGCCATTCTACTCTCCTCATTTATACACAAGATAACAGGAGACCTGACAGGTCAGGGCAGTTACCCAGAGCTCAGTGGTGGCACCACATTCCAGCCCCTCCCTGTCACACCAGAAGTGTCACCTCTGCGGCTGCCTCTTGCCAAAGGCCTTCATCTACACCTTAGAAAAATCTACCAGAGGACCTATTTTGCAAGATTGGCAGAGCACACAGAGCCTGGCAGCCATGTGCACAGGCTTTTAAATTGATCATTTTCTCTGAATCTCTATTGTCTATTTAGTTTTCCAGAACTGGACATGTTTGTGGCTTCAAGCACCCTAGTTATTAAGTATTTAGACACTTAATTTCACTGGTGAACTCTCATGACTTAGTTCTAAAAGAAGACATACAATCAATACACGCTTGATGGGACTATTTTACTCCAATAATTGTTTTGTGTTTAACAAATATAGGAATAATTTCGTGAACAGTTTATTTAAGCTTCTGGACGATAGGACATCACCTGCCTTTTTGAATACAAGATCTTAGGCCATATTTTCTCAGGAACTGTTTCGCCTGAAATTGTCTGTTGAACAACTTCATTTAATTCATTTAATTTCTGGCATGAAATGGATGTCCCAAATTGAGTTACAGGTTGTGTGTTTTTGTTTTTGGTTTTTCCCCATGATTATAAAATGCCTTTCCCCACCCTTAACCTTCCTGTAAGTACTTAGTGCACCCTATTTACTAAACGTTTTAAAGGGAGAAACAAAAAAAGAATGTTCCTGATTTTAGGTGAGTAAAATACCACATTTTATAAATAGGAAGTTCCAGTTTGCACTTCCCTTAAATCCAAAAGAAACACTCGGGATTTTAGAAATAGTAAGGAAGCTCCAATAGATCAAAAGAGAGGAGCCTACAAAAAATTTTCACATAAGGGAGAGACAAGAATTTTGGTGGTTCAATATCATGGGATTGTTAATTAGAAAAATCTAGTTTGTTTTTTTTCTTCATGACTGAAGTAGCACTTATAACTTTGCCCAGCCTCATAACTCTCTTCATTTATATAAAGTTTAAGACTTGAAAGGCAAACTATTTTTGGACAATGAACCACCAACACCTGTTTCCCAAGTCTGGATCAAGGGCTCAACACAAAGCATGAATTACAGGGCAGCAAACTCACAAGGAACTCTGACTGGGGTGGGCCAGGAGAGTGTGGGGGAGGTGGAGCTAGATTCTAGCCCAGAGCCTGAGGATTAGCCAAATTACTTAACTTCCCAGGTTTCTCAGTTCTTCTCATCTGGAAAATGGAAATTACAAACTAGATAGTCCTTATGAACCCAACAATTAATAGAATGTCAATTCTCCTGGACTCAGACTTAACAATAAGCCTTTGTCTCTGGCTTGTTTCCATCCGAAATTATGGGTAGGGGAAACATCCAGTGAACAGGCAGGAAAATTCTGTTCTGTTTAATTGTAAGAAAATTGCAGCTACAACTTTTAATGGGTTATAGGCTACCCTAATGCATGTATGTTCTAGAATGGCTATGATTAAAAGTGCAATTTATGAACAACAGGGGCACATTAATTATGACTAGAAGGATAAACATAAGCAAAGAAGAGATTATATGTTTTATATACAAATTATCCTGCCATAGAGAAGGCTGATTCAAACTGTATAACATGGGTAATCCTTCTTTTACTGTAATGATATTTTCAAATGCTTTCACCTCACTGGGTGGACTTCACAGATAAACTCTCTGACACGAAAAATCATTCAGTTGTCATCAGTTTCCCAGGGAATTTGAAAGTTGAGAGATCTTTACTTAAAATGAGTCATTACAGTGGTGTTATTTCTCTCTCTGTGGTCTACCTATATACCCAGTTAGACATCTGAGGCTCAGGAATGAGGTCCAGTTGAATGTTTACCAATTGAACATAAATGATGTACCACCTATAAATTACCATGCCAATAATATTGTCTCTCTTTTACAGTATGAGAAAATGATGTTCAAAAGGATTACAGAAGTTATAAAGCCAAGCAGATTTTAATTGGCAAATCTGAGAATTGAGCCCTTGACTTTATAAATCTCAAGCCCAGTGAGGTCCTCACTGTATTATTATATGGTCTCTAATGACCTTCTACTAATTATTAGTATGAAGCTTGACCAAGATTTAGAAGATTGTGTTAGGTCTAACCTGATTCCTGGTTAAACGTCTATGGCCTTAGGTCAGGGTTAAAATATTCCAAGGGATATAACTAAGCCACAGAGGAACGAAGGTTTGAGAAATTGCCAAAAAAGAAAAAAAATCATTTATTCTGGATTATTTCAATGTTACCTTGAAATAATAGTTAACACTTCCTGAATGCATGCTATATTGTTCTAAGAACTTTACAAGAGAAATTTCACTTAATCCTCAAAATGATTTCTCCTTCTTTTAATAAACGAGAAATCTGAGAGATGGAGAAGTGAAAGATCACACAGCTAGTGTGTTTTGGAGCTAGGCAAGCTAAGCCAGACTCCAGAGTCCTTGCTCTACACCACTCTAGGTATGCACGAGAGGAGAAAAGATCATAACATTTTATCTAATGAGTACCTATATAGTACACTTTGGTAGAAACCAGGAAAAATTCTGTAGAGTGAAGCATTGAGAAAATATCGCTGTTGGAGCATGTGATGCCAAAATAGTGACCATGTAGTGACAATGGGGAGGGAATTTCAAATGCCTTAAACAAGGGACACTAAGGCAAATGCCTTCATAGCTTCACCTGGGAATTTGTGAAGACAAGTTCAAAAGGAAAAGCATATGGATCTAAGCCCTTAGAATCAACAGGACAACCCAGGCTAAGGTTAACTTCTGTGCTACTGAAGCTACATTGCACAGTAAGAGGTACCCATTACTGAATGCATCTACCAAGAAACTTCCAAAAGAGCCAGGAAATTTCCTCTGCTCCCATGTAAAACAGCATATGGCCGTGGCACCACCATTCCACTCCTCTGAGGCAAGAAAAAGATAAATATTTGACTAAATTCAGATTAAAAACTGGAAGTAAATTCCTATCAGGTTAATGAAAAAAATTAGATTGCTCTACTTGAAATATGTGATACCTTGTTAAAGGACATACTAAAGCACCATATCCATCGCCATGGAGAACCAAACAAATGTAAGAGAGATGGGAATAAAGCCAGATGGCTCATTTTCATACAAAGTATTAGTTTATCAAAAATAAAATAGTAGAATGGGCTGCCAAGAGGGATCATATTGCCTCTGTTTCTGAATATCAGAAGTGATGCCATTCTTTATTAATTAAAAATGCAGAGGTCTAAACGTAGGAATTCACTATTTAATATAAAAATCCATATTCAGCTGTAACTATTGTCTCTGAGGCATTAACAAACCAAATATGGTCAGATTTCTTTGTTGATGTTATATTCTTTTAAAATTATTTTCTTCTCATCCCAGCACCAAATCAACTGTACATATTTTTGTTTAAAATCTATGAATACTTTAGTAGTGTCCTAGATTCACAGGGCGATGTCTTTAAATAATATAAATTGTGTTTTAAATGCACTTTATATTTGGAAAGAGCCTATCAGAGTTATGATTCCATTAATACACTCTTTTGAAAAATTAGAAACATCTAGTTTAGCTTTTAAAAAAATGGGCATTAATATGGAATAAACTTTTCTCTGGCAAAGTTTTATTGGTGACTCCATTTCGGAAGAAATAAAAACCCTTTTGAGTACCCCCCCCATATGGGGTAGAACTAGTATTTTTAACTTCCATTCTATGGGAATTTGATAACAGTTACAGAACTTAGGTATATGACTTGTTTGCCTTATTATCCATTCTTATATGTATGGAGATTACTAAATCATATTCTCAGTCTCTAACCAATATTTTAGATGAACCACCTATTAAAATTCATTTGAATCTAACAGTTGGTCATTATACACCTACATCAAGTATTACATGCCACATATATTACATACATGACCTCACACTAAGAACAACCTTGGACATGATGGGTACTATCATTGCTCCTTTTACAAACGACAAAGTAGAGACTCAATAGGGTCTTACAAAATGATAAAGCAGAATTTGAGGCTAATTCAGATAGGTCTATCTGACTATAAAGCCCATAATCAATGCACGAGGCCATTTGGCCTCATTTTTGCCAGGGAAGATCACTGAAAACTCACTTGATACACCATTTGCTATGACAAGGTAAATACTGTGTATGTTTAATGCTTTGAGGTAGACAGCCTTCAGAGGCTATGTTTACCCCTAGCTGCATGAAAAGTATAGGCTGTTTGGTTTATTTAATTCATTTATTCATTTATTTAATACAAAAATAGTAAAAACTTAATACAACTTAAAGTCCTGGTTAGATGTAGTCAGTGGATTCATTCAGAAAAGGGTCCTCCTTGGCAAGCATTAGTGCCATTTGTCACAAACAAACACTTCCAGGTCACCTTTCCCCTCACCGAGACAGGCACCAAGGGTCCAGACCTCCAAGACTGGCTCAGGCAGGAAAGAGAGACAGATGGATGGAGAGGAAGAAAAGGGAGTATTGTTGGAGAAAGGTGGAGAGAAGAGGAAGATGAAGAGTTCATATGGGATCACTGGCCCAATCGTGAGGCTCAGTCATCATTCCATCTCTGTCATCTTTGTCCCCACTGCACTGAGGACGCTGTCCTTTCTACTGTCAGGCAAGCTTGTTCTACAAGACAAAGTGAACTGCTTCCAGTTTATTGCAAGGGAACATTTTAGCTGTGACCTTTAAAAGCACAATATTCTATAGGCATAACTATCATTCACCCTTTGCATCGATGCAGCTGGTTGGAGTTATGACCCAGGTCACGCTCCTTGGGCAATTAAAAACTGCAAAAGACAAACTGACATGAGGTGAGAAAATTGAAATAGCGACCTCAGACACCAGCTCGATCCCGCCACTATTTTAATACTGCCCGTTCGAAGTAGTAGATGGCAAGAAATCCCCCACTTTCAACAAAACCCTAAACATTTTTAACTCTCTCTGTACACAGAATCCAACAAAAATAACTTATCCATTTGACCAAATATATTTGTACTTGTATTCAATGTTTTGCTGATGACATTATTCATTAAGTGCTTGCGGAATGTGAACACGTGTCAGGAGATAGACTAACAGTTGAAGACGCAAAGAAAAGCAGGATATTGTCCCCGTCAGGGAAAGATTTGCTCTTTAATTGCAGAGGCAAATAATCATAGGGCATTATACTAAAAACCGTACCTTTATTTTGCACCTAGAACTCCCCTAAGTGATTTGAATATATTAACTCACCTAATTCTTTCAAAAACCTTTTAGGTAGTTGCTATTTTTATCCCCATTTTACTGAAGGAGAAAATGAGGTACAAAGAAGTGACTACTAATTTATTATGCCGGTAAGTGCTGTAGATGGACAGAAACTCAGTCTGGCAGTCTGGCTCCAGATTCCACACTTAAAGCCACTTGGCTATAAAACACAAAAAAACAGAGATGACTGAGGGGATCCAGGAAAGACTTCTGAGAGACCATGTTAAAACTAAACTCTAAAAGATAGGTTGAATTTAGTCATAGAAAAGTCTTTCAAGTCAAAACATATAGCATGTCCTGAGGCATGACAGTTTGTTCAAGAAACATCGATAAAGGCTATGAAGATGGCACTTAACATGTGTGAGAAAAATGAAGAAAGGCAGAGAAATTACATTAGGATCAGATGGGGAAGGGCCTTTTATGTTAATGCTGAGGAAGTTTAGATTTTTATCCCATGAACAATAGACATTAGTGATTTCCAAAACAGGTAAGGAGAGGTGAACATTAAGTTGAGGTACATCCGGGCTGGTGGATTCTGACCAAACACTGGAAAAAGAAAATGTGAAAATTAGATAGGTTTAGGGATTATGTAAACATATAATGTTCAGTATTTTGTTTCCTAAGACTTGTTCTGTCTGCTAACAAAAAAGTCACTGGGGATGGATGAGACAGAGAAAACAGAGAAGTCATAGAGGCTGGGAGAGTATTCAGAAAATCATTAGCATGTTTCATCAAATCCTAGACGCCATTCATTTTAAAGTACAAGAATTTAAGAAACAAAAATGCTTCCAATTAAACACCATCTATCATAAGATGCATTCCAATTTCACAGATGTTTCACAGTGCATCCTAGAATCTATGAAATATGGTATAATAACTCAAGCAACAGTAGATTTAATTACTGGTCTCAGTCACCCCTTTGTTTATTGTTGCACTATTTACAGTAGCTATGATATGGAAGCAACTGAAATGTCTGTCAATAGATAAAGAGTTAAAGGAGATGTGGTTTATATACACACTGGAGTGTTACTCAGCCCTAAAAATAAAATCTTGTCATTTGCAATAACAAAGATGTCCACAATAACATCATGCTAAGTGCAATAAGTCAGACAGAGAAAGACAAATGATTTCACTTACATGTGGAACTTAGACAATAAAACAGAGACAGACTCCAATGCAGAAAACAAACTGGTGGTTGCCAGAAGGGAGGAGGATGGTAGGACAGGCAAAGTAGATGAAAAGGATTGAGGGGTACAACTTCCAATTATAAAATAAATAAGTCCCAGGGATGAAAAGTATAGCACAGGAAATACAGTCAATAATATTGTAGTAACTTTGTACAGTAACAGATGGTAGCCATTTATCATGGTGTGCATTTCGTAATGTATAGAAGTGTCAAATCATTATGTTACATACATGAAAATAATATATTATATGTCAACTTTACTTCAGTTTTGAAATTATGGTATAACTCCTCAAGCAAAAGTAGATTTCATTACTGATCCCAATAACTGAGTAAATTAGAACACAAATTAATTGATCAAATACTTATTGAACATTGGTATATAGAAATATAATGATGTTGAGACTAAATGGCAGTAATGACTGAGGAAAAGAAATGATAATGGATGTAAGACATTTAGATCATAGAATTGTTTAGCTTTGTCATGTTACTAAATGCAGAAGGTAAGGGAGAGGGCTTTAAGCATAACCATTAAATATCTAAGATGGCAGACAAGGTAACACAGAAGCACAAAAAAGAAGATTGTGTTGGGTAATGACATCATGAGTTTGACTTGGCACATGCTGAGGTTGAAATAAAGTAGGACTAACAAGTAAGGATATCCAAAAGGTGGTTGGAATAAGTGCCCAGCTCCTGCTCAGGGAAGAGGAAAGAGCTAGAAATATGGATTGGGGAAGCATCCAGGTGACGTGGTCAATGAAACCATGGAAGCAGACGGAGCCACCTCCAACAAGCCTAGCCAAGAGGTAATGTGAGCTTGAACAGGAGAAAGAATTAGGAACAAATAAAAGGAGATGCTTTCAAGACATACTCTGAAGATAAAATTTCTCAGTCTTGATACTGAGGATCCTTAAAGGTTGGGACAAAATTGGTTCCATTAAGTGATATGGGAAGCTATGAAGTACAGCAGTTTGGTTGGGGAGGAGTAAAAATTTCAATTCTCAATGTGCTGTGTTGAAAGTGCTTCCAGGATATGCAAGTAAAAATGACCCAAGAGTGGTTTAAACTGATTAGTCTGTATTTCTGGAGATGGCTCAGATCTAGAGATAAAAATTCGAGAGTCATCTATTCATAGTAAAAGATGCTGCTGTGGTATAAAGAGTGCCAAGAGAAAAATATAAAAGGAGAGCAGAAATAATTCAACCACAGTCCCTTAAACTAAGTTATATTTAGGTGGAAAAAGTAGTTCTGTCTTATACTTAAATAATATTATATAATAGGAGATTAAACAACTGATTCATTGAATCTTAAATGTGTGAGACATTTTACATCTGAAATTTGTAATACTTTTAAATAACTGCATGAGACATAATCAAATATTCATTTTACAAATCTTACAAATGAGGAAAATCTGAGGTTTGGTAACTTTCCCAGCATCACACAACTAGTAAGTGGCTGAGCGGGGATTTAAAGTCTTTGAAAGCAAGGCTCTTGCTTGAAAGCCCTGTGCTTTATAACATACTTCCGGCCTACACAAGGCCACCATCCCATAATTTCATACATTGCTCCTCTTCTTTATAGAGCCCATGAAACAAATCCAAGTGCTTACAGAGGACACACCCAAATCATGTGTTTAGGAGACCTGGGCTGGATCTGTTCCTAGTAGTATCTGGAATTGTATGCTTTCGACACTGACACCCTTCTTTTGACTATGAAGATGCTTTCTTGACTCCTACAAAAGAAAGATTTTCTTAAAATATGGGATCCTCTATTTTCATTTTTCCCACTGTGACTGAAACATGGAAACAAAGAAATGTTTTTCTACCATAAGAAAACAGCAATAATTGTAATGGTAAGAGTGAAAGAAGCTTGAATTCAGTGCTGAGGATAATAGGGAAAATGTGAAGTCCCATCCCAAAAGGCAACCACCCCTCAAAGTCTTGCATTGCCAAATCTTCAGATTTTGTAAGGGAAGGTAGAAACTTAAAAGGAGAAGCTTTAATCTAGCATTTTAATAGAATTCCTTATTTTAAATTATGCAGCATAAAGGAAAACTGCCTGTAAGTAAGATGAATACAAAATGGTACCAATTTACTACTATACCATGCTTCCACAAGGCAACCGTTAGTACTGAAGACCTCACCCTGCCTTATAATCTCCACGTTTAATATTCCCAGTTCCTTCCAGTGTTCGTGTGGCTGCAGTTACAAAACTTTACTTTCCTCTGGACAGAATCCAT